>NC_053391.1:333281198-333959131 GCF_905171765.1 Bufo bufo | reverse complement strand
CTTGGTTTTTGAGAGGGATTTCGGGAGGTACCGCTCGCCCAACCCCTACAGAAACTGTAAGATGTCAGTGAAGAGTAAACTGGTGACGGGTCTGATTGATGGTACAGGATCTCTGAATCGGTCCAGATCAGGGATCTTGGAAGTCGTCGGATCTTTCTACTCGCACCTCTTGGGGAGGAGGGATCTGGATCGGGACAAGATTTCGGCTTTCCTGACCGAGGCCATCCCTGAGTCAGGAGTTCATCTCTCTCTTGGCGCTTTGACAGAAGAGATTAGAAAGGAGGAAGTTATCCTGGCGGTGGAAGGGTTAGCTCTGAAGAAGTCGCCAGGCCCGGATGGCTTAACATCCGAGTTTTATAAGGCCTTTAAGGACTCTTTATGTCCCCTCTTGACAAAAGGTATTCAATGAGTGTTTATCCTCGGGCACTCTGCCTCAGTCAATGAGGAGGTCAGCCCTGATCCTTCTGTCAAAAGGTAAGGATCCGAGCCGTATTGAGAATTGGCGTCCCATAGCGCTTCTCAATACGGACAGGAAGATTCTGGCCAGGATACTGTTTAATCGGTTGGTGGAGTTTACACCCCGGCTCCTTTCGGGCACCCAACATTGCTCTGTTCCAGGCCGGAGCACTTTTAGTGCTGTACTCGGTGTCAGAGAGGCAGTGGAGCAGAGTAGGGCGGGTGGCTGGAAGGGGTACTTGCTGTCCTTGGATCAAGCAAAGGCCTTTGATCGGGTTAATCACGAGTACCTCTGGTCGGTCCTTCTGAGATATGGCCTGCCGGAGGGGTTTGTCAATTGGTTAAAGATCTTATACTCAGGGGTAGAGTTGAGCGAACACCTGGATGTTCGAGTTCGGCCGAACTTTCGAAAAATGTTCGGGTTCGGGATCCGAACTCGACCCGAACTTCATCCCGAACCCCATAGAAGTCAATGGGGACCCGAACTTTTGGGCACTAAAAAGGCTGTAAAACACACCCGGAAAGGGCTAGAGGGCTGCAAAAGGCAGCAAAATGTAGTTAAATCCCCTGCAAACAAATGTAGATAGGGAAATGATGAGTTAACATAAAATAAATAAAAATTAAACAATATTAATTGGAGTGAGGTCCCATAGCACAGAATCAGGCTTCAAGTCACCCACCAATGGAGAAGGTCACTTACTATTATTTTGACCACAGCACCCAGACAAAGGAGAGAGGTCCCACAGCAGAGAACCAGGCATCATATCACCCACCACAGGAGTAGGCCACCATTTAGTTACTTTGACCCCTACACCCAGACGGAGGAGAGAGGTTACACAGCAGAGAATCAGGCATTTAGATCACCCACCACAGGAGTAGGCCACCATTGAATCAGACCCCGGCAACCATGTCAGATGGCACAAGCATAAGCTTTATATCAATCAGCACAGGAGAAGGCGACTTTGACAGACTTTGACCCCTACACCCGGACGGAGGAGAGAGGTTTCAAAGCAGAGAATCAGGCATTTAGATCACCCACCACAGGAGTAGGCCCCAATTTAATGGGACCCCGGCAACCATGTCAGATGGCACAACCATCAGCTTCATATCAATCAGCACAGGAGAAGGCGACTTTGAAAGACTTTGACCCCTACACCCAGACGGAGGAGAGAGGTTTCACAGCAGAGAATCAGGCATTTAGATCACCCACCACAGGAGTAGGCCCCCATTGAATCAGACCCTGGCAACCATGTCAGATGGCACAACCATCAGCTTTATATCAATCAGCACAGGAGAAGCCACCATTGAGTTACTTTGACCCCTGCACCCAGGAAGAGGAGAGAGGTTTCACAGCAGAGAATCAGGCATCATATCAACCACCACAGGAGAAGCCACCATTTAGTTACTTTGACCCCTGCACCCAGGAAGAGGAGAGAGGCACCACAGCACATATTCTGGCATCATATCAGCCACCACAGGAGAAGCCACCATTGAGTTACTTTGACCCCCGCACCCAGGAAGAGGAGAGAGGCACCACAGCACATATTCTGGCATCATATCAGCCACCACAGGAGAAGCCACCATTGAGTTACTTTGACCCCCGCACCCAGGAAGAGGAGAGAGGCACCACAGCACATATTCAGGCATCATATCAGCCACCACAGGAGAAGCCACCATTGAGTTACTTTGACCCCTGCACCCAGGAAGAGGAGAGAGGCCCCACAGCACATATTCTGGCATCATATCAGCCACCACAGGAGAAGCCACCATTTAGTTACTTTGACCCCTTCACCCAAACAGAGGAGAGAGGTTCCACATCAGAGAATCAGGCATCATATCAACCACCACAGGAGTAGGCCACAATTTAATGGGACCCCGGCAACCATGTCAGATGGCACAACCATCAGCTTCATATCAATCAGCACAGGAGAAGGCGACTTTGAAAGACTTTGACCCCTACACCCAGACGGAGGAGAGAGGTTTCACAGCAGAGAATCAAGCATTTAGATCACCCACCACAGGAGTAGGCCCCCATTGAATCAGACCCTGGCAACCATGTCAGATGGCACAACCATCAGCTTTATATCAATCAGCACAGGAGAAGCCACCATTGAGTTACTTTGACCCCTGCACCCAGGAAGAGGAGAGAGGCCCCACAGCACATATTCTGGCATCATATCAGCCACCACAGGAGAAGCCACCATTGAGTTACTTTGACCCCCGCACCCAGGAAGAGGAGAGAGGCACCACAGCACATATTCTGGCATCATATCAGCCACCACAGGAGAAGCCACCATTGAGTTACTTTGACCCCTGCACCCAGGAAGAGGAGAGAGGCCCCACAGCACATATTCTGGCATCATACTAACCACCACAGGAGAAGCCACCATTGAGTTACTTTGACCCCTGCACCCAGGAAGAGGAGAGAGGCCCCACAGCACATATTATGGCATCATATCAGCCACCACAGGAGAAGCCACCATTGAGTTACTTTGACCCCCGCACCCAGGAAGAGGAGAGAGGCACCACAGCACATATTCTGGCATCATATCAGCCACCACAGGAGAAGCCACCATTGAGTTACTTTGACCCCCGCACCCAGGAAGAGGAGAGAGGCACCACAGCACATATTCAGGCATCAAATCACACACCACAGGAGAAGGCCTCTTTCAGTGATTTAGGCCTTTGGACCCAGACAGAGGAGAGAGGCACCACAGCACATATTCTGGCATCATATCAGCCACCACAGGAGAAGCCACCATTGAGTTACTTTGACCCCTGCACCCAGGAAGAGGAGAGAGGCCCCACAGCACATATTCTGGCATCATATCAGCCACCACAGGAGAAGCCACCATTGAGTTACTTTGACCCCTGCACCCAGGAAGAGGAGAGAGGCCCCACAGCACATATTCTGGCATCATACTAACCACCACAGGAGAAGCCACCATTGAGTTACTTTGACCCCTGCACCCAGGAAGAGGAGAGAGGCCCCACAGCACATATTCTGGCATCATATCAGCCACCACAGGAGAAGCCACCATTTAGTTACTTTGACCCCTGCACCCAGGAAGAGGAGAGAGGCACCACAGCACATATTCTGGCATCATATCAGCCACCACAGGAGAAGCCACCATTTAGTTACTTTGACCCCTTCACCCAAACAGAGGAGAGAGGTTCCACATCAGAGAATCAGGCATCATATCAACCACCACAGGAGTAGGCCACAATTTAGTTTATTTGACCCCTGCACCCAGGAAGAGGAGAGAGGCCCCACAGCACATATTCTGGCATCATATCACACACCACAGGAGAAGGCCTCTTTCAGTGATTTAGGCCTTTGGACCCAGACAGAGGAGAGAGGTCAGAGATTAGCTTCATATCCCCCAGCACAGCAGAAGACCGCTTTATTTGACTTAGGCCTCAGCACCCAGACAGAAGACAGAGGTAGCATGGCAGAGGTTATGGCTTCATGTCACCCGTTAGTTTAACCGGCCACTTTCATCTGGTTAGGCCCCGGCGCCCAGACAGAGAAGAGTTTCATTCAACTGTGGGTTTCATAAAATTTGTATCAAATAAAGAAGTGGCCCGTAGCACAACAAGACATGTTTTAGGCAGTTAATAAGGACTACTCTGCACAAGGGAGGGACAGGTCCTGTGGGATCCATGCCTGGTTCATCTTTATGAAGGTCAGCTTGTCCACGTTGGCTGTGGACAGGCGGCTGCGCTTGTCAGTAATGACGCCCCCTGCCGTGCTGAATACGCGTTCAGATAAAACGCTGGCCGCCGGGCAGGAAAGCACCTCCAAGGCATAACATGCTAACTCTGGCCACGTGGACAATTTCGAAACCCAGTAGTTGAATGGGGCCGAACCATCCGTCAGGATGTGGAGGGGTGTGCAGACATACTGTTCAACCATGTTAGTGAAATGCTGCCTCCTGCTAACACGTTCCGTATCAGGTGTCGGTGCAGATAGCTGTGGGGTGGAGACAAAACTTTTCCACATTTCTGCCATGCTAACCCTGCCCTCAGATGAGCTGGCCGTGACACAGCTGCGTTGGCGACCTCTTGCCACTCCTCTGCCTTCACCTTCCACCTGTTCCCCTGTGACATGTGGGAATGCTCTCAAGAGCGCCTCTATCAGCGTGCGCTTGTACTCGCGCATCTTACGGTCGCGCTCCAGTTCAGGAATTAAAGTGGGCACATTGTCTTTATACCGGGGATCCAGCAGGGTGGCCACCCAGTAGTCTGCACACGTTAAAACGTGGGCAACTCTGCTGTCGTTGCGCAGGCATTGGAGCATATATTCGCTCATGTGGGCCAGGCTACCCATGGGTAAGGACAAGCTGTCCTCTGTGGGAGGCGTATCGTCATCGTCCACCGTATCCCCCCAGCCACGCACCAGTGATGGGCCTGGGCTGCCACCCCGCTGTGAACTTGCGTCATCCTCGTCCCCCTCCACCTCCTCCTCCTCATCCTCCTCGTCCTCCAGTACAGTGCCTTGGCTGGCGACTTGTGAACCTGTCCTCTGCTGCTTAAACAAACCTCCCTCTGAGCCACTTCGAACAGACTGGCCCGAAAGTGTTAGAAACGAGCCCTCATCCTCCTCCTCCTCCTCCACCTGGGCCACCTCCTCTAACATCATTGCCCTAAGTGTTTTCTCAAGGAGACATAGAAGTGGTATTGTAACGCTGATAACAGTGTCATCGCCACTGGCCATGTTGGTGGAGTACTCGAAACAGCGCAGCAGGGCACACAGGTCTCGCATGGAGGCCCAATCATTGGTGGTGAAGTGGTGCTGTTCGGCAGTACGACTGACGCGAGCGTGCTGCAGCTGAAACTCCACTATGGCCTGCTGCTGCTCGCACAGTCTCTCCAGCATGTGCAAGGTGGAGTTCCACCGGGTGGGCACGTCGCATATGAGGCGGTGAGCGGGAAGGCCGAAGTTCCGCTGTAGCGCAGACAGGCGAGCAGCGGCAGGATGTGAACGGCGGAAGCGCGCACAGACGGCCCGCACTTTATGCAGCAGCTCTGACATGTTGGGGTAGTGGTGAATGAACCTCTGCACCACCAAGTTCAGCACATGCGCCAGGCAAGGGATGTGCGTCAAACCGGCTAGTCCCAGAGCTGCCACGAGATTTCGCCCATTATCGCATACCACCAGGCCTGGCTTGAGGCCCACCGGCAGAAACCACTCGTCGGTCTGTTGTTCAATACCCCGCCACAACTCCTTTGCGCTGTGGGGCCTGTCCCCCAAACATATGAGTTTCAGAATGGCCTGCTGACGTTTACCCCGGGCTGTGCTGAAGTTGGTGGTGAAGGTGTGTGGCTGACCGGATGAGCTGGTGGAAGCAGTGGAGGAGGAAGCCGAGTAGGAGGAGGAGGCTACAGGAGGCAGAGAATGATGCCCTGCGATCCTAGGGGGCGGAAGGACGTGCGCCAAGGAACTGTCCGCCGGGGGCCCAGCCGCCACTACATTCATCCAGTGTGCAGTTAGTGAGATATAGCGTCCCTGGCCGTGCTTACTGGTCCACGTATCTGTGGTTAGGTGGACCTTGCCACAAATGGCGTTGCGCAGTGCACACTTGATTTTATCGGACACTTGCATGTGCAGGGAAGGCACGGCTGTCTTGGAGAAGTAGTGGCGGCTGGGAACCACATACTGCGGGACAGCCATGGCCATCAGCTGTTTGAAGCTGTCTGTGTCCACCAGCCGGAATGACAGCATTTCAAAGGCCAGCAGTTTAGAAATGCTGGCGTTCAGGCCAAGGGCTCGAGGGTGACTCGGGGGGAATTTGCGCTTCCTCTCTAAGGTTTGAGATATTGAGAGCTGAACGCTGCTGTGTGATATAGTGGAGACGCTAGTTGACGGTGGCGGTGGTGGTGGTGTCGGTGGCACATCCTCTGTTTGCTGCTCGGCAGGTGGCAACATTCCTCTCGAGGCGGAAGCCGAGGCAGCAGCGGTAGAGGGAGCAGGGGGAGCCTCAGCGAGTGCCTGGTTTTTAAGGTGTGTACCCCACTGCAGTTCATGCTTTGCATGTAGATGCCTGGTCATGCAGGTTGTGCTGAGGTTCAGAACGTTAATGCCTCGCCTCAGGCTCTGATGGCAGAGCGTGCAAGTCACTCGGGTCTTGTCGGTAGGACATTGTTTAAAGAAGTGCCATGCCAGGGAACTCTTTGAAGCTGCCTTTGTGGGGCTGGGTCCCTGTTGGCGATGTCCAGTAGCAGGCGAACTCTGGGGGCGGCGGCTCGTCTGCTTTGGCCCCCTGCTCCCTCTTTGGCTTCGCTGTTGTCTCGGTCTCACCACTACCTCTTCCTCTGAACTGTGAAAGTCATCGCCACGACCTTCAGTCCATGTGGGGTCTAAGACCTCATCGTCCTCTGCATCGTCTTCCACCCAGTCTCCCTCCCTGACCTCCTCCTGTTCAGTCTGCACACTGCAAAAAGACGCGGCAGTGGGCACCTGTGTTTCGTCATCATCAGAGAGTCGGTGACTCTGCTGTGGTGGTATTCCCATGTCCTCTTCATCTGGAGACATAAGTGGTTGTGCGTCAGTGCATGGTATGTCTTCCTCCACTGGGGAAGGGCTAGGTGGACGCCCCTGGGAAACCCTGGAAGCAGAGTCTTCAAACAGAAGAAGAGACTGCTGCATAACTTGTGGCTCAGACCGTTTCCCTGATATGCTTGGGGGTGATGTGACAGACTGATGGGCTTGGTTTTCAGGTGCCACCTGTGCGCTTTCCGCAGAAGACTGGGTGGAAGACCATGTGGTGAACGTGCTGGAAGCACTGTCGGCCACCCAATCGATTAATGCCTGTACCTGCTCAGGCCTTACCATCCTAAGAGCGGCATTGGGCCCCACGAGATATTGCGGTACATTCTGCCGGCTAGTTGAGGGAGTTCGTTCCCTACTGTGTGCGCCTGGGGCCGAACGGCCACGTCCTCTACCAGCAACAGAGGCTCCACGGACACCACCACGACCGCGTCCTCGTCCCTTAATAGTATTTATCTTCATTGTTGCGATTCAACTCGCACCACAATGAAATATATTATTTTTTATAAGCAAAATCCCCTCACTGGAATACTTTCAGTCTTTTGACTGTATGGATTACAGATGGAATGACTGTTATATGTGAGTACCGCTTTCTTTGACAGATTCTAGTATGGGTACATATATGTTTTCCCAACCCCAGCACATTAGTTTGCTAATTCCAGATGTATGAAACGCAGGCCTAACTGTATCTAGTATATTGAACGCCAGATAAACTAACTTGGCCTTTTTTAAATAAAAAAAAATTCCCTCACTGGAATACTTTCAGTCTTTTGACTGTATGGATTACAGATGGAATGACTGTTATATGTGAGTACCGCTTTCTTTGACAGATTCTAGTATGGGTACATATATGTTTTCCCAACCCCAGCACATTAGTTTGCTAATTCCAGATGTATGAAACGCAGGCCTAACTGTATCTAGTATATTGAACGCCAGATAAACTAACTTGGCCTTTTTTAAATAAAAAAAATTCCCTCACTGGAATACTTTCAGTCTTTTGACTGTATGGATTACAGATGGAATGACTGTTATATGTGAGTACCGCTTTCTTTGACAGATTCTAGTATGGGTACATATATGTTTTCCCAACCCCAGCACATTAGTTTGCTAATTCCAGATGTATGAAACGCAGGCCTAACTGTATCTAGTATATTGAACGCCAGATAAACTAACTTGGCCTTTTTTAAATAAAAAAAATTCCCTCACTGGAATACTTTCAGTCTTTTGACTGTATGGATTACAGATGGAATGACTGTTATATGTGAGTACCGCTTTCTTTGACAGATTCTAGTATGGGTACATATATGTTTTCCCAACCCCAGCACATTAGTTTGCTAATTCCAGATGTATGAAACGCAGGCCTAACTGTATCTAGTATATTGAACGCCAGATAAACTAACTTGGCCTTTTTTAAATAAAAAAAAAATTCCCTCACTGGAATACTTTCAGTCTTTTGACTGTATGGATTACAGATGGAATGACTGTTATATGTGAGTACCGCTTTCTTTGACAGATTCTAGTATGGGTACATATATGTTTTCCCAACCCCAGCACATTAGTTTGCTAATTCCAGATGTATGAAACGCAGGCCTAACTGTATCTAGTATATTGAACGCCAGATAAACTAACTTGGCCTTTTTTAAATAAAAAAAATTCCCTCACTGGAATACAGTACTTTCAGTCTTTTGACTGTATGGATTACAGATGGAATGACTGTTATATGTGAGTACCGCTTTCTTTGACAGATTCTAGTATGGGTACATATATGTTTTCCCAACCCCAGCACATTAGTTTGCTAATTCCAGATGTATGAAACGCAGGCCTAACTGTATCTAGTATATTGAACGCCAGATAAACTAACTTGGCCTTTTTTAAATAAAAAAAAAATTCCCTCACTGGAATACTTTATGGCTTTTCACTGTATGGATTACAGGTGGACTGGTATTAGTAGGGGTGACACAAGCACACCCAAGTCTCTGATGTAGGATTTCTATGGCACAGACCACTATTACAAGTGATTAATGGACGTTGGGAGAGATTGTGCTGCAGCACTAGTCCCAAGATGGCCGCCGCCTATCAGCCCAGTAACATGTGCCACAAAATGGTCTGCACAACCTTTAAAAAAAATAGCCTTGGACTGTGCTGCTAAATCGCTATTGGTCTGAATCCCAGGTGTAGATGTCTGACTTGTTTGGAGCTTTGGAATGCACACTGTGGCAGCTTCTGCTGCAGCACTACAAGTCGCAAAATGGCGGCCGGCGGTCAGCCCAGGTACATGTGGATGGAAAAATCACTCTGGCCACTCTAAAAATAGCCAATCCCTATCAAAAAAGCAGCTCAGCTGCAGTTGTTCAGATGAATCACAGGTGGAGGAGAGAAATTTGCTTCCAGTTATTCAATTATCCCTGCCTATTCTCGCCCTAGCATCAGCTGCGTCTATCCCTGTTCTATTCACATCGGGAGTGAGCACGTCCCGACGTGCGCACAAGCTTATAAAGAGGCTGAGTCACATGCTGCACTTGGCCAATCACAGCCTTGCCAATAGTAGGCATGGCTGCGATGGCATCTTAGGGCAAGTAGTATGATGCATGTTGATTGGCTGCTTTGCAGCCTTTCAAAATGCGCCAAAATACATGCCGAACGACGAACCCGAACCCGAACTTTTTCGTAAAAGTTCGGGTTCGGGTCCGTGTCACGAACACCCCAAAATTCGGTACGGACCCGAACTATGCTCGAACTGTTCGCTCAACACTACTCAGGGGCAGAGAGTTTCCCGCTGGTGAATGGTTGGTCGGGCAATTCCTTTGAGGTTGGGTCTGGAGTCCGCCAGGGTTGTCCGTTGAGCCCGCTTTTATACGTGTTCGCGATTGATCCTCTTCTAAAGAGGCTTGATCGTGGACCGTTGGCGGGAGTCAGGATGGATCCGGCGGAGCCAGAAGCCACTCTTAGGGTTGTGGCGTACGCTGACGATGTCACTATTTTCGTGTCCTCGAGAGAGGAGGCGGAATATGTGATGTCTGAGGTGGGGCACTACTCGGAGGCTTCCGGGTCGTTGATCAACCGGGATAAGTGTGAGAGTCTCTGGCTGGGAGGCGGAGATCCATCTTTTGTTCTCCCGGACACCCTTCCAGAGCCCCAGCCGTCAGCTAAAATCTTAGGCGTGCATTTTTGTCATGGGGATTACCCCACTCAAAATTGGGATGGCAGGCTTAAGATCGCCGCTCAGAAGGTCGACCAGTGGAAGGGTTGGTCCTTGACCCTCAGGGAAAGGGTGAGCCTGATCAAAACTTACCTTCTCCCTTTGCTGATCTATTTGGCCAGTGTATGTATCCTGCCACAGCCTCTCTGGACTCGGGTCTACAGCCTGTTCTTCCAACTGTTATGGGGGAATAGGCTGAACCTAGTCAAGAGGGAAGTGACTTATCGCACGAGGAGATTAGGGGGGTTGGGTATGGTCAACCCCGTGGTGTTCCTTGTGAACACCTTTGTTAAGATCAACCTAGCAGACCTCTGGAAGGAGAGGGCTCCTCCGTGGATAGTCTCTTGCAGGGGTTGGTTTCGGCCTTTCTTCCAGCAATGGGAGACTGGAGGGCGTGTGAAGGATTTGCGTACGCCGCACGGATATCTCCCGGCTTATGTCACCCCGACTCTGAAGGTGATCCGCCGGTGGGGTTTGGAGGTGAGGGAGATCAGGACCCTGTCAAGGAGATCCCTTGACGAGAGAGTCTTGTTGACCCACTTCCAAAAGCCCCTGGCCCTTAAGGATTGCCCAAGTCGGGATCTAGACGGGGGGTTGCAGTTGTTAAATTCAGCAAGGATCCCCTTGAAGTATTGGGACTTGACTTGGCGCTGCTTTCACGGGAAGATGTATGTGAGGGACAACCTGAAGTATAGGAACTCTGAGGAAAGGGGTTGCCCCCGGGAGGAGTGTGGCTCTGCATTAGAAAGCATGGAGCACTTCCTGCTTCAGTGTCCCTTTAATACAGAAGTGTACAAACGGGTGGGAGCCTCCATCGGCTGGCCTAGGCTGGCCGACCTCTCCTATGCGGAGTGGGCCTATGGAATGTTCAAAGGCCTGGGTAGGAGGGACCCTTGCACTGCATTTTTAGTTAGCATAGTGGTTAGGTTTTTCACGTGGAATGCACGGTGTTTAGTGACCACTCAACAGAAAGTCCTCCCTGTGGAAGAGGTATGTAAGAACATCCTAGGTGACCTGGGGAAGGTCCGTTCTCTTGAGTGCGAAAGACTGGGTACTGATGGAGTCTCTTACCTCTGGAGGGGCTTCACCTTCGATGTGCCTTAGTCAAGTAGTACTCCTTCCTGGTGGTGGGCTAATGCTGGCACATTAGAATTTTTGTTTTGAAAAAGGAAAAAAGTTTTTGAAGAAGGGTTTCAGGTAAACTGAACCTAGGCCTTCGGGTAATGTCATTAATGTTGTTATTTGTAGGTGTTATTATTGGAATATTATGTATATTGTATATATTGTATAATTCGTGTTATAGTAGGGTAAGAGGGTTGTAGTTAGGTTGGGTGGGCAGGGGAGGGGGGGGGGTATTTGTGTGGGGAGGCCTGCATCCAGCCCTGGACTATGCGGACATGGGAGGACATGGGGCGAGGGGCTGGATGTGGGTGGTGGTGGAGGGCTGGCCTCGGACTATGCGGACATGCAACAGACATGAGGCGGAGGTCAGCCCTGGGTATTTAGGGGAGGTGGAAGATAATCAATTTTGTTAGGGATAGAGTAGGATAAGTGAGCTATGCTTATAGGTGTATTATGTTATTTATTATAAAAAGGTGATGGGGGGGAAAAAAAATAAAAAATTATAATAATTTTATTGAATTCATTTTGTTTGACAAGTTGTCTTTGATTTTTGTTTTATTCTATTTCTTTAGCTTTGTTTTATTCTATTATTTTTTTTTTTTTTTGTATTTGTATTTGGTATATATTGTATATATTGTATATAGGGTTTCAGTCAGACCGGATGGTTAAGTTTCCTTTTGTTTTTGTGTCTGGTTACTAACTTCTTTCTTTTAGATTTTCTTTAGGCATGTATGAAGAAAGAAAGGAGTATGAATGAAGCTGGGCCAGTTTGGGTTTTATGCGTTATGTATAATGTGTTGTGTTTGTATTTTACTATGGCAAGGTTTTGTATTTTTGTATAAAATTTAATAAAAAAGAGTAGGAGGTGTGTCTGCTGAGCTCTCTGCAACTTTCAAGCACAGGCTCTCTGGGGAGTTTCCTAACATCTGCTCCCCAGGAGGAGTTCCAGACTTGTGGGGAGAGTTCCATCTTTTTCCCCAGCCCAGGCCCTGCCTCTCCCTAGGGAGCTGGTTGGGTCCTGTGGCCATGAGCTCCCGGAAGGGTGCCCCTGCTCCCCGGCGTGGGTCGGAGGGGAGTATGGACGGGCGGCAACTGACTCTGAGCGATGGCGGCGAGGGGGTGAAAACATCTGGATGCGGTGGTAGCCAAGTCCCCCCTGAATTGGGGTACTTAAAGAGGACCTGGAGGCCTCCCTGAAGTGGCAAGACCAGTTGCTGGAGGGCAGTGGGCCCTTCAGAGAAAAGTTACTGAATGGGGAGAGATTTAGGGAGATGGAGGCTGCGAGGAGAGGGGAGCCGTGCGGGGGTGCGTAGAGCGAGGTGGAGGAGTTGGAAGACTCCGAATCTCTGGCATCCCAGGCAGGGCCCCAAACCTCGCAGTCTGAACCAGCCCTCCCAGGAACCCCAGTAATGGAGGCATATAGTGGCATTCCGCCCGAACAGGAGCAAGTGCACTTACCAGCGTTGCCATCTTCGGATGCGGAGTCAGCTATGAAGGGAAGCGATGAAGATGGTGGTCTACTGAGAGAGATCAAAATGTTGGAGTCGCCTGTGGTAGACTTTCAGGGTTTTGCGTTCGGAGAAGACCTGCTGGATGAGGACGAGAGCAGTGGCAAGACAAAGAGGAAGAGCAAGAAGGAAAAAAAAAACATCCAGACACGTTATGTCTATACACGCTTGGTGGAGGCTGAAAAGTCTTCAACAGGCATGTATCCCGCTAAACTCCCTGGCTCGGCATCTGAGGTGGTGCCTGAGCGGAGCAGCGGGGAGATTGTGCAGCCCAAAATGGCGCCGGACGCCGTCCCTGCATGCGGAGGCAGGGAGGAGGTGCCGGCAGAAAGCAGGATCCGGCAGTCATCTGTTGAAAGTGGAGGGGGCGGGCAAAAACATCGGGAGGCCCCGCCCACTACTCTGCCAGCCGCTCTGTCCACCGCTCTGGCTACTGCCCTGCCTGCCGTTCAAGTATGTGGGGTGGTGCTGGGGCGATGTGATGATGAGGTCACTGTCCCTCCTACCCGCGGCGGTGATAGTTCTGGGTCCCCGCCTGCAGCTGCCAAAGTGCGGCGGGGATCAAGGGAGGCGGCGGCGGTGAATGAATCAGGAGGCATGGCCGGGGGTGTGTCTGGACGCGCTCCCGAAGCTGGGAGTACAGGTGCAGGCAGTAAGCGCCTGCGTATTGAAGAGCCGGGGGCCGGAGCTGCCGGGGAGAATGTGACTGCAGCGCTCCGGTCCACTAAGAAAGGGTGCATTGCGCCAGAACAAGTGGCCATGTACATTGCCACTGGACACGCCCCCTCTGTCTCTGCCTCCTCCTCCAGCGCTGAATTTAGTGCTGGGGAGGGGGGGAGTGTGATGATCAATGCCCAGGTCTCAAGGGCAGCAGGGGGGGGCTTGACCAGTGGCAATGAGCGTGGCAAGGTGCATAGTAGAGTAAAAAATTATAAGGCAATAAGTAATGTTAAGGATAATAATAAAGGAAATAATAAAGGAAAAAATAAAGGTAAAATTACACCTGCTACACCAGCTGTCCCAGCAGAGAGAAAGGGTGCATGTGACCAGGGTGGTGGTAGGGGTGTTGGTGGAGGTGCTGCATCTGGTCCCAAAGGTGGGATGGATGCTGGGGGTCAGCGGACCGTCGCTGAGAAAGTGGTGGCTGCGGCTCCTGGTGTCCGCCCTCCGGAGGGGTCCGGTGTGGTATCTGGTACTATTGTAGTTGGGGGGGCCGGATCGGTTGCCCCTCCTGCGGCCGTAACACCTGGCAGAAGTTATGCCAGTGTGGCTGCAGCCGTGGGGGGGGAGGGGCTATCCTCGTTGGCTTCCTCATTCCCAGGAGTTGCGGTTGGTGACTTGCAACGGCGGCTCCTGGAAGCCCTGAAAAAGGGGGAGAGTTCAATGACAGTAGAGGGTGAGAAGGTGGACCTATCCTTATGGATAGACAGGCACGGCAGGCGAGCTTTCCGAGAGGAAAGGGGGGGCGAGACCACCTGGTCCCTGCCCACAACCGGCCCTGGGACCAGACGGAATGTAGTCTGTCTCAAGTGGAGAAGCAATGATGCCTGCCCTACGAGAAAGAGGGTGGTGGAGCTCCTGCTTGAGATGGGTTTCAGGGTGGCTGACATATTCGCCCTGATACATCCCTATGGTTCCAGGGAGTTTGACATCAGCTTTGCCCGGCCGGAGGGCCTAGAGCTTTTCTGGTCCGGGTATGAGCTGGTGAAGAACTTACCGGATTGGAAGGGTTTTTTCGCTCAGACGATAACCCGGCAGAACAACGTCAAGAAAGTGACCGTTTTGACCCGTAACGAATCACTTTCTTGCGTTGATATTCTGACGTGACTAAGCAGGTATGGGGACGTCCAGGGTGTACCATCGAAAAACCTGGACGAATTTGGCATTTGGTCGGGAGCCTGGACTTTCAATGTGAAGTTGAAATGTCTAGGAAGCACGGTTTCCCACATTCCATCCTCTGCCTTCATCGGCCGGGATAGGATTCTCGTTTTCTAGAGGGGGCATCCTAAGCTGTCACAAGTGCGGCAGCCCTTCACACTTCAGCGCCAGCTGCCAAGTGCAGAAGTGCGCGTTGTGTGGAGGGACAGGTCACCTTGCCGCATCTTGTGTGGAGATTAGGTGCAACTTGTGTGGTGTGCTCGGACACCCATTTAGTCGCTGTCCCCTCTCAGAGGTCAATGCGGCCCGAGCTCACGCAGGAGTGGGCCGGGAGGTCTCTTCGGCTGAGGCGGGTGCTGGCGGAGACAGTCGAGTTAAGGGGTCAGTGAAGACCAAGAGCGGTCCGTCCCGGCAGAGGCGGAGGGAGAGGCACCAGGCGGAGAGGGAACAGAAGGAGCCCCACCAAAATGGGGTGATGTCTGCCCCTCCCCAAGTGGCGGGCTCCCGTAGTTCGGAGACCCTAGGGGACAGGGAGCTAAGTGCGGAGATCAGGAGACTAGACCGGGCCGATGAGACCCAGTCTTCACACTACGAAAGTGCAGAGGGTAGTGAGACTGGGTCTAATATCAATAGACGCAAACGGTTCTCAAAAAAAAAGAGCCCGACCAAAGTAGCCAGGGAAGGCGTAACTGGCTCCCCTCTTGAGCTCTCCAACCGGTATCTCACTTTGGATGAGACCTCCGCCTCCTCTTCATCCGGGGAGGAGGTAAGAAGTGGGGTACCGGGGGCGAAGGTGGGAGGGCTTCCAGGAGGCCACGTGCCCCTCTCTGGTGTGGATGTAAGGTCCCCAGAAGAGGAGGCAAATCTGATTCCTGGAACTGAGAAAGACAGGGGAGGTACGCAAGATGGAGCGGTTTTGACAGATGGAATGGACACCACCGTCTCTCTCAAAAGAGGACGCGCCACCTTAGAGGATAGCCCCGGAAGGGGTGAGAGGGTCGGGAAGGAAGGAGGACATTCAGCTTAAACACCAAGTATGGCGGTACCGACACAGCTGACACTGGCGACCATTAATGTCGCCAGCGTTAAATCTGATGCGGCTCGCTACACAGCCTTTGATTTTTTCAGCCGAGTTGAAGCTGATGTTTTATTTTTGCAGGAGACGAGACTGTCAAACTTGGCAGAAGTCCACAAGGCGAAGAGGGAGTGGAGATCTGGGCCCTCCTTCTGGTCTCTTGCGGCTGAGTCGTATAGCGGAGTGGCGGTTCTTTTCACCGTACCGGTAGAATGCCGACGGGTGGTTGAGCTGGAAATGGGGAGCTGTTTGATCTTGGATATCCTCATGAAGGGACAGGAACTGTGCCTGATCAATATCTATGGGCCCCAGTCCAGGTGGGACAGGAAATGTCTCTTTATGAGGATCAAGCCTTTCCTTTTTACAAGCCGGCAAGTGGTCTTTGATGGCGACTTTAACACCATCATAAGGTCCCAAGATAGGGGAGGCACCAGAAACCCACTGGCTTATGATAGTATAGCTTTAAATAGCATAGCTAGTGAGGCTCGTCTGGTGGATGTCCACATTAGGCACACCCCAGACCACGGGGGTTTCACTTTCTATAGAGGAAAGGAGGAGGCTACTTTCTCGCCCTTAAGGGTTGTGGAGGTAGAATTCTCTGACCACTGTCTGATTATGTTCTCTCTGAATATTTCAGAATCCCCCCAAATGGGAAGAGGTTACTGGAAGCTGAATGCGGGAGTCCTGGAGGAAGCAGAGGTAAGACAATCCTTTGAGGACTTTCTTCAGAGTCAGGTAGCTTTGCTAGATCTCTGTGACACTAAGTCAGAGTGGTGGGAGGTATTCAAAGACCGGGCCGCAAAGTTCTTCCACCAGCTCTCGAGCCTCAGGTCCCTGGACAGGTACTGCCTGTATCAGGGTCTGAGGAGGAAACTCGAAGATCTGGTCTCGACTGGAGGTAGCCGCGAGGATATCTCCAGGGTGAAATCTTTGCTCAAGAGGTGCCAGTATGATAGGCACACATCTTTAGTTTTTGAGAGGTACTCCGCTCGCCCGACCCCTACAGAAACTGTAAGATGTCGGTGAAGAGTAAGTTAATAACAGGACTGGTTGATAGTACGGGATCTCTGAACAGATCCTTTTACTCATGCCTCTTGGGAAAGGGGGATCTGGATCGGGACAAGATGTCAGCTTTCCTGGCGGAAATCACCCCTGAGTCAGAAGCTCACCTCTCTTTTGATGTTTTGGTAGAAGAGATCAGGAAGGAGGAAGTTATCCTGGCGGTGGAAGGGTTAGCTCTGAAGAAGTCGCCAGGCCCGGATGGCTTAACATCCGAGTTTTATAAGACCTTTAAGGACTCTTTATGTCCCCTCTTGACTGAGGTATTCAATGAGTGTCTATCCTCGGGCACTCTGCCTCGGTCAATGAGGAGGTCAGCCCTGATCCTTCTATCAAAGGGTAAAGATCCGAGCCGTATTGAAAACTGACGTCCCATAGCACTTCTCAATACGGACAGAAAGATTCTGGCCAAGATACTGTTTAACAGGCTGGTGAAATTTGCGCCTCAACTCCTTTCGGTGGCTCAGCATTGCTCGGTTCCAGGCCGCAGCACTTTTAGTGCTGTACTCGGTGTCCGAGAGGCAGTGGAACAGAGTAGAGCAGGCCACTGGAAGGGGTACATGCTGTTCTTAGATCAAGCAAAGGCGTTTGATCGGGTGAACCACGAGTACCTCTGGTCGGTCCTTTTGAATTATGGCCTGCCGGGGGGGTTTGTCGATTGGTTAAAGATCTTGTATGCGGGGGCGGAGAGTTTCCCGCTTGTGAACGGTTGGTCTGGCTGCCCTTTTGAGGTTGGGTCCGGCGTTCGCCAGGGTTGTCCTTTGAGCCCGCTTTTATACGTGTTCGCGATTGATCCCTTTCTTAAGAGGGTCAATCGTGGACCGTTGGCGGGAGTCGGGATGGATCCGGTGGCGCCGGAAGCCACTCTGAGGACAGTAGCTTACGCCGACGATGTCACCATTTTCGTGTGCTCGAAAGGGGAGGCGGAATACGTGATGTCTGAGGTGGACCACTACTCGGAGGCATCCGGGTCCATGATTAACTGGGATAAGTGTGAGAGTCTCTGGCTGGGAGGGGGCGATCCAGCTTTCGATCTCCCGGACACCCTCCCAGACCCCAAGTCGTCAGCCAAAGTCCTAGGCATCCATTTCGGCCATGGGGATTATCCCACCCAAAATTGGGACGACAGGCTTAAGATCGCCGCTCAGAAGGTCGACCAGTGGAAAGGCTGGTCTTTGACCCTCAGGGAAAGGGTGCACCTGATCAAAGCTTTTCTGCTCCCTTTGCTGATCTATTTGGGCAGTGTGTGTATCTTGCCAGAGCCTCTCTGGACTCGGGTTTACAGTCTGTTTTTCCAGCTCTTATGGGGGAATAGACTGAACCTGATCAAGAGGGAGGTGACTTACCGCACGAGGAGACTAGGGGGGTTATCTATGGTCAACCCCGTGGTGTTTCTTGTGAACACATTTGTTAAGGTCAATCTGGCAAACCTCTGGATGGAGAGGGCTTCTCCGTGGGTAGTCTCCTGCCGGGGGTGGTTTCGGCCTTTCTTCCAGGAATGGGAGACAGGAGGACAAGTGAAGGACTTGCTTACGCCTCACGGATAACTTCCGGCTTACGTCACCCCGATTCTGAAGGTAATCCGCCGGTGGGGTTTGGAGGTAGGGGAGATCAGGACTCTGTCAAAGAGGTCCCTTGACGAGAGGGTCTTGTTGTCCCACTTCCAGAAACCCCTGGCCCTCAAGGATTGCCCAAGCCGGGATCTAGACAAGGGGTTACAGTTGCTAAATTCTGCAAGGATCCCCTTGAAGTTTTGGGACCTGACTTGGCGCTGCTTTCACGGGAGGCTGTATGTAAGGGACAATCTGAAGTAACGGAACTCTGATGAAAGGGGTTGTCCCCAGGAGGAGTGCGGCTCCATACTGGAAAGTATGGAACACTTCCTGCTTCAGTGTCCCTTTAATACAGAGGTGTACAAACGGGTGGGAGCTTCCATTGGCTGGCCTAGGCTAGCCAGCCTCTCCTATGCGGAGTGGGCCTATGGTGTGCTCAGAGACCTGGGCAGAAGGGACCTGTGCACATGTTTTTTAGTTAGCATAGTGGTTAGGTACTGCACGTGGAACGCACAGTGTTTAGTTTCAACAAGGCAGAAAGTCCTCCCAGTGGATGAGGTGTGTAGGAACATTCTGGGGGACCTGGTGAAGGTACGTTCTCTCGAGTACGAAAGACTGGGTATCAGCAGGGCCTCTCTCCTCTGGAGAGGTTTTGCTTTTAGTGTACCATAGCCTAGTAGTACTCTTCCTGGTGGTGGGCTGATACTCTCACCCTAGATTTTTGTTTTGGATAAAGTGTATGGTTTTGAAAGGCTTGCAAAGGCTGAACTTGGTCCTTCGGGAGTGGTTATGTGTGTTTGTAGTAATGTTTATTGTATGTTTATTGTATGGTATATTGTATATATTGTGTATATTATGTTGAAGGATAGGGTAAGCGGGGGTTAGTTAGTTAGGTTGGGTGGGTTAGGGTGAGGGGGGGGGGGACACTTACAAAGTGTGGGGAGGCCTACATCCAGTCCTGGACTATGCGGACATGCAGAGGGCTTGAGGCGGAGGTAAGTCCTGGGGGTCTTAGTTTCAGTTTAGGATAGGGAATGGCTAGGGACTGGTTTGGTTAGGGTAAGTTTGTAGTTTATAGTTTGTAGAGTTGTTTATATTTAAAAAATAAAATAAAAATAATAATAATAATTAAAAAAATAATAATAATTATGTATAAAAAAAAAATTGTTTTTATGCTTTGGGGCAAGTTGCCTGGAGTTAAGTTATGGCAAAGTAGCCATATTTTTGTTTGAGTTTGATTTTTATCCTGTGTTTTATTTCAATTTCTTTGGGTTGGGTTATTTTGGCCGAACCAGCTAAATAAGTTTTATTTATTTTAGGTTATTTATTGTAGATTGTAGGTTTGTAGTTTTATGTGTAGGTATGAATGTGTGTGCGAATGTGGCTGGGGCAGCTGGAATGCTGTCTATGTTTAAGTTTTGTTTGTCTGTACTTGTAATTATTCATGTAACGTTTTGTAATATTATAATAAAAAAGAGTTCCCATAACAGAGATTCAGGCTTCATGTCAGTAGAGAATCAGTCTTCATGTCATAGCAGAGAATCAGGCTTCACGTCACCCACCACTGGAACAGTCCATTGTCAGATATTTAGGCCCAGGCACCCAGGCAGAGGAGAGACCAGGCAGAGGAGAGAGGTCCCATAACAGAGATTCAGGCTTCATGTCAGCAGAGAATCAGTCTTCATATCATAGCAGAGAATCATGTTTCACGTCACCCAACATTGGAACAGTCCATTGTCATATAATTTAGGCCCCGGCACCCAGACAGAGGAGAGAGGTCCCATAACATAGAATCTGGCTTCATGCCAGCAGAGAATCAGTCTTCATGTCATAGCAGAGAATCATGCTTCACGTCACCCACCACTGGAACAGTCCATTGTCAGATATTTAGGCCCAGGCACCCAGGCAGAGGAGAGACCAGGCAGAGGAGAGAGGTCCCATAACAGAGATTCAGGCTTCATGTCAGCAGAGAATCAGTCTTCATGTCATAGCAGAGAATCATGTTTCACGTCACCCAACATTGGAACAGTCCATTGTCATATGATTTAGGCCCCGGCACCCAGACAGAGGAGAGAGGTCCCATAACAGAGATTCAGGCTTCATGTCAGCGACTGAGCAGAGAATCAGTCTTCATGTCATAGCAGAGAATCAGGCTTCATGTCACCCACCACTGGAACAGGCCACTGTCAGATATTTTTAGGCCCCGGCACCCAGACAGAGGAGAGGTTCATTCAACTTTGGGTTGCCCCGCAATATAACGGTAAAATGAAAATTAAAATACGATTGAATGAGGAAGTGCCCTGGAGTACAATAATATATGGGATAAACAAAACAGACCCAGGGTACCCCCAGGACGGGTAAGGAGCAGTGGCCACCCAATATATCCAAAGGGGATACACCTAAAGTATAACTCGGTAAAAGCTCCCGAGTGAAACAGCAGAAACAAATGAAAAGAGAGCTCATGATACCACGAAGGCACGCCGAAACGCGCGTTGGGGTAGCGCCACCCTGGGTCTTTTTGCACACGGTTTTCTCAGGTGAGCTCCGGTCTCCTGCTGCCCCCCTCTGGCTGTGTGATCTTTCATCCACTTGCACTTGGCTTCTCTCCTGCAATATACTTCCATCTCTCATGTGGTTGCAGCTTTTTGCCATTGGGGGTGCATGAGTTCACCTGGCTTTACCTGGTATGTTATGGTTAGATTATTTGTCTACTTTTTTCATGGGTTGGGCACTGTACCCATTACTCCTCTTGTCCCCATGCTATATATCTTCATATACCATAACTTTCCATCATATTTTCGTGTGCTTGTCCTCCCAGGGTGGCGCTCTTTCTTCTCCGCTCTCATCACCTTGCTTTACGGCATCCTATGTACTAATTTTATCCATGTTTGTTATTTTTAACATGTTACAATAAAATTTATATATATTTTTGGTACCATGAGCTCTCTTTTCATTTGTTTCTACAATAATATATGGTTAAGGGGAGGTAGTTAATGTCTAATCTGCACAAGGGATGGACAGGTCCTGTGGGATCCATGCCTGGTTCATTTTTATGAATGTCAGCTTATCCACATTGGCTGTAGACAGGCGGCTGCGTTTGTCTGTAATGACGCCCCCTGCCGTGCTGAATACACGTTCAGACAAAACGCTGGCCGCCGGGCAGGCCAGCACCTCCAAGGCATAAAAGGCTAGCTCTGGCCAGAAGTTGAATGGGGCCGAACCATCAGTCAGTACGTGGAGGGGTGTGCACACAAACTGTTCCACCATGTTAGTGAAATGTTGCCTCCTGCCAACACGTTCCGTATCAGGTGGTGGTGCAGTTAGCTGTGGCGTGGTGACAAAACTTTTCCACATCTCTGCCATGCTAACCCTGCCCTCAGAGGAGCTGGCCGTGACACAGCTGCGTTGGCGACCTCTTGCTCCTCCTCTGCCTTCGCCTTGGGCTTCCACTTGTTCCCTTGTGACATTTGGGAATGCTCTCAGTAGCGCGTCTACCAACGTGCGCTTGTACTCGCGCATCTTCCTATCACGCTCCAGTGCAGAAAGTAAGGTGGGCACATTGTCTTTGTCCTGGGGATCCAGCAGGGTGGCAACCCAGTAGTCCGCACACGTTAAAATGTGGGCAACTCTGCTGTCGTTGCGCAGGCACTGCAGCATGTAGTCGCTCATGTGTGCCAGGCTGACCAGACGTAAGGACAAGCTGTCCTCTGTGGGTGGCGTATCGTCATCGTCCTGCGTTTCCCCCCAGCCACGCACCAGTGATGGGCCCGAGCTGCGTTGGGTGCCACCCCGCTGTGAATATGCTTCATCCTCATCCTCCTCCACTTCCTCCTCATCCTCGTCCTCCTCGTCCTCCAGTAGTGGGCCCTGTCTGGCCACATTTGTACCTGGCCTCTGCTGTTGCAAAAAACCTCCCTCTGAGTCACTTCTAAGTGACTGGCCTGAAAGTGCTAAAAATGACCCCTCTTCCTCCTCCTCCTCCTCCTCCTGGGCCACCTCCTCTTCCATCATCGCCCTAAGTGTTTTCTCAAGGAGACATAGAAGTGGTATTGTAACGCTGATAACGGCATCATCGCCACTGGCCATGTTGGTGGAGTACTCGAAACAGCGCAACAGGGCACACAGGTCTCGCATGGAGGCCCAGTCATTGGTGGTGAAGTGGTGCTGTTCCGCAGTGCGACTGACCCGTGCGTGCTGCAGCTGAAACTCCACTATGGCCTGCTGCTGCTCGCACAGTCTGTCCAGCATGTGCAAGGTGGAGTTCCACCTGGTGGGCACGTCGCATATGAGGCGGTGAGCGGGAAGGCCGAAGTTACGCTGTAGCGCAGACAGGCGAGCAGCAACAGGATGTGAACGCTGGAAGCGCGAACAGACGGCCCGTACTTTATGCAGCAGCTCTGACATGTCGGGGTAGTTGCGAATGAACTTCTGCACCACCAAATTCAGCACATGCGCCAGGCAATGGATGTGCGTCAAACCGGCTAGTCCCAGAGCTGCAACGAGATTTCGCCCTATATCGCTTACCACCAGGCCGGGCTTGAGGCTCACTGGCAGCAACCACTCGTCGGTCTGTTGTTCTATACCCCGCCACAACTCCTGTGCGGTGTGGGGCCTGTCCCCCAAACATATGAGTTTCAGAATGGCCTGCTGACGTTTACCCCGTGCTGTGCTGAAGTTGGTGGTGAAGGTGTGTGGCTGACTGGATGAGCAGGTGGAAGAAGAGGAGGAGGAAGCTGAGTAGGAGGAGGAGGAGACAGGAGGCAAAGAATGTTGCCCTGCGATCCTTGGCGGCGGAAGGACGTGCGCCAAACAGCTCTCCGCCTGGGGCCCAGCCGCCACTACATTTACCCAGTGTGCAGTTAGAGAGATATAGCGTCCCTGGCCGTGCTTACTGGTCCACGTATCTGTGGTTAGGTGGACCTTGCCACAGATGGCGTTGCGCAGTGCACACTTGATTTTATCAGATACTTGGTTGTGCAGGGAAGGCACGGCTCTCTTGGAGTAGTAGTGCCGGCTGGGAACAACATACTGTGGGACAGCAAGCGACATGAGTTGTTTGAAGCTGTCTGTGTCCACCAGCCTAAATGACAGCATTTCATAGGCCAGTAGTTTAGAAATGCTGGCATTCAGGGCCAGGGATCGAGGGTGGCTAGGTGGGAATTTATGCTTTCTCTCAAATGTTTGTGAGATGGAGAGCTGAACGCTGCCGTGTGACATGGTTGAGATGCTTGGTGACGCTGGTGGTGGTGTTGGTGGTACATCCCATGTTTGCTGGGCGGCAGGTGCCAACGTTCCTCCAGAGGCGGCGGAAGAGGCCAAGGCGGCAGCAGCAGAAGAGGCCGAGGCGGCAGCAGCAGAAGAGGTAGCAGGGGGAGCCTGAGTGACTTTCTTGTTTTTAAGGTGTTTACTCCACTGCAGTTCATGCTTTGCATGCAGGTGCCTGGTCATACAGGTTGTGCTAAGGTCCAGAACGTTAATGCCTCGATTCAAGCTCTGATAGCACAGCGTGCAAACCACTCGGGTCTTGTCGTCAGCACATTGTTTGAAGAAGTGCCATGCCAGGGAACTCCTTGAAGCTGCCTTTGGGGTTCTCGGTCCCAGATGGCGGCGGTCAGTAGCAGGCGGAGTCTCTTGGCGGCGGGTGTTCTGATTTTGCCCACTGCTCCCTCTTTTGCTACGCTGTTGGCTCAGTCTCACCACTGCCTCTTCCTCCGAACTGTGAAAGTCAGTGGCACGACCTTCATTCCATGTGGGGTCTAGGACCTCATCGTCCCCTGCATCGTCTTCCACCCAGTCTTGATCCCTGACCTCCTGTTCAGTCTGCACACTGCAGAAAGACGCAGCAGTTGGCACCTGTGTTTCGTCATCATCAGAGACGTGCTGAGGTGGTATTCCCATGTCCTCATCATCAGGAAACATAAGTGGTTGTGCGTTAGTGCATTCTATCTCTTCCACCCCTGGGGAAGGGCTAGGTGGATGCCCTTGGGAAACCCTGGCAGCAGAGTCTTCAAACAGCATAAGAGACTGCTGCATAACTTGAGGCTCAGACAGTTTCCCTGATATGCATGGGGGTGATGTGACAGACTGATGGGCTTGGTTTTCATGCGCCATCTGTGCGCTTTCTGCAGAAGACTGGGTGGGAGATAATGTGAACGTGCTGGATCCACTGTCGGCCACCCAATTGACTAATGCCTGTACCTGCTCAGGCCTTACCATCCTTAGAACGGTATTGGGCCCCACCAAATATCTCTGTAAATTCTGCTGGCTACTGGGACCCGAGGTAGTTGGTTCACTAGGACGTGTGGCTGTGGCAGAACGGCCACGTCCTCTCCCAGCACCAGAGGGTCCACTAACACCACCACGACCATGTCCACGTCCGCGTCCCTTACTAGATGTTTTCCTCATTGTTACCGTTCACCACAATAAGAAAAATATTATTTGGCCCAATGTATTGAATTCAAATTCAGGCCTTTTTTTTACAGACACCTAACACTATCTGGCTATCTATTTAGGTACCGTATTACACTAATACAGGCACAGCAGTAATGACAGATTTAGCTGAATATAAATTTGAGGCCTATTATTTAGGCGCTGGGTGACAGGTATACGTTTACAGACAGAATTAGACTTGGATATGCACAGTAGCGTGTGTGTGAAGTTATTGAGAATGACCCTATCAGCACCTTGAATCTAATATACCCTTTTAGGGATAGATTTAAAGTAGGCCTGATACAGCAGAAACCACTAATTTAGGAAATTGCTAGGTTGGGAATTGTATTTCAAACCAGAACAAAAACTGTGCTTTGACGGACACAATATAACTTAACCAGCTACAGCAATAGCCAGAGATTTAGCTGAATATAAATTTGAGGCCTATTATTTAGGTGCTGGGTGACAGGTATACGTTTACGGACAGAATTAGACTTGGATATGCACAGTAGCGTGTGTGTGAAGTTATTGAGAATGACCCTATCAGCACCTTGAATCTAATATACCCTTTTAGGGATAGATTTAAAGTAGGCCTGATACAGCAGAAACCACTAATTTAGGAAATTGCTAGGTTGGGAATTGTATTTCAAACCAGAACAAAAACTGTGCTTTGACGGACACAATATAACTTAACCAGCTACAGCAATAGCCAGAGATTTAGCTGAATATAAATTTGAGGCCTATTATTTAGGCGCTGGGTGACAGGTATACGTTTACAGACAGAATTAGACTTGGATCTGCACAGTAGCGTGTGTGTGAAGTTATTGAGAATGACCCTATCAGCACCTTGAATCTAATATACCCTTTTAGGGATAGATTTAAATAACCACACTATTGATGGTTAAATGGACTTGGTGGCAGCTTGCCCCTGATGTAGGATATAGCCAAAAAATAACCACACTATTGATGGTTAAATGGACTTGGTGGCAGCTTGCCCCTGATGTAGGATATAGCCAAAAAATAACCACACTATTGATGGTTAAATGGACTTGGTGGCAGCTTGCCCCTGATGTAGGATATAGCCAAAAAATAACCACACTATTGATGGTTAAATGGACTTGGTGGCAGCTTGCCCCTGATGTAGGATATAGCCAAAAAATAACCACACTATTGATGGTTAAATGGACTTGGTGGCAGCTTGCCCTTGATGTAGGATATAGCCCAAAAATAACCACACTATTGATGGTTAAATGGACTTGGTGACAGCTTGCCCCTGATGTAGGATATAGCAAAAAATAACCCCACTATTGATGGTTAAATGGACTTGGTGGCAGCTTGTGCTGGCACACAAGCCACAAAATGGCCGCCGATCACCCCAGAAAAAAGTGACTGAAAAACGCTTTGGGCAGCCTAAAAACAGTGAGCAATTGAATAGCAGCAGTTCAATGATCCACAGCTGTAGATCGATCACTGTCTTAAGTGTTTTGGAGGAGTGAATCACTGCCTAATCTCGCCCTAACGTCGCAGCTGCAACCTCTCCCTACACTTGTAACAGCAGAGTGACGTGCAGCGCTACATGACCCAAGCTTATATAGAGGCTGGGTCACATGCTGCACTGGCCAATCACAGCCATGCCAATAGTAGGCATGGCTGTGATGGCCTCTTGGGGCAAGTAGTATGACGCTTGTTGATTGGCTGCTTTGCAGCCTTTCAAAAAGCGCCAAGAAAGCGCCGAACACCGAACCCGGACTTTTACGAAAAAGTTCGGGTTCGCTCATCCTTACTTATGACCTCCTAGTCATGGTCACCAACCCTGTCGAGGCTTTCCCGCATCTGTTACACCTCTTTGACCGGTACGGGCGTATGTCAAATTTTAAGGTCAACTACACCAAATCCGAGATGATGAACGTCTCGATACCTCATTCAAAGGAAATATTCTTAAAAAACCACCACCCCATTTAAATGGCAGGATTCTCACATCTCCTACCTTGGAGTCAAAATTCCTTCTCAATTAGGGAAATTGTTCCAACTTAACTATATACCCCTCATTAAAGAAATTCAGTCACTTCTGAAATCCCTTAAAATCCCATATGCCTCATGGATGGGTAGGAAAAATCTCCTAAAAACCTTCATTATGCCCCAAATCATGTATATAATGCAAATTCTGACTATCTGCCTGCCAGGTCAATTATTTTCACAAATTAGAGAGGTCTTCACTGCCTTCCTTTGGGACGGGAAGAAACCCAGGTTGGCTTATAATAAATTAACACTCAGGAAAGAACATGGGGGATTAGGGTTACTGGATGCACACTCATACTACAGAGCGATCCATCTTAAACAATGGTTGCAATTACATACACCTAAATATAGGTTACTGGGCAATGACCTGGAGTTATCCCAACTCACGCAACTGCAAAGAGCTGGTCTTTGGAACCTGAATAAGGCATCCCTAAATGAGTACCCTCTCCTTAAGGGTACTGTATCTGTGCTGAGAAATCTTGCATTAGAGCATAATTTATTAAAATACACCTCTCTAAACATGCCGGCTAATCTCATCCCATTTTCGGTGAGACCAGGTGCGATAGATTTAGCTCCAGTTTGGGATAAATGTAAAAACTTTGCAGTGGAAGACTTTCTGGGGAAGCTCTCTAAGAAGATAGAGGAGGAGCATCCCATTAACCAATGCTTCACATCCATTAGCTTTCTTGATAACTTAGAATTGAACTCCAATGGGCTTTTACTGGAACGCAAAAAAGGTGGTAATGGGGAAAGGACATGGTTTGAAAAATAAATGCTCCTGGAGACCCTTCCTAGGAAATTGATCTCACAGTTATACTCCTCTTTGTTGACGCCAAGAGGCAAAACGGTTCTCCCATATATACAATCCTGGGCATTGGAACTTGATAGAGTGTTCTCTGACACAGTCATCATGCGCATGTATTCACACTCTCATGGGTTCTCGAGGTGTGTCAGGGTCCAAGAACACTCTTACAAAGTGTTAACCCAATGGTACAAAACCCCTAAACAACTATTCCTGAGGGGCCTACAGGGATCGGACACTTGTTGGAGGTGTAAAAATGAATCAGGCACATTGAGTCACATATTCTGGTCTTGCGCAAAGATTCAGCCATTCTGGTAGAAAATTTTGGGCGTAATCAACACCTTGTTACCGCGCCCTATCACTTTCACTCCAGAAATGGTGCTTCTCTGGCTCCCTACTCCTGCTTGGCAACCCTTCAAGAAAAACCTTGCAACGCATCTGATTCAAGCAGCGAGACTCCTCATACCCCTAAGGTGGTTGCAGGAAGAACCTCCATCGCTTGCCCAATGGGAAGATAAAGTAGACCAACTGTGTCGTATGGAGGAGTTGGTGAGCTGGGAAAATAGGGAGCATGAGAGATACTTGAAAATATGGAGTCGTGGTTAAATTATAGAACTTCTCACCATACCCAGTATCACAATTTGGGCTAAGATAGATGTGCGAAATGAAATAACTATGCTAGGCCTGGACCTTAAGTCATTCCCATAAGCCTCTTGGGTACCTTTTGCTTTTTGACCTCCGAGTTAGTGAAATCTTGGGTATGGTTACAATACATTTTATGTGTACCGATATTATAGTGGGTGGGCTTGGGGATGAGGAGTGCCCGAGGGACATTGTCTCAGAACCTCTCCTTTCCTTACTTATACCCTTCCTTCTATCTCAATCCCCCCCCTTTTTTCTTCCCTCCTCCTCCTAATCCACTTCTGTTTTTGTTCTCCTCCTTCATATATGCCCTAGAATTGCTGTTTTTGTAAACTGTATTATCGGCATTTTGTACACTCATTTAGATATGCCTTCAAATTGGTATGTTTTATAACATCAGAAGTGTAAAGAGATTGTTTATATGTTGTAAATCGACCTTTCTTATAACTTGGTCTTACATGTGCACCATATGCAATTAGTGCATATTTGTCTTTACTACTTAATAAAAAGACATTTGAAAAAAATAAACAAATTGTCGCTGAAAAGCGGAGCAGAGCAAATTGCTATCATTTCTTGGCTAGCAGACGGAGCAGCTAGAGGCAGGTTAAGGACAGGTGAGGGCACAGAGGCAGTTCCTGGGCTATGCCAACTAAGCGTTGTGTTGGAGAAACCCACTGATTCCTGGCTGTGTGTAGCTGTTGTCACTTGAGATGATGTTGAAGTGCAAGTCAACTATTCCAGTGCACCTGGATTTTTGGTCAAAAAACAACAGCTAGATGACAGTGGCAGCTCTGGTCAATTGCTGCTCCACTACCACCGACTTCTTCTGCTGCAACTTGTGCCAGCTACAGCAAAATTTTTGCCAGTGCCCATTCCTTTAGAGGGTCCAGGCAACTGTCTGTTGGCCATAGTATAGAGTAACTGTATCAGTAATGTAATGGATTAGCTAATAATGTGGCAGCAGTTGAACAAGATGCATGCAGCAATATATTAGACCTTTAATACTGAGTTGTGTATAAAATAACAGATTAGCTATGAATACCACAGCAGTTGAACAAAATGAAAGATTTGATATTTTAGACCACCCTTTAACCCATTAGTGACCACTATAGATGAGCGAAGTTGACTTCGATCCGAATTTCAGGAAAAATTTCATTTGCACCGAATCCAAATTTCCTCATGCTGTATGTGTTAGGACATGGAGCAAAGAACTCTGGGAACGAGAGATCACCCACAATGCCATGCATGCAGCCAATCAGCAGCCAGCCCTGTGATGTCACAGCCCTATAAATAGCCTCAGCCATCTTGGATTCGGCCATTTTCCAGTGTGCTTGGTGCAGGGAGAGACGTCAGCAGGCACAAGGAACAGTGTTAGGAAAGACTTTATTGTGCTGAAAAAACAATTTAGAAGTTCAGAGAAAGATAGTCACGATGTAGGGAAAGGATAGAGAGGCATTATCTACACTATAAAAGGAGAACAGGGTGCGATAGTAGAGTGTACAGCCGGGGTAATAGGAGCAATTATATTACACCTTGCTGGACTAATTGGGGATCCAAATTGGTGTTATACTGCTGCATTTAGGTTGTTTTCACTATATAATACGTCACTAATTATAGCAAACCTTGCCTGTGATTGGGGTGCAAGTTCTGTGTGAAACAGACATTTACGGGGTGTATTAATAGGAAAGATACATACGTTCTATTAGCCATTCTAAATAGATTTAACATTGTTTTACTTTTTTTGCGGGGGAGGTTGTATTATTAGAAAAAAAAAGGGAAAAATATACGTCATAATTGCTGTTCAGTGGTGAAGTTACATTGTACTACAGCCATTTACGGGGTGCATTAATAGGACAGATACGTACATCCTATTAGCCGTCCTGTGTTGATTTTACATTGTTTTACTTTTTTGGGTAAAAAAAAGAAAAAGAAAATATATGTCATAAGTGCCGTTTGGCAGTGAAGTTACACTGTACGGCAGCCATTTACGTGGTGTATTAAAAGGAAATATTTATACGTCCTATTAGCCGTTCTGCAGTGAATTGTGATTGTTATATTTTTTATTTGGGCTGTAGAAATAGGAAAGAGAATATATCTTATTTGCCGTTCTGCTGTGAATTTTAATATTTTTTTTGGGGGGGGGGAGTTTATGTCTTAATTGCCATTCAGTGGTGAAGTAACATTGTACTACAGCCATTTACATGGTGTAAAAAAAGGAAATATATGTACGTCCCATTAGCCGTTCTGAGGTGAATTGTGATTGTTATATTTCTTTTTTTGGGATGTAGAAATAGGAAAAAAGAGGAAAAAGTATATGTCATAATTGGCATTCAGCGGTGAAGTTACATTGTACTACAGCCATTTACGTGGTGTAGAAAAAGGAGATATACGTACTGTGGTAAATTGTGGTTGTTAAATTTCTTTTTCGATGTCAATAAATTTCAGAAGATATTGAATCGTTGGAGTGCCGCAGTTATTTCATCTTTGGTTGCCATTTGAGGAGACCCAGATCCCGGGACTCGACACTGCAGGCACCGCCACATATTGGACTATTTGAGATTGCTCAGTGAGTAGTTGTCACGGCTGAGGATGGGGGAAATCCTCAGCCGTGCGCTGACATGTGCTGTAGGCCTACTTGGCCAGGAGAACAGGATAGGGAGCAGGTCACCTCCTACAGCGTCCCTACCCTGACCCTAACTCCTAACTGCATGGGCCGACCTTAAAGGTAGGAGGACCCATGCGCAGGAACCTCGGATCCCTAACTCACCCTCCGTTCGGTCCCTGCGCTAGGAGTCTGGGTAAGACGACCTACTCCTCCTAGGCACGGAGGAGCAGGAGTCTCAATGGCCAAGCTGTTGGGAAAAGGGGAACTCATACAGCCTTACGGGAATGACAGGCAAACTATTAGTTCCACTAACCTGTCACAGCCTTGCTGACTGGATCCCTGCGCAAACAGGAATCCAGAACCGTAAGCTGCACCAAACACATAGAAAGATCCCAACAGTACATAACATACAACATCTTAATCGTAGTGAGACCTCAGCACACGTCTGATTAGAGCGGCTTTTGTGGGTGCTGGGTGCGTCCCGGAAGATTGGAAATTGGCAAATGTCGTGCCCATTCACAAGAAAGGTAGTAGGGAGGAATCGAGCAACTATAGACCAGTGAGTCTGACATCAATAGTAGGCAAATTAATGGAAACCCTATTAAAGGATAGGATTGTGGAACATCTAAAATCCCATGGATTGCAAGATGAAAAACAACATGGGTTTACTTCAGGGAGATCATGTCAAACAAATCTTATAGATTTTTTTGACTGGGTGAATAAAATAATAGACGGTGGAGGCGCAGTAGACATCGCATATCTAGATTTTAGTAAGGCTTTTGACACTGTCCCACATAGAAGACTTATCAATAAACTGCAGTCATTGAGCATGGACTCCCATATTGTTGAGTGGATTAGGCAGTGGCTGAGTGACAGACAACAGAGGGTTGTAGTCAATGGAGAACATTCAAAACAAGGTAATGTTACCAGTGGGGTTCCACAGGGATCTGTACTGGGACCGATTTTGTTTAATATCTTCATAAGTGATATTGCAAAAGGCCTCGCTGGTAAGGTTTGTCTTTTTGCTGATGACACAAAGATATGTAACAGGGTTGATGTTCCTGGAGGGAAACGCCAAATGGAAAAGGATTTAGGAAAACTAGAAGAATGGTCAGAACTCTGGAAACTGAAATTTAATGTGGATAAGTGCAAGATAATGCACCTGGGGCGTAAAAACCCAAGGGCAGAATATAGAATATTTGACACAGTCCTGACCTCAGTATCTGAGGAAAGGGATTTAGGAGTAATTATTTCAGAAGTCTTAAAGGTGGGAAGACAATGTAATAGAGCAGCACGAAATGCCAGCAGAATGCTTGGATGTATAGGGAGAGGTATAAGCAGTAGAAAGAGTGAAGTGCTTATGCCGCTGTACAGAACACTGGTGAGACCTCACTTGGAGTATTGTGCGCAGTACTGGAGGCCATATCTCCAGAAGGATATAGATACTCTAGAGAGAGTTCAGAGAAGAGCTACTAAACTAGTACATGGATTGCAGGATAAAACTTACCAGGGAAGGTTAAAGGACCTTAATATGTATAGCTTGGAAGAAAGAAGAGACAGAGGGGATATGATAGAAACTTTTAAATACATAAAGGGAATCAACTCGGTAAAGGAAGAGAGCATATTTAAAAGAAGAAAAACTACCACAAGAGGACACAGTTTTAAATTAGAGGGGCAAAGGTTTAAAAGTAATATAAGGAAGTATTACTTTACTGAGAGAGTAGTGGATGCATGGAATAGCCTTCCTGCAGAAGTGGTAGCTGCAAATACAGTGAAGGGGTTTAAGCATGCATGGGATAGGCATAAGGCCATCCTTCATATAAGATAGGGCCGGGGGCTATCCATAGTATTCAGTATATTGGGCAGACTAGATGGGCCAAATGGTTCTTATCTGCCGACACATTCTATGTTTCTATGTTTCTATGCTCATCTCCTGTTGACCTCCTTCCACCCGCGGAGTGTAATTGTGGCTTTAAATAAGTTTTCAGAGACAGCACACCAATGTAGCTTATTATTCAACCTTTATTTACCAGTGGTACATTCTCTATAACATTTATTGCTATCTGCATTCGGTGCCCTTTGTCAAGCTGGATGGCCGGTCTGCGTGTTTCGCACGCCGTGGAAACACGCAGACCGGCCATCCAGCTTGACAAAGGGCACCGAATGCAGATAGCAATAAATGTTATAGAGAATGTACCACTGGTAAATAAAGGTTGAATAATAAGCTACATTGGTGTGCTGTCTCTGAAAACTTATTTAAAGCCATAACATACAACATCAACACACAGCAGACATAAACATAAGGACAATATCTTTATGACCACAGGGGTGGCTCTCACTGGCAGATAGTAACACAGGAGGCTGCTCCAGCAAGCATGGCTGAAACAACCCACAGAGCCATGCAAACAGTGAGGCTATATAGGCCAGGAAGCCACACCCCACAGTCGGACACACCCAGTGACACACACACACACTGGGAAGGAAGTTAACCCTTCCAACACCCGGGAAGGGAAAACACAACATTTAAGGGAAAGTGTCCAAGAGTAGCAACCCACTGTGGTTGTTGCCGCTGGCCACGACATGGGTGGCAACCGTGTCCTGGGGAATAGCCCAGAGGCCGGGACACTGCCACCACATGTACAGACAGCCAAACGTTGCCACGGGCAACCACAGTGCAGGAAAAGTGTCAGTGCACACAACACACTACACAGAGTGCACACAGACAAACAACACAGTGAACACAATACACACACACCTAACATAGGGGTTGCTAGGTGCAACCGCATGCACAGCAGGAAAGCTGCCACAAGCAAGCGTTGTCAGCGGCAACCACAGGTGAGGCAAATACCACTGCCCTCACCTGTAGGGATGAGCGAACCCGAACTGTATAGTTCGGGTTCGTACCGAATTTTGGGGTGTCCGTGACACGGACCCGAACCCGAACATTTTCGTAAAAGTTCGGTGTTCGGCGCTTTCTTGGCGCTTTTTGAAAGGCTGCAAAGCAGCCAATCAACAAGTGTCATACTACTTGGCCCAAGAGGCCATCACAGCCATGCCTACTATTGGCATGGCTGTGATTGGCCAGTGCACCATGTGACCCAGCCTCTATTTAAGCTGGAGTCACGTAGCGCCGCACGTCACTCTGCTTTGATCAGTATAGGGAGAGGTTGCAGCTGCGACGTTAGGGCGAGATTAGGCAGATTAACTCCTCCAAAAGACTTGATTCTGTGATCGATCTGCAGCTGTGGATCATTGAAGTGCTATTATTGACTTGCTCACTTTTTTGAGGCTGCCCAGAGCGTTTTTAGATCACTTTTTTTCTGGGGTGATCGGCGGCCATTTTGTGACTTGTGGTGCGCCAGCACGAGCTATCACCAAGTGTATTTAACCATCGATAGTGTGGTTATTTTGTGCTATATCCTACATCAGCTGCAGGCTGAGCCTGTGTCACCGAAGTGCATTTAACCATCAACAGTCTGGTTATTTTTTGGCCATATACTACATCAGCTGCAGGCTGAGCCTGTGTCACCCAAGTGCATTTAACCATCAACAGTCTGATTATTTTTTGGCCATATACTACATCAGCTGCAGGCTGAGCCTGTGTCACCCAAGTGTATTTAACCATCGATAGTGTGGTTATTTTGTGCTATATCCTACATCAGCTGCAGGCTGAGCCTGTGTCACCAAAGTGCATTTAACCATCAACAGTCTGATTATTTTTTGGCCATATACTACATCTGGTGCAGGCTGAGCCTGTGTCACCCAAGTGCATTTAACCATCAACAGTCTGATTATTTTTTGGCCATATACTACATCAGCTGCAGGCTGAGCCTGTGTCACCCAAGTGTATTTAACCATCGATAGTGTGGTTATTTTGTGCTATATCCTACATCAGCTGCAGGCTGAGCCTGTGTCACCCAAGTGCATTTAACCATCAACAGTCTGATTATTTTTTGGCCATATACTACATCTGGTGCAGGCTGAGCCTGTGTCACCCAAGTGCATTTAACCATCAACAGTCTGATTATTATTTGGCCATATACTACATCTGGTGCAGGCTGAGCCTGTGTAACCCAAGTGCATTTAACCATCAACAGTGTGGTTATTTTTTGGCCATATCTTACATCAGGGGCAAGTTGAGCCTGTCACCCAGCGCCTAAAAAATAGACCTGACATTTCTATTCAACCAAATCTGTACTGTTTTAGCTGGTCAAGTTATTTGTATTGACCGTAAAAGCAGACTTTTTTTTCTGGGTTGAAAAAGCATTCCCAAATTTCCCATTCTCAAAATAACTAGTTTCTGGTATTTGAGGCCTACTTGAAATCTATCCCAAAAAGAAAATCTTACATTGAAGGTATTGATAGTGTCATTCAGAAAAACCTAAGACACACGCTAGCGTGCTGATAGAAGTGTCATTCTGTGATTAAACCTATACCTGTCACACAGCGCAAAAAAAAACAGGCCTCACATCTCTATTTAACCAAATCTGTACTGTTTTAGCTGGTCAAGTTATTTGTAGCGACCGTAAAAGCCCTATTTTTTTTCTGGGTTGAAAAACTATTCCCAAATTTGCCATTCTCAAAATAACTAGTTTCTGGTATTTGAGGCCTACTTGAAATCTATCCCAAAAAGGATATCTTACATTGAAGGTACTGATAGTGTCATTCAGAAAAACCTAAGACACACGCTACCGTGCAGATAGAAGTCTGATTCTGTGATTAAACCTTAACCTGTCACACAGTGCAAAAAAAAAACAGGTCTCACATTTCTATTTAATGGTCTGCCGGGTGTTCACTCCAAGGTCATGGAAGTCACGCCTGCGGCCACCCCGTTCTCCGAGGGATATGTCCTGAAATCCAGCTGAAAGCTGCAGAACATCAGTCGGAGGTCTCTCCACTACTGGCGGGCCTCTCTGGCGCCCTTTTCCCACAAGCAAAGGCTCGGCTGGTGGCTGCTGGGGTCTTTCAATGCATCTAGGTTCTTGAGCCTCTTGCTCCTGTCCAGGCTGTCCTTGGCTGGGCTGCCCCCTGGCACGTGCTCTTCCGCGGGCTCTGGCTCGACCACTCATCTTCTATTCCTGAGAGGATATAAACCGCTAATAAGGTCAATCTGTCGCCTAGCAGCTCCACCGTGGCACAATCACCTCAGAACTCGCACACTGGTGACTTTAGGTATCTTCACTGGTCACTTTCAGCAGAATGATGACATCCGAGTCACGGCACCAAATGTAACCCTCTTTTCCTTGCACCATCTGCGACACCTCCAGCTTTCACACTCACTCGGTCACCAGCTCCTCCAGGCATAAACTCTAAGTGGACTCTAAGGGACGACACTCAGGTCTTCTGTGGTTTAAAGCTTTATTGAGGTGTAGTGCACTTGGCTGGAGCCTGTAATACAACAGGGAAACACTGCCACTATGTGGTATACAGCCAGGTCACCAGCCCACCTATATCATAACAGGCAGTCATTATATTACATTCCCACATACATGTTACAGGATATAACAAAGCATACAGAAAAATGAACAAGAGAAAATCATTTACAAAGATATTGCAGCAGGGTGACCTGGAATACAGCATGTCTTGCAGCCATTTTAGGAAGAACACATGTCTCTTTAACTGTACATCATCTACTCAGCCTAGCATGTGCTGCAGGGTTTAAAGGCTGCTAAAAAACATACAGTCACCTCTTTACATTCTACAGAACTATTATGGGTATATATTATAACTTTTTACAATAGATAAATGAACTTTAGCTTTAGAGAACTTAGACAGAGATCCTACCTCCTTCACAGTAAATGTCTGCACTGAGGAGACCAAACCAAGTAGCAGAATACACAGGGGGCTTTCTGGAAGAGTCCACTGTAAAGACTCTGTCTGTTAAAACTTTCCTCAGTTATCTAATAGCACATTTAAAGAGGTTTATTTAGCATGTCCTGACTCTCTGCTAACAGCTTATGAATATATGGAACTATATTTAACAAGTGATCATTGCTGCAGCTCCTGTATATTGGTATGACCCTATTGCAAACCTGCAGACTGGATATTTGGTGAAACTTTATGTGGTTCATATCGACTGTACTACACCACTGACTTGGTGCCTGGGCCTAAATATGTGACCGTGGCCTGTTCCAGTGGTGGGTGACGTGATGCCTGATTCTCTGCTATGACATGAAGACAGATTCTGTGCTGACACAAGGCCAGATTCTCTGTTACGGGACCTCTCTCCTCTGCCTGGGCCTAAATGTGTGACAGTGGCCTGTTCCAGTGGTGGGTGACGTGATGCCTGATTCTCTGCTATGACATGAAGACAGATTCTGCACTGACATAAGGCCAGATTCTCTGTTACGGGACCTCTCTCCTCTGCCTGGGTGCCTGGGCCTAAATGTGTGACAGTGGCCTGTTCCAGTGGTGGGTGACGTGAAGCCTGATTCTCTGCTATGACATGAAGACTGATTCTGCGCTGACATAAGGCCAGATTCTCTGTTACGGGACCTCTCTCCTCTGCCTCGGTGCCTGGGCCTAAATGTGTGACAGTGGCCTGTTCCAGTGGTGGGTGACGTGAAGCCTGATTCTCTGCTATGACATGAAGACTGATTCTGCGCTGACATAAGGCCAGATTCTCTGTTACGGGACCTCTCTTTTCAGCCTGGGTGCCTGGGCCTAAATGTGTGACAGTGGCCTGTTCCAGTGGTGGGTGACGTTATGCCTGATTCTCTGCTATGACATGAAGACAGATTCTGTGCTGACATAAGGCCAGATTCTCTGTTACAGGACCTCTCTCCTCTGCCTGGGTGCCTGGGCCTAAATGTGTGACAGTGGCCTGTTCCCGTGGTGGGTGACGTGATGCCTGATTCTCTGCTATGACATGAAGACAGATTCTGTGCTGACATAAGGCCAGATTCTCTGTTACAGGACCTCTCTCCTCTGCCTGGGTGCCTGGACCTAAATGTGTGACAGTGGCCTGTTCCAGTGGTGGGTGACGTGAAGCCTGATTCTCTGCTATGACATGAAGACAGATTCTGTGCTGACATAAGGCCAGATTCTCTGTTACAGGACCTCTCTCCTCTGTCTGGGTGCCGGGGCCTAACTGTGTGACAGTGGCCTGTTCCAGTGGTGGGTGACGTGAAGCCTGATTCTCTGCTATGACATGAAGACTGATTCTGTGCTGACATGAAGCCAGATTCTCTGCTATGGCATGAAGAGACTGATTCTGTGCTGACATGAAGCCAGATTCTTTGCTATGGCATGAAGAGACTGATTCTCTGCTGACGTGAATCCAGATTCTCTGCTATGGGACCTCTGTCCAATTGATATTGGTTAATTTTTATTTTTTTAATTTTAATTTTAATTCATTTCCCTATCCACATTTGTTTGCAGGGGATTTACCTACATGTTGCTGCCTTTTACAGCCCTCTAGCTCTTTCCTGGGCTGTTTTACAGCCTTTTTAGTGCCCAAAAGTTCGGGTCCCCATTGACTTCAATCGGGTTCGGGACGAAGTTCGGTTCGGGTTCGGATCCCGTACCCGAACATTTAAGGGAAGTTCGGCCGAACTTCTCGAACCCGAACATCCAGGTGTTCGCTCAACTCTACTCACCTGTGATTGACAACAAAACCAAACCGCTGACAATCGCATGCGGTTGAAGAGTCACGGTCATAGCCATGGCCGTGACAGAATCGCATGTGGTTGAAGAGTCATGGTCATAGCCATGGCCGTGACACTCCCACCCCTCAAAGCCCCCCCACCGAAAAAAAACGAAACTGGTGAGGAACTTACACAAGGGGATGGGAGAAGGAGACGTCCACTCTCAGGACATGGTTCCCAAGAAGTCGCTGTCAGCTGCATCCTCTCCCAGCACACAACACAGCCAGTCCGACGAGGCCTGCAGCCCGCACCAGCGACACGGGAATGGAAACACTGAGAGTGGACGAGGGGACTCTCCACTCACGTCCCCACTCCAGTCGCTGCCAGCAGACATTCCTAACCAGCACGCAGCCGGACCACTTACGGAGTGCTGCCAGCAAACGACCAGAGATGGGAACATGGAGAGGAACGAGGGATCCCCAACACGGACACGGACGGTAAGGTGGCGGGGAAAAGCCACCAACCGTGCCGTTAACGGAGATCCCCCAGGAACGCTCTCCCTCCGGAGAACGCGCATGCAGGCCACAAGAAGATGGCACTGCATGCTGCACCCTCTTTCGAAGGTATGCATACCGCATACCAAACAAACACCACGTGTAATAAAAATATCAGGGGACGCCAAACAAACACGGTGAGGAAGTGGCGGGGAAAAGCCACTCACCGTGCCGTCAGCGGCGAAACCCCCACAACGCTCTCCCTCCGAAGAGCGCGCATGCACCCCATCAGCCTATGGCGATGCATGCTTTACCCTCTTTCGAGGAAGCGCCACGCGAGAAGCCTCTGTGGTCATACTGTCACGGCTGAGGATGGGGGAAATCCTCAGCCGTGCGCTGACATGTGCTGTAGGCCTACTCGGCCAGGAGAACAGGATAGGGAGCAGGTCGCCTCCTACAGTGTCCCTACCCTGACCCTAACTCCTAACTGCATGGGCCGACCTTAAAGGTAGGAGGACCCATGCGCAGGAACCTCGGATCCCTAACTCACCCTCCGTCCGGTCCCTGCGCTAGGAGTCAGGGTAAGACGACCTATTCCTCCTAGGCACGGAGGAACAGGAGTCTCAATGTCCAAGCTGTTGGGAAAAGGGGAACTCATACAGCCTTACGGGAATGACAGGCGAACTATTAGTTCCACCAACCTGTCACAGCCTTGCTGACTGGATCCCTGCGCAAACAGGAATCCAGAACCGTAAGCTGCACCAAACACATAGAAAGATCCCAACAGTACATAACATACAACATCAACACACAGCAGACATAAACATAAGGACAATATCTTTATGACCACAGGGGTGGCTCTCACTGGCAGATAGTAACACAGGAGGCTGCTCCAGCAAGCATGGCTGAAACAACCCACAGAGCCATGCAAACAGTGAGGCTATATAGGCCAGGAAGCCACACCCCACAGTCGGACACACCCAGTGACACACACACACACACTGGGAAGGAAGTTAACCCTTCCAACACCAGGGAAGGGAAAACACAACATTTAAGGGAAAGTGTCCAAGAGTAGCAACCCACTGTGGTTGTTGCCGCTGGCCACGACATGGGTGGCAACCGTGTCCTGGGGAATAGCCCAGAGGCCGGGACACTGCCACCACATGTACAGACAGCCAAACGTTGCCACGGGCAACCACAGCGCAGGAAAAGTGTCAGTGCACACAACACACTACCCAGAGTGCACACAGACAAACAACACAGTGAACACAATACACACACACCTAACATACGGGTTGCTAGGTGCAACCGCATGCACAGCAGGAAAGCTGCCACAAGCAAGCGTTGTCAGTGGCAACCACAGGTGAGGCAAATACCACTGCCCTCACCTGTGATTGACAACAAAACCAAACCGCTGACAATCGCATGCGGTTGAAGAGTCACGGTCATAGCCATGGCCGTGACACAATCGCATGCGGTTGAAGAGTCACGGTCATAGCCATGGCCGTGACAGTAGTGCTGTTTTGTTATTTAATTACAGTTTTTTTGGGTATAGTTATAAGAAAAAGAATACATCTTAATAGACCTTCTGCGGTGAATTGTGAATATTTTTTTGGGGGAGGGGGAGCTTATAAATCGGAAAAAAAAAAATTGTCTTAATTGCCGTTCAGTGGTGAAGGTGGGGGGGGGTAATATTTTAATTTTAATTATTTTATTATACAGTATGTCAGAAAGACAGGTGACAGACCCTTCAAAGGGAACGGGCAGTGGCCAAGATGTTTCTGGCTCAAGCAGAAGATGGGGGGGGGGGGTGGCAGCAGGAGTCGCTGCGAGAGGCCTGAGTTCCTGGTGTCATCTAGTGAAGAAACTACTCACCTGCAGCTAGACATAGAGCAGAACCTGAACCAGCAGGTGGTGGCATACTTGGAGTGCACCCTGCCAGCCGTCATTGAAGATCCTCTGGAATACTGGGCAGCCAAACTGGATTTTTGGCCGCAACTGGACGAGTTTGCCCTGGAAAAGCTGTCCTGCCCGGCAGTAGTGTGACACCAGAGTGGGTGGAGAGACTGACCTTTGTAAAGATGAATCAGGCGTGTATCAGCCAGGATTTCCACCCACCAATGCCTGATGCATCAGACTAGATCATCCATGGTGCCACACCAACATGAGACCGATTTCTTCTGGTTACCTGCCTCAGCTACTATTCTGATGCTGCCGTCCGCCTGATGCCACACATCTGATGCCAAGTGCTCCTTCCTTCACCCACCATCATCAGCGGGTACTGTTAGTGCCACCCACCTCCCCACTCTGTCACCGGGTGACTCTGTGGTCTGCTGATGCTGCTGCCACCTCCAAACTATGTGACCTTGCTACTCTGTGGTCTCCTGATGCTGATGCCACCTCAACACTCTGTCATTGTGCCACTCTGTTGTCTCTTGATGCTTCTGCCACCTCCACACTATGTCACCTTGCCACTCTGTGGTCTCCTGATGCTGCTGCCACCTCCACACTATGTCACCTTGCTACTCTGTGGTCTCCTAATGCTGCTGCCACCTCCACACTCTGTCCTTGTGCCACTCTGTGGTCTCCTGATGCTGCTGCCACGTCCACACTATTTCACCTTGCCACTTTGTAGTCTCCTGATGCTGTCACCTTTACACTATGTCACCTTTCCACTCTGTGGTCTCCTGATGCTTCTGCCACTTCCACTCTATGTCATTGGGCCACTCTATGGTCTCCTGATGTTGCTGCTACCTCAACACTATATCACCTTGCCACTCTGTGGCCTCCTCATGCTGCTGCCACCTCCACACTCTGTCATTGTGCTACTCTGTGGTCTCTTGATGCTGCTGCTACCTCCACACTATGTCACCTTGCCACTCTGTGGTCTCCTGATGCTGCTGGTATCTCAGCTTACTACGGTGTAAAATAACTGTGCTCTTCCATGCTATAGTAGGATCTAGAGCCCCTGCACAGTTCTTTATAACTGATGCTAACATCGACCTATAAGGCTGAGTTCACACTTGAGTTATTTGGTCAGTTTTGGCCCCGTAACTGCCCAAAGAAGTGAAGTGTGGAGTGATTTTAAAAGAGACGCCTGTCATCTGCGTGTCATACTGACTCACAGTATTGTTTAACTACCACAGCAGACTCACTATGCGTGTTGCTTGAAGGCGCAGTATTCTACACCACTATACAGGCTCTCTGCAGCCATAAAATAGCTATTTTTTAATGTGATTCGCCACAAATTAATTCAGATCAAATGGAATCTTTTCGGAAAATTTGGCGAACCGACCGAATTGAATTTTTGTGAAATTCGCTCATCTCTAATGATATGCTGTTACTATGTATATGTCTACTGTTTGTTGTGGAGTTGTCTATTAAAGTATTTTTATTCAATGTTTTATTATTATGTGGATTTGGAAGAAAAGAACCTGAAAAATGGATTCCATGCTTCCATGCTTCAAACAATATTTCCATTTGTAAAATGGACATATCTGGTTTTCCTTTTATTGTCGTGCATATTTCTAACACTTAGGAGGACATTTATCAAATCAGATATGTCATTTTTGTGGTCTAAAAAGTTGAAAGTCATGGCAACTGTGTTCTTGTATTTTGCATAGGTATTTGATACTATCCATCTTAGAAGTTTAATAAGTAATATACGGTCTATAGGCTTAGAAAGTATAGTTTGTAATTGGATTAAAAACTGGCTGAAGGGTGGTGTCCAGAGAGTTGTGGTCAATTATTCCTATTCAAAATGGCCCCGTGTTATAAGTGGTGTACCACAAGGTTCAGTGCTGTGTCCCCCATTATTTAACTTATTTATTAATAATATTGTATTGGGATTAGTTGATGGGATAACACTGTTTCTATGTTTGCAGATGACACCAAGCTATAGAGTACTGTGCAGTCTATGGATGATGTCCAGAAACTACAAGCTGCCTTGAACAAATTGGGGGAATTTATCAAAACTAGTGTAAAGGAAAACTGGCTTAGTTGCTCAAAAAAAACAATGAGATTCCACCTTTTATTTTTCAGACCTTCTTTGGAAAATAAAAGGTAGAGTTTTCCTTTACACCAATTTTGAAAAATCTCCTTGAATTAGTGTTTGGGCATCAACTTGGCAAATGAGGTTCAATGTAATAAATGTAAAGTTATTATCATGTCTCAGATGGTAGGTAACAGATGTCTGGCGCAGAGGGGAGGGCAGAGGAGTACCCTATTACTAAGGAGAGTGAGGAGTGGTTACCCCCTAGCTCACCTGGCACTGGCACCTGGCTGCCCTGACGTCCCTAGATAGGCTGCTAACCCGTGTGCAGATCACGTGCTTTGTCCCTGGCTTACCCCAAAATAATCCCTAGGTAGTGAACAGAGAGGTGGGAGCACTAGTCCTCACCACTGACACTTAGGGTAAGAACAGGGAAAGGACAAACACCATAAACACAATCAAAAATCCCCGAAGGGAGACAATAACAACAGGAGACAACAACAGGAGTGAACTGGAGATCCGACAGCTCCAGTTCCAATGACTTCACAGCAACAGTTGTCCACCTGAGGTAAGAATAGAAGATCTGTTAGGGAGGTCTATATCTGGCAACAAAGAAAGCAGAAAGGGAGAACATATAGTACCTGAAAGTGGCTGACAGAGAACAGCTGAAAGGGAAAGCTACATAATTCCTAAATGGGACAAAAAGGATCACAAACCTAAGCAGGAAAATTTGGTCCGGAATATATTCTCACCATTAGGTCATGGAGCAATCCCTTGAGAAACTGAGAACGTAGCCACCCGCTGCGACCTTCTGACCCCAGGCCCAACAGAGTCAGCGATAGGTCGGGACACCATCTTGACAGTAATAATCTCCGTGCATCATATGTCCTAGGGGATGTAACACTGAGGGAGTCACTTGTAGAGAAGGATTTAGGTGTCCTTGTAGATCGTAGATTATATAACAGCATACAATGTCAATCAGCTGCTTCTAAGGCTACAAGGATATTGTCATGCATTAAACAAGGCATGGACTCGCGGGACAGGGATGTAATATTACCACTTTACAAAACGTTGGAGCGGCCTCATCTGGAATATACAGTTCTGTTCTGGTCACTAGCCAATAGAAAGGATGCTTTGTAACTGGAAAAAGTACAAAGGAGAGCGACTAGACTGATAAGGGGCATGAAGGGTCTTAGTTATGTGAAAAGATTCAAATAATTACATTTAATTAGTCTTGAGACGTCTAAGGGGAGACTTGATTAACCTATACAAGGGGATGCTGAGAAGTTCCTGGCTTTGCCCCCTTCTAGTTGGAATTGAAGAATGAATTTGAAAGCTTGATATATTGTTATGTAACTGCAAATATCAGATGTTTATGATGGTCATAACTATTTTTTATTTCAGGTAGAACCTAAGATGGCAGAGGAACAGGGAAGTTTCACGTTTGTGGAGTTACGAGCCGTTATGAAGTTTTTGTTTCTCCAGGGAAAGGACATTCACTAAGGACACTTCTCCCCTAGTGTTTGTGACATCTCAGTGTGAATGTCCTTTGCAGACTTTCCTTGGAGAAACAAAATTTTTATGGCGGCCCGTAACTCCACAGACGTGAAACTTCCTTGTGCCTCTGCCATCTCAGGTACTACCTGAAATTAAAAATAATTATAACAATCGTTAACATCTGATATTTGCACAGTTACATAAAAAGATATCAAGCATTCATATGGTACCAAATTCATTTTTCAATTCCAACTGGAAGGGGGCAAAGCCAAGAACTTCTCAGCATCCCCCATACAAATATATAAATGGCCCATACAAAAAATATGGTTAAAAAATGTTCCATGTAAAATCCCATCAAAAGACAAGGGGGCACTGCCTCCGAGACAGGAGAGGGAAAAGTTCAGTCTTCAGAGGTGTCAAGGCTTCTTTACTGTTAGAACTGTAAATCTATGGAATAGACTACCTCCAGACATGGTCACAGCAGGAACAGTGGATAGTTTTAAAAATAGCTTAGATAAATTCTTAAAAGAACATTAAAAGGGTTTTCCGAGTATCTGATCGTAGGGTAGTGGTGCTCCTAGACCAAGTGACGACAAATTTATGTGTCACGTGACCTAGGAGCTGCTCAGCCCCATAGGAGTGAATGGGGTTGAGCTGTCATATCAAGCACAGCCGCAAAATGCCCTATCTTTGAAAACAGACAAGAAGAGAACATGTTCTATTTTTTTTGCAGGGTTCAGAACGGACTTGTGGATGTGGACAACACATGGGTGTGCTGTCCGTACCTTTTCTGTCCCTATTGAGATGAAAGGGTCAGCAGAAGTAGGTGATAAGTATTAAGTTAGGTAGTATGTATAGTCAATGTGTAACGGTCACGTACACTATACACAGGGGGGAGGATCGTGACCACTGCACTCCACCATCACCCCTGGCCCTGCCTATTTACCTCGCAAGTCCTGATGACAGGGGACAACTGGACGGCAGTCCGTAACTTAGGATACGTGCATGGAGGACAGACAAGACAAATAACGAATCGTGAACGTTACAGGGTCAATACCAAGAGAGCAACGCAGTACAAAGGGATAAAGCAGAGAATAGTCAGCAGAAGCTGGGGTCAAATACCACATGAGTAATGAAGTATAACAGGAGTCCGCAAAGAATCGTCAGGTGAAAGCCGGGGTCAGAATACCAGGAGAGTTGCGCAGTACAGGAGGAGCAGGCAGAGGATCAGCAGGGAACACAGGATCAGGTAAATATACAGGAAACAAAAAAATCGACCAAGAACCTAATTAACAGGCAACCTGTGGTCAGCAGGCTGCCTGTTAAATACTGGCTAGTTGGGGTCATGTGACGTGGCCAGCACCACATGAACCGCACTAGGGAATACAGCTGGTTCATTCCATCCTGAGGGGACACACCACCTTCTAAATTGGGTGCAATACTGCTCCGCAGGTAGATCGCCCTGAACCAGTGCCTTTAGAGCAGTCTCGGCTACCAGTGCCCTGTCTGGTTCATCATACAGGGTACCCAGTGTTGTGGAAATTTTATTAGGATGTGTTTCTAATATATTGTGTATTGTCATCATGTATCTCAGTGTCAAGGTAAACCATTGGAGTGGATATCTTCCTGTGTATCTGGAGACACAGCTGCTGGGCGCAGAGGTCTCCGTCGGCGAATGGTCCAATGTGCTATGCGCTGCGTTGTGGGCGGGAGAGACTGATGTATTCAGCAGAGCAGTGTTTTCTAGGCTGATGTATGGACGCCGGCTAGGGCCCCCGTGCAAGACACGGATTTATTGGCTTGGCGTGGATGCATTTGTTAAGAGAACAATATATGAAAGGAATGTGCATTTGTTGTCTCTAGTGCGCCTGATCAGCCGCTGGAAATAATGACGTTGTCCTGTAAATAAACACGCATGAGGATCATAGTAACTTTATTTGGCATTGGTCACTGAGGAAGGCTGGATAAAGTTCACTCCAGTGGTAATGTGTGTTAGCTGGCTATGCTATTTTAAATGATGGTGGTTTCTCTTCTTCCTCTATCATCACTTCCTGTATCCTTGTTACATGATTTAAGTGGTCGGGTGACGGGCCAGTCCCTTTTCTATTGTTAGTGTGACTAAATAAAAGTGAACAGACTGGGCAGGAGGAGGAGTGCTCAGCAGAACTGAACATGATAACACCTTTGTCTGTGTCGTGAAGAGATTTACCTTTCCTTACACAAAGTCTGATGCAAACGAATTTCTACTACAAATATTTCTATTACACCAGGGCCTGAAAAAAAAACCTCCACTGATGTTAAACAACTAGGGATCACCCTGTAATCGGGAAATGACAATGCCCACGCATTGACTCTCGCGGCCAGAGGACACGGGGCCCAAATGGAAATAAAGTTTACAATTTTCCTTAAAGGAAAGAAACTTCTTCCGGTCTCCAGAAAAGGGTTCAGGAAGCTTAATCGGGGGCTCTAAATGCGGACTGGAGGCCTGAGGAATGGAAGAACCTTATTCTAGCTCAAAAGAACAGAGTTTCTTCCCAAGCTCCTGCACCATCTGCGTCAGGTTAGAGACATGGTCAGTCAGGGTCACCAGAGGATTTATGATACAGTGGTTTGGTTTGGGCCTGTTAATCTGTAACGGTCACGTACACTACACACAGGGGGGAGGATAGTGACCACTGTGCTCCACCCGCACCCCTGGCCCTGCCTACTTGCCTCACAAGTCCTGATGACAGGGGACAACTAGACGGCAGTCCCTAACGGACCGGGTCAATACCAAGAGAGCAAAGCAGTACAAAGGGATAAAGCAGAGAATAGTCAGGAGAAGCCGGGGTCAAATACCAGGAGAGTAATGAAGTACAGCAGGAATCCGCAAAGAATCGTCAGGTGGAAGCCGGGGTCAGAATACCAGGAGAGTTGCGCAGTACAGGAGGAGCAAGCAGAGGATCAGCAGGGAACACAGGATCAGGTAAGTATACAGGAAACCAAAAAATTGCCAAGAACCTAAATAACAGGCAACCTGTGGCCAGCAGGCTGCCTGTTAAATACTGGCTAGCTGGGGTCATGTGACGTGGCCAGCGCCACATGACCCACACTAGGGAGTACAGCTGAGCACCGAGTGCCCAGCTCGGTGCTCAGACCTCCCCTGGTTGCTGGGGGAACTGAGGACGCCGGCTGCGCGGAGGAGACGTGCGCGGCCGGTCCGTCCCACCCCTATCACCAAGGAGACGAGGGCGCTGTGCGCGTACTCACTACTGCACAGAAATGGGATGCCGACGGCACTGAGGAGAGCGAGCGCCTCGGCGTCCCATGACACAATGCCCAGGGCCATACCCAATGTTCTATGTATATGGTTACTGAAACTTCAGACTCTGTGTACATACGGTATATTACATATTTGCCATCGCAAAGTGTACCATTTTATTTTTCACAATAAGTACAAGTCATAAAATAGAAACCCAATGGATCGTAGTAAGTTGAGAACGCTGCAGTTCAAAATGGTTGTCAGTGATTTTAAATAAATAAGCCCAACTGTTAGAAGAGAAGAATGACAGGCACCATTCTTTTAAATCTTTAACCCCTCAAAGCACCAGGGCTCAGGTGCATGAAATATTAGTACCGGAGGAAGGAAATTACACAACATTGTTATAAAGAGGGAAGAATTGATTTTTTAAGCATATGTTTGTGCAGCTTGAATGAGCACATCCTTAACAGGACTGTCTGCTAAAGCAGAGATTAATGTCAGACCGCAGAGCATTCATCACCGTTTTCTGTTCATTGCTGACACTGGCACAAATCAAAGACAAACTCATGAATGCAATACCTCGTCAGTTGTAAATCCACAGTGAAAACACTGCATCTCCGCTAAAAGCCATCATCGTGAGCTCTGTCCATTTCAATTCTGCAAAAAGAGGAAGACCCTTCAGGCTAGGTAATGATTCATTCATGTCCCATCGTTTTTAGTATTTTTCCCCATTGGGATTTTCTCCTAGTTAATGATTTCTCGTTTATGGCCAGAAACCAGGCTGATTATGGATTCCAAGAACCAGCCGCTACCAAGACTGGAATAGAATGCAAATCTGAAAGAGGAGACTATTTTGCAGACTTAAGTGGCTATCTAGGGGGTTATAATTTTACCGTTAGCGAGCCATTGATTGGGTTGGTTTGGTGTAAGGGCTTTCAAGTAATTATAATCATTGCAAAGCAGAGATATTCATTAGAGGTTGGCATGGTGAAGGATGGTGCTTCAGTGGCTAGCTATTGTCTGTGCTCTGCTCCTGGCTTTTCAATGTTTTATCTATGCTGTTTTCTCTAATTGTCAGAATTTTCATTTTATTAATGTATTCTGTGAATTATTACTATGTCTATGTTAATGTCATAACATAAGATATACATACAGATATATACGCATAAGGATGTGTGTAGCATGACCCCGTTTTGTGAGGATATTTTTTTTTACTATTTCATTAATGTTTATGTGTGTAATTAAAAGATATTCAGTGTCTCCCATAACAGTGACCTCCAGAGTGCCCCACCCCCTTAACAGTGACCTATACAATACCCCATCTCCTTAAGTGACCTCCACAGCACCTCACACCCTTATTGACCTCCACAGTGGCCCACTCACTTAACAGTGACCTCTACAGCACCCTACCATCTTAACAGGGAACTCCACAGCACTCTGCTCCCTTATCATTGACCTCCACAATGGCACGCCCCTATTACAGTGACCTTCACAGAACCCTGCCCCTTAACATTGATCCTCCACAGGGCCATTCCCCCTTAACAGTGACCTCTACAGTGGGCCACCCCTTAACAGGGACCTCCACAGCACCATGCCCCCTTAACAGTGACCTCCACAGGGCTCTGCCCCATTAAAATGTGACCTCCATAGCACCTCACAACTTAACATTGACCTCCACAGTGGCCCACCCACTTAACACTAACATGCACAGTGCCCCACCCTCTTAAAATATGATCTCCATAGCACCCTGCCACCCTTAACTGCCTCAGCTTCCCTAGCTTAAACACCCTTAATGACCAGACCACTTTTTACAATTCTGCACTACACTATTTTCACGGTTTATTGCTCGGTCATGCAACTTACCACCCAAATTAATTTTACCTCATTTTCTTCTCACTAATAGAGCTTTCATTTTGGTGGTATTTCATTGCTGCTGACATTTTTATTTTTTTTGGTATTAATCAAAATTTACTGAAATTTTTGCAAAAAAATAAAATTTTTCACTTTCAGTTGTAATTATTTTTTTTTTTAAATACATTTCTATTTAAATTTTTCTCTAAATTTATTGTTCTACATGTATTTGATTAAAAAAAATGGGTAAAAAAAATGGTTTGGGTAAAAGTTATAGCGTTTACAAACTATGGTACAAAAATGTGAATTTCCGCTTTTTGAAGCAGCTCTGACTTTCTGAGCACCTGTCATGTTTGCTGAGGTTCTACAATGCCCAGACAGTAAAAACACCGCTCAAATGACCCCATTTTGGAAAGTAGACACCCTAAGGTATTCGCTGATGGGCATAATGACTTCATAGAATGTTTTATTTTTTGTCACAAGTTAGCGGAAAATGATAATTATTTTTAGTTTTTTTTCTTACAAAGTCTCATATTCCACTAACTTGTGACAAAAAATAAAAACTTCCATGAACTCACTATGCCCATCACAAAATACCTTGGGGTGTCTTCTTTCCAAAATAGGGTCACTTGTGGGGTAGTTATACTGCCCTGTCATTTTAGGGGCCCTAATGCGTGAGAAGTAGTTTGAAATCAAAATGTGTAAAAAATGCCCTGTGAAATCCTAAAGGTTCTCTTTGGAATTTGGGCCCCTTTGCCCGCCTAGGCTGCAAAAAAGTGTCACACATGTGGTATCGCCATACTCAGGAGAAGCAGGGCAATGTGTTTTGGGGTGTCTTTTTACACATGCCCATGCTGGATGAGATAAATATCTCTGTCAAATGACAACTTTGTATAAAAAAAAATGGGAAAAGTTGTCTTTTAGAGAGATATTTCTCTAACCCAGCATGGGTATATGTAAAATGGCACCCCAAAACACATTGCCCAACTTCTCCTGAGTACGGCGATACCACATGTGTGACACTTTTTTGCAGCCTAGGTGGGCAAAGGGGCCCACATTCCAAAGAGCACCTTTAGGATTTCATCAGGCATTTTTTACACATTTTGATTTCAAACTACTTCTCACGCATTAGGGCCCCTAAAATGCCAGAGCAGTATAACTACCCCACAAGTGACCCCATTTTGGAAAGAAGACACCCCAAGGTATTTCGTGATGGGCATAGTGAGTTCATGGAAGTTTTTATTTTTTGTCACAAGTTAGTGGAATATGAGACTTTGTAAGAAAAAAAAAAAATCATAATTTTCCGCTAACTTGTGACAAAAAATAAAAAATTCTAGGAACTCGCCATGCCCCTCACGGAATAGATGCTCTATTGGGTTGAGATCTGGTGACTGTGGGGACCATTTTAGTACAGTGAACTCATTGTCATGTTCAAGAAACCAATTTGAAATGATTTGAGCTTTGTGACATGGTGCATTATCCTGCTGGAAGTAGCCATCAGAGGATGGGTACATGGTGGTCATGAAGGGATGGACATTGTCAGAAACAATGCTCAGGTAGCCCGTGGCATTTAAACAATAACCAATTGGCACTAAGGGGCCTAAAGTGTGCCCAGAAAACATCCCTCACACCATTACACCACCACCACCAGCTTGCACAGTGGTAACAAGGCATGATGGATACATGTTCTCATTCTGTTTACGCCAAATTCGGACTCTACCATTTGAATGTCTCAACAGAAATCGAGACTCATCAGACCAGGCAACATTTTTCCAGTCTTCAACAGTCCAATTTTGGTGAGCTCGTGCAAATTGTAGCCTCTTTTTCCTATTTGTAGTGGAGATGAGTGGTACCCGGTGGGGTCTTCTGCTGTTGTAGCCCATCCGTCTCAAGGTTATGCGTGTTGTGGCTTCACAAATGCTTTGCTGCATACCTCGGTTGTAACGAGTGGTAATTTCAGTCAACGTTGCTCTTCTATCAGCTTGAATCAGTCGGCCCATTCTCCTCTGACCTCTAGCATCCACAAGGCATTTTTGCCCACAGGACTGCCGCATACTGGATGTTTTTCCCTTTTCACACCATTCTTTGTAAACCCTAGAAATGGTTGTGCGTGAAAATCCCAGTAACTGAGCAGATTGTGAAATACTCAGATCGGCCCGTCTGGCACCAACAACCATGCCACGCTCAAAATTGCTTAAATCACCTTTCTTTCCCATTCTGACATTCAGTTTGGAGTTTAGGAGATTGTCTTGACCAGGACCACCCCCCTAAATGCATTGAAGCAACTGCCATGTGATTGGTTGACTAGATAATTGCATTAATGAGAAATAGAACAGGTGTTCCTAATAATTCTTTAGGTGAGTGTAAATGTCGAAAAAAAATTACGCATTTGGATTCCGTGAGGGGTATGGTGAGTTCATGTGAGATTTTATTTTTTGTCACAAGTTAGTGGAATATGAGACTTTGTAAGAAAAAAAAACAAAAACAAAAAAACAATTTCCGCTAACTTGTGCCACAAAAATGTCTGAATGGAGCCTTACAGGGGGGTGATCAATGACAGGGGGGTGATAAGGGAGTCTATATCTGGTGATCACCACCCTGTGATTGATCACCCCCCTGTAAGGCTCCATTCAGACGTCCGTATGTGTTTTGCGGATCCGCGGTGTCCGTGTTTTGCAGATCCACGGATCCACAAAACACATACGGACGTCTGAATGGAGCCTTACAGGGGGGTGATCAATGACAGGGCGGTGATCACCCCATATAGACTCCCTGATCACCCCGCTGTCATTGATCACCCCCCTGTAAGGCTCCATTCAGAGGTCCGTATGTGTTTTGCGGATCCACGGATCCATGGATCGGATCCGCAAAACACATACGGACGTCTGAATGGAGCCTTACAGGGGGGTGATCAATCACAGGGGGATGATCAGGGAGTCTATATGGGGTTATCACCCCCCCTGTAAGGCTCCATTCAGACGTCTGTATGTGTTTTGCGGATCCGATCCATTGATCCGTGGATCCGCAAAACACAAAAGGACCTCTGAATGGAGCCTTACAGGGGGGTGATCAATGACAGGGGGGTGATCACGCCATATAGACTCCCTGATCACCCCCCTGTCATTGATCACTCCCCTGTAAGGCTCCATTCAGACGTCCGTATGTGTTTTGCGGATCCGATCGATGGATCCGTGGATCCGTAAAACACATACAGACGTCTGAATGGAGCCTTACAGGGGGGTGATCAATGACAGGGGGGTGATCAGGGAGCCTATATGGGGTGATCACCCCCCTGTCATTGATCACCCCCCTGTAAGGCTCCATTCAGACGTCCGTATGTGTTTTGCGGATCCGATCCATGGATCCGTGGATCCGTAAAACACATACGGACGTCTGAATGGAGCCGTACAGGGGGGTGATCAATGACAGGGTATGATCAATGACAGGGGGTGATCAGGGAGTCTATATGGGGTGATCAGGGGTCAATAAGTGACAGGGGGGTGTAGTGTAGTGTGGTGCTTGGTGCTACTTATTACAGAGCTGCCTGTGTCCTCTGGTGGTCGATCCAAGCAAAAGGGACCACCAGAGGACCAGGTAGCAGGTATATTAGATGCTGTTATCAAAACAGCATCTAATATACCTGTTAGGGGTTAAAAAAAATCGCATCCACAGCCTGCCAGCGAACGATCGCCGCTGGCAGGCTATAGATCCACTCGCTTACCTGCAGTTCCTGTCAACGCGCGCATCTGTGTGCGCGTTCACAGGAAATCTCGCGTCTCGCGAGATGACGCGTAGATGCGTGACTCTGCCTGAGTGAGCTGCCTCCGGAACGCGATCCTGCATTAGGCAGTCCGGAGGCGGTTAATAGTGACTTCCACTATGGCTCACCCCCTTAACACTGACTGCCCACAGCACCCCACCTCTTAATAGTGACTTCCACAGTGGCCCACCCTCTTAACTGTGATGTCAACAGAATCCTGACCCCACAGCAGCCGCCCTGTTAACAGTGACCTCCAAAGAAGCCTGCCCCCTTAACAATCACATTCACAGTGGCCCTCCCCTTTAAAAGTGACCTCCACAGCACCTTGCCCTTAACAGTGACCTCCAGAGGTTCACCCCCTTAATGATGAGATTCACAGTATTCCGCCTCCTTAACAATGATCTCCACAGCACCCCACTCCCTTAACAGTGATCTCCACAGCACCCGCCCCCTTATCTGTGACCTCCACTGCATCTCACACCTTAATATTGACCTCTACAGTGGCCCACCCTGTTAGTTTTAACCTCCACAGCACCCCATCCCCTTAACAGTGACCTATAGCAGTGGTTAAAAATGGCTGGGTTGTTATGGAAACCTGGTGTACAACTGTGTGTATGTCAATATTGAAGGACCTGCAAGCTTCTATTGGCCAATAACAGTCATATGACAGTGTGTATAACAGTTAGCATATGAGTGAAGACCTGTGAGCTTCTATTGTCTACTATAGGTCATGTGATGGTGCCATATTTGCATCAAGAATGGAACATCCTAGAGAGTAACATAGTAACATAGTACATAAGGCCGAAAAAAGACATTTGTCCATCCAGTTCGGCCTGTTATCCTGCAAGTTGATCCAGAGGAAGGCAAAAAACCCTGTGAGGTAGAAGCCAATTTTCTCCACTTTAGGGGAATAAAAAATTTCTTCCCGACTCCAATCAGAATAACTCCCTGGATCAACGACCCCTCTCTAGTAGCTATAGCCTGTAATATTATTATGCTCTAGAAACACATCCAGGCCCCTCTTGAATTCCTTTATTGTACTCACCATCACCACCTCCTCAGGCAGAGAGTTCCATAGTCTCACTGCTCTTACCGTAAAGAATCCTCTTCTATGTTTGTGTACAAACCTTCTTTCCTCTAGACGCAGAGGATGTCCCCTCGTCACAGTCACAGTCCTGGGGATAAATAGCTGATGGGATAGATCTCTGTACTGACCCCTGATATATTTATACATATTAATTAGATCTCCCCTCAGTCGTCTTTTTTCTAAAGTGAATAACCCTAATTTTGATAATCTTTCAGGGTACTGTAGTTGCCCCATTCCAGTTATTACTTTAGTTGCCCTCCTCTGAACCCTCTCTAGCTCTGCTATGTCTGCCTTGTTTACAGGAGCCCAGAACTGTACACAGTACTCCATGTGTGGTCTGACTAGCGATTTGTAAAGTGGTAGGACTATGTTCATATCACGGGAATCTATGCCCCTTTTGATGCAACCCATTATCTTGTTGGCCTTGGCAGCAGCTGCCTGACACTGGTTTTTGCTGTTTAGTTTGCTGTTTATTAAAATTCCTAGATCCTTTTCCATGTCAGTGTTACCGAGTGTTTTACCATTTAGTATGTACGGGTGACTTGCATTTTTCCTTCCCATGTGCATAACCTTACATTTATCAGTGTTAAACCTCATCTGCCACTTATCTGCCCAAGCCTCCAATCTATCCAGATCCCTCTGTAGTAGTATACTGTCCTCTTCAGTGTAAATTACTTTACACAGTTTAGTGTCATCTGCGAAAATTGATACTTTACTATGCAAGCCTTCTACAAGATCATTAATAAATATATTGAAGAGAATAGGGCCCAATACTGACCCCTGAGGTACCCCACTAGTGACAGTGACCCAATCTGAATGTGTACCGTTAATAACCACCCTCTGTTTTCTATCACTCAGCCAGTTACTTACCCACATACAGATGTTTTCTCCCAGTCCGAGCATTCTCATTTTATATACTAACCTTTTATGCGGTACAGTGTCAAATGCTTTGGAGAAGTCCAGATATACGACATCCATTGATTCGCCGCTGTCAAGTCTAGAACTTACCTCCTCATAGAAACTGATTAAATTAGTTTGACATGACCGATCCCTCACGAAGCCATGCTGATATGGCGTTATTTGCTTATTTCCGTTGAGATGCTCTAATATAGCATCTCTCAGAAAACCTTCAAACAGTTTACCCACAACAGATGTTAAACTTACCGGCCTATAGTTTCCAGGCTCTGTTTTTGGCCCCTTTTTGAATATTGGCACCACATATGCCACGCGCCAATCCTGTGGGACATTCCCTGTCAGTATAGAGTCTGCAAATATCAGAAATAAGGGTCTGGCTATGACATTACTTAATTCCTTTAGGATACGGGGGTGTATGCCATCCGGTCCTGGCGATTTGTCTATTTTAATCTTTTTAAGCCGCTGATGTACTTCTTCCTGGGTCAGACAGGACACTTTTGATGGGGAATTTATTTTTGCATTCTGCATGTCATCATTATTTTCCTCAGTGAATACATTGGAGAAAAAAATATTTAACAGCTTTGCTTTCTCCTCGTCGCTCTCTGCGACTCCCCCCTCATTACTCTTTAAAGGGCCAACACCTTCAGCTTTATACTTTTTAACATTTATATAATTGAAGAACATTTTAGGGTTGGTTTTACTCTCTTTGGCAATTAATCTCTCGGTCTCTAGTTTGGCCGCTTTTATTTGTTTTTTACATGTTCTATTTTTTTCCTTATAGTTTTTCAGTGCTTCCGTGCAACCCTCCTGTTTTAGTGTTTTATATGCTTTCTTTTTGTCATTTATTGCTTTCTTTACAGTTCTATTTATCCACATTGGTTTCTTTTTGTTCCTTAACCTTTTATTACCATACGGTATGTACCTCTGACAATGAGTTTTTAGGATGTTTTTAAAGATATCCCATTTTGTGTCTGTATTTGTGAGGACTTTGTCCCAGTTAGTTTGGCCTATGGCCTCTCTTAGTTGGCTAAATTTAGCTTTTTTGAAGTTTGGTATTTTTGTTCCTCCCTGTAGAAACGCTCTTTTGAATGATAATTGGAAGGTTATTACTTTATGGTCACTATTTCCCAGGTGTCCCCCGACCTGCACGTCTGTTGTTCTGTCAGGTCTATTGGTTAATACTAAGTCCAGTATGGCCGTCCCTCTAGTCGGGTCCTGAACCAGTTGGGAGAGGTAATTGTCTTTGGTTATAGCCACGAACCTGTTTCCCTTATGAGATATACAAGTTTCAGTTTCCCAGTCTATATCTGGGTAGTTGAAGTCCCCCATAATAACCACCTCATTATGATTTGCCGCCTCGTCTATCTCGTTTAGTAGTAGATTTTCTGTGGACTCTAAAACCTTTCCAGACACTTGATGTACCTATATGCCAAATTTGGGGCAGATTGGTCCAGTCGTTTGGCTGCACATACAGAATAGACAAAAGACAGACGGACGGATCATGGACCCAATCAGTGCCCGTGCACTGGTGACCGCAATTTGTAGTCCACAATGCATGGAATGGGCAGCACACGTTCTTGTGCATGAGTCTTAAGAAGAAGAAGCCTAACCCTGGTTGGCTGAGCCTCAATGCTCAGCACTCTGCTTTCTTCCTCCTCCAGGACATCATGCCGTCAGCTTAGCACACAGGCCAGTATCCGTGACTGGAGAGCTCAGCCTCAGGAGGACAGAAGGTACAAGGATATACATAATGCACATCACTAATCCCCCCTCACTTACATATCTCCTCCAGGACTCCTTTTCACCCCCTCAGTAAGTGTATGGGTAGGGTGGGGTGTCTCCCATCACACAATTTAGTGTCAAATACAATCTACATGATCTGTAGTCAGAGTTATCACTGTTTTATCTGTGGTGGTACATAGGACTGCAGAAGACATCTACTACTTTATCTATATGCACAAAGTTATCACTGGGTTATATGTGGTATAGGTAAATGGGCTTTAAATAGCTAAAAGGTTGGCAGCTGGTTGAAGTGTTAGACTGGGTAAAATTTATTTGGGGGGCCCACCATACAGATTCATTCATTACCTGCTAACATAGCAGCAAGATCCTACCAGATGATTGATTATGGGGGTCCCTGCAGCAACTTTAAGAAGGTAGGTCCAGGGGAAAAGAGGATAATGGCTAGCTTTCCTCTATACCTAGAAGTCATCTCCACTATCTGATCATGTCTATAATAATAAACTAGGGAGTTTCTTCAATAATCTATCAAGTTTTTAATAGGAACATAGGCTGGTTGAGATTATGTACATCGAATATATGTATGTAGTGCATTAAGTTTACTGTGTTCTTGTGCAGGGGAGGGAGACTAGATGCCCAATAGGGCATTCATCTGTACTCCGTAGGCCAGTCCAAGCCTGGCTAATTGTGTTTTCATGTTGGGATTGCACACATGTGCAATCCTAGATACAGTACAAGATTGAGTCAGTAGCAATACCATGTACATTAAAGACAATAACCTTAATCACTGAGCTATAGAGCTCAATGTTAAACTATTGTTGAAAAAGCTGATAGAAGTTTGTCATGTATTCATATAGAGCAGAAGTATAAATTAATATATTTTTTTGTAATTGTAATGTATGGCATAAAATAAATATGTATATATATATATATATATATATATATATATTGTGACACAGTGTGAGGGATTGCACCTTCATTTTGTATCCTGGATTCCATTTTACTTTGCTGGTTTATTTTAGGCCAGAATGGAGAATTGCTGAACAGTGTGTACTTAAGACAAACAAAGTTAATTACTTGTTAGTTCTCAGAACTATGTGTGTCTGATGTTCTGGGAGTACAACTGGTTCTAGATACTTCTCAAGGATAAAAACTCAAGGATAAGATACGTTTTTTTTTCGGAATTAAATGTGCTTGATTTGCAAACATCAAAAAGAAGTTATTATTATTATTATTAATAACGCAATGCTTACGTAAGTGACGATATCTGTGTTGGCTTGAGTTCTAGAAAATGGGTATAAATATTTGTATCCTCCCAATAAAGTCAAGAGATCATTCTGATACAACATTGAGCCTGTGTTATTTATCTCTTTCTAGTACTCATACCTTTACCTGATTTGGACCCCAGAAGGTCATAGAAGTAGGGGTTTTGCCCAAACAATTCATGGCGCCCAACGTGGGACTCGACCAGTGGACTCCTCCTAACAACTCCGACCAATTAAGGAGAAGGACCAGGATGCACAGATGATCTAAAACAGAGCTGCTAAGGTAAGAAGATTATTCTTGCAAATCTGTCTCCTTTGCCTTTCTGCCTAGGATCGGGATTGTGGGGAAGTATAAAAGGTCTACTTAAGGTCGAGCCATATTTGAGAGGTAAGAAACCCAACCACGTAATTCCTATGATTGCTGGGTATGGATAATATTGTTTTTTGGAACACCTTTTGGTTTTCACTTAGTATTGTGATATATGTCTTAGTAGTCCTCTGGATTTTGTATAGAATCACAGTGAATGCAGAACAGGGCAATCAAGAGCCCTGGAACCCCTTAAGGCGCTGCTGAAAGCAGGTAGGGGTTGTTATTCTGCTGTCCTACGTAGTGTACACTAGAGGAAGGAAGTCTAGTGGGGAAGCACCACTAAGAAGGGACAATCAGGGAATTAAAAATACAGACGTCTGGAGATAATTAGTGCATTCAGTTAAGGGATTGGAAAGTAAAATGGGAAACTCCCATGCAATCCCTGAGGGCTACAAACTGGCTAAGGAAGTGGTAGAGGATATGGAAGGAAAACAAGATAAGAAAAAGACAGAGAAAGTGTTAGAAAAGGCTGGGATGAAGTATGGAAATTTAAACTCTAGAACATGGCAGAAGTTTAGGGAGTTAAATGGAGGGTGGATAAAAGATCATGAATGTGAGGAGATAGTGAACGCTTGGTGTAAAGTCACAAATCATGTGGAAAATCAGCACTGGGTGTGCAGATGTTATGGTTACCTGCACAATTGCTTGTAGAGGTTACTCGAAGAGGGGAAGGAGTCCAATGGCAGTGACACAGGAACAGAGAAGCACGGAAACAGAATGGATGAATGATCCAGATATGCAGGAATGGCGGTGGCTCAATGGACCTGATAAGGTCCACGTGGTAGATGAGTGCTGAAGAACGAGGAAGGCAAGAGAGTAGTCAGGCAGTCCTGGGTCAGTACACGGGATGGCAGGTACAAGGATTCAGGATGAGGCAGGAGAGTAGTCGATTGAGGCAGAGCTCGGTACACAAGCAGATTAGCAGACAAATACTGAGAGGCTGAAGCAAGACTACGGCTGAGATAGCTCAATAATCTGGAAAGGGAGGAAGTGACATGGTCTTCCTTAAATAGGACGTACACAGATCTGATTGGTCAAACCAAAAGCAGGAAAATTCAGGTCAAGGAGGTGGTTCAAAAAAGTAACAGAAACTGTCCAGGAAGCTCTGTGGTCTAGTGAGCAAGGCTACAGCCTAGGACGCCGGAGTCTCCCAGTTCGATCCCTGAGAGCAGAGATATTAGAGGTAATCTGTATTATGATACCAAGTCCGATCCTCAAGGGAAAGAAGGGGGAGCATGGTTTTCCCTCTGCCCCTCCCGCTCCACCACAGACTTATCAGATGATGGTTGAGGGACTGGCTGGTTGGACATGCCAAGTATGTGACACTCTAAACCCTGACTGGACTGATGTGTGTAGGGTCTGTGGAGCACCAAGCCATAGACAACATCGTGCAGGACTGTTTCCAGTAACCGTGAGAACAGGTTTTGCCCCGCAGCCTCCACCTCTGGCCGACAGTGCGGATGGGGCAATCAGGCTCCTCAGGGACCACCTGCCCAACCCCAGTACGCCCAGCAGCATATAGTAAGATATGCACCATGGAGTCCTAAGGACCAAATGGGGCTTCTGGGTAGGGTTCCTGACAAGACCAATGCCAGCCCACCCTATGTTTTAGCATATTCAAATAGTTCAATTACCTCAAATAGTTGCTGCTGCTAAAGGTCTGGAGCTGGACATGTCTAGTTCCAATCCCTCAAAGATAAACATGGTCCAGGGCCAACAGAGACCATGGTCTGGTCAGCAAGGGAGACAGAGGAGGAATGATTTTAAATGTTACAATTGTGGAAACTGTTGTTCCCCTCCCCAATAGCCTCAACAGGACCAGGATCCTCAGACTCAGGGGCCTGCACGCACCCCTGCCTCTGTGGGTTCACAATAGGAGGACGGCAACCCCGTGTCCTTATCTGCCATAAGTACAGCAAAAGCAGGATGTCAAATACAAATATCGGTTCAGGTGGGGAATCAACAAGTTCCCTTTCTGGTAGACAAGGGGGCAGCCAAAACAGTGATAAATCTGTATTATGTTAAACCATGGCAGATAGGTGCACAGTAGTCTATGTTCCAGAAACATTGCCTATAAAGTTAAAGATCGAAGATAGCACGGTTGTAACACAGTTCTTGGTAAAAGAAAATATTCCTTTTAATCTGCTAGGCACTGATGTTTTGCAGGAACTGGGGGCACATGTTGATTTTAATGAGGATGGTACCACACAGGTAGATATACGAGCCTCGGATGAGGTTCTATGTCAAGTTATGGCCCTGTACCTAGAGCCCAAGATAGAATGCCATTTACATTACAAGGATTGTGGGGTGTTACAGGTAGGCCCAAACAAGTTATGGGCATCCACAAATTTAGACATTGGGAAACTTAATGTTACCCCTTTCATGGTTCATCTCAAACCAGGTTGCTAACCACCCCGTGTTAACCACTTAAGGACCACAGGTTTATACCCCCTAGTGACCAGTCCCTTTTTTACAAATCGGCACTCTACAACTTTAGCGGTTTATTGCTCGGTCATGCAACTTACCACCCAAATGAATTTTACCTCCTTTTCTTCTCACTAATAGAGCTTTCATTTGGTGGTATTTCATTGCTGCTGACATTTTTACTTTTTTTGTTATTAATCAAAATTTACCGATTTTTTTTGCAAAAAAATGACATTTTTCACTTTCAGTTGTAAAATTTTGCAAAAAAAACGACATCCATATATAAATTTTTCTCTAAATGTATTGTTCTACATGTCTTTGATAAAAAAAAAATGTTTGGGTAAAAAAAAAAATGGTTTGGGTAAAAGTTATAGCGTTTACAAACTATGGTACAAAAATGTGAATTTCCGCTTTTTGAAGCAGATCTGACTCTCTGAGCACCTGTCATGTTTCCTGAGGTTCTACAATGGCCAGACAGTACAAACATCCCACAAATGACCCCATTTCGGAAAGTAGACACCCTAAGGTATTCGCTGATGGGCATAGTGAGCTCATAGAACTTTTTATTTTTTGTCACAAGTTAGCGGAAAATTATGATTTTTTATTTTTTTCTTACAAAGTCTCATATTCCACTAACTTGTGACAAAACATAAAAAAAACTTCCATGAACTCACTATGCCCATCACGAAATACCTTGGGATGTCTTCTCTCCAAAATGGGGTCACTTGTGGGCTAGTTATACTGCCCTGGCATTTTAGGGGCCCAAATGCGTGCGAAGTAGTTTGAAATCAAAATGTGTAAAAAATGGCCGGTGAAATCCAAAAGGTGCTCTTTGGAATGTGCGCCCCTTTGCCCACCTAGGCTGCAAAACAGTGTCACACATGTGGTATCTCCGTACTCAGGAGAAGTTGGGCAATGTTTTTTGGGGTGTCATTTTACATATACCCATGCTGGGTGAGAGAAATATCTTGGCAAAAGATAACTTTTCCCATTTTTTTTTTATACAAAGTTGGCATTTGACCAAGATATTTATCTCACTCAGCATGGGTATATGTAAAATGACACCCCAAAACACATTCCCCAACTTCTCCTGAGTACGTCAATACCAGATGTGTGACACTTTTTTGCAGCCTAGATGCGCAAAGGGGCCCACATTCCTTTTAGGAGGGCATTTTTAGACATTTGGATCCCAGACTTCTTCTCATGCTTTAGGGCCCCTAAAATGCCAGGGCAGTATAAATACCCCACATGTGACCCCATTTTGGAAAGACACCCCAAGGTATTCAATGAGGGGCATGGCGAGTTCATAGAATTATATTTTATTTGCCACAAGTTAGCAGAAATTGTTTTTTTTTTTTTCTCACAAAGTCTCCCTTTCCGCTAACTTGGGACAAAAATTTCAATCTTTCATGGACTCAATATGCCCCTCAGCGTATACCTTGGGGTGTCTACTGTCCGAAATGGGGTCACATGTGGGGTATTTATACTGCCCTGGCATTTTAGGGGCCCTAAAGCGTGAGAAGAAGTCTGGAATATAAATGTCTAAAAAAATTTACGCATTTGGATTCCGTGAGGGGTATGGTGAGTTCATGTGAGATTTTATTTTTCGACACAAGTTAGTGGAATATGAGACTTTGTAAGAAAAAATAAAATAAAAAATTTCCGCTAACTTGGGCCAAAAAAAATGTCTGAATGGAGCCTTACAGGGGGGTGATCAATGACAGGGCGGTGATCAGGGAGTCTATATGGGGTCACCCCCCTGTCATTGATCACCCCCCCTGTAAGGCTCCATTCAGACGTCCGTATGTTTTTTACGGATCCACGGATACATGGATCGGATCCGCAAAACACATACGGACATCTGAATGGAGCCTTACAGGGGGGTGATCAATGACAAGGGGGTTTTCAATGACAGGGGGGTGATCAGGGAGTCTATATGGGGTGATCACCCCCCTGTCATTGATCACCCCCCTGTAAGGCTCCATTCAGACGTCTGTATGATTTTTACGGATCCACTGATACATGGATCGGATCCGCAAAACACATACGGACATCTGAATGGAGCCTTACAGGGGGGTGATCAATGACAGGGGGGTGATCAATGACAGGGGGGTGATCAATGACAGGGGGGTGATCAGGGAGTCTATATGGGGTGATCACCCCCCTGTCATTGATCACCCCCCTGTAAGGCTCCATTCAGACGTCGGTATGATTTTTACGGCTCCACTGATACATGGATCGGATCCGCAAAACACATACGGACATCTGAATGGAGCCTTACAGGGGGGTGATCAATGACAGGGGGGTGATCAATGACCGGGGGGTGATCAGGGAGTCTATATGGGGTGATCACCCCCCTGTCATTGATCACCCCCCTGTAAGGCTCCATTCAGATGTCCGTATGTGTTTTGCGGATCTGATCCATGTATCAGTGGATCCGTAAAAATCATACGGACGTCTGAATGGAGCCTTACAGGGGGGTGATCAATGACAGGGGGGTGATCAGGGAGTCTATATGGGGTGATCACCCCCGTCATTGACCACGCCCCTGTAAGGCTCCATTCAGACGTCCGTATGTGTTTTGCGGATCCGATCCATGTATCAGTGGATCCGTAAAAATCATACGGACGTCTGAATGGAGCCTTACAGGGGGGTGATCAATGACAGGGGGGTGATCAATGACAGGGGGGTGATCAGGGAGTATTCATGGGGTGATCACCCCCGTCATTGATCACCCCCTGTAAGGCTCCATTCAGACGTCCGTATGTGTTTTGCGGATCCGATCCATGTATCAGTGGATCCGTAAAAATCATATGGATGTCTGAATGGAGCCTTACAGGGGGGTGATCAATGACAGGGGGGTGATCAGGGAGTCTATTTGGGGTGATCAGGGGTGATCAGGGGTTAATAAGTGACAGGGGGGGTGTAGTGTAGTGGTGTTTGGTGCTACTTATTACTGAGCTGCCTGTGTCCTCTGGTGGTCGATCCAAGCAAAAGGGACCACTAGAGGACCAGGTAGCAGGTATATTAGACGCTGTTATCAAAACAGCATCTAATATACCTGTTATGGGTTAAAAAAATCGCATCTACAGCCTGCCAGCGAACGATCGCCGCTGGCAGGCTAAAGATCCACTTGCTTACCTTCCGATCCTGTGAACGCGCGCGCCTGTGTGCGCGCGTTCACAGAAGATCTCGGCTCACGTGAGATGACGCCAATTGGCGTTAGTGTAGCCTGGGAGCGCCGCAGCAATGACACCTTTCGGCGTTAGCGTAGCGGGAAGTGGTTAAGCAGTACCCCTTGAGTCATGCCCAAGATAAGTCAGTAGCCTTACAAGTGAAACAATATGAAAGAATGGGTGTATTAGTAAGGACCAGTTCACCAGCAAATACACCCCTGTTCCCAGTTAAGAAGAAACCAGTAAAGGGATAACCAGTAACATACAGGATGGTTCATGATCTTAGGGAGGTCAATAAGGTCACGGTGCTGCAGACTCCCATTGTACCAAACCCACACACTTTGTTATCACAGGTGCCACCAACTACTACACACTTCACTGTGATAGACCTGACAAATGCATTTTTCAGTGTTCCCCTACATGTTGATTGTCAATATCCGTTTGCATTTACATTTAAAGGTAATCAATATGCATGGACAGTTTTACCCCAAGGAGCACAGAAATCACCTACAATGTACACACAGGCCCTCCAGTCAGTTTTATCTCGTTGGTCAATCCCCGATAATGTTGATGATCTACTCCTATGTGCAGAAAACCAGAAAAACTGTAGGGAAGCCACACTGTCATTGTTGATATTTCTTGCAGAACGTGGTTGCAAAGCTTCCCGAGACAAACTGCAATACTATCAGTCAAGAGTTACATTTCTGGGACATTATCTCTCAGAGGGTGCAAGACACCTTACAGAGGAGAGAAAACAAGCGGTGAAGGACATAAAACTACCTTGAGGGGCCAAAACCCGTCAGGATGTTTTTGGGTCTGGTCTCATACTGCGGACCCTGGATAAGACATGCAGCCATGCTTATGCAGCCTTTGTATGATTGCCTGTCATCAGAACCTTTTTGTCTGACGGAACATGCAATCGAGTCCTTTTTCACTCTGAAACTGGCAATATTGTCTGCACCGATGTTAGGAATCCCAGACTATGATCAACCGTTTAACCTGTTTTGTTCAGAGCTCCAGGGACACAGTACAGCAGTACTCACTCAAAAACATGGTGATACGCACAGACCAGTTGCATATTTCTCTTCCAGATTGGATCCTGTGTCCAGGGAAGCTCCTTCATGTGTCAGAGCTGTGGCGGCTGTCCAGCTTATGGTGGAAAAAGCATTTGACATTGTCCTTGACTACCCTCTAGTGGTACAAACATCACATGACATTCAAGGCATACTCAGTCAAGTACAGCCAAAATACATTTCTATGGCCAGACAACTGAGGTTACAATGTTCCCCTCTCATGCCAGATAGCATTACCTTTAAGAGATACACAACTCTGAATCCTGCTACATTGTTACCAATCACAGATTCAGAAATAGGGGAAGGCGGTACAGGTCCATTACTTGCAGAGTTAATGGAAACAGAAGATCATGATTGTGAGCATTTGATGCTACAAGAGACCTCAGTTTTTTCACATGTTCTTGACAAAAATCTTGATAACCCTGATTTTGAGTATTTTGTAGATGGAAGCAGATTTATGGAAGAGGATTGCCAGTTCCACACTGGATATGCGGTGGTCACACAGCATGAGGTAGTACTTGCTGAACCCCTCCCTCCTCACAGGTCAGCACAGGAGGCAGAGTTGAAGGCACTCTTTGAGGCGTGTAAAATGGCTAAAGACAAGAAGGCGAACATCTACATGGATTCCAGGTATGCTTTTGGTATTGCACATGATTATGGACCAATTTGGCAGGCCAGAGACTTTTTAACATCGGCAGGCCAGCCCATTAAGAACAAAGACTCTGTATTTGACCTAATGAACTCTCTATTCTTACCTGAAGAAGTGGCTGTCATAAAGGTAAAAGCCCACACAAAACAAGTGACTAAAGAAAAAAATGGAAATGACAGGGCTGACAAAGCTGCTAAACAAGCTGCCCTCAAGCCCAGAGTCACTGAGACTGTACCGGTGAATGCCTTTGAGCCTCATGAGATGTCTGTGGAGGTTTTGGTAAAACTGTCTGCTCAAGCAGATGAAGAAGAAAAAGAATTTTGGACTAAGAGAGGCGCTACCCTAAATGAGCAGGGACTATGGGAAGTTCAAGGTAAGATCTGCCTACCAGAGTCCTGTATCCGATGATGGCCCAAGAAGCCCATGGGGTGACGCACCAGGCAAAAGGTCCTATGATCAACACTGTGGCCAAAAGGTGGATCACTCAAGGGTTCTCCACCATGGCAAGCAGGTTTGTACAAAGTTGCATGATTTGTGCTTTGAATAATCCAGGTCAAGTGATGAAGACTCCAAGCAAGCACACTCTGAGGCCATTTTACCCATTCCAGAGACTGCAGATAGACTATATATAACTGCCTAAGGTAGGAATACATAAGTTTGTTTTCGTGTGTGATTGCTTTTCAGGGTGGCCGGAAGCTTATCCCTTGTCCAAGGCAAATGCAAAGAATATCGCAAAGAAACTGGTCAGTGAACTGATATGCAGGTATGGTGTTCATGAAGTTATTGAGTCAGATAGAGGCTCCCGCTTTACAGGTGAAGTGATGAGAAAGGATATGCAAGCTTTAGGGGTGACCCAAGCCTTCCATGCGGCGTACCACCAACAAAGCAGCGGTCATGTCGAACGCTTGAATGGGACAATAAAACTGAAAATTCAGAAAGCCATGCAGGAAAAAGGTAGACCATGGACAGAGTGTTTGCCTCTAGCCTTGTACTTGATAAGAACCACACCAAACAATAAGACAGGGTTGTCCCCCTTTGAGGTATTGTTTGGTAGTGCCCCAAGGCTAGGATTGTATTTCCCTCAACAGTTGCAGTTGCAGGCTGACAGTATGGTAAGTTACATGAAGGCCCTTACTGAAAGGTTAGATCACACTCATAAGCAAGTGTTTGCTTCCATTCCAGATCCCGACTCAGTAGAAGGTACACACAGTCTTGAGCCTGGAGATTGGGTGGTGATAAAGAGGCACGTGAGGAAAACCTTTGAGCCCAGACTTTATGATCCCTTCCAAGTTCTGTTGAAAACTGCAACCCCCATAAAGGTGGAAGGAAAGCCTAACTGGATTCACGCCTGACATTGCAAGAAAGTGCCAAACCCTGAGGATAGAGATCCGTGCACTGCTAATCCTGGCTCTGAGCATCCAAGCTCTACATGTGAACCTAAAAAGTGACTGGGACAATGCCCTTATTAGGCATCATCAGGTCATGTTAAAGAATATGACAGATGCGGACAATTATAAAAACTGTTGGATCTCTACTCACAGTCCTGTGAGTTCAAAGACTATGCCTTATTTAGCGATCCCAGTGCCATGGTTAGAGCTTGCTAACAAACTGTAGAGACTTTTTATCCATTCAAAGATCAGAGAATGAAAGTCTTAAGTTTAACTCTACTGCAGTGCCCCTTTCTATTGCTGGATGGGTAGAGCTCCCCTGGTGGCAGGCCATTGTTTCTGCTAAAAAGGACAACACTTCAGAAAGCTTCATCTAGGAGATTTTGATTTTCCAGTATCAGTCTCTTTTGCACTGGCCCAGGGATACGATCAGACTGAAGGAGTCACTATAGTGGCGATACAAAGAACTCTACATAACGTGTCATGGAAGCATAACAACAGGTTTGAAGGGTCCATAAAGGATAGTGATTAGTGAGGAGCGAGCATGCTCGGCCGAAATGCTGTTCGGCTTGAGCATTGCTATGCTTGGCACGTCCGAGTGCTCAACCGAATACTTTGGGTGCTTGAGTACAATTTAATACAATGAAAGACAATGGGAGACCCGAGCATCAAAACAGGCACCCCCTGCTCTTAAGAAGAGAGAGTGCCTGGTTTACAAAAAAAGGTTAGAAATTGATGGAAACCCCTTCAAAATGGTTTGGAAACAGCATTAAGAGGATGGCTGGATACGTCTTGGACTCCTATTATGTACGACATACAATAGACAACAACACAAAGGCTATATTCTAAAAGCCACGTATGTGTAAGCTATCAATCTATCCATGAGACAGATGACAGGCTTAGTCAGCATACCTTACAATGGCAGCCTTGTGCACTATGAGACATTCCAAACCAGCTCTCATCTGACTGAGAGCCAGTAAGCCTCAAAGTTACTTCAGATCTATTGAATGGCAAGGCTGCCATTGGTATGATGACTAAGACTACTTCACACTCGCGTTTTGTGTGGATCCGTCATGGATACAACCGTCTGCATCCGTTCAGAACAGATCCGTTTGTATTATCTTTAACATAGCCAAGACGGATCCGTCTTGAACACCATTGAAAGTCAACGGAGGATAGATCCGTTTTCTATTGTGTCAGTGAAAATGGATCTGTCCCCATTGACTTACATTATGTGCCAGGGCGGATCCGTTTGGCTCAGTTTCATCAGAGACACAACAAAATGCTGCAAGCAGCTTTTTGGTGTCCATCTCTAAAGCAGAATAGAGGCAGAACGGAGACAAACTGATGCATTCTGAGCGAATCCTTCTCCATTCAGAATGCATTAAGGGCAAAACTGATTCGTTTTGGACCGCTTGTGAGAACCCTGAACAGATCTCACAAACGGAAAGTCAAAACACCAGTGTGAAAGTAGCCTAAGCCTGTTATCTGTCTCATGGATAGATGGATGGCTTGCACATACCTGGCTTTTGGCATATAGCCTTTGTGTGGTTATCTAATGTGTGTTGTAGATAATAGGAGTCCAAGACGCATCCAGCTATCCTCTTAATACTGTTTCCAAACCATTTTGAAGGGGTTTCCATCAATTTATAACCTTTTTTTGTGAACCAGACACCCTCTTCTTTTCCGAGCAGGGGGTACCTGGGGTTCTCCCATTGACTTCCATTGTGCTCGGATGCTTGGTAGAGCACACGAGCATACCGATTTGTTCGGCCAAAGCACTCGAGCACACGAGCACTTTGGTGCTCGATCAACACTACCTAACACCCATGTTTATCAGACCAACCTTTTTAACTTGTGTAACAAGCAAGCCCAGCCTCAGTCTGTTTTATAAATGTCACTTTGGAACAAAATTATTTTTCTTTTCATTGCAATATTCTGACCCTCATAACATTTTTATAGTTATGTCTACAAAGATGTGTGAGGGCTAATTTTTTGGCGGGACGATCTGTCATTTTGGAAAATACCATTTTGGGGTGTGCATGACTTGATCACTTTTTATTCAATTTTCTTGGGAGATAAAGTGATGAAAAAACTGTGAATCGATCTTTTAAAAATTTTTCTGTTACGCCATTCACCTAACTTTTTTATATTTTAATAGCACGGGTGTTTTTGCATACAGTGATACCAATAATGTTATTTTTTGTTTATTTTTATTTTGGGGAAAGGGGAGTGATTTTATTTTTTTTTTAAATATTTTCAAAACTTTGTTGTTGTTGTTGTTGGGTCCTTAAGTGGACCACAACTTGCTATCATCAGATTTCAACTTACAGAAACATGTACATTTCTCCATTAGTCTGTATAAAAATCACTATATCACAGTTCAGTGCTGCTATCTAGTGGCCTAAACTGTGATATATTAATAATGAGCCTGAAAGCCTAGTACAGGCTGCAGCTCATTTTTAGAACAGGGTGCTTTCCCCGATCTCTGCTGAACAGGAAGCCTGCGCTTCTATTTTTTAACACTCTCAGATACCATGGTGACATTTGATCACAGCATTTGAGTGGTTAAATGTCCAGGTTAGCATTACTGCAACCCGTGGACATTGGCCTCGGGTACCTACTATATGAAACAGCAGCCATCTGGTTGCTATGGCACTTGCTCTGCTCCAGAGTGGGCACCATATTTAAAGATCCGACATGCGCTGTAAATTTACAGCAGATGTCGGAAAGAGGTTAATGATCACATGACCAAATGTTTATAGGACAGAGATTCCTTTCTGCACGGATGGCTCGTGGGGATACTTTGGAAGAGAGCAGTTGTGTATGCCTGCAAGCGGATGGGTGAGGGAGGGTCTAGTGGAGTCCTGGGGTCCATGATGTACCGCCATAAATTAGACTATAGAAGCAACATAGTATTACAAAGTTTCCATAATTTCATATAACTCTATATTCATTAATGTTCCCCATTCATGGCTAGCCACTTAAAAATGGAATGGAATGCAGCGTTTGCGTTTAAATCCAGCTAGAAGGCATACACATCTTCCATAGCGATCATGTGACCTGTGGTCACATGACCGGAACTTCCAGCAACCTCCCAGTGGAACGCATACAACAGAGTGGAACGCATAGGCCCGCCCCTATGATCACATGATTTCCGCTCACATGACCGGAACCTCCAGGCAGCCCATACATATTTAAGAACTTCCGCTCGGCACACAAACCATGCATCCAGCGCCCCACTTACACACATCCGTCTGAGCAGGTACAGTCTGTGGTGAATATAACTCTAACAAGATGTCTTTCTTTTCAGCTTTTTCTTCTTCTATTTGTTTATATATTGGCCCGTTATACAAGACCCCAGCACAGGCGATTATACCGGCATGTCCTTCCGCAATATCCGGACGACCATTGACAAAGTCACCATACTTAATGTGCCAGACTATGTATTATGAGGGGCTATGATTATATGTGGTTATCCTTCGGTCCAGGTGGTGACCTTATGTATGTTACATTACTGCAGGGCAGGGGTGAATGGAGCACATTGTGACACATCAACACTTCAATCTGATACTGGCTTTCACTATGACATGGTCCACTTAGCTAATATAAGGCTATGACATGCTATTTATCTATATTGCTATTTATCTATAAAGCTGTTGCTTGATGTATTTGATGTGCACAGTGTGTTCCACATACCCCTTATGCAATGTATGATTCTTTTCTAAAGAAAACCCTTTTTGTTTGATTTTTCTATGACACTATGATTTTTCCATGACTTTTTTTATATAAAAAAATATATGATATGCATTTAATTCTACTGCTATATTTGCGACTATCCAGCTCATGTCCATTATTGTATTATAGATAAAACCGCAGATGAAGGTCCTGCGCGACCGAAACGTACGGTTTCTGCCAATATGTGCATAATTTAAAAAAGATTGGGCCTATGGATGACAGCATTATATGCTAAATGAATAAATGCCCCATTTTTTGCAACTCAAAAAATTGTGTGCCTCAAATTTACTTATACATGATGTATCACGGCCTGCTTTATTGCTTTAGCTTTTTGTGAGGAAAGAGAACTCATTCCTGTGATAGGAGGGGGCATGTGGCATATTCTGGGGCCATGAGGGTGCAGATCCGTGTGAGGAGCTTTATGGGGTGTAAATCTGTGAGGAAGGGCTGGAATCAATTGATTTTGCCAAGGGCCACATTTTGTCTAAAACCGGCCCTGATTACAGAGACCAGAGTTACCAACTCCTGAGCTGAAGAGACTCCATTGACTATGATCAGGTCTGCTCAGGATGCTGCTCCTTTAGTGAACAAAAAAGTCTTGATTGCAGGAATGACAGAATCAGTTACAGTGGTCTGAACTCAGATGGAAATGGATAGTTGGCCAATCACAAATACAGACCAAGAACCAAGATCACCACTTAAATACAGCACCAGAAACAAGCCTGTATGTCAAACGCTGCAACAGAACTAAGTTCACTGCATGAATACACCACCAGAACCAAGTTCACTGTATAAGTCTATAAGGGTACTTTCACACTTGCGTTTTTCTTTTCCGGCATAGAGTTCCATCCTAGGGGCGTTTAGGATTCATTCCGTTCAGGATGCATCAGGATGTCTTCAGTTCAGTCTTTTTGACTGATCAGGCAAAAGATAAAACCGCAGCATGCTACGGTTTTATCTCCGACCAAAAAAACTGAAGACTTGACTGAATGCCGGATCCGGCATTTTTTTTCCTCAGGAATGTATTAGTGCCGGATCCGGTATTCAAAATACCGGAATGCCGTATCCGTCCTTCCGGTCTGTGCATGCGCAGACAAGAAAAAAAGGTGAAAAAAATAAATGCCGGATCTGGTTTGATGGATGACACTGGAAAGACGGATCCGGCATTTCAATGCATTTTTCTGACTGATCAGTCTTACAAATGCCATCAGTTGGCTTACGTTTTGCCGGAACTGCTTGCCGGATCACTCTGCCGCAAGTGTGAAAGTAGCCTAAGTCAAATAGAGCAACAAAATCAACAATGAATATAGCACCAGAACCAAACCCATAAGTCAAATACAGCATGAGAACCAAGTTCACCACATAAATACAGCACCAAAACCATATGCTGTACATATATACATCACCAGATTTTAAAAATACAATACAGATACCATTTGAGAAGTCAGGTCAGCACTCGCTATATACAAGCATGAACGGTGTGAAACTCCAGTTCCCGTGATAGCCTAAACAGTAATAAAGGGATGCTGTGAGTTGTTTCACAAAGCAGCATGCTAAAACTCATCATCAGCGGTTAGATCATCCAGGTGACTACAGTACTCATCATACACAGTCAGTAGCAGACAAGTTATTTCCATTACAGGTGACGTTTTCTCCTGAGTTCTTCTACATCTGGTTCAGGCCACAATAATGATTTCTCCCGACCACTATTCAGCTCTGCACATTTTGCCAACAAGATTTCTTCAGCTTCTTTCTATACCACCACATTGGCACCCTGCATATTAACACATGCTTCTCTTAGTGCCACATGCCATGCCGTTGGATTAGCGCTACACACTAGTGTTGGGTGAGAATATTCGAATCGTGAATATTAATCGCGAATATCAGCACTTCGAGAATTTGCGAATATTTAGAACATAGTGATATATATTTGTAAGTTTGAATATTCTAGATTTTTTTTTCATCAGTAACCTTTCTTGCTTGTGGGCCAATGAGAAGGCTGCAATGTTTGTCTAAGCTTAGCAACAGCCCTAGCAACCAATAGGAAAGTTGCCTACCCCTTACTATATAAGAACCTCCCTGCAGCCATTTTCTAGTTTTTTTAAGTTCTGAGAGAGACAGCAGTGACATTGTTGTGCTCTGTGCTTTCCACGCTACAGTAGATAGATAGTTAGATAGCTTATATATATATATAATACAGATAGTTAACATCGTTAACCCTTTAGATGTTCCACAAGAATTAATGGAAAATAGAGATATAATTTCTAAATTTCACTTTTTTGGCAGATTTTACATTTTAATATTTTTTTCCAGTTACAAAGCAAGGGTTAACAGCCAAACAAAACTCAATATTTATGGCCCTGATTCTGTAGTTTACAGAAATACCCCATATGTGGTCGTAAACTGCTGTACGGGCACATGGCAGGGAACAGAAGGAAAGGAATGCCATATGGTTTTTGGAAGGCAGGTTTTGCTGGACTGTTTTTTTTTACACCATGTCCCATTGGAAGCCCCTCTGATGCACCCCTAGAGTAGAAACTCCATAAAAGTGACCCCATCAAAGAAACTACACCCCTCAAGGTATTAAAAACGGATTTTACAAACTTTGTTAACCGTTTAGGTGTTCCACAAGAATTAATGGAAAATAGAGATACAATTTAAAAATTTTACTTTTTTGGCAGATTTTCCATTTTAATATTTTTTTTTACAGTCATAAAGCAAGGGTTAACAGCCAAACAAAACTCAATATTTATGGCCCTGATTCTGTAGTTTACAGAAACACCCCATATGTGGTCGTAAACTACTGTACGGGCACACAGCAGGGCGCAGAAGGAAAGGAATGCCATACGGTTTTTGGAAGGCAGATTTTGCTGGACTCGTTTTTCTGACACCATGTCCCATTTGATGCCCCCCTGATGCACCCCTAGAGTAGAAACTCCATAAAAGTGACCTCATCTAAGAAACTACACCCCTCAAGGTATTCAAAACTAATTTTACAAACGTTGTTAACCCTTTAGGTGTTCCACAAGAGTTATTGGCAAATGGAGATGAAATTTTTGAATTTACATTTTTTGTGGTCGTAAACTGCTGTACGGGCACATGACAGGGCGCAGAAGGAAAGGAACGCCATACGGTTTTTGGAAGGCAGATTCTATATTCTGCGTTTTTCACGCAACGCAGGCCCCATAGAAGTGAATGGGGTTGCGTGAAAATCGCAAGCATCCGCAAGCAAGTGCGGATGCGGTGCGATTTTCATGCACGGTTGCTAGGAGACGATCGGGATAGAGACCCGATCATTATTATTTTCCCTTAGAACATGGTTATAAGGGAAAATATTAGCATTCTGAATACAGAATGCATAGTAAAATGGTGCTGGAGAGGTTAAAAAAATAAAAAATAAAAATTAACTCACCTTAATCCACTTGCTCGCGCAGCCCGGCATCTCCTTCTGTCTCCTTTGCTGAACAAGACCTGTGGTGACGTCATTCCGGTCATCACATGATCCATCACATGATCTTTTACCATGGTGATGGATCATGTAATGACCGGAGTGACGTCACCACAGGTCCTATTCAGCAAAGGAGACAGAAGGAGATGCCGGGCTGCGCGATCAAGTGGACTAAGGTGAGGTAAATTATTTATTATTATTTTTTAATCCCTCCAGCACCATTTTACTATGCATTCTGTATTCAGAATGCTATTATTTTCCCTTATAACCATGTTATAAGGGAAAATAATACAATCTAAAGAACACCGATCCCAAGCCCGAACTTCTGTGAAGAAGTTCGGGTTTGGATACCAAACATGCGTGATTTTTCTCACGCGAGTGCAAAACGCATTACAATGTTTTGCACTCACGCGGAAAAATCGCGGGTGTTCCCGTAACGCACCCGCACATTTTCCCGCAACGCCCGTCTGAAAGAGGCCTTAGTGTTTCCATAGTCTGAGAGCCACCTTGGGTAGGGTATGATTTTTGCGGGATGAGATGACAGTTTGATTGGCACTATTTTGGGGTGCGTGTGACTTTTTGATCGCTTGCTATTACACTTTTTGTGATGTAAGGTGACAAAAAATGGCTTTTTTTACACCGTTTTTATTTTTATTTTTTTACAGTGTTCATCTGAGGGGTTAGATCATGTGATATTTTTATAGAGGCGGTCAATACGGACGCGGAGATACCTAATATGTATACTTTGTTTTATTTATGTAAGTTTTACACAATAACAGCTTTTTTTAAACAAAAAAAAAAGATGTTTTAGTGTCTCCATATTATGAGCCATAGTTTTTTTAATTTTTGGGTGATTGTCTCAGGTAGGGGCTCATTTTTTGCGTAATGAGGTGCCGGTTAGATTGGTACTATTTTGGCGGGCAAACGCCTTTTTGATCGCTTGCTGTTGTACTTTTTGTGAAGTAAGGTGACAAAAAATTGTTTATTTAGCACAGTTTGTATTTTTTATTTTTTACGGTGTTCATCTGAGGGGTTAGGTCATGTGATATGTTTATAGAGCCGGTCAATGCAGACGCGGCGATACCTAATATGTATACTCCCCCCCCCCCTATTTTTTACCAATTTTTTTTAACTTTATTTGAGGAAAATGAAGTTTTTGTTTATTTTTACTTGAAACTTTAAATTTTTTGGTGGGAAAACTAATTTTTTTTAACTTTTTTTCACTTTATTTTTTGTCCCACTTTGGGACTTCAACTTTTGGGGATCTAATACCTTTACAATGCATTCCAATACTTATGTAATGGAATGCATTGGCTGTATGAGTAACACAGTGAGTATTACTTATACAGCTTCCGGCCTGTGAGATCCAGGGGGCTGGATCTCAGAGGCTCGTCACCAGAAGGCAGCTCAGATGCCTAAGGAAGGCATTGCGCTGCCTTCCATGCTATCGGGTCCCCCCTATAGCTGCATGGGGACCCGATGGCACGCCCGATCACCGCCACAACCACAGGTAAAAGCCGCAAACCACAGGTCTAAATTGACCTGCGGTTTGTGGCGATCGCCAACATGGGGGGGGGTCACGGGACCCCCCCGTGCATTTAGCCAAGGTGCCTGCTCAATGATTTGAGCAGGCACCGGGTTCCGATCACCGCCTGCCGGGCGGCGGTGATCGGAACTATACATGACGTACCGGTACATCATGTGTCCTTAAGTACCGGGACAACATGCCATATCGGTACGTCATGTGTCCGGATGAGGTTAATGTGCCCCCTGTATATATAGTACCTCTTATATGTTCTCTCTTTATGTATAGTGCCTCTTATATGAGCCCCTTTTATGTATAGAACCTCTTATACAGTTAGGTCCTTATATATTTGGACACTGACACAAATGTTGTTTTTCTTACCTGTTTACTAAAACATATTCAAGTTATAGTTCTATAATGGACATGGACATAAAGTCCAGGCTTAGCTTTCATTTGAGGGTATCCACATTAAAATTGGATGAAGGGTTTAGGAGTTTCAGCTCCTTTACATGTGGTACACTTTTTTTAAATGGACCAAAATTAATTGGACAATTGACTCAAAGGCTATTTCATGGGCACTTGTGGGCAATTCCTTCATTATTTTATTCTCAATTAAGCACATAAAAGGCCTGGTGTCACGGCCTTTGGTTTGCACTGTGACACTGTTGCCACACTTGCGTTTGCCCACGGCAACGTGTTGCTGTGAGAGCATGCGGTGGCAGTGTCTTGGCCTTCTGGGTGATTGCCGTGACATGGTTGCCACACATACTGTTGCCGGTGGTAACATGTGGTTTTGTATGCTTGTGTGTGCACTTCCCCTTTAAGTTGTAGCCTTCCCTTGTCTGGTGTTGGAAGGGTTAACTCCCTTCCTAGTGTCTTATGAATACTGGGTTTTTGTGTGTTTTTGTGTGTGTGGGTGTGGCTGCTTGGGCTATTTAGTCTCTGCTGGATGCTTGAAGCCCAGTGTTCCTCCAGCCTTGGTGTATGCTGGTGGTTCTCTGTTCCATCTGTCCAGTGAGGGCCACCCTTGTGGTCATCAATGTTATCACGGTGTCTCCTTCCCTTCCTGTCCCTTTGTGTATGGAGTGGGTTTTGATCAGGGTGTTGGTATGTCTATTTTTGGTGTTACATGTCTGGTAGTGTTTGGTGTCCAGCATGTTATTTAGACATTCCCCTGTTTCACCTTTATTGCAGCTATGAGTGTCCTGGGTCCCTGTGTGGTTCGTGGTGTGTGCTGTGTCCTTTGATGTTGGTGTGGACACTAGCACTTGTTCACAGGTTCCAGTCAGCGTGTCTGGTTTCACTTACCTGCCATCTCCATATGCTGTATGTGTTCCCCTCTGCTTGCAGCCTGGCCTTAGTTAGAGATTCCTGTTCCTCCGTGTTGAGGATGAACAGGTAGTCTCTCCCCTGCTCCTATGTGAGGGATTTCCAGGGCGACTCAGGATATTAGGTATCCCGGTCCATCGTGGTCCGCTCATACGGTGAGGAGTCAGGGAGAGGATTAGGGATGCGGTAGGAGGTGACCTGCTCCCTTATCACTCCTTTTTGGCCAGGCTGATCCCCTTTACCCTTTGACACTGCACGGTGGGAGGTTTATTCCACTCCCCGCCGTGACACCTGGAGTTCATTTGAGGTGTGGTGCTTGCATTTTGAAGATTTTGCTAAGAAGTAAACATGCGGTCAAAGGAGGTCTCCATGCTAGTGAAACAAGTCATCCTCCATCTGCGAAAACAGAAAAAACCCATCCGAGAAATTGATACACTATTAGGAGTGGCAAAATCTATAGTTTGGTATATCCTGAAAGAGAGCAAGCACTGGTGACCTCAACAATGCAAAAAGACCTGGACGCCCACGGAAGACAACAGTGGTAGATGACCGCAGAATAATTACCATGGTGAAGAGAAACCCCTTCACAACAGCCAACCAAGTGAACAACACTCTCTTGGATATAGACATATCAATATCCAAATCTACCATAAAGAGAAGACTGCATGAAAGTATATACAGAGGGTTCACTGCACGGTGCAAGCCACTCATAAGCTTCAAGAATAAGAAGGCTAGATTGGACTTTGCTTACAAACATCTTAAAAAATCAGCACACTTCTGGAAGAACACTATTTGGACAGATGAAACTAATCTCAACCTCTACCAGAATGATTGAAAGTAAAAAGTATGGCGAAGGCATGGTACAGCTCATGATCCAAAGCATACAACATCATCAGTAAAACATGGCGGAGTCAGTGTGATGGCTTGGGAACACATGGCTGCCAGTGACACTGGGACCCTAGTGTTTATTGATGATGTGACATAGGACAGAAGAAGCCGGATGAATTCTGGGGTTTTCAGAGACATATTGTGTGCTCACATCCAGCCAAATTGATTAGCGTTTCATAATACAGATGGACAATAACCCAAAACATAAAGCCAAAGCAACCCAGGAGTTTATTAAAGCAAATAAGTGAAATATTCTTGAATGGCCAAGTCAGCCATCTGATCTTAACCCAATAGAGCATGCATCTCACTTGTTAAAGACTAAACTTCAGACAGAAAGGCCAACAAACAAACAGCAACTAAAAACTGCTGCAGTAAAGGCCTGGCCGATCAATCAAAAGGAGGAAACAGCGTATGGTGAGGTCCATGTGTTCAAGACTTCAGGCAGTCATTGCCAACAAAGGGTTTTCAACAAAGTATTAGAAATTAACATTTTATTTACAATTATTTAATTTGTCCAATTACTTTTGAGCACCTGAAATGAAGGGATAGCGTTTAAAAAATGCTTTAGTTCCTCACATATTTATGCAGTCTTTTTGTTTAACCCACTGAATTAAAGTTGAAAAAGTCTGAACTTCAACTGCATCTGACTTATTTTGTTAAAAATCCATTGTGGTAATGTACAGAACAAAAATTAGAAAAATGTCTCTGTCCAAATATATATGGACCTAACTTGTATGTGTCCCCTTCATGTATAGTGCCTCTTATGTGCCTTTTTAAAAAAAAATCACACCTTGTATTTCAAATATCAGTACACTGCTGTATATACACTGCTCAAAAAAATAAAGGGAACACTTAGGCTGGGTTCACACTTGAGCGTTTTACAGCGCGTTCAAACGCGCTGTAAAACGCTCAACACATGAAAACCAATGCTTCCCTATGGCCCTGGTTCTCACTTGAGCGTTTTACAGCGCTGAAAAACACGCTGTAAAACGCCCTACGCTCAAACAAGTACTTGAGCTTCTTTGGGGTGTTTTGACGCGCGTTTGTGGCCATAGGACATTGCAGTCAATCACACAAACGCGAGTCAAACGCGCGTTTACTATTGCAAAAAATGCTCGTCAAAAACGCGCGTTAAACGCGCATATCAAAGACGCTCAGGTCTGAACCCAGCCTTAAACAACACAATGTAACTCCAAGTCAATCACACTTCTGTGAAATCAAACTGTCCACTTAGGAAGCAACACTGAGTGACAATCAATTTCACATGCTGTTGTGCAAATGGGATAGACAACAGGTGGAAATTATAGGCAATTAGCAAGACACCCACAATAAAGGAGTGGCTCTGCAGGTGGTGACCACAGACCACTTCTCAGTTCCTATGCTTCCTGGCTGATGTTTTGGTCACTTTTGAATGCTGCCGGTGCTTTCACTCTAGTGGTAGCATGAGACGGAGTCTACAACCCACACAAGTGGCTCAGGTAGTGCAGCTTATCCAGGATGGCACATCAATGCGAGCTGTGGCAAGAAGGTTTGCTGTGTCTGTCAGCGTAGTGTCCAGAGCATGGAGGCGCTACCAGGAGACAGGCCAGTACATCAGGAGACGTGGAGGAGGCCGTAGGAGGGCAACAACCCAGCAGCAGGACCGCTACCTCCGCCTTTGTGCAAGGAGGAACAGGAGGAGCACTGCCAGAGCCCTGCAAAATGACCTCCAGCAGGCCACAAATGTGCATGTGTCTGCTCAAACGGTCAGAAACGGACTCCATGAGGGTGATATGAGGGCCCAACGTCCACAAGTGGGGGTTGTGCTTACAGCCCAACACCGTGCAGGACATTTGGCATTTGCCAGAGAACACCAAGATTGGCAAATTCGCCACTGGCGCCCTGTGCTCTTCACAGATGAAAGCAGGTTCACACTGAGCACATGTGACAGACATGACAGAGTCTGGAGACACCGTGGAGAACGTTCTGCTGCCTGCAACATCTTCCAGCATGACCGGTTTGGCATTGGGTCAGTAATGGTGTGGGGTGGCATTTCTTTGGAGGGCCGCACAGCCCTCCATGTGCTCGCCAGAGGTAGCCTGACTGCCATTAGGTACCGAGATGAGATCCTCAGACCCCTTGTGAAACCATATGCTGGTGCGGTTGGCCCTGGGTTCCTCCTAATGCAAGACAATGCTAGACCTCATGTGGCTGGAGTGTGTCAGCAGTTCCTGCAAGACGAAGGCATTGATGCTATGGACTGGCCCGCCCGTTCCCCAGACCTGAATTCAATTGAGCACATCTGGGACATCATTTCTCGCTCTATCCACCAATGTCACGTTGCACCACAGACTGTCCAGGAGTTGGCAGATGCTTTAGTTCAGGTCTGGGAGGAAATCCCTTAGGAGACCGTCTGCCACCTCATCAGGAGCATGCCTAGGCGTGGTCATACAGGCACGTGGAGGCCACATACACTACTGAGCCTCATTTTGACTTGTTTTAAGAACATTACATCAAAGTTGGATCAGCCTGTAGTGTGTTTTTCCACTTTAATTTTGAGTGTGACTCCAATTCCAGACCTCCATGGGTTGAAAAATTTGATTTCCATTTTTTTTTTTTTTTGTGATTTTGTTGTCAGCACATTCAACTATGTAAAGAACAAAGTATTTCAGAAGAATATTTAATTAACTCAGATCTAGGATGTGTTATTTTTGTGTTCCCTTTATTTTTTTGAGCAGTGTACTATATATCTATACACTGTGCATCTATTATACCTAGTACCTAACGTATCAGTACTCAATGTTTACACTATTGGGGTTGTTTACTATACTGAAATACACCTAAATTAGGAGTATTTCAGGTGCAGATGGTGGTGCAACAGTTAGTTGAGCCACTATCTGCGACTTTGCCTCGCTCACACCAGGTCTAAAATTGAGGGTGTGGATTGGGCGGGGAAGGGGCTGGGTTGACAGGCCTGTCTCATTTACCATTTTTTACACCTGTTTCAGGCATAGAAAATGGTCTTAATGTAAGCCAGCTCGGAAGCTGTCTTAAATTTAGAACTGGTGCTGTATGCGCCAAAGTTATTGAAAAACAACAAAAAGTGTTGGCTACCCCCATTTTGCTTCCTTTTGCAGCCCTCTAGCCCTTACTATGACTATTTTACAGCCATTTTGCATCAAAGTTCAGGTCCCCTTTGACTTGAATGCGGTTCAAGTTCGGGTCTAGTTCGGGTCCCGAACCCGAACTTTGACCAGGAGTTCGGCTGAACCCGGCGAACCTAAACATCCACGGGTCCGCTCATCCCTACTAATTAGCACTTTTTTTCACTTACCTACTGAATAAACCACCTAGCAACAGCAGAACATGGAGCAGAACCTGAACTAGCAAGTGGTGGCATTTTTGAACTGCACCCTGCCACCCCACATTCAAGATCCCCTGGCAGCCAAACTTAATTTGTGGCCGCAACTGGCTGAGTTTGTGTGGCATCAGAGCAGGTGTTTAGTGCTTCGGGGGGCATAGTTACTGCAAAGACAACTCGTCTTTCCACACAAAATGTTGCGAGACTAACCTTTGTAAAGATGAATCAGGCGTGGATCAGCCAGGATTTCCACATGCCAGTGCCTGATGCATCAGACTAGATCTTTCTGGGTGCCATACCAAAACTTTGTGAAAAAAGATCAGTTTCTTCTGGCCATCTGCTTTAGCCACTATTTTGATGCTGCCACCTGCCTGATGCCACACACCGGCTGCCTCTGTGCTGTTACTGCCACTACTGTTACTCCCCATGTCCCCACTCTGTGACTGACCACTATATTGACTCCTTAGGCTGTTGCCACCTCACCACTCTGTGACTGGGCCATTGTGTTGACACCTCATGCAGTTGCCACCCTCTCCATTCTGTGACTGGACTGGCCACTATGTTGACTCCACATGCAGTTGCCACCTCACCACTCTGTGACTGGGCCATTGTGCTGACTCCTCATGCGGTTGCCACCCTCCCCACTCTGTAAAGGGACCACTATGCTGACTCCTCATGTGGTAGCCACCCTCACCACTCTGTAATTAGGCCACTGTGTTAACTCCTAATGTGGTTGCCACCCTCCCCACTGTGTGATGGGGCAACTAGTGTCCATGTTTGGCCTTGTTGACATCACCATTTATTTTACCCTTCTTTTGATCTGTCAGAAGAACCGAAAAATTAAAAACACAATAGATCCTGTCTTTGGAGATTTTAAAAGGCCTCTATCAATTGGTCTGTATTTTGCATCAGGATTTGATCATGATTTGGAAGTCAAAAGCAGTAGTGGGTCTAAACCACAAAAGGGAAATATTTCCATCATGTGTCATCTCTGTTTTGGACCCACTCCTGTTTTTTGCCTTACCAATGCTGATCAAATAGTGGTGCAAAACTGACCATGTGATAGAGGCCATTAAAGTCCTGCATGCCGATTTCAGAGGCTAATGGCCAAAATTTATGCAAATTGAGCATGAGGCCTCTATCTTATGGTCAGTATTTTGCATCTTGATTTGATCATGATTTGGAAGCAAAAAGCAGGAGTGAGTCCAAAATACAGAAGACATGCAAATATTCCCATTATGTGTCATCTCTGTTTTTCGACTCACTCCAGGTTTTTTTTTTTGGCCTTACCAATACTGATCAATTACTCACCAAATACTGACCGTGTGAAGGCAAATGCTCAAAAGACACAATCCCTTTTTGGGTTGTTTTTCTGACGGATCAAAAGAAGGGAAAAATAAACAGTGACGCCATGTCTGTCATTACTGTTTTTAACTACGACAACAGACTACCTATGCATGTTTCTGCAATGCACAATGATATACACTGAGATAAACTCTCCCTGCAGGCCAGGAAAGAACTGATTTATAATGCACTTCTTGACAAAAAATTTGGCAAATAGTCCGAATCGAATTAAACTTTGCTCATCTCCAGTGATAATCATGGACATATATTTTCTATTTTTCTGTTCATTAAAGGGATAGAACAATAGAAACCACTGGCGCCAATGTGAACTTAACCTTACATGCATTTCTTCAGGGAAATTCCATTTGTACATTAAAAAATAGGTTTTTCTTTTGAACACAAATCACTGCAATATTCTTAAATTTTTATAGCTAAATCACTCTAAAGGGAATCTGTCACCCGAATTTTGGACTATATCTACAGTACTTTTTGTGTACTACTGCAGATAAGGAGTTCAGATCACATTTTTTTACTTTCCTGCTGCCACCCATTTCCCCACTGTCAGCACTCATAGCTGCACTGAAATAAATGGTCCAGACTGCTGTGCTATTGTAAAATAATGGCAGTTTTGACAATGTATTTCAAAAGTGGTGGAACAGAGGACAATAGGGAAAAAAAATAGTAATCTGGACTCCATGTCTGCAGTACTACTCATGTATTACTGTAAATAATGATCCTCGGGGTGACCGATTCCCTTTAGTTTGTATATTTTCATTTGTGTGCACATTAGAAACACTCAGAAGCTTTATCAAATGCAGAATTTAAGAAAATATACAGCATACCAATGACATCAATGTTTTTTTGCCACTCACTGACTCACTCACTCAAAAAAAAAAAAAAAATTATTATGAGGCTGTCTGTAAACTTTACAGGGCAAGACTTCAAAAATTAATTTTGTTCATACTTAATGTGTTCATATGGCTCATATATATCTAGTGATGTATTGTGAAAATGATTCGTACCCTTTATATACTCAATAATAAGGCTTTCTAGAAAAATGAAATGTAAAACTATGTAAAAACAGCAGAAAAGTGCATACAGATGTAGTCAATGTAAACTTGACTCTGATAACACATGGCACAGTGTTATCTTGGTTATCTCGTGACAAAAGTCATTGAAATCCACTGAAAAGTTAGTTCGCTTTTTATCGCCATTGTTTACTTAACACGTTAACCATCAATTTTAGCTGCATCTGTATGCTGAAAATATCATTAATCACACATTAATATGAACTGTTGGTATCATTACAAGGCTCAATGTGGAAGAGTTCTGAAGCCATTCCATCTACTGTTCTCTTTCAGAACTGAGACAAAATACTAATTATCCCTGAAAGATTTAAATTTTTAATTGTGATTCAGTTGCCTTGTGAATTGTTCTGGGAAAAGTGTCAACCAAAACATAAGACAAAGTAGCATGCTAAGCTAAGCAGCCAAAAATTTTGATTACTCTTTATGTGCTGACATGCGATTTTAGACCAAGTGCTTTTCTTACTGTCCGCCTTAACACTGATAAAAATAATATCACTAATAATAAACTTTTTCTATTACTCCGATTTTAGTGTAAAATAAAATATTTTAAAGTTTAAAGGAGCTGTCCGAGACACAGTATTTCAAAGTCTCTGGCATTTGAGTTAGAATAATAATAAAAAATATGTATACTGACCTATTTTATCTGCTACTATCTTCCCCACTTGGCAATGTCTGTTTGGCTGTAGCAATGTCATCCACGTATACACCACATGACAACTGAAGCCACTTGGCAATGTCTGGCTGTAGCAATGTCATCTACGTATACACCACATGACAACTGAAGCCAATCATTAAGTAGTCGTGTGCCACATATCACTGAGGCCATTAACCCTTTAAATACTGGATTTTTTTTATTTTTTATTTCCCATCTTCCTGGAGCCATAACGTTTTTATTTTTCCGTTCACATATCTATATAAAGGCTTATTTTTTTGTGGGACAAGTTATACTGTACTTTCTAATGCCACCATTTAATATGGCATACAATGTAGTGGGAAGATGGAAAAAAGATTCCAAAAGGAGAGGAATTGGAAAAAAAAATGCAATTCCAGCACTGTTTTATGGGTTTTATCCCTAAGGAGCTCCCTTTGTGACAAAACTGACCTGTTACCTTCATTTACTGGGTCAGTACGATTACAACTATACCACATATGTATAGGTTTTATATATCTAAATACTGTAAAAATACATAAAAACTTTGAAAAAAAATATTAGTTTTTTACATCACCATATTCTGACCCCCAAAACTTTTTTATAGTTCTGTCTACTAGGGGCTTATTTTTTGTAGGACATTCTGTATTTTTTATTGATATCAATTTGTATTGATTTAGGAGTATGTGTAACATTTCAATCACATTTTATTACAGTGTTTTGGGTAAGAGAAGTGCCATTTTAATAGTTTGGGCGTTTTTGGACGTGGTTATGCCCATGATGTTTATATTTTTTATTTATTCATGTATTTATTTTTTTCTTTTAAGGTGATTTAAATTTTTATATTATTTTTTTTTTTCATTTTGAATATATTTTTACATTTTTCTTTAACTTTTTTACGTTTTTGTAGCCAGTGTAGGAGGCTACAACATACACCATTTTTTTTAATTCAATATTACCATGTTCCATTCAGGAACATGGTAATATGTGAATTGCTCATTTCGTATGTTGGCCTGCTACCTGCTGGTCAACATAAGAATTGAGCTCTAATACTCTGGGTCTCTTCAGAGAGACCCAGCGTATTAAAGACAATTGTCAGCATGCCCAATGGCTGCACAGAGATGGCCATAATGACCCAGAAGTGCGCCCTTCCGGGTTTTTCAAGGTTTAGAAGCAATATCACGGTAATTAGCTGTGGCCCTCAGCTTTTTTTAAAACGCTTGAGCGGGCGCCATGTTTACCCATTGCTTCAGCGCCGTACATGTACAGTGCTGGTAGCGAAAAGGTTAATTGGCTGCACTGGTGTATGGGTGCAGTGGCTGGATTTGAGGTGGCCCTAACACTAACCTAGATCCTCCCTCCACTGTCCAGATGTTTCCACATCTCCAGAAGGGATAGTAAGGCATGGTGCACCCCAATGGAAAATAAGTCCAGAGAGTCAGGGTCTGCAGTATTTCAGGTGCAAAACTATACAGGCAAGGCATAGGAATGGCTTCTCCAGTCTCCTACCTGGCAGAAGAATGGTTTTATGCTGAGGAAATACCTGAGCTAGCTGTCCCTCTCTCTCTCGGAAGGCTGGTACCCTAGAAAAAAGCTGGTGGTCCAGGGTGTATGGCAGAGTATCCCTGTCTCAGCGTCTTCTTCTGGTCACTCAAATAGTCTGACAGAGTCTACTTTTCTAAGCACTGATCCCTAACTGCAGAACTGTAGGGGCTCTGACTGTTTACCTTATATACAGTTTCTAGCTGAACTAGAACCTTCTAGTGGGAGGGGTGGATTGGAGAATATTAGTACAAACAAATACAATGTTACACTTTCCATCTCTCATAGACTTGCATTAGAGATACAATGATACTCAATGGCAATGACACAGAAGTATTCCTATAGTGCATTGCATTTTAATGTCAGTGCTATACTGACATTTGACCTCTCAGGTGCAGCCTGCTGGGGTACAGTCAAGGCAGGCTTGGGTCCTACACCATGTCCCAGCCTGCTGATTAGTGTTGGGTGCAAATATTCGAATTGAGAATATCGGCACTTCGAGAATTAGCGAATATTTAGAGTATAGTGATATATATTCGTAATTTCGAATATTCTAGAATTTTTTTTTTTATCAGTAACCTTCCTTCTTGCTTGTGGGCCAATTAGAAGGCTGCAATGTCTTTGTCTGAGCTTAGCAACATCCCTAGCAACCAATAGGAAAGTTGCCTACCCCTTACTATATAAGAACTTCCCCAGCAGCCATTTTCTACAGTTTTTTAAAGTTCTGAGAGCGACAGCAGTGTTATTGCTGTGCTCTGTGCTTTCCACACTATATTAGATAGATAGTTAGATAGCTTATATATACCGTATAATACAGATAGTTAGTTAGCGGGAGATAGTCAGTGTAGGTTATATCCTGATATAGTGTAGCTGTTGCAGTGCAGTGTGTTAGGTAGTGTGATAGGTTCTGCTGTCCATACATACATGAAGACCTGCTAAAATGTGAAGTTTTATGCATTGTATCAAAATATTCTCATCATTAGTGTCGATTAGCGCAATAGCGAATATATTGGAGCACTCTAACTGCATATAAAGCCATTTTAATTTTATTATTATTTTTTTTATTTTTATTGAGAAATAAAAAAAAAAGTAGAACATACAAATGACGTACATGTTATACTGATAACAGGTTATAATGATGACAGGTTAAGTGACAGCTTAAGTACAATAGAATTGTAAGCAGTGAGTGGTAATAAAAGGCAGTGAACCCTACATTAATTACTTTCTTTACTGTCAATTATATCAGTTCACAGGAAGCTTATGGTTTATCCCAGAGGGGAAATAGAATTGGTCTATATCTTAATACATAGAGGTTGTCAGGGAGAGGACTATCCTAACAGGGTTTCTAGCTGAAGTTCCTGTATTTGGTCCAGGCACTCCAGCTAGATTTAAAGATTGAGAACCTTCGGTCTTCCCAAGCTGATATCCTCCTCAAATCTGTATATCTGATCTACTTTCTCTTTCCATTGAGATATGGAGGGAACCTCAGTTGCCAACCAGAATTTCGGAATAAGTAAACGTGCTGCACTTAACATACAATAAAAGAGTTTAGTGAGCTTCCCTCTTTGGGAGAAAGGACAAGAACCTAGAAGTGTCAATTGGGGGGATATTGGAACCATTAAGTTACAAATTTTGTTGGCCAATTTAAAGATTTCAGTCCACCATTTCTGTATAAATGGGCAAGACCACCAGATATGGTAGAATGACCCTCTATGTTCTACACATCGCCAACATGTGTCCAACCCAGTCAAACTATATCTACAAGTGATGTCTGGAGTCCTATACCAACTAGTTAAGACTTTATAGCTGTTTTCCTGGGTACGGACACATCTGGACGACCCGTGTGGTATTAATAACAATTGAAGGATCTCTGCCTGAGAGAAACCAACACCTAGGTCCTTTTCCCATTGCCCTATGAAAGCCGGTTTAGCCATATTTATGGGTGAGTTGAGCTTTTTATATAGTTGGGATATTAGTTTACTATGTCTAGAATGGTCGACCAGTAAGCTTTCAAACCACATTAGTAAGAGAGATTCCATAGGTACATTTTTAGTAATGAATGACTGGAGAAAGGATATCAGTTGTGGGAAGGGTTTGCATTCTGGGAAAATGTGTAAGATCTCTTTGTTGCTCAATACCTTGCCCTCTTCCCCAAATAGGGAAAGAACTTTGATAGTGGAATTCCTAATTGATATAGGTAGACAGTCTCTTAAGTCAGAAGAAGCATGAGCTATGATTAGAGTTGAGCGAACACCTGGATGTTCGGGTTCGAGAAGTTCGGCCGAACTTCCCGAAAATGTTCGGGTTCGGGATCCGAACCCGACCCGAACTTCGTCCCGAACCCGAACCCCATTGCAGTCAATGGGGACCCGAACTTTTGGGCACTAAAAAGGCTGTAAAACAGCCCAGGAAAGAGCTAGAGGGCTGCAAAAGGCAGCAACATGTAGGTAAATCCCCTGCAAACAAATGTGGATAGGGAAATGAATTAAAATAAAAAAAAAAAAAAAAAATTAACCAATATCAATTGGACAGGGGTCCCATAGCAGAGAATCTGGCTTCACGTCAGCAGAGAATCAGTCTTCATGCCATAGCAGAGAATCTGGCTTCATGTCAGCGCAGAATCAGTCTTCATGTCATAGCAGAGAATCAGGCTTCACGTCACCCACCACTGGAACAGGCCACTGTCACATATTTAGGCCCCGGCACCCAGACAGAGGAGAGAGGTCCCGTAACAGAGAATCTGGCCTTATGTCAGCACAGAATCTGTCTTCATGTCATAGCAGAGAATCAGGCTTCACGTCACCCACCACTGGAACAGGCCACTGTCACATATTTAGGCCCCGGCACCCAGACAGAGTAGAGAGGTCCCGTGACAGAGAATCTGGCCTTATGTCAGCGCAGAATCAGTCTTCATGTCATAGCAGAGAATCAGGCTTCACGTCACCCACCCACTGGAACAGGCCACTGTCACATATTTAGGCCCAGGCACCCAGACAGAGGAGAGTGGTCCCGTAACAGAGAATCTGGCCTTATGTCAGCACAGAATCAGTCTTCATGTCATAGCAGAGAATCAGGCTTCACGACACCCACCACTGGAACAGGCCACTGTCACATATTTAGGCCCCGGCATCCAGACAGAGGAGAGAGGTCCCGTAACAGAGAATCTGGCCTTATGTCAGCACAGAATCTGTCTTCATGTCATAGCAGAGAATCAGGCTTCACGTCACCCACCACTGGAACAGGCCACTGTCACATATTTAGGACCCGGCACCCAGACAGAGGAGAGAGGTCCCGTAACAGAGAAATTGGCCTTATGTCAGCGCAGAATCAGTCTTCATGTCATAGCAGAGAATCAGGCTTCACGTCACCCACCACTGGAACAGGCCACTGTCACATATTTAGGCCCCGGCACCCAGACAGAGGAGAGAGGTCCCGTAACAGAGAATCTGGCCTTATGTCAGCGCAGAATCAGTCTTCATGTCATAGCAGAGAATCAGGCTTCACGTCACCACCCACTGGAACAGGCCACTGTCACATATTTAGGCCCAGGCACCCAGACAGAGGAGAGAGGTCCCGTAACAGAGAATCTGGCCTTATGTCAGCGCAGAATCAGTCTTCATGTCATAGCAGAGAATCAGGCTTCACGTCACCCACCCACTGGAACAGGCCACTGTCACATATTTAGGCCCAGGCACCCAGACAGAGGAGAGAGGTCCCGTAACAGAGAATCTGGCCTTATGTCAGCACAGAATCTGTCTTCATGTCATAGCAGAGAATCAGGTTTCACGTCACCCACCACTGGAACAGGCCACTGTCACATATTTAGGCCCCGGCACCCAGACAGAGGAGAGAGGTCCCGTAACAGAGAATCTGGCCTTATGTCAGCGCAGAATCAGTCTTCATGTCATAGCAGAGAATCAGGCTTCACGTCACCCACCACTGGAACAGGCCACTGTCACATATTTAGGCCCCGGCACTCAGACAGAGGAGAGAGGTCCCGTAACAGAGAATCTGGCCTTATGTCAGCACAGAATCTGTCTTCATGTCATAGCAGAGAATCAGGCTTCACGTCACCCACCACTGGAACAGGCCACTGTCACATATTTAGGCCCCGGCACCCAGACAGAGGAGAGAGGTCCCGTAACAGAGAATCTGGCCTTATGTCAGCGCAGAATCTGTCTTCATGTCATAGCAGTGAATCAGGCTTCACGTCACCCACCACTGGAACAGGCCACTGTCACATATTTAGGCCCCGGCACCCAGACAGAGGAGAGAGGTCACGTAACAGAGAATCTGGCCTTATGTCAGCGCAGAATCTGTCTTCATGTCATAGCAGAGAATCAGGCTTCACGTCACCCAACACTGGAACAGGCCACTGTCACATATTTAGGCCCCGAGACCCAGACAGAGGAGAGAGGTCCCGTAACAGAGAATCTGGCCTTATGTCAGCACAGAATCTGTCTTCATGTCATAGAAAAAAATCAGGCTTCACGTCACCCACCACTGGAACAGGCCACTGTCACACATTTAGGCCCCGGCACCCAGGCAGAGGAGAGGTTCATTCAACTTATAATGGTAAAATGAAAATAAAAATAGTATTGAATGAGGAAGTGCCCTGGAGTAGAATAATATATTGTTAAGGGGAGGTAGTTAATATCTAATCTGCACAAGGGATGGACAGGTCCTGTGGGATCCATGCCTGGTCCATTTTTGTGAACGTCAGCTTGTCCACATTGGCTGTAGACAGGCGGCTGCGTTTGTCTGTAATGACGCCCCCTGCCGTGCTGAATACACGTTCAGACAAAACGCTGGCCGCCGGGCAGGCCAGCACCTCCAAGGCATAAAAGGCTAGCTCTGGCCATGTGGACAATTTGGAGACCCAGAAGTTGAATGGGGCCGAACCATCAGTCAGTACGTGGAGGGGTGTGCACAGGTACTGTTCCACCATGTTAGTGAAATGTTGCCTCCTGCTAACACGTTCCGTATCAGGTGGTGGTGCAGTTAGCTGTGGCGTGGTGACAAAACTTTTCCACATCTCTGCCATGCTAACCCTGCCCTCAGAGGAGCTGGCCGTGACACAGCTGCGTTGGCGACCTCTTGCTCCTCCTCTGCCTTCGCCTTGGGCTTCCACTGGTTCCCCTGTGACATTTGGGAATGCTCTCACTAGCGCGTCTACCAACGTGCGCTTGTACTTGCGCATCTTCCTATCACGCTCTAGTGTAGGAAGTAAGGTGATCACATTGTCTTTGTACCGGGGATCCAGCAGGGTGGCAACCCAGTAGTCCGAACGCGTTAAAATGTGGGCAACTCTGCTGTCATTGTGCAGGCACTGCAGCATGTAGTCGCTCATGTGTGCCAGGCTGCCCAGAGGTAAGGACAAGCTGTCCTCTGTGGGAGGCGTATCGTCATCGTCCTGTGTTTCCCCCCAGCCACGCACCAGTGATGGGCCCGAGCTGCTTTGGGTGCCACCCCGCTGTGAACATGCTTCATCCTCATCCTCCTCCACCTACTCCTCATCCTCGTCCTCCTCGTCCTCCAGTAGTGGGCCCTGTCTGGCCACATTTGTACCTGGCCTCTGGTGTTGCAAAAAATCTCCCTCTGAGTCACTTCGAAGAGACTGGCCTGAAAGTGCTAAAAATGACCCCTCTTCCTCCTCTTCCTCCTGGGCCACCTCCTCTTCCATCATCGCCCTAAGTGTTTTCTCAAAGAGACATAGAAGTGGTATTGTAACGCTGATAACGGCGTCATCGCCACTGGCCATGTTGGTGGAGTACTCGAAACAGCGCAACAGGGCACACAGGTCTCGCATGGAGGCCCAGTCATTGGTGGTGAAGAGGGTCTGATCCGCAGTGCGACTGACCCGTGCGTGCTGCAGCTGAAACTCCACTATGGCCTGCTGCTGCTCGCACAGTCTGTCCAGCATTTGAAAGGTGGAGATCCACCTGGTGGGCACGTCGCATATGAGGCGGTGAGCGGGAAGGCCGAAGTTACGCTGTAGCGCACACAGGCGAGCAGCGGCAGGGTGTGAACGCCAGAAGCACGTACAGACGGCCCGCACTTTATGCAGCAGCTCTGACATGTCGGGGTAGTTGCGAATGAACTTCTGCACCACCAAATTCAGCACATGTGCCAGGCAAGGGATGTGCGTCAAACCGGCTAGTCCCAGAGCTGCAACGAGATTTCGCCCATTATCGCACACCACCAGGCCGGGCTTGAGGCTCACCGGCAGCAACCACTCGTCCGGTCTGTTGTTCTATACCCCGCCACAACTCCTGTGCGGTGTGGGGCCTGTCCCCCAAACATATGAGTTTCAGAACGGCCTGCTGACGTTTACCCCGGGCTGTGCTGAAGTTGGTGGTGAAGGTGTGTGGCTGACTGGATGAGCAGGTGGAAGAAGAGGAGGAGGAAGCTGAGTAGGAGGAGGAGGAGACAGGAGGCAAAGAATGTTGCCCTGCGATCCTTGGCGGCGGAAGGACGTGCGCCAAACAGCTCTCCGCCTGGGGCCCAGCCGCCACTACATTTATCCAGTGTGCAGTTAGGGAGATATAGCGTCCCTGGCCGAGCTTACTGGTCCACGTATCTGTGGTTAGGTGGACCTTGCCACAGATGGCGTTGCGCAGTGCACACTTGATTTTATCGGACACTTGGTTGTGCAGGGAAGGCACGGCTCTCTTGGAGAAGTAGTGGCGGCTGGGAACAACATACTGTGGGACAGCAAGCGACATGAGCTGTTTGAAGCTGTGTGTGTCCACCAGCCTAAATTACAGCATTTCATAGGCCAGTAGTTTAGAAATGCTGGCATTCAGGGCCAGGGATCGAGGGTGGCTAGGTGGGAATTTACGCTTTCTCTCAAATGTTTGTGAGATGGAGAGCTGAACGCTGCCGTGTGACATGGTTGAGATGCTTGGTGACGCAGGTGGTGGTGTTGGTGGTACATCCCATGTTTGCTGGGCGGCAGGTGCCAACGTTCCTCCAGAGGCAGAGGAAGAGCCCGAGGCGGCGGCAGCAGCAGAAGAGGCCGAGGCGGCGGCAGCAGCAGAAGAGGTAGCAGGGGGAGCCTGAGTGAGTTCCTTGTTTTTAAGGTGTTTACTCCACTGCAGTTCATGCTTTGCATGCAGGTGCCTGGTCATGCAGGTTGTGCTAAGGTTCAGAACGTTAATGCCTCGCTTCAGGCTCTGATGGCACAGCATGCAAACCACTCGGGTCTTGTCGTCAGCACATTGTTTGAAGAAGTGCCATGCCAGGGAACTCCTTGAAGCTGCCTTTGGGGTGCTCGGTCCCAGATGGCGGCGGTCAGTAGCAGGCGGAGTCTCTTGGCGGCGGGTGTTCTGATTTTGCCCACTGCTTCCTCTTTTGCTACACTGTTGGCTCGGTCTCACCACTGCCTCTTCCTCCGAACTCTGAAAGTCAGTGGCACGACCTTCATTCCATGTGGGGTCTAGGACCTCATAGTCCCCTGCATCGTCTTCCACCCAGTCTTGACCCCTGACCTCCTGTTCAGTCTGCACACTGCAGAAAGACGCAGCAGTTGGCACCTGTGTTTCGTCATCATCAGAGACGTGCTGAGGTGGTATTCCCATGTCCTCATCATCAGGAAAAATAAGTGGTTGTGCGTTAGTGCATTCTATCTCTTCCACCCATGGGGAAGGGCTAGGTGGATGCCCTTGGGAAACCCTGGCAGCAGAGTCTTCAAACAGCATAAGAGACTGCTGCATAACTTGAGGCTCAGACAGTTTCCCTAATATGCATGGGGGTGATGTGACAGACCGATAGGCTTGGTTTTCATGCGCCATCTGTGCGCTTTTTGCAGAAGACTGGTTGGGAGATAATGTGAACGTGCTGGATCCACTGTCGGCCACCCAATTGACTAATGCCTGTACCTGCTCAGGCCTTACCATCCTTAGAACGGCATTGGGCCCCACCAAATATCGCTGTAAATTCTGCTGGCTACTGGGACCTGAGGTAGTTGGTTCACTAGGACGTGTGGCTGTGGCAGAACGGCCACGTCCTCTCCCAGCACCAGAGGGTCCACTAACACCACCACGACCATGTCCACGTCCACGTCTGCGTCCCTTATTAGATGTTTTCCTCATTGTTCCCGTTCACCACAATTTTGAGAATGGCAAATTTGGGAATAGTTTTTCAACCCAGAACAAAAAGTGTGCTTTTACGGTCACTACAAATAACTTGACCAGCTAAAACAGTACAGATTTGGTTGAATAGAAATGTGAGGCCTGTTTTTTTTTGCGCTGTGTGACAGGTATAGGTTTAATCACAGAATTAGACTTGTATCTGCACGGTAGCGTGTGTGTTAAGTTTTTATGAATGACACTATCAGCACCTTCAATGTAAGATATCCTTTTTGGGATAGATTTCAAGTAGGCCTCATATAGCAGAAACTAGTTATTTTGAGAATGGCAAATTTGGGAATAGTTTTTCAACCCGGAACAAAAAGTGTGCTTTTACGGTCACTACAAATAACTTGACCAGCTAAAACAGTACAGATTTGGTTGAATAGAAATGTGAGGCCTGTTTTTTTTTGCGCTGTGTGACAGGTATAGGTTTAATCACAGAATTAGACTTGTATCTGCACGGTAGCGTGTGTGTTAAGTTTTTATGAATGACACTATCAGCACCTTCAATGTAAGATATCCTTTTTGGGATAGATTTCAAGTAGGCCTCATATAGCAGAAACTAGTTATTTTGAGAATTGCAAATTTGGGAATAGTTTTTCAACCCAGAACAAAAAGTGTGCTTTTACGGTCACTACAAATAACTTGACCAGCTAAAACAGTACAAATTTGGTTGAATAGAAATGTCAGGTCTATTTTTTAGGCGCTGGGTGACAGGCTCAACTTGCCCCTGATGTAGTATATGGCCAAAAAATAACCACACTATTGATGGTTAAATGCACTTGGGTGACACAGGCTCAGCCTGCACCAGATGTAGTATATGGCCAAAAAATAACCAGACTGTTGATTGTTAAATTTACTTCGGTGACACAGGCTCAGCCTGCAGCTGATGTAGTATATGGCCAAAAAATAACCAGACTGTTGATGGTTAAATGCACTTCAGTGACACAGGCTCAGCCTGCAGCTGATGTAGTATATGGCCAAAAAATAACCAGACTGTTGATGGTTAAATGCACTTCGGTGACACAGGCTCAGCCTGCAGCTGATGTAGGATATAGCAAAAAATAACCACACTATTGATGGTTAAATACACTTGGTGATAGCTTGTGCTGGCGCACCACAAGCCACATAATGGCCGCCGATCACCCCAGAAAAAAGTGACTGAAAAACGCTCTGGGCAGCCTCAAAAAAGTGAGCAAGTCGATATTAGCACTTCAATGATCCACAGCTGCAGATCGATCACAGAATGAAGTCTTTTGGAGGAGTTAATCTGCCTAATCTCGCCCTAACGTCGCAGCAGCAACCTCTTCCTATGCTTGAATCAGTAGAGTGACGTGCAGCGCTACGTGACCCAAGCTTATATAGAGGCTGGGTCAAATGCTGCACTGGCCAATCACAGCCATGCCAATAGTAGGCAAGGCTGTGATGGCCTTTTGCGGCAAGTAGTATGACGCTTGTTGATTGGCTGCTTTGCAGCCTTTCAAAAAGCGCCAAGAAAGCGCCGAACACCGAACCCGAACACGGACTTTTACGAAAATGTTCGGGTTCGGGTCCGTGTCACGGACACCCCAAAATTCGGTACGAACCCGAACTATACAGTTCGGGTTCGCTCATCCCTAGCTATGATGTCTCTTATCTGAAGTAAAGGTGACGGGAGGGGTATCATGTACTGTGTATTTTGGAGCCAATTCCATGTCGACAGTGTCGACCTTACAATTGGGTTAAGTGATTTATTTTGGGCAGGGAATTTTTCCATTCCCACCAAAAGGCCAGAGAAACTCGAGCCAAATTCACACTGTTCCTTGAAGACCCAGGGCTTTTCTATAGGGCCTGTTAACCAGTCTACTACCCTTGATAGTGACACAGCTTTCCCATAAAGCTCTGGGTCCGGGAGTCCAATCCCTCCTTTATCCTTAGGTCTACAGAGAACAGAGCAAGCCATCCCAAACAAACTTGCTAATTTCCCTTTTAAGTCTGACATAGTATGTTTTGGGAACTGGAATAGGCAAGACCTGTTGTAGGTAGGTCAGTCTAGGTAATACTAGTGAAGTGACAATATTTTTCCTACCAAACCATGAAAGCGGGGGATTCTTTAATACCAACAGCTGGTCGCTTATCGATTTCATGAGGGAGGAATAGTTCAAATGGAATAATGCGGTAGGATCTGGGCCAATCTTAACTCCCAGGTAGGTAATGTAGGGGGTATCCCAGTTAAAAGGGGAACTATCTTTTAAGACTTTCCTAAGTGAAGGGGGGAGATCAATACTTAGAATATGTGATTTGCTCATATTGATTTTAAAGTCAGAATGAAGACTAAACTGTTCCAGGATGTTATATATTAGAGGGAGGGCTTTGGTTGGATTGGTATTCAGTATCGGGAGGTCATCTGTGAACGCAGCCACTTTATGTTCTTGTTGGTCCATTCTGATGCCCTCTATCCCTTTCTCATTTCTAAGTGATTGTAGTAGTGTTTCCAAAGATCAGTGGAGAGAGTGGGCATCCCTGTCTGGTGCCATTGCGGATAATGAAGGGCCGGGACAACGTATCATTTATGATAATAGAAGCTGAAGCATTGGTATATAAAGATAATATAGCTTTAATATAAGGTTCAGGAATATTAAAAACCCGAAGGACTTCAATCATGTAGTCCCAGCTAACCCTATCGAAAGGCTTTTTCTGCGTCCGTGCTAAGGAGGACCAGAGGACGACCTCTTTTTTTAGCATAATATATTGCATTCAAGACCTTGGCAGTGTTATCTCTGCCCTCCCTACCACGGACGAAGCCAACTTGATCATTCTTAATTAAGGATGGGAGAAAATGAGTATTTTCAAATCTAAATTTAATAAGGATATAGGGCGATAGTTAGCACAAAGAGAACTATCTTTCCCTTCCTTTGGAATAATCGTGATATTTGCCCTGGTCATATCCGAAGAGAGGGGGACACCAGACAGGGAGCTATTATAAACAGATAGTAAGTAGGGGCCTAGTATATTTCTAAATGTCCGATAGTATAAAGCAGGGTAACCATCTGGGCCTGGACTTTTCCCTTTTGGTAGCTGTTTAATAGCTGTCATGATCTCATCTAATGTAAATGGTGCTTGGAGGGTCTGGGATTGATTGTCCGATAGTTTCGGTAAAGATAATGAGGTAAGGTAAGTCCCAACTGATTTTTCTGGGGAAGGCAGAGGGGAGTTATTAGTAATATCCTTAGTTTCCTTTATGTTATATAGGGGGTAGTAAAATTTTTGGAACTGTTTAGCTATTTCTGGGGTAGTAAATACTTCTCTTTTATCTGGGGTTTTAATCTTATGAATATTATTATGGGACCTCCTTTGTTTTATGCGTTGCATCATAAATTTAGATGCTTTATCCCCATGTGCATAGTATTTGTACCGTGTATGTAGGTATAACTTTGCCGAGGTCGTGTTGAGGATGTTTTTCAACCTTGCTTTCACCTCAGAAAGTTCATCAAGGTGTGACTGCAGTAGGGATTTTTTATGCAGGGATTCTAGGCGCTGAATGTTGGACAGAAGTTCTTCTCTTTGTTTTTTTCTCTCTTTTTTAATTTTAGCTCCTCTGCAAATGAATTGGCCCCTCATATAGGCCTTATGGATGTCCCACAAAATATGTGGAGAAGTTCTAGGGAGGGCATTAAAGGAGAAAAATTCTTCTAATGAAGACTTTGTAATCTTTATATTTTCCTCCGTGGATATAAGTTGTTCATTTAATCTCCACCTAAATGCCCTAGGTTCCATTGAGGGAGCAAGTATGGTTAGAAAAACCGGCGCATGATCCGAAAGAATCATGTTACCAATATGGGTCTGAGTTCACAGGCCGAGATGTTCTTTGGATACAAATATATAGTCCAGTCTGTGGTAGGACTGGTGGGGTGAAGAGAAGAAGGTGTAATCCTTTCTGGTTGGATTGAAGAGACGCCAAGCGTCAATCAGTGCGTTATGTTGCAATTTTTTTCTAAGGTGTTTTAGGGCTTATAAAAGAAATTGCAGATTTCTTGGAAGTTGATTCTAATGAAGTATCCAATGTTATGTTTAGGTCACCTCCCAGCAGTACCACACCTTCCTTATATGACTCTAAAAGGGAGAGCATCTCTACTAGCCACAAAACTTGATTAACGTTAGGGGCGTATACATTAGCAAAGGTGTACATTTGATTAGCAATAGTTCCCTTCAGAAGAATATATCTACCATCTGCATTTTGAATGTGTGACACATATGTGAAAGGGAATCCCCTCCGGAACCCGATGCTAACACCTCTAGATGCTGCTGAGTCAGAACCACAATTAAACCACTGCGGAAATAGGGATCGGGAGAGATTAGGGTATTTATTAAACCTAAAGTGAGTTTCTTGAAGCATCAGGACTGAACATTTTTCATTTTTCATATGGGAAAAGATCTGGCTACGTTTAGCTGGGGCATGAAATCCCTTAACGTTAAAGGAAGCTACGCATAGGTCATCCATTTACCATAGGAAAATCAGTCTGCTGTATGCTTTGGCAGAACCTGTGTGGAGAGAAATTGTAGGTACTTAGCCTCCCTTGGTGGAGCATCTGGGTTCCAGAGAAGACTCCCTCCCCCAATGGAATGCCTCTTAGACACTGGGGAATACCTGTCATCAAAACAGAGAACAAACAACATAAATGAAAAACATTACAATGAATGGTATCGTTAACCTTGAGAGTTAAAGCAAAAATGCTCAAATGGTATGGTGGGAGAGGGGGAGAACACAACATATTGTGACGTAATGTGTCACCCTCATTGGGATCTATAATTTGGATCCTCATAGTTACAAGAACAGGTGGAGAGAATAATAATACAATTATGAGTATATTTTCAGAGACAAAAACAGAATGTCCTGAGTGAGATTACTTAATAAAAGAAAAACGTGCAAAGGGCACTAATACTTATATGATGGAGGTCTAGGATGTATTATATAAGGAGTCCTTTAATCTTCATTGAGAGGAAGGTGTCTTGGCGTGGAGGAGTTACGGCCTCTTCTTGATCTTTGGGATTTAGCTGGACGAGGAGTCTCCCACGGGGCAATTGAAGGAAGATTGGTTGCTGTTATATTTTCTTGAATAATGTCCCAATTTTCAATGTGAAGGTGATTTATTTGCAGGATGTCAAATACTTTGGTCAGATCCTGAAAAGATGAGATGGAAAATCTCTGACCATTGAAGAGAAAGGACAGGCCAAAGGGGAATAGCCACTTGTACATCACTTTATTATCACGTAGCCACTCAGTTAGTGGTTTCAGAGCTCTTCTTTTCTTTAAGGTGGTTTGTGCCAAGTCCTGAAATATTTAAATAGGACAATCATCCACATTTATTTGTGGGGCGTTTCTTGCTTTATTCATTATAGCGTCCTTAACAGGGTAATGCAAAAATTTGAAAATAACATCTCTTGGAGGTTCTGATGGTTGGGGTTTAGGGCGAAGTGCTCTGTGTGCCCTTTCTATGATTATTTCATGTGATGAATCTGGGCCTAGCAGCTGCATGCATATGTTTGTTACAGCTTCATGTATTCCATCTGTGCCCACTGTTTCAGGTATGCCCCTAAATCGCAAGTTGTTGCGTCTTCCCCTGTTCTCCTGGTCCTCCAGGAGTGTATACAGGGAGTTCAGGTGCTTCTGGTGCTGGGATAAAGTGGAGGCGACATTATTCTGATGCGATATGATCGCCGATTGTGTGTCTTCTAAAACTTCTACCCTCCTTCCTATGTGGCGCATGTCTTCTTTAATAGAAGTCAGGTCGGATCTCAGGGGTTCCAGTGCTTCATTCAGAGCATCTTTTAGGAACGCTCTGGAGATAGGCAGGGTGTCAGTCCCAGGGGAGGCCTCCCTTACCTTCTCAGAGGCAGCTGCAGCTTTCACACTGTTCCCTGCCGCTCTCGGCGTGCCGGGCGCCATCTTGGATTCTTTAGCCACATGAACTTGAGCGGCTTTCTTCAGGAATTTATCCATGGATTAATTTGGAATCGCTGTCTTATGTCCCTGCGATTCCCCGGGTCTGGGGCCACCTATCTTTACCATTTTGGGTCCAAATCGCAGATTGATTAAGGCTGTGAGGGCTTTTTACACAGCAGAGCTGCACTTCAAGCTGACATCTAGCTCCGGTGCAGGCTCCGCCCCCCATATAAAGCCATTTTTAATGTTCTGCCGTGCCAACCATTTTCTCCAGTCTCAGGAAACTTCTAGCAGCTATTCTCTCAAATATTCGTGAAATATCGCAAATTTGAATAAAGCCCCTGCCGCTTATCACTACTACTGATACACACATCGGCACCCCACGATCGCATATGCAGGGGGCCTATGGGAGACAGTGGGACTCTGTTTCCTCTGTCACTGGTTACATGCGGCGGGCGCCATTGCCCATTGTATGTTATAGGTTAAACAGCCAGGATCGGTACTCCTGACGGTCCGGGCATTTAGAGCAGGAGCTCGGCTCTCATGTGAAAGCGGAGGCTCGGCTCTGTCATGAGAGCCAAGCTCCCACTCTACACTGCACAGGGTACCTGTGGTGCAGAGCTTAGGCCAGGCCACAATGAAAGAGTACCGGCCCAGCCTAAGGCCACTTAGTGACCGCTGTAAAAAGGCATACTGGTGGTCACTAAGATATTAAACCTTTCCACAGAGCCTCGGAAATACAGTGCAAATTAAAGGAAGATCGTCACAACAAGCATATAAAATGCAGTTACACAGTATTAAGCAGTATAAGTCAATGCAAGTTAACCCTTTAAAGTGAAATAATGTATGGAGCTGATGACTTTGCGTAGGATAAACAGGCAAATGTTCACAAATGTTCAGAATTCTAAGTACCCCTGCTCCAGGGCTCTACAAGGGACATACCGGTATGTCATTGCATTCAAAACCAGCAGAAAAGTTTGTAGCGGCAACACTGGAAGTGGAGAAGGATAAAATATGTTAGTATATGTTATTTTATTACTTTATCAAAAATGCTATCTTGCTTAAATTTTTGAAATACTATACCTAAGAAAACCACTTAAATGTACTACCTACGATAAAACTCATATTTCAGACAGTAAATTCATTGGGGGAGTTTATAAAAGGGCAGCATTTTACAGTGTAATTTCATATTACTTGTGCCATCAGAGTATTCCCTACACACACTCATTATGAGTGTTGATCGAGCATGCTCAGCCGAACACTAGTTCGGCTCGAGCATCTCGATGCTCGGCACATGACGGTATTATGCTAAATACCGCATGTGCTTGAGCGCAATGCTCGAGTCTCCTCCCCGCACGTTTGTTGGCTGCTACGCAGCCAATAAATGTACAGGTAAGTACTGCCCTTCACTGTAATGCTGTAGCCATGTTGGCTATATAGCACCCGATGACATGTGTTCGGCTCAGTGTTAGTCAGGGAGAGCTGGGCTGAAGACGGGAAAGATAGTGTAGGGAGTGAAATCTTCCTTTTTTCAGTAAAAAATACTTGTCAGAGACCCAAAAGTCCATTTAAGGACTATTGTTGTGTGTGGCAGCAGCAATATATATTTTTAGCGCAACCTGCGATAAATTGCTAAAACTTTACAGACCCAAAAGTCCTTTTAAGGACTATTGTTGTGTGTGGCAGCAGCAATATATATTTTTAGTTCATCCTGCGCTAAATAACATGCAGTAGTTAGGCCGCTGCAGACAGCAACATTTTCTGCGCTACATCCCTGTGTAACATGTGCGCATCCCAAAAATATCTGTGACATCCAGTGTGCAGTTCCTTCCCTGAGGCTGATGTCAGCACAGGGCAGGAATACTACAGTCGTGGCCAAAAGTTTTGAGAATTAGATAAATATTGGAAATTGGAAAAGTTGCTGCTTAAGTTTTTATAATAGCAATTTGCATATACTCCAGAATGTTATGAAGAGTGATAAGATGAATTGCATAGTCCTTCTTTGCCATGAAAATTAACTTAATCCCAAAAAAAACTTTACACTGCATTTCATTGCTGTCATTAAAGGACCTGCTGAGATCATTTCAGTAATCGTCTTGCTAACTCAGGTGAGAATGTTGACGAGCAGAAGGCTGGAGATCATTATATCAGGTTGATTGGGTTAAAATGGCAGACTTGACATGTTAAAAGGAGGGTGATGCTTGAGGGTGATGCTTGAGGGTGAGAATGTTGACGAGCAGAAGGCTGGAGATCATTATATCAGGTTGATTGGGTTAAAATGGCAGACTTGACATGTTAAAAGGAGGGTGATGCTTGAAATCATTGTTCTTCCATTGTTAACCATGGTGACCTGCAAAGAAATGTGTGCAGCCATCATTGCATTGCATAAAAATGGCTTCACAGGCAAGGATATTGTGGCTACTAAGATTGCACCTCAATCAACAATTTATAGGATCATCAAGAACTTCAAGGAAAGAGGTTCAATTCTTGTTAAGAAGGCTTCAGGGCGTCCAAGAAAGTCCAGCAAGTGCCAAGATCGTCTCCTAAAGAGGATTCAGCTGTGGCATCGGAGTGCCACCAGAGCAGAGCTTGCTCAGGAATGGCAGCAGGCAGGTGTGAGCGCATCTGCACGCACAGTGAGGTGAAGACTTTTGGAAGATGGCCTGGTGTCAAGAAGGCCAGCAAAGAAGCCACTTCTCTCCAAAAAAAACATCAGGGACAGATTGATCTTCTGCAGAAAGTATGGTGAATGGACTGCTGAGGACTGGGGCAAAGTCATATTCTCCAATGAAGCCTCTTTCCGATTGTTTTGGGCATCTGGAAAAAGGCTTGTCCGGAGAAGAAAAGGTGAGCGCTACCATCAGTCCTGTGTCATGCCAACAGTAAAGCATCCTGAGACCATTCATGTGTGGGGTTGCTTCTCATCCAAGGGAGTGGGCTCACTCACAATTTTGCCCAAAAACACAGCCATGAATAAAGAATGGTACCAAAACACCCTCCAACAGCAACTTCTTCCAACAATCCAACAACAGTTTGGTAAAGAACAATGCATTTTCCAGCACGATGGTGCACCGTGCCATAAGGCAAAAGTGATAACTAAGTGGCTTGGGGACCAAAACGTTGACATTTTGGGTCCATGGCCTGGAAACTCCCCAGATCTTAATCCCATTGAGAACTTGTGGTCAATCTTCAAGAGGCGGGTAGACAAACAAAAACCCACTAATTCTGACAAACTCCAAGAAGTGATTATGAAAGAATGGGTTGCTATCAGTCAGGAATTGGCCCAGAAGTTGATTGAGAGCATGCCCAGTCGAATTGCAGAGGTCCTGAAAAAGAAGGGCCAACACTGAAAATACTGACTCTTTGCATAAATCATGTAATTGTCGATAAAAGCCTTTGAAACGTATGAAGTGCGTGTAATTATATTTCACTACATCACAGAAACAACTGAAACAAAGATCTAAAAGCAGTTTAGCAGCAAACTTTGTGAAAACTAATATTTGTGTCATCCTCAAAACTTTTGGCCACAACTGCATACCGCCACTGCGCATGCGCGAGCTAGCGGCAATCTAACTGTGACGAAAGGAGGAGATTCGGAGGACATAGGCGGTGCTTTGTGCTCCTTCACAGGGGGGTGTGGCTGGGCACCAGGAAGGTTCGTACAGCCCCTTGGGCACGTTACAAGGCTCATTTACATATCTCTAAAATCATTTTTGAAACTAAATAAAAGGACACAGCCCTATAGGACCGGTATATTGCGAACATGCTAGCGGCGATCTAGCCATGCATGTCCGCAGCTCTATAACCGAAATCGAGGTGACAGAATCCCTTTAAAATACCTTGTAAGGGGATGTACTGTATGGTGAGCAATGTAACTGTGGGTGACTGCATAAAAGCTTCTAGCAGCTCTCACACCCCTCATATACTCCACTACAGACTACATAAAAATACAGCCCCAGACCCCTCACCAGAAATCACTGGCCACAGCATAAGTGCCTGCACTCTCCCTGCTCTGGACGCTGCTCTGCTTCTCCATTTTCCTGCATCTGGCACAGTCTGTAAGAGGCGGGAGGAAGCAGTCACATGATCTCATGACGTGATGCACTTAAAGAAACCAATACATTCTAGGCTTGCCTGAAGCCTAGGAGGATAAACGGAGGGGAGGGGAGCCATAGGCTCCCTTGGCCCTCCTTAAAATGACTGCTGCCTGGCGCCGCCAGCAATTTGGCACTGGGGGCAATGGTCCCCCTGGGATCCCCCACGCTACGCCACTGATGATGAGGATGAGACACAGTTGTCAATAACTGAGGTTGTTGTTAGATCAACAAGTCAGGAGGATGAGCAGAGTGAGGAAAAAGGAAGAGGAGATGGTGGACGATGAAGTCACTGACTCAACCTGGGAAGGTGAAAAGCCAAGCGAGGACAGCAGTACAGAGGGGAAGGGATCCTCAGCACCGCAACAGGCTGGAAGAGGCAGTGTGGTGGCAAAAGTATGAAGGCGGGCCACACCAAACAGGCCCACAAATGTTCCCCGCAGCACCCCCTTGCGGCAATCTCCCTTGCCAAGGGGTAGGTGTTTCGCAGTCTGGCACTTTTTTAAGGAAAGTGCGGAAGACAAAAGAATTGTAATTTGCAACCTGTGCCATACAAAAATGAGCAGGGGCGTGAACACTATTATGGTGCTTTGATGCCATGTGGCGGATCATGTTGGTGGTGGTGAGGTTCACCACCACCAACATGATCCGCCACATGGCATCAAAGCACCGTAATAAATGGGCCGAACACCTGGGTCCACAATCTGTGTCTGCGGGTCACAACACTGCCTCCTCTTCCCCTGTGTTGCGTGCTGGCCAATCCCCTATTGAAGGCGCAGGCCCGGATGCCTCCCGCCCGGCACCTGGTACTTTGCAAGCACCATCAGTGACCACATCCACTTCCATGTCCCAGTGCAACTTACAAATGTCCTTACTCCAGGCATTTGAACGCAAGCGCAAATACACAGCCACCAACCCACAGGCCATAGCACTAAATGCGCAACTTTCCAAATTACTGGCCCTGGAAATGTTGCCATTTAAGCTTGTGGACACTGAGGCCTTCCGCAGCCTGATGTCAGCGGCCGTCCCTCGTTACGCAGTCCCCAGCTGCCACTACTTTTCACAGTGTGAACAGGCCCACAAATGTTCCCCGAAGCACCCCCTTGCGGCAATCTCCCTTGCCAAGGGGTAGGTGTTTCGCAGTCTGGCGCTTTTTTAAGGAAAGTGCGGAAGACAAAAGAATTGTAATTTGCAACCTGTGCCATACAAAAATGAGCAGGGGCGTGAACACTATTACGGTGCTTTGATGCCATGTGGCGGATCATGTTGGTGGTGGTGAGGTTCACCACCACCAACATGATCCGCCACATGGCATCAAAGCACCATAATAAATGGGCCGAACGCCTGGGTCCACCATCAGTGACCACATCCACTTCCATGTCCCAGTGCAACTTACAAATATCCTTACCCCAGGCATTTGAACGCAAACAGAAATACACAGCCACCCACCCACAGGCCATAGCACTAAATGTGCAACTTTCCAAATTACTGGCCCTGGAAATGTTGCCATTTAAGCTTGTGGACACTGAGGCCTTCCACAGCCTGATGTCAGCGGCTGTCCCTCGTTCCGCAGTCCCCAGCTGCCACTACTTTTCACAGTGTGCCGTGCCCGCTTTACACAAGCATGTGTACCGTAACATCACCCTTACAAACACAGTTACTGGGAAGGTCCACTTAACCTTTGACACATTTGCTTTCGGCCAGGGACGCTACATTTCCCTGACGGCACACTGGGTGAACGTTGTGGAGGCTAGGAGCGAGTCATACCCTGGGATGGCACAGGTGCTACCGACGCCAAGAATTGCAGGCCCTAATTCAATCAGGGTTTCCACCACCACCTACCTTAGTGGCTCCATCCCCCACTTCTCCTCCTCCGCCTCCTCCTCCACTTCCACCTCAGAATTATCCTCTTGCAGCACCAGTCAACTATCAGTCGGTAGCTGGAAGCAGTGTAGCACTTTAGTGGGAAAGCGTCAACAGGCCATGCTTAAGCTGATCTGCTTAGGCGACAAACAGCACACCGCCGCAGAGCTGTGGCAGGGGATAAGAGACCAGACTGAGCTGTGGCTCTCGCCACTCAACCTAGAACCAGGCATGGTTGTGTCTGATAATGGCCGTAACTTGGTGGCGGCTTTGGAGCTCAGGAAGCTCACACTCATCCCATGCTTAGCCCATGTCTTCAACTTAGTGGTTCAGCGGTTTCTCAAATCATACCTAAATTTGTCTGAGCTACTGGTAAAGGTACATCGCGTGTCTGCCCATTTCCGCAAGTCATCGACAGCTTCTGCCGGTCTGTCAACGCTGCAGCAGCGATTACAATTGCCAGCTCACCGACTGTTGTGAGACGTGAGCACGCGCTGGAACTCAACATTCCACATGTTGGCCAGGCTTTGCGAGCAGCAAAGGGCAGTAGTGGAATACCAGCTGCAACATGGTCGTTGCCTTTCCAGTCAGCTTCCGCTCCTTACAAGCGAGGAGTGGGCATGGGTGTCTGACGTCTGAAGTTTTAAGAAACTTTGAGGATTCAACACAGATGGTAAGCGGTGATAACGCTATTATCAGCATCACCATCCCACTTCTGTGTCTACTCAAACGCTCGCTGCTCACAATTGAGGCAGACGTTTTGCATGTGGAAGAGGTGGAAATGGGGGAAGACATTACACAGGCGGATAGCCAGACCACCCTCAATTTGTCTTCTCAGCGGAAATTGGATGATGATGATGAGCAGGAAGAGGAGCAGGAGACGGTTGCCTCCGCTATAGAAGGTGGTAACCATGGAAATTTAATTCCATTTGTTCAGCGTAGATATGCAGAAGAGGAGGAAGAGGATGAGGAGATTGAGAGTCATCCTCCTGCTGACAACAGCGAAGTCTTGCCGCTTGGGACTCTGTCACACATGGCTGACTTTATGTTAGGCTGCCTTTCCCGTGACCCACTCGTTTTTACGCATTTTGGACAACACCGATTACTGGTTGTTCACCTTTCTCAATCCTCACTACAAAGATAACTTATCATCTCATTCCTATGGTGGAGAGTATAAGCAAAATGGTGCAATACCAGAAGGTCCTTGTGGAAAAATTGCTCCAAAAATTTCCAGCTGACAACGCTGGCGGCAGAGTACCTAGTTCCTTGGGCAACCAAGGAGGGGAGACGAGAGGAAAACACAGCAGTTCCAACAGAGGCAGGGCAACACTCTCCAAAGCCTGGGAAAGTTTCATGACACCCCGCCAGCAGCCTCACCGTGATGGGCGGCCTAGTGTCACAAGGAGGGAAAAAGTTTGGAAGATGGTGAAGGAGTACGTAGCAGACCGTGTCTGTATCCTCAATGATCCCTCTGGGCCTTACAACTACTGGGTGTACAAGCTGGACACGTGGCACGAACTAACGCTCTACACCTTGGAGGTGCTGGCCTGCCCAGCCAACAGCTTTTTGTCAGAGCGGGTATTTAGTGCTGCTGGGGGCATAATAACCGATAAGCGCATCCACCTGTCAAATGAAAATGCTGACAGGTTGACTCTTATAAAAATGAACAAGGCCTGGATTGCCCCTGACTTCTTTACTCCACCAGGGGAAAGCGGCTAAACAGAAAAGGCACTTTAAATGTGTTTTTTACAATGTACTGAATACACTCTATTCTCATGCACCCCTTCCACCACAAAAAAGGGCATATGGTTCAATCTTCCTTTTCTCGTATTCTTTCTCTTCCATCATATCAACATGCTTATTAGTCTTCCCTCACTCCTAATGTTGTAGAGGGTCAGCTCACCAGCAGGACCTCACATATAATGTTTTAGAAGGGCAGCTGAACAGCAGGCCCTCACCTACAATGTTTTAGAGGGCCAGCTCACCTGCAGGCTGTCGCATGTAATGTTTAAGAGGGTCAGCTCACCAGGAGGCCCTCACCTACAATCTTTTAGAGGGTCAGCTCACCTGCAGGCCTTCGCATATAATGTTTTACAGGGTCATCCCACCAGCAGGCCTGCATCTAAAATCTTTTAGAGGGTCAGCTCACCTATAGGCCCTCGCCAATAATGTTTTAGAGGGTCAGATCACCAGCAGGCCCTCACCTACAATCTTTTAGAGGGTCAGCTCACCTGCAGGCCCTCATATATAATGTTTTTGAGGGTCACCTCACCAGAAGGCCATCAACCATAATGTTTTGCAGGGTCAGCTCACCATCAGGCCCTCGCCCATAATTTTTTTGATGCTCAGATCAGCAGCAGGCACTCAGCCTTAATGTTTTAGAGAGTCAGCTCTGCAGCAGACCCTCACCCCTAATGTTTTAGAGGGTCACCAGTAGGCCGTTGCTCCTAATGTTTTTGAGGGTCACCAGCAGGCCATCAATCATAATTGTACAAGGGTGTATGATGCCCTGCTTTATGTGTAATAAAGGGTGTATTGGAGTGCCGGTTCCTTGTAATTTTTGGAAGCCCTTTCAATTAGTGCATAGGCTTTATGAATGTAGGAGTCCCACTACCTGAACAATTGTACCACAATGTGAATGAGGCCCTCCATTATGTGATATACAGGTTGTATCGGAGTGCCTCTTCCTTATAATTTTTGGCAGCACTTGCATTTTATATACAAGTAAATATACAGGAAAGAATGTTTCCTAAAATTTTTTCCTCTAAAATAGATTTTATATTCGGTTTTGTGCGTATTATTGTCAGTCTGTAAAAGTGACGTACTACTCGGACAACATCGTTCCCAGCAGCAACCTGGGAGTCCAAGATGCATCCAGACATCCTCCCCATGCTGTTCCAGAACCATTTCGGTGATGTTTCCATCAATTTCTGACCTTTCCTATGAACCTGACACCCTCCCCTCTTTAGAGCAGGGGGTGCCTGGTTTAATGCTCTTGTTCTCCCATTGACTTCCATTGTGCTCGGGTGCTAGTCGGTAGAGCACCCAAGCATCCCGAAGTGTTCGACCCGAGCACCCGAACACCCGAGCACTTTGGTGCTCGATCAACACTGCTCATTATAAATTAGGGGCATCCTCTAGTAGTACTAAAATCTACACCAGCCTAAAGCTAAACGATGATGATGATAATAATTAATGTGCCCCCATCATTTCCCCTTGCAATGTTTTTTAAAAGTCACAAACCCAGGTTTTGCAGCTTTTTTATGCCTCAAAACTGGTGTAGGAGGGTGATAAATTCGCCCAGTGTTTTTAATTTCAGACCATTTTAGTGCTTTTTATACCGTAATTTTGCTCAATATAGCCACGTTTTCCATATGTTCCATTCATGAAATGACGCGCTTTAAAACATACAATAGTTTGTATGGAGTATGTATTAATCTGTATCACAATTATAGCTTACCCAGAACAAAAATTTTGTTTCCTGCTCTTGTCCTGTTTCTAAAACTCTTGTCAAGGAATAGTGGTTTGTCAGCACATCACTTGGTATCCAGCAACTGAGGCATATGTCCCAAACCCCCTCCCATCTCTGCATTTTTGTAGCGATATAACGGTTTCTGTGGATGGACACAAAGGCAATAAACATACAGTTGCAAGAAAAAGTATGTGAACCCTTTGGAATGATATGGATTTCTGCACAAATTGGTCATAAAATGTGATCTGATCTTCATCTAAGTCACAACAATAGACAATCACAGTCTTCTTAAACTAATAACACACAAATAATTAAATGTTACCATGTTTTTGTTGAACACACCATGTAAACATTCACAGTGCAGGTGGAAAAAGTATGTGAACCCCTAGACTAATGATATCTCCAAGAGCTAATTGGAGTGAGGTATCAGCCAACTGGAGTCCAATTAATGAGATGAGATTGGAGGTGTTGGTTACAGCTGCCCTGCCCTATAAAAAACACACATCAGTTCTGCGTTTGCTTTTCACAAGAAGCATTGCCTGATGTGAATGATGCCTCGCACAAAAGAGCTCTCAGAAGACCTACGATTAAGAATTGTTGACTTGCATAAAGCTGGAAAAGGGTTATAAAAGTATCTCCAAAAGTCTTGCTGTTCATCAGTCCACTGTGAGACAAATTGTCTATAAATGGAGAAAATTCAGCACTGCTGCTACTCTCCCTAGGAGTGGCCGTCCTGTAAAGATGACTGCAAGAGCACAGCGCACACTGCTTAATGAGGTGAAGAAGAATCGTAGAGTGTCAGCTAAAGACTTACAAAAGTCTCTGGCATATGCTAACATCCCTGTTAGCGAATCTACAATACATAAAACACTAAACAAGAATGGATTTCATGGGAGGATACCACAGAGGAAGCCACTGCTTTCCAAAAAAAACATTGCTGCACGTTTACAGTTTGCACAAGAGCACCTGGATGTTCCACAGCAGTACTGGCAAAATATTCTGTGGACAGATGAAACCAAAGTTGAGTTGATTGGAAGAAACAAAACACTATGTGTGGCGAAAAAGAGGCACAGCACACCAACATCAAAACCTCATCCCAACTGTGAAGTATGGTGGTGGGGGCATCATGGTTTGGGGCTGCTTTGCTGCATCAAGGCCTGGATGGATTGCTATCATCGAAGGAAAAATGAATTCCCAAGTTTATCAAGAAATTTTGCAGGAGAACTTAAGGCCATCTGTCCATCAGCTGAAGCTCAAAAGAAGATGGGTGTTGCAACAGGACAACGACCCAAAGCATAGAAGTAAATCAACGACAGAATGGCTTAAACAGTAGGGATGAGCGAACCCGAACTGTATAGTTCGGGTTCGTACCGAATTTTGGGGTGTCCGTGACACGGACCCGAACCCGAACATTTTCGTAAAAGTCCGGGTTCGGGTTCGGTGTTCGGCGCTTTCTTGGCGCTTTTTGAAAGGCTGCAAAGCAGCCAATCAACAAGCGTCATACTACTTGGCCCAAGAGGCCATCACAGCCATGCCTACTATTGGCATGGCTGTGATTGGCCAGTGCACCATGTGACCCAGCCTCTATTTAAGCTGGAGTCACGTAGCGCCGCACGTCACTCTGCTATGATCAGTATAGGGAGAGGTTGCAGCTGCGACGTTAGGGCGAGATTAGGCAGATTAACTCCTCCAAAAGACTTCATTCTGTGATCGATCTGCAGCTGTGGATCATTGAAGTGCTATTATTGACTTGCTCACTTTTTTGAGGCTGCCCAGAGCGTTTTTAGATCACTTTTTTTCTGGGGTGATCGGCGGCCATTTTGTGACATGTGGTGCGCCAGCACGAGCTATCACCAAGTGTATTTAACCATCGATAGTGTGGTTATTTTGTGCTATATCCTACATCAGCTGCAGGCTGAGCCTGTGTCACCGAAGTGCATTTAACCATCAACAGTCTGGTTATTTTTTGGCCATATACTACATCAGCTGCAGGCTGAGCCTGTGTCACCCAAGTGCATTTAACCATCAACAGTCTGATTATTTTTTGGCCATATACTACATCAGCTGCAGGCTGAGCCTGTGTCACCCAAGTGCATTTAACCATCAACAGTGTGGTTATTTTTTGGCCATATATTACATCAGGGGCAAGTTGAGCCTGTCACCCAGCGCCTAAAAAATAGACCTGACATTTCTATTCAACCAAATCTGCACAGTTTAAGCTGGTCAAGTTATTTGTAGTGACCGTAAAAGCAGACTTTTCGTTCTGGGTTGAAAAAGCATTCCCAAATTTGCCATTCTGAAAATAACTAGTTTGTGGTATTTGAGGCCTACTTGAAATCTATCCCAAAAAGAAAATCTTACATTGAAGGTATTGATAGTGTCATTCAGAAAAACCTAAGACACACGCTAGCGTGCTGATAGAAGTGTCATTCTGTGATTAAACCTATAACTGTCACACAGCGCAAAAAAAAACAGGTCTCACATCTCTATTCAACCAAATCTGCACAGTTTTAGCTGGTCAAGTTATTTGTAGTGACCGTAAAAGCAGACTTTTTGTTCTGGGTTGAAAAAGCATTCCCAAATTTGCCATTCTGAAAATAACTAGTTTGTGGTATTTGAGGCCTACATGAAATCTATCCCAAAAAGAAAATCTTACATTGAAGGTATTGATAGTGTCATTCAGAAAAACCTAAGACACACGCTAGCGTGCTGATAGAAGTGTCATTCTGTGATTAAACCTATAACTGTCACACAGCGCAAAAAAAAAACAGGTCTCACATCTCTATTCAACCAAATCTGCAGTTTTAGCTGGTCAAGTTATTTGTAGTGACCATAAAAGCAGACTTTTTGTTCTGGGTTGAAAAAGCATTCCCAAATTTGCCATTCTCAAAATTGTGGTGAACAGGAACAATGAGGAAAACATCTAATAAGGGACGCGGACGCGGACGTGGACATGGTCGTGGTGGTGTTAGTGGACCCTCTGGTGCTGGGAGAGGACGTAGCCGTTCTGCCACAGCCACACGTCCTAGTGAACCAACTACCTCAGGTCCCAGTAGCCAGCATAATTTACAGCGATATTTGGTGGGGCCCAATGCCGTTCTAAGGATGGTAAGGCCTGAGAAGGTACAGGCATTAGTCAATTGGGTGGCCGACAGTGGATCCAGCACGTTCACATTATCTCCCACCCAGTCTTCTGCAGAAAGCGCACAGATGGCGCATGAAAACCAAGCCCATCGGTCTGTCACATCACCCCCATGCATATCAGGGAAACTGTCTGAGCCTCAAGTTATGCAGCAGTCTCTTATGCTGTTTGAAGACTCTGCTGCCAGGGTTTCCCAAGGGCATCCACCTAGCCCTTCCCCAGAGGTGGAAGAGATAGAATGCACTAACGCACAACCACTTATTTTTCCTGATGATGAGGACATGGGAATACCACCTCAGCACGTCTCTGATGATGACGAAACACAGGTGCCAACTGCTGCGTCTTTCTGCAGTGTGAAGACTGAACAGGAGGTCAGGGATCAAGACTGGGTGGAAGACGATGCAGGGGACGATGAGGTCCTAGACCCCACATGGAATGAAGGTCGTGCCACTGACTTTCACAGTTCGGAGGAAGAGGCAGTGGTGAGACCGAGCCAACAGCGTAGCAAAAGAGGGAGCAGTGGGCAAAATCAGAACACCCGCCGCCAAGAGACTCCGCCTGCTACTGACCGCCGCCATCTGGGACCGAGCACCCCAAAGGCAGCTTCAAGGAGTTCCCTGGCATGGCACTTCTTCAAACAATTTGCTGACGACAAGACCCGAGTGGTTTGCACGCTGTGCCATCAGAGCCTGAAGCGAGGCATTAACGTTCTGAACCTTAGCACAACCTGCATGACCAGGCACCTGCATGCAAAGCATGAACTGCAGTGGAGTAAACACCTTAAAAACAAGGAAGTCACTCAGGCTCCCCCTGCTACCTCTTCTGCTGCTGCCGCCTCGGCCTCTTCTGCTGCTGCTGCCGCCGCCTCGGCCTCTTCCTCCGCCTCTGGAGGAACGTTGGCACCTGCCGCCCAGCAAACATGGGATGTACCACCAACACCACCACCTGCGTCACCAAGCATCTCAACCATGTCACACGGCAGCGTTCAGCTCTCCATCTCACAAACATTTGAGAGAAAGCGTAAATTCTCACCTAGCCACCCTCGATCCCTGGCCCTGAATGCCAGCATTTCTAAACTACTGGCCTATGAAATGCTGTCATTTAGGCTGGTGGACACACACAGCTTCAAACAGCTCATGTCACTTGCTGTCCCACAGTATGTTGTTCCCAGCCGCCACTACTTCTCCAAGAGAGCCGTGCCTTCCCTGCACAACCAAGTGTCCGATAAAATCAAGTGTGCACTGCGCAACGCCATCTGTGGCAAGGTCCACCTAACCACAGATACGTGGACCAGTAAGCACGGCCAGGGACGCTATATCTCCCTAACTGCACACTGGGTAAATGTAGTGGCGGCTGGGCCCCAGGCGGAGAGCTATTTGGCACACGTCCTTCCGCCGCCAAGGATCGCAGGGCAACATTCTTTGCCTCCTGTCTCCTCCTCCTTCTACTCAGCTTCCTCCTCTTCTTCTTCCACCTGCTCATCCAGTCAGCCACACACCTTCACCACCAACTTCAGCACAGCACGGGGTAAACGTCAGCAGGCCATTCTGAAACTCATATGTTTGGGGGACAGGCCCCACACAGCACAGGAGTTGTGGCGGGGTATAGAACAACAGACCGACGAGTGGTTGCTGCCGGTGAGCCTCAAGCCCGGCCTGGTGGTGTGCGATAATGGGCGAAATCTCGTTGCAGCTCTGGGACTAGCCGGTTTGACGCACATCCCTTGCCTGGTGCATGTGCTGAATTTGGTGGTGCAGAAGTTCATTCGCAACTACCCCGACATGTCAGAGCTGCTGCATAAAGTGCGGGCCGTCTGTTCGCGCTTCCGGCGTTCACACCCTGCCGCTGCTCGCCTGTCTGCGCTACAGCGTAACTTCGGCCTTCCCGCTCACCGCCTCATATGCGACGTGCCCACCAGGTGGAACTCCACCTTGCATATGCTGGACAGACTGTGCGAGCAGCAGCAGGCCATAGTGGAGTTTCAGCTGCAGCACGCACGGGTCAGTCGCACTGCGGATCAGACCCACTTCACCACCAATGACTGGGCCTCCATGCGAGACCTGTGTGCCCTGTTGCGCTGTTTCGAGTACTCCACCAACATGGCCAGTGGCGATGACACCGTTATCAGCGTTACAATACCACTTCTATGTCTCCTTGAGAAAACACTTAGGGCGATGATGGAAGAGGAGGTGGCCCAGGAGGAAGAGGAGGAAGAGGGGTCATTTTTAGCACTTTCAGGCCAGTCACTTCGAAGTGACTCAGAGGGAGGTTTTTTGCAACACCAGAGGCCAGGTACAAATGTGGCCAGACAGGGCCCACTACTGGAGGATGAGGAGGACGAGGATGAGGAGGAGGTGGAGGAGGATGAGGATGAAGCATGTTCACAGCGGGGTGGCACCCAAAGCAGCTCGGGCCCATCACTGGTGCGTGGCTGGGGGGAAACACAGGATGATGACGATACGCCTCCCACAGAGGACAGCTTGTCCTTACCTCTGGGCAGCCTGGCACACATGAGCGACTACATGCTGCAGTGCCTGCGCAACGACAGCAGAGTTGCCCACATTTTAACGTGTGCGGACTACTGGGTTGCCACCCTGCTGGATCCCCGGTACAAAGACAATGTGCCCACCTTACTTCCTACACTGGAGCGTGATAGTAAGATGCGCGAGTACAAGCGCACGTTGGTAGACGCGCTACTGAGAGCATTCCCAAATGTCACAGGGGAACCAGTGGAAGCCCAAGGCGAAGGCAGAGGAGGAGCAAGAGGTCGCCAACGCAGCTGTGTCACGCCCAGCTCCTCTGAGGGCAGGGTTAGCATGGCAGAGATGTGGAAAAGTTTTGTAAACGCGCCACAGCTAAGTGCACCACCACCTCATACGGAACGTGTTAGCAGGAGGCAACATTTCACTAACATGGTGGAACAGTACCTGTGCACACCCCTCCACGTACTGACTGATGGTTCGGCCCCATTCAACTTCTGGGTCTCCAAATTGTCCACATGGCCAGAGCTAGCCTTTTATGCCTTAGAGGTGCTGGCCTGCCCGGCGGCCAGCGTTTTGTCTGAACGTGTATTCAGCACGGCAGGGGGCGTCATTACAGACAAACGCAGCCGCCTGTCTACAGCCAATGTGGACAAGCTGACGTTCATAAAAATGAACCAGGCATGGATCCCACAGGACCTGTCCATCCCTTGTGCAGATTTGATATTAACTACCTCCCCTTAACAATATATTATTGTACTCCAGGGCACTTCCTCATTCAATACTATTTTTAATTTCATTTTACCATTATATTGCGAGGCAACCCAAAGTTGAATGAACCTCTCCTCTGTCTGGGTGCCGGGGCCTAAATGTGTGACAGTGGCCTGTTCCAGTGGTGGGTGACGTGAAGCCTGATTCTCTGCTATGACATGAATACAGATTCTGCGCTGACATAAGGCCAGATTCTCTGTTACGGGACCGCTCTCCTCTGCCTGGGTGCCTGGGCCTAAATGTGTGACAGTGGCCTGTTCCAGTGGTGGCTGACGTGAAGCCTGATTCTCTGCTATGACATGAAGACAGATTCTGCGCTGACATAAGGCCAGATTCTCTGTTACGGGACCGCTCTCCTCTGTCTGGGTGCCTGGGCCTAAATGTGTGACAGTGGCCTGTTCCAGTGGTGGGTGACGTGAAGCCTGATTCTCTGCTATGACATGAAGACAGATTCTGCGCTGACATAAGGCCAGATTCTCTGTTACGGGACCTCTCTCCTCTGCCTGGGTGCCTGGGCCTAAATGTATGACAGTGGCCTGTTCCAGTGGTGGCTGACGTGAAGCCTGATTCTCTGCTATGACATGAATACAGATTCTGCGCTGACATAAGGCCAGATTCTCTGTTACGGGACCTCTCTCCTCTGCCTGGGTGCCTGGGCCTAAATGTGTGACAGTGGCCTGTTCCAGTGGTGGGTGACGTGAAGCCTGATTCTCTGCTATGACATGAAGACAGATTCTGCGCTGACATAAGGCCAGATTCTCTGTTACGGGACCGCTCTCCTCTGTCTGGGTGCCGGGGCCTAAATGTGTGACAGTGGCCTGTTCCAGTGGTGGGTGACGTGAAGCCTGATTCTCTGCTATGACATGAAGACAGATTCTGCGCTGACATAAGGCCAGATTCTCTGTTACGGGACCTCTCTCCTCTGCCTGGGTGCCTGGGCCTAAATGTGTGACAGTGGCCTGTTCCAGTGGTGGCTGACATGAAGCCTGATTCTCTGCTATGACATGAAGACAGATTCTGCGCTGACATAAGGCCAGATTCTCTGTTACGGGACCGCTCTCCTCTGTCTGGGTGCCGGGGCCTAAATGTGTGACAGTGGCCTGTTCCAGTGGTGGGTGACGTGAAGCCTGATTCTCTGCTATGACATGAATACAGATTCTGCGCTGACATAAGGCCAGATTCTCTGTTACGGGACCTCTCTCCTCTGCCTGGGTGCCTGGGCCTAAATGTGTGACAGTGGCCTGTTCCAGTGGTGGCTGACGTGAAGCCTGATTCTCTGCTATGACATGAATACAGATTCTGCGCTGACATAAGGCCAGATTCTCTGTTACGGGACCGCTCTCCTCTGTCTGGGTGCCGGGGCCTAAATGTGTGACAGTGGCCTGTTCCAGTGGTGGGTGACGTGAAGCCTGATTCTCTGCTATGACATGAATACAGATTCTGCGCTGACATAAGGCCAGATTCTCTGTTACGGGACCTCTCTCCTCTACCTGGGTGCCTGGGCCTAAATGTGTGACAGTCGCCTGTTCCAGTGGTGGGTGACGTGAAGCCTGATTCTCTGCTATGACATGAATACAGATTCTGCGCTGACATAAGGCCAGATTCTCTGTTACGGGACCTCTCTCCTCTGCCTGGGTGCCTGGGCCTAAATGTGTGACAGTGGCCTGTTCCAGTGGTGGGTGACGTGAAGCCTGATTCTCTGCTATGACATTCATCACTCATGAGGTCACCTAACTCTGTTTCTGGGCAGCAGATTGTGCTGTAAACAATAATCTGTTGCCCAGATTGTCTCTGGTTGGTGGTCTAAGTCCACAGTTAGAAATAAAAACTTGAAATAATTACAAGGAAAGCACATAGGGACTATTCCATTAAAATTAGCACAGACATTAAGCAAGAAATTAACATAGTTTTGTAAAAGACGACATGAATGAAGAGGCCTGATTCAAAATGTTCCCACATGCAGAGTTTTTTGTGACTGAAACCTGTAGTGACATTAATCAAACTTGGTGATTAGGTACACCCACTATCTAAATAATCTAACTTTGGGAGAAATTTCCACCTACACCATTAAATCAAAAGAGAAACATTTCATATAGGTAAGCGGCCACCTGGAGAAGACAATAGTTATGTTATTCTGTAGACCATGTGCTCATTTTTGTAACTAGCATTGCAAGTTCAAGCATCATTCATTCAGTCTCACCTAATGTCTACTTCAGCAGGCAACCCCAAGCAGGATAGATGTGGTGGTGGGTCACAGAGATATGATAGTGACCAGAGAAAAAGCTTGGTCAAGTCAGAAACTACCTGGATGACATTCATATAGAGAACTCACCCATCAGGTGTGCACTCATGGTAGTCGGCCAGTCCCAAAGTATTTAAACTTTCAATCATCATTAGTAAAGAAGAAGTACGTAGAAGAAGAAATAAAGAAAAAAAGAAGTAAATGAAGAAGCATGACAGTATGTTCTTAGACACATCTGCAAGGCCCATTTTCTCTACATTGTGTGTTTTTTTCCCCAATACAACTGTTTAATATCTGGAGTGTGTCTGCTCTGCACCAATGCTGGAGATTTTTGTGATTAGACTAAGTCTATAGCAGGTTATCACTATAAACTTTGCTGGAAAGTGTGCCCTGTATTTGATTGGATTCTGCCATCCTAGGAATCAGAAGATTATGTTCTGAAAGCAAAAAGCCAAATACTTATATCTACAACTCTAGATCAGCGGCGTGATAATTAGACTAGTGCAAATTGGTTTTAAAACCAATCCAACTGAGCTTTTATCGGATCAGGTGAAAAGTCAGGATTTCACTGAATAGATTTGTGGATTAAAATGGATGTATAGTTTCAGCTGAGCTGTTTTGATCTACTCATTTTCTTGCTGTCTCGTTTTGATCCTTTCTGGAAGGCATTGTAGTCTGTGAAAGTTTAATCTGCTAGGGTGATAGAATATGTAACTATAGTTAAGTTTTCCATTTTTATTTGTGTGTAAGTATTGTATTAAATATGTGCTCAAGAAATTGTGTGGGAAAACCATCATCCGAATATTGTTCAGCAGTTTGACATATTAAATGATATATTGGTAATGCTGCTATTAAATATTTCAAAGCTATAAACAATAGACTGGCTATTATAAGTGTATATTACTATTTGATTTAAAAAGGCCTTTTTTGGGGGGTAAGCTGTTATACATATTATTAATATGAGAAATTGTGCCGACATCTAATAAATCCAGTGTTTGATTCTGGCAGCCATGCTATTTATTCCCATTTTACATAGCGATAATAATTTGGCATATACAATATATTACTCCTACTCCCTAAAATACAGATTTGGGCAAGAAAAATGTACTAGAAAATTGCTCCTGTACTTTGTTGCATCCACATAGGCTGATCTGGACAAATTTAATTTTCACAAAATTCTATGGAGGTCTCCTGCTCATACAGCAGGTTGTGTCCTGTAGATTAACTATCTAATAAATTAAGCCAGTCGTTTGCATGTCTGCCTTTGAAAACTGGCATCAGTACCAGGCAGACTTGGGCAAATGTAACAGCCTACTAAAATTGAAGTATATGGAAATATGAAATGGGAAAACATGGTGTGTACCTTTTAAACTGAGGATAGGGATAGAGAACTTGGGCCTATCCCAAAGGTCAGCATATACCTGGCCATGGAGAACAATGTTCCTATTCTTAACATGACCATGCACTTTAGATAACTATCAGCCAAACCATCCATCTAATGTATGGGGGAGTCCTCATTTCCCCCAAAGGCAGATTTTGGGGAAAAGTGAAAATTGCCAGTGGATTTCATGCCTGATTCCTTGGTTCTCAGGGTAGATACACCATCTCTGGAGGCATCTGACATTGGCTTACTTAATCATCTTCTTTCATAAAGCATGCACTCTTGGTTGAGCTGATTTATCATGTGTATGGGGATTCGCTCTGGTAGTTACGATAAGCGGGCGCAGTACAGAGGCAAAATACAAGTTCGTAAACTTCAGTGTTTATTCAGACATGATGCCAAAAACAAAACGTCACTTTTGCAGTGTTGATGTTACTTCACACCCAATGGCAAGTTAATAAAACTAAAGTCACCTTGGTGGCAGTTCTGCCTAAGAAAATTCAAATACAGGCTTTAGGCGGCCTGTTCCCCTGACACACAGGTCTCCGCTCTCCAGCCCAGCAGCACAGGCCTCAGATCCCAGCACACAGTCCTCCTGAGCTCCACTGTCAGGCGGAGGTAATATACACCACCCGGCCGTGCTGGCTGGTTTTTATGCCTGGCAAAACCCAGCCTGGAAAGTGGGGAGTAGTCACCCACCCAGCACTTTGGCTACTCCTACTTTGGCAACTACTGCTGACACATAAAAACCGGCTCTTACTCCACCGAGGCCAGGAACCTTGGTGACAGGTACCTATAATCCACGATTCCTTGTGCCTTCTTACAAAATACATATCTAATATATAAAGCTGAGGGTATGTGTGTGTTGTGTGTGTGTGTGTATGTCCGCTAAAGGAATCCGAATTTACAATCACAGGTATATCAGGTGTCCGGGAAGGTTTTAGACCAAGTCTCAGCTCTCTAGGATGTACCGTTCCTGTGATATTCCCAAATGCATTAGCCAATAGAAGCTTGGTCGCATGACCATTATCAGCCAATAGAAGCTCGCAGGTCCTCCAGCCTCCACATACACAGTTTTACTCCAGGTTTCCATAACAACCCTGCCATTTATCTTCACTGCTGTAGAAGAGCTTTAAAGGGTTTCTGTCACCCTGCAAAACTCATTTTTTTTTTTTTTTGGATAGTTAGATTGCTCATAGTGCGATATAGCAGAATATAATGCTCTTACTTACTTTCATGCGGCCGATTCTTTATAAAATGAACTTTTATAATATGTAAATGAGGGCTCTACCAGCAAGTAGGGCGTCTACTTGCTGGTAGCTGCTGCAGAAATCCGCCCCCTCGCCGTGTTGATTGACAGGGCCAGCCGTGATCTCCTCCTCCGGCCGGCCCTGTCAGTAATTCAAAAATCGCGCGCCTCGCGTCATTCGGCACAGGCGCTCTGAGATGAGGAGGCTCGTATCCTCAGCACTCCCTCAGTGCGCCTGCGCCGATGACATCACCGAAAGAGAAGACGTCATCGGCGCAGGCGCACTGAGGGAGTGCTGAGGATACGAGCCTCCTCATCTCAGAGCGCCTGCGCCGAATGACGCAAGGCGCGCGATTTTTGAATTACTGACAGGGCCGGCCGGAGGAGGAGATCACGGCTGGCCCTGTCAATCAACACGGCGAGGGGGCGGATTTCTGCAGCAGCTACCAGCAAGTAGACGCCCTACTTGCTGGTAGAGCCCTCATTTACATATTATAAAAGTTTGTTTTATAAAGAATCGGCCGCATGAAAGTAAGTAAGAGCATTATATTCTGCTATATCGCACTATGAGCAATCTAACTATCCAAAAAAAAATAAATGAGTTTTGCAGGGTGACAGAAACCCTTTAAAGGAAATCTGTTACAAGGATAATCACTATTGAAGTAAAGCCATGGCCTAATAGCACTTAGTAGCTTATTTCAAGATGTGCCTTTGTTCCAGCAATAGATGTTTTTATCCTCTGAAAATCCAGTTTATTTGGTATGCAAATGAGCCAGTAAGGTGCCCAGAGGGGCATCACTCTTGCAGGAAGGAGGCCAGACACACCCCCTGCCACAATGTGTCCACCCTAAGAAGACTTAAAACCCCGCCCAGGTCCCGCTAAGTCACGCCCATTATCTGGTTAGGCCTCGCCCCCTACCACTCCTGAGCCGACAGGGATTGAAAAAAATGAAGATAAAAATCAATTTCTGTCAGCTACAGGGGTGGAAGGGAAGGTGACTTTCTCCTTGCAGCTTACACTTAGACAGGACAGTGCTGCTGTCTTAGAGTGAGCTGTTCAAAAGGACACGCCCCGATCTTGTTAGGCCACGCCCCCTCTCACTCCTCAACTGACTGAGATTTAAAAAAATTAAGTTAAAAATCAACTTCTAGTTCCCGCTAAGCCACGCCCTGATCTGGTTAGGTCACACCCCCTCCACTCCTCAGCCGATGGGGATTGAAAAAATTAAGGTAAAAATCAACTTCGATCAGCTGCAGAGGTGGGAGGTAGGGGGACTTTCTCCCTGCAGCTCACACTCAGACAGTACAGTGCTGCTGTCTTAGAGAGAGCTGTTCAATAGGACACACCCCCAATCCAGTAAAGCCCACTGTTAAAGGGGCGGGCCCCTGTAGAGGACACTGTCAAGGGGGTGGTATGCTGTAAAAGTCACTGTTAAAGGGGAAGGCTGCTGTAAAGGTCAAAGTTAAGGGGGTGGTCTGCTGTGGAGGTCCAATTTTAAGGGACTGCACTGTGAGGGGGTCAGTGTTAAGGGGTGGGGGGCTGTGGAGGTCACTGTTTTCGGGGCGGGTGCTATAGATGTCACTGTTATAGTAGATAGTGTTGATATTTTAACGACACACATAAACATTAAATGAAAAAGATTAAATATACCCGAGTAAAGCTGGGTCCTTCTGCTAGTATATATATATATATATATATATATATATATATATATATATATACAGTATAATTGCTGGAAGGCGTGTATATCCCACTCAGATACCTCAACTGGGTGAGATAAGTAAAACCCAGAAAACTGCAGGGGTTTCAGCAAAGCGTAGTTTGCTGAGACAGAGTTGTTTACATTATGTTCTAGGATGGATTTTATTTGGACTGGTGGATAGGTTTGGTAGTGGGATCTGCCAGTCCACACCCTTCCAGTACATGTGTTGTCTTTTGCCAGAGGTGATCGCAGGTGAGGCCTGCTGTAATCAAGGAGGGATAAAATCAAGCCTCTAGATGTCAGTCAGGGAAGAGAGAACTTGTAAACAGAGGCCTACAGAGGCTCTGGGTGGTCTCAGCCAGGAGGGCTGAGGGGCTACGAGGCTACGTGTAGCCCGATCTCTTCCCTGTCTAGACTTGTGTTAAGTGAGCGGACCTGCTAAGGCCTGGACCGTGAGACCCTGTGAATAAGCTGTGCTTAGAGGTGAGTCAGGGAAAAGAACTGTGTTTTAGTTAGAGCCCAGATGGGCAGGTGTTTATTTTGATTGCCTATGTTTGTGCGGGTGCTGAAGTGCCAAAATAAAGCAGCAGTTTGGACATTAAATCCTGTTGTCTGCGAAGAAGTCTGTGATTGCGACCCCCGGAGAGAGAACGATCACTTACATTATATATATATATATATATATATATATATATATATATACAGTTGCAAGAAAAAGTATGTGAACCCTTTGGAATTATATGGATTTCTGCACAAATTGGTCATAAAATATGATCTGATCTTTATCTATCTCACAACAATAGACAATCTTCTTAAACTAATAACACACAAAGAATTAAATGTTACCATGTTTTTATTGAACACACCATGTAAATATTCACAGTAAAGGTGGAAAAAGTATGTGAACCCTTGGATTTAATAAGTGGTTCAACCTCCTTTGGCAGCAATAACTTCAACCAAACGTTTCCTGTAGTTGCAGATCAGACGTGCACAACGGTCAGGAGTAATTCCTGACCATTCCTCTTTACAGAACTGTTTCAGTTCAACAATATTCTTGGGATGTCTGGTGTGAATCGCTTTCTTGAGGTCATGCCACAGCATCTCAAATCGGGTTGAGGTCAGGACTCTGCCTGGGCCACTCCAGAAGGCGTATTTTCTTCTATTTAAGACATTCTGTTGTTGATTTACTTCTATGCTTTGAGTCGTTGTCCTGTTGCAACGCCCATATTCTGTTGAGCTTCAGCTGGTGGACAGATGGCCTTAAGTTCTCCTGCAAAATGTCTTGATAAACTTGGGAATTCATTTTTCCTTTGATGTTAGCAATAGGTCCAGGCCCTGACGCAGCAAAGCAGCCCCAAACCATGATGCCCCCACCACCATACTTCACAGTTGGGATGAGGTTTTGATGTTGGTGTGCTGTCCCTCTTTTTCTCCACACATAGTGTTGTGTGTCACTTCCAAACAACTCAACTTTGGTTTCATCTGTCCACAGAATATTTTGCCAGTACTGCTGTGGAACATCCAGGTGCTCTTGTGCAAACTGTAAACGTGCAGCAATGTTTTTTTTGGACAGCAGTGGCTTCCTCTGTGATATCCTCCCATGAAATCCATTTTTGTTTAGTATTTTACATATCGTAGATTCACTAACAGGGATGTTAGCATATGCCAGAGACTTTTGTAAGTCTTTAGCTGACACTCTAGGATTCTTCTTCACCTCATTGAGCAGTCTGCACTGTGCTCTTGCAGTCGTCTTTACAGGACGGTCACTCCTATGGAGAGTAGCAGCAGTGCTAAACTTTCTCCATTTATAGACAATTTGTCTTACCGTGGACTGATGAACAGCAAGAGATACTTTTATAACCCTTTCCAGCTTTATGCAAGTCAACAATTCTTAATCTTAGGTCTTCTGAGAGCTCTTTTGTGCGAGGCATAATTCACATCAGGCAATGCTTCTTGTGAAAAGCAAACCCAGAACTGGTGTGTGTTTTTTATAGGGCAGGGCACCTGTAACCAACACCTCCAATCTCATCTCATTGATTGGAGTGATTGACACATCACTCCAATTAGCTCTTGGAGATGTCATTAGTCTAGGGGTTCACATACTTTTTCTACCTGCACTGTGAATGTTTACATGGTGTGTTCAATAAAAACATGGTAACATTTAATTCTTTGTGTGTTATTAGTTTAAGCAGACTGTGATTGTCTATTGTTGTGACTTGGATGAAGATCAGATCACATTTTATGACCAATTTGTGCAGAAATCCTTATTATTCCAAAGGGTTCACATACTTTTTCTTGCAACTGTATATATTGTTTAGATATATATATATATATATATATATATGTTGGAAGGCTGAAATGTCAGCCTGAATTTGTGGGAGGGGCGTATGACCCCTCATAAGCGCTGGTTCCCATCACCTCTGGGCACTTCCTGTTCACACCCCCCCCACACTTCTTTTTTCTTTCAAGTCCCCTTTAGGGTATGACCCCTTTTAGGCTTACCCACGCTCCTTGCTCCGGGCACAACTTAGCCAGCATAGGGCATGGGTTAGGCGCTCCTCCTCGTCAGTTGCCTTTAGCCTCTACCATAAACATATATACACACACACACACAATCATATTGTCAGCTTACTCATAATTCTATGGCTTAATTGCCACATGCTATTGTAGATGTCAGCAGTGATGCCATTGATTAACTTCTGACAAACAGAAATAGTCACTTGATATTTTGCTGGTATACTTTATCAGTGCTAAAAATAAGACAAAAAGTTCTCACGGGCAATTGAAATACTGATCTGGTTAGTTTTGTATGTCCTTTATATGTTCACATGTCTTTCCTTTAACATTTGAAAACAATGCTGTGCTTTTTGTCCAGTACATTATTGTCACAATAATAAGCGATCATTCACTAAAAACCTAGCTTTATAATGTAATCTGTATGAAGTACTTTCTGAAGTCACGTTCTTTTGCATTTGACAAACCATGTGTAAAGAATTTATAACAATGTGTCATATAATGAACTAAGTTATGATTTTTACACATTGGTAAAGGTGCATAAATTTGTGATCTATACTTTGCCATTTCTTCTTCCCTCTGGGGTGGGGGAGGGGAGCAAAGATCCATCTAAGTAACTTTCCAACTTTTCTTCATTAAATCAGAGAAAGTGGGTATTAAAATTCCACACAGTTTACTACATAGTACTAAATGTGATATGTGCAGGGGCGGACTGGAAACTTACAGTTTATGTAGTTGGGCCCAAATTGACAGTAGGTGGGGCAAATACAAGTAGGCGTAGTAATGCAAGTAGGTGGGGCCAGCCAAATCACAGTGCAGCACAAACTACTGCCCACGCAGAACCAAATAGAATAGTGCAGCACAGAATACTTCGCAGGAAGAGGCAACTGCCACAGTACAGCACAATATACTGCCTTAGCGGAACCATATTCCACAGCACAGCACAAAATACTGACCCTGCAGAAACAAATACCACAGTACAACACAAAATGTTGTCCCAGCAGAAACAAATACCACAGTGCAGCCCAAAATACTGCCCTAGCAGAATCAAATACCACAGTGGAGCACAAAACACTGTCCCAGCAGAACAAAATATCTGTGATCATTCAATACTGCTCCAGCAGAATCAAATATCACAATGCAGCAAAAAATACTGCCCCAGCAGAACCAAACATAATAGTGCAGCACACAAGACTGCTCCTGAAGAACCCAACAATATAGTGCAGCAAAATACTTTCCCAGCAGAACCAAATACCACAGTAAATCACAAAATACTTTCCTGGCTCCTGGAAGAAACAAATACCACAGTACAGCCCAGTATACTGCACCAGTAAAACCAAATATCACAGTACAGCACAAAATACTTTGACAGCAGAGCCAAATACTACAGTGCAGCACAAATACTGCTCCAGCAGAACCAAATACCACAGCGCAGTACAAAATATCAGCACACATCACCTCACCAAAAGTTTCCCCATTGCGGTGGCCAGCATCACCAAAGATACAATAGAATATAACTACAAATTTTTGGAATCGAGCTGAATCAATGTAGCTAAATCTATATGTGAGCGCTGTTAACATCTGTGACTTGCAACAGGCTGGTAGGCTTGTGCATTAAATATAGGTAGCAGCTTTAGGTTGCCGATTACAAGTATATGTGGTTTAAGTGTTCTACCTGCTGGAGTGTGAACTTGCATTGGTTGTGCTATTTATAAATACCCCTCCTATCATGCCTCCATTAATAATGCTCTCTATAATGGCCTTAGTAATAATAATGCCCCTACAGTGCCCAAGTATTAAAAATGCATCTATAGAACCTCCAGCAATTATTATTTCCCAATTTTTTCCCCAGTAATAATAATGCCCTTTTAGTGCCCCAAAGAAAAAAAAATTCCCCTAGTATTAATAATGCACCCTATAGTTACTCCAGCAAAAATAATGTCCCCCCTATTGCCCCCTAGTAAAAATAATTAGTGATGAGTGGCAGGGGCAATATTCAAATTTGCAATATTTCGCAAATATTTGGTAGAATATTCGTCATACAGTATATATGCATATTATATTATATAATTATTTTTCTTTGTATTTACACATGTGTTTTTGATGAATTTATCCCTATGAAATACTATTGTTGAACTTGTGATTATCCTCATATAATTTTTATGGATATTTGGCCATTAAAGTTTAGGATATAATGTTTTATATATTTTTATCAGTATTTAATGGGTTTTATACGTACCATATGGCAGTGGCTCGGATCCCAATGCATGGGGGTTAATGGGGGTTAATTTTAGCTCTCCAGTTTCTCTCCTAGCTGGCCTGATCACGTGATGGTCAGATGACCTGGTGCGGCTGGTGACACGCCATGTCACATGGGAATCATGTGATACGCTTCACACTGCGGTGTGGCATAGTATCGCGAGATTTCGGGCAAACACCCATTCACATTGCACCACGTCACTGCAGGGTTTTGTTAGTGCTGTGAGATTTCTGGTGCGGAGTGTGGTGGGTCTATGGGATACCGCGATACCACAGCAACAGCACACATCCAGGGGCGTGTTTAAATGATTAGTACGCGCACCTGATCAGCTGATTATTACTGATATGCTTAGATATAAAGGGGGTTGAGCAGACCCCCAATCAGACCCTTAAGACACCCAATCAGACCCTTTAGACCCCCAATCAGACCCTTCAGACCTCCAATCAGACCCTTTAGGCTCCTAATCAGACCCTTCAGACCTCTAATCAGACTCTTCAGACCCCTAATTAGACCCCCAATCAGACCCTTAAGACACCCAATCAGACCCTTTAGACCCCCAATCAGACCCTTTAGACCCCAAATTAGATCCTTCAGACCCCCAATCAGACCCTTCAGGCCCTTAATCAGACTCTTCAGGCCCCCAATCAGACCTCAGATCAGACTATAAAATAAATAAACAAACTTACCTCTTCCGCTGTGCCGCTCCACTTCTGGTCAGGCTGTCTCCTGGGCTCTCATCTTTTCTCAGGTCCCGTGCTGCAGTCACCTGACCTCCTGCAGCGTCAGGTCAGAGTGCGCTATGTACATCCTGATGCTGCAGGCAGCCAGAACACAGCAGCACTGGCCCCAGGAAGAGCGAGCAGGAGGAGGGGTAAATACTGTACCGCACTCACAGCGCTTCTCTCCCACTCCTCCTGCAGACTAGTGAGAGCTTTCGTTATCAAAGCGCTCACTAGTATTCCCTTTATAAGATGCAGTGCATCTTATAAAGGGAAATATACAGCACCACTGGCCAGGGGGGCCCTCTGGGCCCCCCTGGCTTAGGAGCCTGGTCGCAACTGCAACTGCTGTGACCCCTATAGTTACGCCAGTGGCTGTTGCTGAACTGGGTACTGAAGTTAGCACCAAGTTTGGCAATGGATATGCAGTTTGCGGAGCAGGTAACCTGTATCCCACCAGTTCTGTCACATCTTGACAGCAGATATTCAAGATTTTAGGGCTCCCTGCTAATAATGAGGATTTCATTTATAGATCTTACTGCAGTAATTCTTTTTCTAGACATGTCTCTTTAATGTTCATCTGAAAAGATGAAACAATGCTTCTAAATCATAATTAGACATGAACTGGCGACAAACTCTGAGAAACTCCAAGTGAACTCAGATTGGTCCTCAGGATTGACAGAGACAAAATGTTCCACCTGGATCAAATGAGAAATGTCGTGAGCAGTGCATTTCACTCTCCCTGGATTTTTCCTTCCTACTGGCTTTTTCTCTAAGTACTGGCATTAAATATTAATTGTAGCATATGGCACTTTTTCATTTCATAAGTATCATTATTTACAGCACATTTAAAATCAACAAAATAGAATTATATCAAAATATTCTTTTTATCACAAGCTGCAGTGTAAAGAATAAAAATAAAATAGAAAATAACTAATGTGCCTCAGTTTTTTAAGCTTGATTGACAGGTGTCATATACGCCTCAGAGAGAAATGTCTGTTTAATTTGTCTCTTAAGATGAGAAATTCCTAGGTGACATTTAACATGTCTCTGAAGGTTGCAAGAGGTTAGAATTATTCTGGTATTCTCCCTCCCACCCCTTTCCTATTCAGATTTTCGCCTCTAAAGCATCAGTGAATAAGAATATAGCTCTGTTCTCTCCCAGGAGAGTCTGAGGGATCTTTAAATACCATCAACAAAGGAGTAGACATTAGAAAGGTCATTAAGAAATATGAGGGAGGTGGCATTTATATCCTGGTCACATTGTTATCGAAATTGTATGACTTTAATATTAACTAATTGGCCTCAGCAAAAGATTGTTCCAGGGGAGACCAGAGAATCATCAAGCAGGCAACATACATGTGGAGCTTGGCTCAGAAGTGGGAAACTGCATTGTATTTCTTATCAAATATTAACTAAGCCGCTTGTTTATGGAATTCAGAAGTAGACGGATGAAACACAGGAGGCATGGCCAACTTTAGTCTGGCACATATTCTTTGATTTTTTAACCATCTACAATAATAGATGGATATAAATTATGTAATTTCCTCTATATTTTCCTCTTTAATGGTGAAAGTAGACAAATGGGAACAGCTAATCCTGAAATTTTTATACAAATTCTGAAACATTATGCAAAATCGTTTAGACCCCCACTGCTCAGCATGAGCAGCTCTAGTGGATCTTGAACGTCCATGCATTTCATAGACAATCATTCATTTGTTATTCATTTGAAATGTATAAGCAGGTACTGTTTTGCATGATGAAAACATCTGATCACAGGGGTTAAGGTGCCCATACATCTTCAATAGCTGTCGGCGACGGTTCTTTAAGCAGACATCTGTCTCTCTCGATTCCCTCCTGACTCCCCCATACACATACATGTTCATAACAGCCAAGCATGTACATGCCTTTAACGAGAAGGAGATGAAATTCACTGCCAGACACCTCTAGAGGTAAATTATACCCCAGCAAAAAAAAAAGAATTTGGCTAGAGATGAGCAAATGGATTAAAAAATAATTGGATTTGCCACAAACTTCCCAAAATTTCCTCTGCCAAATAAATCAAAAGTTTTGGAAATTCGTTTTAGACAAATTACTCAAAACTGCGCTCTCTATATTTACTTTTACAGAGAAACAGGGCAGGAAGGATGAAGATGGAGGTTCACAAGACCCTGGGAGGGACCGTGGCTGGTGGGTTTTCCCTCAATGCTTTGCAAGCAGCCTGTCAGGCTGGTCTATTAGGCTGTGTGCTACTGTATGTGTGAAGCACAGGCGCCATTGTGAGCTCAGCCAGTGATATTAGAGGATGTGTGTGTCATTTCTCTGGCAGACACCAATTACAGACTCAAGCCAACCACAGTAGGGTCTTGCAGGGACCGTGTATTTAGGATAAAAAAATATATTAGTTAGACTATATACTTTCACACATGTGGCATAGCAATCCAGCAGGCTGATCACATAGAGAACAGCCTGTCGGAGTTATCTGGATCTGGCATAGTTGAATAGTGGCAGTTGCTCGCTGGACTCCATTGCCTATAGTCCGGCCGTTCCCCAGTATTTCGGTGTTTATGCTGGAGAAGGGCCAGATCCCGCTGGTTCCCAATATTGTCAATGGGTCCGACGGTGTAACGGTCGCGTACACACACACACAGGGGAGAAGGGAAGTGACCACTGCGCTCCACCCTTACCCCTGGCCCTGCCTACTTGCCTCGCGAGTCCTAATGACAGGGGACAACTGGACGGCAATCCCTAACTTGGAATAAGTGCAGGGATGACAGACAGACAAACAACAGGACGTGAACGGACCGAGTCAATACCAGGAAAGCTACAAAGTACAAAGGATTAAGCAAAGAATGGTCAGGAGAAGCCGGGGTCAAATACCAGGAAAGCAGAGAAGTACAAGAGGAGTCCTAAGAGAGTAGTCAGGTGGGAGCCGAGGTCACAATACCAGGACGGATGCGCAGTACAGGAGGATCAGGCAAAAGGATGGTCAAGGAACAGGATCAGGTAAGTATTCAGCAGTCCAACAAATAGCCAGGAACCTAGAAATTAACAGGCAACCTGTAGCCAGCAGGCTGCCTGTATTTATAGTGGGGAGTGAGGGTCATGTGACGTGGCCAGCGTCACATGACCGACAGACCAACCAGTCGAGCACCGAGTGATCAGCTCGGGCGCTCAAGGCAGACTTAGGAGCAGGGAGCCATCCAGCTAGTAAAGCCGCCCTGGGAATGAGGTCAAACACAGATCCTTACTAGCAAAGCTAAGCAACAGGTCTGCGGGCGATGAGGGACCGAGTAACAGTACCCCCCCTTTTACGAGGGGCCACCGGACCCAAGACTTCAGGCGATGGCTTTTCAGGGTGTTCTAAATGAAATTTACGAACAAGTCTAGGAGCATGAACCTCCCTGGCAGGTACCTAAGATCTCTCTTTAGGTCCATACCCCTTCCAGTGAATCAGGTACTGCAAGGAATTACGCACCTTCCGGCCATCGACTATTTTAGAAACCACATACTCGACAGCATCATTAACAAGAACCGGCGGAGGCGAGGCTTTTGATGGTACTACCGGTTCAAAATATTTTTTAAGCAGAGATTTATGGAACACATTATGAATGTGGAATGACTCGGGCAGCTCCAACCTAAAAGATACCGGGTTAATCATTTCCGTGATCTTATATGGTCCAATAAACGAGGAGCAAATTTTTTAGAAGTTACCTTGAGAGATAGATTCTTGGAGGACAACCATACTTTATCCCCAACCTGAAAGTTTACCCCCCTTGAACGTCTCCTATCGGCCTTGAGTTTCTAAAAACATTGAGCCTTTTCTAGGTTCGATTGAACCCGGGCCCAAACTGTGCACAGTTCGGAGGAGAGTTTATCCGCTTCAGGGTTAGAGGAGGAGACGGACGACTCAGAATGAAAACGGGGATGAAAACCATGGTTACAAAAGAAAGGGGAGACCCCAGCGGAAGAATTGACACGGTTATTCAAAGCAAATTCAGCCAATAGAAGAAATTTCACCCATAATTGCTGGTCATCAGCAACATACGACCTCAAGAATTGTTCGACAGACTGATTAAGGCGTTCAGTCTGCCCATTACTCTCAGGGTGGTAGGCAGAGGAAAAAGACAATGAAATTTTTCATTTTTGACAGAAGGCCCTCCAGAATTTGGACACAAACTGCACACCCCTGTCAGAAACAATATTTTCCGGGATACCATGCAATCGAACAATTTCTTTCACAAAAATAGACGCCAGGGTTTTGGCATTCGGGAGTTTAGACAGGGGAATGAAATGGACCATCTTGCTAAACCTATCCACCACTACCCACACTACAGTCTTACCCTCCGCCGGCGGTAGGTCAGTTATAAAGTCCATCGAGATATGGGACCAGGGTCTACTGGGAATGGGTAGGGGTCGTAGGTTACCAGCAGGGCGAGTCCTAGGTGTCTTGGACCTGGCACAAACCTCACAGGCTGACACATAGGACTTGACATCCCTAGTTAGAGTGGGCCACCAATAAGATCTAGAAACCAGATCCTTAGTGCCCTCAACACCCGGATGTCCACAAAAGGCAGAATCAAGACACTCACCCAACAGCTGGAGGCGAAATTGTACGGGAACAAACAACTTATCTGTTGGGGTGGATACCGGTGCCAGATGTTGTTCCGAACTAATGCGAGCCGAGATATCCTGGGTAAGAGCTGCTAAGAAGATTTTTGCTGGTAGGATGGATTCAGGTGGTACCTCAGTAGGTTGAAAAGCCTGGAAGCTCCGAGATAATGCGTCCGCCTTCACATTTTTGCTTCCCGGCCTGAACGTGATGGAAAAATCAAAACGAGTAAAAAACAGAGCCCATCTGGCTTGAAGGGGATTTAACCTCTTAGCAGACTCGAGAAACATAAGGTTTTTATGGTCAGTGACAACAGTTACACAATGCCTTGCCCCCTCCAGAAAATGCCTCCACTCCTCAAATGCCCATTTAATGGCCAGCAGCTCCCTATTCCCTATGTCGTAGTTTCTCTCCGTGGGAGAGAATTTCCTGGAGAAGAAGGCACATGGTCTCAGATTAGTGAGGCTAGCAGGACCTTGTGAAAGGACTGCTCCTGCGCCGTCCTCGGACGCATCCACCTCCACAATAAAAGGTTTCTCCTGATCAGGCTGGATCAGAATGGGAGCGCTACTGAATGCCTTTTTTAATTTTTCAAATGAAGAAATGGCCTCAGTAGACCATTTCTCCAAATCCGCCCCTTTCTTAGTAAGGTCGGTCAACGGTTTAGCAATTACGGAAAAATTCATAATAAATTTACGATAGTAATTGGCGAAACCTAAGAACCGTTGTAAGGCCTTTAAGGATGAAGGTCTTACCCATTCCTTAATTGCTAGTACCTTACCAGGATCCATCTTGAAGGCGTGAGGAGTCAGAACATGCCCTAGAAACAGAATCTCCTGCACACCAAAGACACATTTCTCTTGTTTAGCGGATAGCTGATTCTCCCTCAACATCTCTAATACTTGTCTAACATGAGACACATGGGATTCGAAGTCAGGAGAGAATATCAAAATGTTGTCAAGATAGACAATAACAAATTTACCTAAGAACTCCCTAAGAATGTCATTCATGAAGTTTTGGAACACAGCTGGGGCATTGCTGAGTCCAAAAGGCATCACCTGATATTCAAAGTGTCCTACCGGAGTATTGAACGACGTCGTCCATTCGTCTCCCTCCTTGATTCGGATTAGATTGTATGCCCCTTTCAGGTCAATTTTGGAAAACCAGGTTGCCCCCAGGACCTGGTTAAATAAATCCGGAATCAATGGGAGGAAGTATCTATTCTGGACAGTGATTTTATTTAATCTCCGGTAATCGATACATGGCCTAAGACCACCATCTTTTTTCTTAACAAAGAAAAACCCGCCCCCATAGGAGAGACAGAAGGTCTAATATGCCCTTTACCAAGGCTCTCCTTAATATAATCTTCCATGGCCTTGTGTTCGGGCATAGAAATATTATAAATTCGTCCTTTAGGAAACTTGGCCCCCTCTACTAGCTCTATGGTACAATCATAAGGTCTATGGGGGGGTAGAACCTCCGGGGTTGGTGATGAGAATACATCAGAATATTCTCTAACAACAGAGGGTAAAGTATCAGACTTTACTGAGACCCCAGCCTGTACCACGGACAAGCACGAGTCACACTTAGGCCCCCATCTCACCAACTCCCCATTGGACCAATCTATAGTGGGGTTATGTAGTCGGAGCCAAGGCAACCCTAGTACCACCTCAGCAGGTAGGTTCTCCAGGACTAGAAGCGAACATCTCTCTGAGTGGCACACACCCACGGTTAGAGAAATCTCTGAGGTACATAAGCTCACTGTACCACCAATAAGAGGAGTAGCATCAATAGCCATGACATGGATAGGAGTTGGTAAGGCAAACATAGGAATACCCAATCTTACAGCATACTCAGAGTCAATAAAGCTAGCCGCTGAGCCAGAATCAATAAAGGCCTTACCCGGCCATTTATCTACTCCCAGAGAAATCGTAATGGGTACCGAAAGCTTACATTTAGAAAATTCAGGGTGTACCTGGTCTTTAGGTTGCCTTGCCTTAGGAGACTTGACAGAGAGGACCTTCTTAGGACACTGGTTGATCCAATGGTCAGAATATCCACAGTAAAAGCATTCTCCACGTCTGCGGCGAAGGTTCCCTCGGGTCATGCCAACCTGCATGGGTTCCTCGGTGGAGACCTCAGCATTGTCTCTGGGATAGACCTCTGGCTGGACCACCATCTGGGAAGAGAACTGTTGTTCCTGTCGTCTCTCTCTAACCCGTCGGTCAAGTCGGACAACAAGGGTCATCATCTCCTCTAAGGTCTCTGGAAGTTGATAACTGACCAGAAGATCCTTTAATTTATCAGACAGACCTGACCTGAACTGACTCTTCAGGGCTGGTTTGTTCCATCCTGAGGGGACACACCACCTTCTGAATTGGGTGCAATAATCCTCCGCTGGTAAATTGCCCTGAACCAGTGCCTTTAGAGTCGTCTCGGCTACTAGAGCCCTTTCTGGTTCATCATAGAGGGTACCTAGGGCCTGAAAGAACCCCTCCACAGAATATGAACAACTGGCGCCAGCAGGTAAAGAGAACGCCCAGTCCTGGGGATCACCCTGTAATCGGGAAATGATAATGCCCACGCGTTGACTCTCGGGCCCAGAGGACACGGGGCGCAAACGGAAGTAAAGTTTGCAACTCTCCTTAAAAGAGAGAAACTTCTTCCGGTCTCCAGAAAAGGTTTCTGGGAGCTTAATCTGGGGCTCAAAATGCGGACTGGAGGCCTGAGGAGTGGAAGAGCCTTGCCCTAACTCAAAAGAGCTGAGTTTTTCCCCTAACTCCTGCACCATCTGCGTCAGATTAGAGACATAGTCAGTCAGGGTCACCAGAGGATTCATAATACAGTGGTTATTGGGCCTGTTAATCTGTAACGGTCGCGTACACACACACACAGGGGAGAAGGGAAGTGACCACTGCGCTCCACCCTTACCCCTGGCCCTGCCTACTTGCCTCGCGAGTCCTAATGACAGGGGACAACTGGACGGCAATCCCTAACTTGGAATAAGTGCAGGGATGACAGACAGATAAACAACAGGACGTGAACGGACCGAGTCAATACCAGGAAAGCTACAAAGTACAAAGGATTAAGCAAAGAATGGTCAGGAGAAGCCGGGGTCAAATACCAGGAGAGCAGAGAAGTACAAGAGGAGTCCTAAGAGAGTAGTCAGGTGGGAGCCGAGGTCACAATACCAGGACGGATGCGCAGTACAGGAGGATCAGGCAAAAGGATGGTCAAGGAACAGGATCAGGTAAGTATTCAGCAGTCCAACAAATAGCCAGGAACCTAGAAATTAACAGGCAACCTGTAGCCAGCAGGCTGCCTGTATTTATAGTGGGGAGTGAGGGTCATGTGACGTGGCTAGCGTCACATGACCGACAGACCAACCAGTCGAGCACCGAGTGATCAGCTCGGCGCTCAAGGCAGACTTAGGAGCAGGGAGCCATCCAGCTAGTAAAGCCGCCCTGGGAATGAGGTCAAACACAGATCCTCACTCCCAAAGCTAAGCAACAGGTCTGCGGGCGATGGGGGACCGAGTGCACCTTCGGAACCCTGTGACAGACGGGCATGTGGCACTATCCGTCTATCCTGGATCCAGAGAACTCTGGCAGGCCTGCCGGATTGCTGTGCTACATATGTGAAGCTAGACTTAGGTTGAAGTATTAGATAGAAATGGTGACGGTTTTATCACTAGAGAAGGAGAGCATAGGGGCAATGCACTGTGTGTGTTTTACAGTCAGGGTACCAGCTGGATAGTGATTCATGTCATACACAGTAGACATAAAAATCCTTCAGCAGCCACCCTGTTTTTTTTTTGTTTTTTTTCCCCCCAGAACCTCAACTTTCTACAGTTCTGCTTTAGAAACATATTCTCACCACCTCCAGTGGCATATATGTCACACAGCTGCACAGTAATTCTATGTATAAACTAACAAATTAACAGGGAATGTTGCAACAGTTCAACAAGATGCAGATGGCAATATATTAGACCACCCTTTAAAGGAAACTTGTCATCATCACATTTCTAATCCTATTTATCTACTCACTTTTCTATAAATACTTTTTTAATTCATTAATAATGATATTAAAATCTTTTCTGAACGAACTATCAGTTCAGAGAAAAACCTAAAATAAATGTTCCCGCCATATATGTAAATTCACCTTAGATGAGTCCTGTCTCCTCCATGCTTCAGAGATGAGTCCAGCTATCTCTGACTCTAGGAGTGCAGCCATGCCCACAAACGAATAAGACACACCCTTTACGATTGCTCATCTCCACCTCATCTCTTGCAAGTCTCGCAGCTGCGCAGTATATATTATATGATCAGTAGTAGTGTTGATTACGAATATTCTAATCACAAATTTTTATCGCAAATATCGGCACTCTGAGAATTCGTGAAGATCTAGAATATAGTGCTATATCTTTGTAATTGCGAATATTCTCGATTTTTTTCATCAGTGAGTAAGGTGACTGGTTCTGAACATGCGCGGGATATGGGACGTGAGTTCGGGAGGAGTATAGGATCTTTAGATTCTGTCACTCATGTAACAGGAGGTGGGGTTAGGAATAGGAAGTGATGAGATAAGCATTTAATTTACATAACTTAAAAAAAGTGAAAGTGGACTGTAAAAGAAGAACTTGGAGGTGTTTAAAAAAAAAAAAATAGGATGATTAGGGTGGGGGAGAACTATCTCAGGATGCTGATGATTCTTATGGTTAAAAACCGGTGACAGGTTCCCTTTAATACTGAGGCACAGTAATTCTATGTATAAATTAACAGATTAACTGGCATTGTGGCAGCAATTGAAAAAAGATAAACTTGGCGATATATTAGACTGCACTTTAATATTGAGGCACCGATATTCTATGTATAACCTAACAGATTAACGGGGATTGTGGCAGCAGTTCAACACGATACACACAGCGATATATTAGACTACCCTTTAATACTGTGGCACAGTACTTCTATGTATAACCTAACAGATTAACGGGGATTGTGGCAGCAGTTCAACATGATACACACAACGATATATTATACTGCCCTTTAATACTGTGGCACAGTACTTCTATGTATAAACTAACAAATTAACTAGGAATGTGGCAGCAGTTCAACAGGATGCACACGGTGATTACACTTAAGTTCTTGTCACATCTTTCCTTAAGCTCAGGTCACAGTGAAATGGCAGAGACCGTGAGGGATGAGGCTTTTTATATGGCTGTGACATCACAGGTGATGGCTATGGCATTATGGCATATCGCATTCCTGGGCTTCTTACTTTCACTTTGTAACACGTGCTGCAGCCATTTTAGATTTTTTTTTTTATTGCTACGAATTCCACTTCGGAGACTTAAATTCGCTCAAGACTATTCATGACCACCTTGCAATCTAGCAGCATGGGAGCACACATAGGCTGGCGCTTTTTTCCTATTGTGTGCAAGCATGACCACCACTGCTGGATTGCAGGATGGTCGTAACCATGGAAACAAACACTGTATAATGTGATGGAAAAATAAATCAAGCAAAAAAACAAGGCAATATGGACATTCACTATACTTTATTAAGTGCCTTGTATTAACTTTTTCTAGATAATAAGTAATATTTGCTGAAGTGAGACAACTTTAAGTAGTAATTTCTTGATCACACTAAGCAAGCTGTGATCCTTAGAGCAGGTCCTTCAGCAAGTATTTTCCACTCAAAAGGGGACCCAGTCTGCCTCTCTGCGAGAGCTAGTGGATGAGCTAGTGAGTGAATTTTTTTTTTTTTATCTAAAGGCCATATTGCACTAATGTTATAGCATTTTTAACAGGTATTTGATAGGCTGAATAGAGTTTTTGATTTGTGGCAAATTAATTCGTAACTAATCACATTTCTTGTCAAACTTTAGAGAAGCTGCCAAATCAAAATCTTCAAAACTTTGCTCACCTCTAATCACTGGTTTTATAAAAGAACTGTAACCTCTCCTGACATGTATTTTTTAGTAAACACTATAGGAGTCATTTATTATTAGATATATGCCATTTTTTGGCGTATATCTGTCACAGATTCAGTCACAAAGAAAATTTGCTGCCTAATCTGTGACTTTTCCCAAGTCTAAACAAAGCAGAATAGCGTGGGTGGGAAAGGGGGCCGGCCACGCCCCCCTGAACTGGCCGAGCTGCTGCTGTCTGCCCTATATCTCCTCCCACTGGATTCTTCAGGAAACTTTAACCCCTTTTTACCATCAGCAGCACAGAGTAAGGGCTGAAGGCTTTGTTGAGCAGCTGCAGGCAGTGAAGAGACAAATGCTGGGCACAGAATCTTCCCTCCTTCAGACACAGAGCTGACAGACTGGAGGAGTTCTGCAAAGCATTGCACAAAAAAAGGTAGGGGAAGATCCTGTGTGAATTAGCAGTGTCATTGTACAGCTGGGACTTGTAGTCCTACACATACAACATGATGCTGAGTATCCCAGCAGTCAGACATTTCAGTAAGGGCAGCACTTTTCTTCACTCCCTTTACAGAGCAGAGGGCAGGGCAGTCTTTTTTGACGCCCACAAATATTCAGGAGGAAAACCTCTGTGATCGTTGTTATTGCAGGCAAACAAAGTGCCAGAAGAAAACTAGGAAAATGAGGAAATATACAGTGAGGAACAGAAGTATTTTAACACCCTGCGATTTTGCAAGTTCTCCCACTTAGAAATCATGGAGGGGTCTGAAATTCACATTGTAGGTGCATTCCCACTCTGAGAGACAGAATAAAATAAAATAAAAAACAGGGAATCACATTGTATGATTTTTAAAGAATTTATTTGTCTTGCACTGCTGAACATAAGTATTTGAACACCAGAGAAAATCGGTGTTAATATCTGGTAGAGAAGCCTTTGTTTGCAATTACAGAGGTCAAACGTTTCCTGTAGTTCTTGACCAGGTTTGCAAACACTGCAACCAGGATTTTGGCCCTCTCCTCCACACAGATCTCCTCTAGATCTGTCAGGTTTCGGGGATGTCGCTAAGCACCATGGAGTTAAAGCTCCCTCCAAAGATGTTCTATTGAATTTAGTTCTGGAGACTGGTTAGGGCACTCCAGAACCTTGATATGCTTCGGGTCGTTGTCATGTTGGAAGACCCAGCGATGACCCATCTTCAATGCTCTGACTGAGGGAAGGAGGTTGTTGCTCAAAATCTCACAATAAATACCCCCATTCATCCTCTCCTTAATACAGTGAAGTCGTCCTGTCCCCTTCGCATAAAAGCACCCCCAATGCATGATGTTACCACCCCCATGCTTCACAGTAGTTATTGTGAAGGCACAATAACAGGTCTTTGAGTGCCAGAATTCTTGCTGTTTCTCAGGTGTTAAAATACTTATGTTCAGCAGTGCAAGACAAATAAATTCTTTAAAAATCATACAATGTGATTTCCTGATTTAATTTTTTTCTTATTCTGTCTCTCAGACTGGGGATGCACCTGCAATGTGAATTTCAGACCCCTCCATGATTTCTAAGTAGGAGAACTTGCAAAATTGTGTTCAAATACTTCTGTTCCTCTCTCTATATATAGAGAAAGGCTCACACATTGAGCCGAAACGTCGCTTGTCCCATGTGGGTAATTAAAGATTTTTTCTTCTTTTACTTTCTGGAGTGCTGCCCTTTTTGTTACTTTTATATATATCTATATATATATATATATATATATATATATATACACTCACCTAAAGAATTATTAGGAACACCATACTAATACGGTGTTGGACCCCCTTTTGCCTTCAGAACTGCCTTAATTCTATGTGGCATTGATTCAACAAGGTGCTGATAGCATTCTTTAGAAATGTTGGCCCATATTGATAGGATAGCATCTTGCAGTTGATGGAGATTTGAGGGATGCACATCCAGGGCAAAAAGCTCCCGTTCCACCACATCCCAAAGATGCTCTATTGGGTTGAGATCTGGTGACTGTGGGGGCCATTTTAGTACAGTGAACTCATTGTCATGTTCAAGAAACCAATTTGAAATTATTCGAGCTTTGTGACATGGTGCATTATCCTGCTGGAAGTAGCCATCAGAGGATGGATACATGTTCTCATTCTGTTTACGCCAAATTCGGACTCTACCATTTGAATGTCTCAACAGAAATCGAGACTCATCAGACCAGGCAACATTTTTCCAGTCTTCAACAGTCCAATTTTGGTGAGCTCGTGCAAATTGTAGCCTCTTTTTCCTATTTGTAGTGGAGATGAGTGGTATCGGGTGGGGTCTTCTGCTGTTGTAGCCCATCCACCTCAAGGTTGTGCGTGTTGTGGCTTCACAAATGCTTTGCTGCATACCTCGGTTGTAACGAGTGGTTATTTCAGTCAACGTTGCTCTTCTATCAGCTTGAATCAGTCGGCCCATTCTCCTCTGACCTCTAGCATCCACAAGGCATTTTTGCCCACAGGACTGCCGCATACTGAATGTTTTTCCCTTTTCACACCATTCTTTGTAAACCCTAGAAATGGTTGTGCGTGACAATCCCAGTAACTGAGCAGATTGTGAAATACTCAGACCAGCCCGTCTGGCACCAACAACCATGCCACGCTCAAAATTGCTTAAATCACCTTTCTTTCCCATTCTGACATTCAGTTTGGAGTTCAGGAGATTGTCTTGACCAGGACCACACCCCTAAATGCATTGAAGCAACTGCCATGTGATTGGTTGACTAGATAATTGCATTAATGAGAAATAGAACAGGTGTTCCTAATAATTCTTTAGGTGAGTGTATATATATATATATATATATATATATATATATTTATATATTTTTTTGCCTAAAACTTGCTTAGATTATGTATATATTGCTGACCATCAGATTTACAGTGCTACATTTTATTAGATTTTTTACATAACTCAGACAATACCTTTAATACACCACTGGGAAAATTAGGACGGAAACATCTAAAGTACAAATAGCTGAGCTTTCAAAGGAAATACTCAGCAAAGTTACTGTACGTTAGGACATACAACTGTTCTTATTTTTCACAGTAGTACACTTTAAAGAGGATGTCCCCTGACAAATATTCTATATTTTTCAAACTAGCACCTTGATCTAAATAATTTCATGTAATTAAAACTTTAGATGAGCAATTACATTACTCAATAAAATCTATTTGTACACCGCCACCTGCTGTTTTTTCTTTTCCTCATTTCGCTGTCCATCTTGCTGAGACGGACGCACATACTCAGTTCCATCCTTGAGCTTACACCAGATGTATCTATTGTTGTTGTTACAGGGAAAAGAGCTGCAGCAGAAAGAACATCCCTCCAACCCCTGAGAAGGGAAACACACCCCCTGAACTGCCAGCTTAGAATGAATCTAGCAGAGCAATTTCAGAAGTGAATGAAGAGATGGGGTAGGTTCTATTTTTTCATAAAGAGATTGTCATGTATTATATAATGTCTGATTTAAATTTTTTACAGAAATCATTAAATAACTCACGATTTAACCCTTAGAGGACATTACAATTTAACATGTTTGCATTTTAATTTTTCACTCCCTTTTTTTTTTTTTTTCATTCTGCGGTAAAATTGACCTGTTGCCTTTATTCTCCAGGTCAGTACGGTTACAATGATACTACACTTGTATAGTCTTTGTTTTAATACTGAAAAAAAAAGTTAAAAACTTTGATTTTTTTTTTTAACCATATTCTGCCCCCTATAACTTATGTGTACAGAGTTGTGTGAGGGCCAATTTTTTTGTGGGGCAATCTGTACTTTTCAGTGATACCATTTTGAAGTGTGTGTGAATTTTTGATAACTTTTATAAAAACATTTTGGGGGAGTTAAAGTGACAAAAAATGGTGTTATATCTTAATAGTTCGGGCATTTTCACATGCGGCAATACCCATGATGTTTATTTTTTCATTGGTTAAGCACTTTTATTTTATAGGGGGGTGATTTGAACTTTTCTTTTAACCCCACAATTACTTACTTTATGCCAGTATTTGTATCAGAGTTTCAAAAATCCCAATATTTTAACCTTTAATATTCAGTATAAAGACACACCATTCTGGATATAAAAGCCACATTGTATTGTTTATACTGTAGACCTCCGTGACTCGTTTTGGACTCAGTTGACTCACTGTGCATGCGTGCCCTTACTATGACTTAATCACCCATTCACATCGGCCCACTAGTTTATGCGCCTGGGCAGCACATGCAAACTCCATTCCCGAGGCTGTATGGGGAACTGACAGTACCGAGCAGGCACATTCATCAATTTACAGACACTTTGAGCCTGACCGGATCTGCCTTTTGTAGATAGCAGATGCTAGGGTGTAAACACACCCACATAACACGGATAGCTAATGATGATTCGTCCACCATCGGCCCATCTGCTTTGGACCAACCAATATGCCAGTGAGTACCTAGATTGTTTAAACCCCTTAAGGTGTTGGCCGTGCCTCGGACCAAATTACTGGTTTAACCAAGAAGCCATTATGCTTGATTCCACCTCTATTTTCTTTGATGAACCAGTTATAAGAAAATTAACAGGGGAAACACACCGGGAGAATGGTTTAGGCAAGTACCACATTTAATAGATAAACAATTCCATTAGGCCTTGATTCTCAAATTTTGGTGAATAGCGTGAATCCTTCAACCGTTATTGGGGTTTCCACATTATTTAAAAGATAAACAATTCCATTAGGCCTAGATTCTCAAATTGGGTTGAATAACTTGTACAATTCTACTGTTATTGGGATGTCCACCTTGTTTAACAGATAAATAATTCTTCTATGTCTTCATTCTCAAATTGGGGTGAATAACCTGTCCTATTCTCCTTTTACTGGGGTGTCGATATTGACATTGAATAACTTATTTTGCAGTTCGTGTTACTGTACAGTATGTCCAACAGACAGTTGCTAGGGCCCTCCAAAGAAACGGCAGGGGAAAAAATGTTGCTGTAGCCGGCCAAGTAGTAGCAGTAGAAGGGGGCTGGGGTTCTGCCAGGCAAGTAATGCATGCTGCCGGCTCTGCTCTGCTTTTCAAGTAGTGACCATGACAGTAATGTGGGAGCATGAGTTGCAAGTGGTCAGTGATGCAGCCATGAGACTGGTGAAAGTGACATAAGTGATGAGCAGACAGTACTGGATAATGATGTATCCGATTGCACGTGGGAGCCAGGTGAAGACGGGGCTTCATCATCATCATCAGGGGATGAGGGTGGCAGCTTTCCCATAAGACAGATGCAGGGTGGCAGCGTGCCACTGAGCAAGCAGGGTGCAAGCATAGCCATGAGTCAGCAGCTACTCAGAAGCCTATCTACCTGGAAACAACTAGCTGTGCATGGCTTCATAGAGGAAGCAGCAGTCAGTTATCACGGATTGGTGGGGGTAAAATGTTATACTCGCCGGTGTGGGAATTTTTCAGCAAGTTGCTTGTGGAATTCAGCAAAGCTGTATGTAGGTGACCATACTTCACCATGGGCAGAAGGTGAAGCATGGCCAGGGTGCCAATGTTGGAACCACAGCCCTGCGTCAAACACACGGAGCGTCATCATAAAGTGGCCAGTTAAAACTGTGGTGCCAATATAGTGGTACAGCCTGACGCATCCCCAGTGGCCCGTTCCCCTTCTCCAGCAGTCAAGACTCCACCACCTCATGTGTTTCCTTCCCATCATCCACTGATCCTGATTCTCCTCCTCCTACTCTTCATCATGCATTTTGTCAGCAATCTATCATCAAGTCGATCGCAAAGAAACAACAGAATGTGTGCACTGATCCAACAGCGCCGAAGCTGAATGGACTCCTGTCCAAGTTCCTGGTATTACAGTCCCTCCCTTTCCATGTGGTTGACTCTGCACTTTCAGACAACTGATGGCTTGTGTCGAGCCAAGGTGAAGAGTCCCGAGCCGTCACTACTTCTCTAGAAAAGCTATACCAGCCCTGAATATGTACGTATAGCAGAAGGTGGGCCAGTCGACATGTTGCACCAACGATATGAGCAGAGGAAGGCTGTGAATGATTTATTGATGAACAGGAGCACTCCCATGTGTAACTTCGATGTTAGTCAGTGGCAGCTCATGCGTGACACCTGTCATATATCTTCTATATAAAAAGAATCTTCATATAAAAGAGGATAAAAAAAATATATATGTATGTATCAAAAAAAAATTATATGATCCTTCGGGCGGACATAAATGTCTCTAAGTTCTTTTTATCAAGTATCTTAATTTGATTTGTGCAAGCAGTGAAACAAAGGGACAATTGTATATGCAAAATATATATATTGTTTATTATAAAACAAAGAATATAAAATCAATACAATTGCAAAACAAATGATGAAGTTACAAAATAAAACCCGAACACGCCACACGGTGGTGCTAACACACCCCTATCTCACCAACACAGTATAACTTAGTGATTTATGACAACCAGTGTCATACCTTTAACAAACAGACTCATATACCAATAGAAACTTAGGATCTTCTGTTTATCAAACAGGCTATAGCAATAAAACACGGATTATACAGGAAAATAAACGTTATTCCTTGACTCTGTTTTCCTATGACCAATCAAAAATATATGATATTATTATGATAAAATATTCTGCTCGGCAATCAGACTATGGAAAAATAACTTTCCAAGGGTTTAGTCCTCTTTTCAAATACTGTCAGATCTTCCATTAACAATATGCATCTTTGCTAAGAGAATAATCAGCATTATGGAGGCGCCTAACACTATATATTCCCACAGTATGGGAACTCTTGGCTATATATCGAGAGAAATATCGTATTAATATCACGAGCAGTAAACACAATATACGTTACCGGGTCAAAGATAGAGTTCAGATGGGACCAGTTCTCAAGAACTTTCCTAGTAGTCCAAAAAAAAATTATCCAAGTTTCTTCTGGTATAGTGTTCTTTTTGAGTTTTTGGTCTTAATTGAATGGGTGGATGCATGGATCTCTGCACACGAATAATTATTCCCCACCTTATCTAAGAATCATCCCCTTCTAGATTAGGAATTTCTAATCAGGTAAGGTGGGTGTATTCGCATGCTAATAACACAATGATGTCATATTAACCCTTGACATGGTATAAAACAAATGATAAAATAATATAATATTGTCCAACTGCCTCCAGATGGCACTGTGGTACTGCAGATGAATATCACAACCTTAAACATTAATTCTAAATACCTAATAATACATTTACATGACCTTCTTAACCTTTTTAATAGACATAATTGAGGAAGCTCTTTTCCTGACACTTTTAATTACCTATAACCTAGACTTGTTGGAGTCACTGTCTTCTCCTATCTTTTTGAATATATGTTAAACTTGATAACAATTTATTTAACGGCCTTGATACTCGGCATCGGAACTTGTATATTTTACTTATCTACATCCATGAATAACTATAGTTTTGAAATAACATTTAACTCTTCTCAGAAATCCAATTAACAGAAACTTACTTCAGTGTTTCTGTATCTTCCACAGGATACATTCTAAATGATACATACCTGGTATAATATACACTCACCTAAAGAATTATTAGGAACACCATACTAATATGGTGTTGGACCCCCTTTTGCCTTCAGAACTGCCTTAATTCTACGTGGCATTGATTCAACAAGGTGCTGATAGCATTCTTTAGAAATGTTGGCCAATATTGATAGGATAGCATCTTGCAGTTGATGGAGATTTGAGGGATGCACATCCAGGGCACGAAGCTCCCGTTCCACCACATCCCAAAGATGCTCTATTGGGTTGAGATCTGGTGACTGTGGGGGCCATTTTAGTACAGTGAACTCATTGACATGTTCAAGAAACCTTCATTTGAAATTATTTGAGCTTTGTGACATGGTGCATTATCCTGCTGGAAGTAGCCATCAGAGGATGGATACAAGTTCTCATTCTGTTTACGCCAAATTCGGACTCTACCATTTGAATGTCTCAACAGAAATCGAGACTCATCAGACCAGGCAACATTTTTCCAGTCTTCAACAGTCCAATTTTGGTAAGCTCGTGCAAATTGTAGCCTCTTTTTCCTATTTGTAGTGGAGATGAGTGGTACCCGGTGGGGTCTTCTGCTGTTGTAGCCCATCCACCTCAAGGTTGTACGTGTTGTGGCTTCACAAATGCTTTGCTGCATACCTCGGTTGTAACGAGTGGTTATTTCAGTCAATGTTGCTCTTGTATCAGCTTGAATCAGTCGGCCCATTCTCCTCTGACCTCTAGCATCCACAAGGCATTTTTGCCCACAGGACTGCCGCATACTGGATGTTTTTCCCTTTTCACACCATTCTTTGTAAACCCTAGAAATGGTTGTGCGTGAAAATCCCAGTAACTGAGCAGATTGTGAAATACTCAGACAGGCTCTTCTGGCACCAGCAACCATGCCACGCTCAAAATTGCTTAAATCACCTTTCTTTCCCATTCTGACATTCAGTTTGGAGTTCAGGAGATTGTCTTGACCAGAACCACACCCCTAATTGCATTGAAGCAACTGCCATGTGATTGGTTGACTAGATAATTGCATTAATGAGAAATAGAACAGGTGTTCCTAATAATTATTTAGGTGAGTGTATATATATATAAATCGATAGATTGTTACACATAGACAACACATTATATGAATTATTGGTTAAAATATGTTGTAAACTAAATATACCATACAGAAATATATATAATATAATTATGAATATATGAATTGAACCTCATACAGCAGGTGTGCCTCAAGGATATGAATTCTTATCTTGTCATGGCTTATCCATGAAACAACCTTGTTCCCTTCAGACAGACATGTCTGAGGAAGTTAGTGTACTCCCCATAGATAAACCCCTAACTTTAGCAATAACTTTTAAAATATAATGTCCGTTCATATTCACAATATTTTTTTTTTTTATAAACTGAACTTGCCATGAACTCATCTTGGCCTCTCCAGCCACATAACAGAACTTTGGTTCAAGCTGATTTTAGTCTTAAAGGCAATGAGCATTCATTTTGGCTATAATATCATTAGACAATATTGTATACGTATGAAAATGCACAACACACCTGCCATTTGCTCAGGCCTTTTAAGGAGGCCACTTTATTTGTCCGTCTCCAGGACTGATGTCATTCCACCACTTCATGTCCTGGGGCAGATGCAATCTGACTGTTTAGAGGACAGGAGTGGCGCCTATATCTTACGGCCACCTAAGCCCTGTGGGGGCTGAACTTAAGGAGGAGGAGGATGAGAAAGAGGAAATTAACGCTCAGGAATTGTATACAGAAATAGGTGGTTTATCTCCCCAAGCGACAGGAGAGGAGCATGAGGAGCATGAGGGTGATGAGGAAGACCAGGCAGATTAGAGCGACAGACCATGGCAGTATGCAGTGTAAATAGAGGCAGATAGTCTCTCTGATTCCCTTGAACAAATGGCCAGATGCATGTTGAGATGCTTGTGTAGCGACAGCCGCATTATCAGCATTCTGCAGAAGGATGACTACTGGCTCGCCACGATGTTAGACCCTGGCTATCGGGCCAAAATATGGGTCTTTTTTTACACCTGCTGAGAGGAAGGATAAACTCAACTACTATTGAGACATCTTGTGTAGTCAGTTGGTCGCTGTCTATGTGCGCCATCTCCCATTCTCATGAAGGTCTGACCGGGGGACCCTATGCTTCACTCCACTTCGCGGACATTTTTGATCAAACGTGTGTTGGGCTCATCTACCAACGTCAAGGTAACTTCTGCAGATGGACCTGATGCAGGTTTATCAAATATGTATAGTAGGTATAGTACCACTGTAATCCAAAATAATTCCTAATCCCTTATTCTTTTGTTTGCATATATAATAGTGTGCTGCCATATGTATTTTGTTTGTTCTCTGTATGTTAGCTTCATAGATGTGCACCTGTGACTTTGGATGTGCTAGTCTGAATTTTCTTTGCATTTCTTTTGATCTTTCAGAAGAACCGAAAAATGGAAAACACTATGATCCTGTTTTTGGAGAATCCATGAACATACTGTTGATACCCTTCCCACTCTGTCATGGGGCCACTACTTGCATCACTGGCTAACACAATCTATCAATCTATGTATAAACAGCAGACTGTAAAATTAGACAGCTCTTTCCCTATTTAGTAGAATCAGTGGCTAACAGGACAGGTTATCTATTAATCAATAAAGACATCCCACAAACAGTGAAATGAGACAGCTCTTTCTCACTATATTAGAATATTGGGCCACTGCACGGTTAAGTACATTACACCTGATGCTAACATTGACCTGTAAAGCTAAGTTCACACTTATTTGGTCAGTTAACTCCAGCAGTGGCTACATGATGAGCCTAAATCAGGAGCCAATCCTACTCTCAGTAAAAGTGGGAGGAGTTTAGAGGAAGAGTTAGGCTCACCATAGCCCATCACAATTGCAATAATTTTCTGTAGAAATCTAGTGTAAGTTATAACTAAGAATTTTGCCTGCTACTAGCTGGTGCAGATTACAGCAACACTGATGCAACACATTTATTAAGAGGCTTACAACTCTAGCTGACATTTTACTAAGACTGGTGTGTTAAATTCTAGTCATTAGTAAATGTGCCCCATTGAGTTATAATAGTCATAACGTTAAAAAATATCCCCAATGCATTTGCATTTCAGAATTACCATCAGTAATTAATAGAAAAAAGACTGAAATGCAACACGGTTTTACCACAATTATTATGGCTATTTACCTTATGTATTTTCAGTGTCTGCAATAATTGTAAATAGTTATGTATAGTATTATTATGTATTATTCATGTTTTGGCCGCAACTACCAGTAAGACGTTGGAGTTTTAAAAAACAAATTCAACCATGGGTGTCCCTGCCAAAAAAGTAACCACTGCAATATAACGGCTATATATATAGGGACTCCCCAATGTGCATGTAACTAAGAACAGCTCACTAAATGAAGCAAAAAAAATAGAAGAACTAAAGCTTATAAACATCCAATTATGAAAAAGTATTTTATTATTACATAATAAAGAGTGTATATAATACCATTAAAAAGGAGGGTAGGAAACAGAGATAAACACCATCCCAGCAACCTTCAGATCACTAAATCCAAATAGATATATGTACAATCAAAAATTCATCAATTATATAATATCATGATAAATTGTTGTGAATAACATAAAAAGGACAACAGATAGCAATACTACCCACAATGCAATACTACAGTGTAAAGCCCCTATGGCTGAAATGTATACCATCTAAATCCCAGAAGGGATATGGCGTAACCTGATGTCCTAAATATAAGCTGAAAGTCTGCACAGTGTATAGATACGAGAAACTCACCCAATGATGATAGGACCTGAGTTCCTGGGATGGCGTTACCCCTCTTTATAGGAGTGGGCTTGTCCTGCTTCCTGCAAATAGGTGGTGTTCTTATTCAAAGACAGTGAAGAGAGGAAGCACACCGCAGAGCTCCTGCTCCTTAGAATTCTCCAGAGAGAACAATTAAAGTCATCCTGAAGCAAAAATTTAGAGAAATCAGACAGCAGAGTGAACAGCTGATCCCCTGCATTAAAGACACCAGACTACCACTAGGCCAGATACAAGTCAAGTACCTGATAGTTGATAAGTGTTCCAAAATCTAAGTTGCAGTTATCCAACCTACTTCCATGCTTTCTTACTGGTGCCAGAAGTTGCACGTTGAATTTGTTGCTATTGAATGTACCAAAAGTTATATACAGTAATGTACTTAAGGAAAAGAGACTGTTATACGTTCACTTCTGGTCTCATTCTTCAAACTACATTTCCACTGCACCAATCCTCAGGAAGCAATGGCCTGAGGGAATACACAGTGACACAGCACTTCATCAGGGTAGTTTACTGAATAATACTCGGTTATTAGTAAATCAGTAGAGTTCTGTGAAACAATAAGACAACAACCTATTAATACATGGTATAATGTGTTTTTTAGTTTTTTAGAGAGGTATGACATGTGGCCTGTTACATTGCAGTTGTTGATGTTTTTATTTTATACTCAAAGCTGGAAGTTGTGGTTTTGGCTACAAAAACTAAAATTGAAAACTGCACTGGGTGTACCTGGATTTGTATGCATAGTGACGGTTAGGTCTACTCAATTGTGAAAACTTTGTCAAGTTAAGATGCACCTCAACTTCTGCAGCTCAAATTCAAGCAAAACTAAATACTCATGTCTTCCAGATATGAAATCTTAGTCATCTTGTACAGAAAAACAGTTAACAATTATTACTGTATATTGAGTGTTAGCAATGGTTGCTACAGTTTGGGAAGTGATGAAAAACATGATTTCTGATCTAACAAAAAGAAAAAGAATAAACAGGAAACAAATACATAACCAAATGACTCAATTTTAAATGCACACAGCTGTCCTTTAATAGATCATCTATTAAGATAATTCGTAATACTTAAGATTTTTAATTAGCACGTGTTATTTTCCACTGCAGTTTTTCCCCCTCTTGTCACATGAGTCTGTTTACTTTAAGCTGATTCATTAGGTTTATTAAGTGCCCCCTACTGTTACCTGTCTGCTTCTTGTCCTTCCTTGATTAATGACAGAAAGAAGACTCATCACTTCAGTTCCAGCATTCGCTGATCGGGAACATCATGTTATGCTCTGTGCTCTGTCATAGACAGAGCCATTTCCCCCTCTATTGGTCAAACTGGAAAATCAGATATGAAAGATAATTAAGCACAAATGAGGGATCTTGTGGAAGAATTACTGCAATGAGTAACTTACAAAGTAGGTTATATTATGCCTCGTGTACTTGAGTGTATCCAATTTGCAGTCTGTAAACTGGAAATCCGCAAAATATGTTTACTGACAGTGTGCAAGCTGCAATTTTCTTAATGCCTTCACTCCAACTGCCTACTCTTGTCCGCTAAATGGAAAAGAGTGGGACATGTTCTATAACTTACAGAATGGCCACACAGGTGCGGACAGAACACTTATGACTTCTATGTGCTGTCCACATATTTTGCAGACCCATATAAATTATTTTTTCCGCAAGCGATCCACCAAAAAATATGAATCGGTTGTGGAACAAAACTACGTTCATGTGTATGAGGCCTTATTGTGAACCTTTACAATATCAGAAACATGTCAGCTATTGAATAATGATACCCTATTACCTCTTAATTATATATGTCACTGATTCGTTCTCGTCATTAAATGTACTAATATTGTTATTGAAAGAGCCCTGTAATAGACATTTCCTCAAAGCACGTACTGTGATCCCAAGACACAGGAAATCAGTAGAGGCCCCTTCTGTCATAGAGTGGATTGGTAAAATGAATCACTTGTTGAATGCAGTCATTCATGGCTGATGAAGAGTCAGCCATGATAATAATAATCGAGACCCCTATTGCAAGGCATGTGAGCGACATACATGCTGGCAACACCAGTAGGTGGGGAACGGCTTACATACATCACACCTGTGCTCGGCACATGAGGACGGGGTTGTGGTTATGATCGCTAGCCACACCCACATCCTCTGATTGGTCCGAGCCGGCAGCTCCCTCCGCTCTCCCCTCTCGAGGGTGCATCCTTATTTAAAGAGATGGGCGCGTACCGCCATCATAGTGCCGACACGCTGCACAAGACAGGTGCAGCATCTACCGCCGGTACCATAACTTAGATTAGACTACCGCCTCTCAGATCCCGTGCCCAGCTCTTGATGAAGTGTCTAATTAAAAAAGACACAGAAACGCGTTGAGCTGGCTGAGAGAGCATAGCTTAGGTAGCCTGATGGTGGTAGTAAATGACCACATTGCGCTCCATTACTTAATTACGTAAAAAGACCTACTAAACTAAAGGTCTTTTGTACAACACATATGCCCCCAGAATACGGACCTTACATGGCCAAATAGGGGTACACCTGTCTTTGTGGGGTGACAATACGGACCTGAGGGTCAAGGTGCACACGACCAGCCAGTTGAGTGACCCTAATTCACAGTGGGTCACGTACTGTACCACAACCGTCTGGCTGATCGTGTATGAACCCTAAGGATATTAGGACAATATTGGGAAACCACACATCCAATTGTTTCGACATCCAGATTTTGTGTTGTGGGTACAAGTCCTTTAATCCCCACACTAGACATATAGTGGCAGAATATATGGGGGTTTAGACATACTGTAGACCTGTTGTTGTAGGTCTTTCCTCCTTGCATATGTGGGAACTATAACAAATTCTAGCGGGTAATGATTTACTGTACCCCGCTTTCGCATGTTAATACCATATCTCTGCCTGTCTCTTAATGAGAAAAGAGAGATTTGCCACTTTTTATTTTGTTACTTATTAAGAAAGTTATTTTTTGTCTTGTTTTAACCTCCTTCAGGCAGTAAAACATTCATGGCTGATGATGACCAAAACAGATCTGACTAAGTAAGACATACATTGATGCCATGAACATCTTGTAAGACAAGCCTGATATTTCCTAGTTAGACACCTGGATGCCACACACCTCATTGTGTCACCTTGCTTGTTTTTCTTGAATACCTTTAGTGGGGTGGGGAAAAACCAAAAGACGTTCCACCCTTTTTTTCCTCTCGCCTTTCACTTTCCTACTCCCTCTGTTTTTTATCCGATTTTTCTTCTCTCTTGCACTTCTTTCTTTCTTCTCTCTTCATTCCTATGTTCTTTATACCTTGTTTTAGCAACACAAATCAAAGGGTTTAATTCCAAAGCTATAACTAGGGATGAGCAAATGGAATCAGACAAAGTGGAATTCGATCAGAATTTCAGGAAAATTTGATTCGCAATGAATGCGAATTTCCTCGTGCTTTGTGGTAACAAATCGCAATTTTTCCGAAAATGGCAGCTACAATGGCGGCTACACGTGTGAGGACATGGGGCAAGGAACTCTGGGAAGGCAGGATGAACCCATAATGCCATGCATACAGCCAATCAGCAGCCAGCCAACCCTGTGATGTCACAGCCCTATAAATACGGTGGCCATCTTAGAGTCAGACATTTTCCAGCATTTTGAGTGCAGGGACAGACGTGAGAAGGCGCTAGGGACAGCAATAGTAAAAACCTCATTGCGAAAAAAAATATGAAAAAACAATTTAAAAGTGCAGAGAAAGGATAGGGAGGAATCCATTCACAGCATCTTAGTGCAGGGAGAGACGTCAGAAAGCTCTAGGGACAGTGCCAGAAAAGCGATTTACAAGTGCCGGTAAAGTATGGGGAGAAATCATTTCACAGCATCTTAGTGCAGGGAGAGACGTCTGAAGTCGCTAGGGACAGTGCTAAAAAAACTTTATTGTAAATTAAAAAAAGGCATTTACAAGTGCAGGGAAACATTTTTTGGGGATCCAAATAGCCCTTTTAGAGTTCTGGCATTCGAGCAATTTGTTTTTTTGGGGTGCAAGTGCAAGTGTTATCTTAAAAAGACTTTAGTGGCTTTAGTGGCTTATATCTGTGGAAAAAAAATATATATTTCACTTCTTCAGTTATTTGTGTTGAAAGAGTTTAGTGGTCTATTTCAGTACAAAAAAAATAAATATATATACGCATTTCACTTCTGCAGTTATATATGGTGAAAGTGTTGAGTGTTCTATTTCAGTACAAAAAGGGAAAAAAATTATGCACTTCACTGTTGCATATATTTGTGGTGAAAGAGTTTAGTGGCCTATTTCAGTATAAAAAGAAAAAAATATTCTCAGTTCTTCTCTGCAGTTTTTTGTGGTGAAAGCATTTAGTGGCCTATTTCAGTACAAAAAACTAAATATATTCTCAGTTCACTTCTGCAGTTATTATTATTTCAGTACAAAAACAAAATATATTCAGCGTTCACTGTTGCAGTTATATGTTGCAAAACCTTTAGTGACGTATTTCGGTTGAAAAAAAATATATATTCAGCTTTCAGCGCTGTGGTTATATGCGTTAAAATCTTTATTGAAGTATTTTGGTCGAAAAACAAGATTTATTCAGCGGTCAGGGGTGCGGTTATATGCAGAAAAATCATTTTTCTAATATTTTGGTCGAAAAACAAAATTTACTCAGCGGTCAGCGCTGCGTTTATATGCGCTAAAATCTTTATTTAAGTATTTATATTGAAAAACAAAATGTATTCAGCGGTTAGTGTTGCGGTTATATGCGGTAAAACCTTTATTGAAGTAATTCGGTCGAAAAACAAAATGTATTCAGCAGTCAGCGCTGCGGTTATATGCACTAAAATCTTTAGTGACGTATCTTGATGAACTTTGAGACTTTTCCGGGCTCAAAGCTATCTTGACGCTTTGTCTTCTCATAGTCTGTAGCTACTTGAGGCCTGTTCATGCCAGGCAGGTTCACCCAGAAGTATCTGGGTCGATGAGCAGCCGATACCGCACTTGCATCAATCTTGACAGGATTTGTCTCCAGTTGGAGAGAAATCGTTTTTTTGGAATGCTTTCTCCATCGTAACCACGTTGTCGAATAAACTGAAGACTGGCAGATTCTCTCCTGTCTTAGGCAACATTTAATTTTTATTATTACATTTATTAAATATTGAATGTTAAATTGAACCAAAACTTGATTAAAATTATAAGAAAGTAAACTAAAATTTGCCAATATATTATCCCAATCTTCGAGGTAAATTTGCAAATTTTTGTGCCAGAGAACGTGTATTAATAAATTGTGTTTTAAGCAACACTTTATAAAGTTGAGAAATTGTAATCTTCTGTTCTGTCCCATATTCACTATAAATGAATAGACAAAGCGGCCACTCTGTGGCCTCCTCATGCTGCTGCCACTTCCACAATCTCTCGTCATCGTGCCACTCTGTGGCCCCTCATGCTGCTGCCACCTCCGCAATCTCTCGTCGTCGTGCCACTCCTACTGTGGCCTCCTCATGCTGTATCCTTCTCATGCTGCTGCCACCTCCACACTGTCACCATGCCACTCTGTGGTCTCCTGATGCTGCCGCCACCTCCACAATCGGTCATTGTGCCACCCTGTGGCATCCTCCAGATGCTGCTGCCACTGCCACCTCCACACTGTGTCATTGTGCCACTCTGCGGCCTCTTACTGATGCTGCTACTAACACCACCTCCAGAATTTGTCATTGTGCCACTCGGTGGCCTCCTCATATTGCTGCCACCTCCACACTCTGTCATTGTGCCACTCTGCGACTTCCTCATGCTGCTGCCACCTCCACACTTGGTCATTATGCAACTCGGTGGCCTCCTCATACTGCTGCCAACTCCAGACTCTGTCATTGTGCCACTCTGCGACTTCCTCATGCTGCTGCCACCTCCACACTTGGTCATTATGCAACTCGGTGGCCTCCTCATACTGCTGCCAACTCCAGACTCTATCATTGTGCCACTCTGTGGTTTCCTCATACGCTGCCACCTCCACACTCAGTTATTGGTCCACTCGGTGGACTCCTCATGCTGCTGCCACCTCCACACTCGGTCATTGTTCCACTCGGTGGACTCCTCATGCTGCTACTGCTGCTACCGCCACCTTAAGACTCTGTCATTGTGCTACTCGGTAGCTTTCTCATTCTGCTGCCAACGCCACACTCTGTCATTGTGCCACTCGGTGGCCTCCTCATACTGTTGCAAACTCCAGACTCTGTCATTGTGCCACTCAGTGGCCTTCTCCTGATGCTGCTATTGCGGTTGCCGCCACCTCCAGACTCTGTCATTGTGCCACTCTGTGGTCTCCTGATGCTGTCATCTCTGTTTTAGAATCATTCGTGTTTTTTTTTTGCATTAGCAATACTGATTAATTTTTAAGCAAATTCTGACCGAATGAAGGAGGATGCTCCACAGACAGGATCAGTTTTTTGTGGGTTATTGTTCTGACGGCTCAGAGGAAGGGCAAATTAATCAGTGACGTCAACACAAACTGAGTGCTGACACCCTGGATGGCATACACCCCCGTATCCTAAGGGAATTAAGTAATGTCATAGCCAAACCCTTATTTCTGATATTTTCAGACTCTATACTGACAGGAAGTGTCCCACAGGATTGGTGCATAGCAAATGTGGTGCTAATATTGAAAAAGGGTCCAAAAACAGAGCCTGGAAACTATAGGCTGGTAAGTTTAACATCTGTCGTGGGTAAACAGTTTGAGGGTTTTCTGAGAGATGCCATCTTAGAGGATCTCAACGGAAATAAGAAAATAACGCCATATCAGCATGGATTCATGAGGGATCGGCCATGCCAAACTAATTTAATCTGTTTCTATGAGGAGGTAAGTTGACAGCGGCGAATCAATGGATGTCGTGTATCTGGACTTCTCCAAAGCATTTGACACTGTACCACATAAAAGGTTAGTATAAAAAATGAGAATGCTCGGATTGGGAGAAAACGTCTGTATGTAGGTAAGTAACTTGCTGAGTGATAGAAAACAGAGGGTGGTTATTAACGGCACACACTCAGATTGGGTCACTGTCACTAGTGGAGTACCTCAGGGGTCAGTATTGGGCCCTATTCTCTTCAATATATTTATTTATGATCTTGTAAAAGGCTTGCATAGTAAAATATAAATTTTCGCAGATGACACTAAACTGTGTAAAGTAATTAACACTGAAGAGGACAGTATACTACTACAGAGGGATCTGGATAGATTGGAGGCTTGGGCAGAGAAGTGGCAGATGAGGTTTAACACTGACAAATGTAAAGTTATGCACATGGGAAGGAATAATGCAAGTCACCCGTACATACTAAATGGTAAAACACTCGGTAACACTGACATGGAAAAGGATCTAGGAATTTTAATAAAGAAAAAAAACTAAGCTGCAAAAACCAGTGTCAGGCAGCGGCTGCCAAGGCCAATAAGATAATGGGTTGCATCAAAAGGGGCATAGATGCCCGTGATGAGAACATAGTCCTACCACTTTACAAATCATTAGTCACACCACACATGGAGTACTGTATACAATTCTGGGCTCCTCTGAACAAGACAGACATAGCAGAGCTAGAGAGGGTCCAGACGAGGGCAACTAAAGTAATAACTGGAATGGGGCAACTACAGTACCCTGAAAGATTATCATAATTAGTGTTATTCACTTTAGAAAAAAGACGACGTTCCATATTACTATGTATAAATATATCAGGGGTCAGTACAGAGATCTATCATCTATTTATCCCCAGGACTGTAACTGTGACGAGGGGACATCCTCTGCGGCTGGAGGAAAGAAGGTTTGTACACAAACATAGAAGAGGATTCTTTACGGTAAGAGTGATAGTGAGTACAATAAAGGAATTCAAGAGGGGCCTGGATGTATTTCTGGAGTGTAATAATATTACAGGCTATAGCTACTAGAGAGGGGTCGTTGATCCAGGGAGTTATTCTGATTGCCTGATTGGAGTCGGGAATTCATTTTTTGCCTTCCTCTGGATCAACTTGCAGGATGACAGGCCAAACTGGATGGACAAATGTCTTTTTTCGGCCTTATGTACTATGTTACTATGTTACCCTCTCCACTCTGTTGGGAGGCTCTACTTGTATAAGCGTTTAATAGAACAGGTTCTGTTTACATCTATGTGGAATCAGCTGGCGACTGTGTAAAAGGAGTGTACTTCTTCTTGGCACTTACATCGACCTGTAAGGTTGAGTTCATACTTGAGTTATTTGGTCAGTTTTGGCCCTGTGACTGTCCTAATAAGTGAAGTGTGCAACGCCTATCATCTGCATGTCATACAGCAGACTCCCTATGTGTGTTACTACAAGGCACAGTGTTCTACACCACTATAAAGGCTCTTAGAAGCCAGGAAATAGATGTTTTTTAACGTAATTCGCCACAAATATATTTGTATCGAAAAAAATTATTCCCAAAAAATTTGTTGAATCAAATTTTTAAAAGATTCGCTCATCTCTAGCTATAACATCAATAATAGCCTTCTTTTGGTTAAAATTTGAAGATTGGGCACACTATCAGTCAAGATACACTTACCTGTATGTATGTAAATTGTTGCTGTCTGCTCTTATGTCATTTACAAGGTGTTTTTATAAAGTTACTTTATCTATGTTCATGTCTTGAACAGATGATTTTGTCTTGATCACATTGCTGTCTCCAGGGCAGGGAGTCTCTTTCCCTGAAGGGACATGCTGCTAGATGCTGTTCAGGATAACTAATGGCTGCTCAATCAAAGGCATGACTCCTTAATTTGTTATTGAAAACCTATAAGTCATTCTGATTTGCCTTAGGTCTCTGCAGTGTAGGCAGCAGATAAATTCCATATTTGTGAGATGGTGGATGCTTGCCATTATTTTTTTACTGTGCAATTTTACAATCTTATATTGGATGTTGGTGCTGAATATGGCATGTCTCCATTTCCCAATTAGCCATGCCTTTTGATTTTGGTCCTGAGATAGCTTAAACTTAGGGTACGATAACACAACACATTTTGTGCCATTGTTGTGATGTAACTGTGCTGTGTTCGAGTACCGCTCGGCTAAAAGGCCCTCAGTGGGTTCTTATTAAACTAATTAAGACCATACTGTTCAGTGGGTCAGTATTGTTAATGGCCACATGGCACCTTCAATACAGCTCGGCCATTTAACCGCCTCACGTCCGCCCATAGACTATAAACTTCCTATGGGTGGACGTCTATTTCTGACAGCACGTTTTAAAACGTCCTGTCAGAAATAGCAGCTGCACGCTAATCGTGCAGCTGCTGATCGGGTTGCCCGCTGTCAGTGACAGCAGGGCAACCCTAAGACAAGGCAGGGACAGTTCCCAGGTGTCCCTGCCTTCACGATCGCTGCAGACACAGCGCTCACCGAGCGCTGTGTCTGCAGAGCAGGAAGCGCTGTGCGCTTCCTGTTCCGGCCCGGCGGTCATGTGACCGCCGTGACCGGAGTGTGCAGGAGCTGTGTGAGGTCTCTCAGAGACCTCGATAAGCCCTGCTGTGAGGCTGTACAGCGCTGGATTGCTGCTGTACAGCCTCTATAGGGGTGCATTTGTCCTGTAACTGGGGCTACTATGTCAGCCCCAGTTACAGGAGAAATCAACTGTGAAAAAAAAAAAGTGAAGCAAATGTCCCCCAGAGGTCTTGTATGACCTTATGGGGGACGAAAAGTGTAAAAAAAAAATAAAAAAAATAAAGGGTTGAAAAAATAAAATAAAATAAAGTTTCACATGTAAAAAAAAAAAAGTTCCCAAGTTAGGAATAAAAAAAAAAAAAAAAAATAGAAAAAATAAAATAAAATAGACAAATTTGGTATTGCCGCGTCCGTAAAAACCAGCTCTATAAAAATATCACATGACCTAACCCCTCGGGTGAACACCGTAAAAAAAAATTAAAAAACTGTCAAAACAAGCAATTTTTGTCACCTTGCATCACAAAAGGTGCAACACCAAGTGATCAAAAACGCGTATGTCCCACAAAATAGTACCAATAAAACCGTCACCTCATCTCGCAAAAAATGAGCCCCTACATAAGAAAATCTCTCAAAAAATAAAAAAACTATAGCTCTTAGAACATGGAGACACTAAAACATCATTTTTTTGGTTTCAAAAATGCTATTATTGTGTTAAAGTGAAACAAATAAAAAAAAGTATACATATTAGGTATTGCCGCGTCCGTAAAAAGCAGCTCTATAAAAATATCACATGACCTAACCCCTCGGGTGAACACCGTAAAAAAAAAACAAAAAAAAACTGTGCCAAAACAAGCAATTTTTGTCACCTTGCATCACAAAAGGTGCAACACCAAGTGATCAAAAACGCGTATGTCCCACAAAATAGTACCAATAAAACCGTCACCTCATCCCGCAAAAAATGAGCCCCTACATAAGAAAATCTCTAAAAAAATAAAAAAACTATAGCTCTCAGAACATGGACACATTAAAACATAATTTTTTTGTTTCAAAAATGCTATTATTGTGTAAAACTTTAATAAATGAGAAAAAGTATACATATTAGGTATCGCCACGTCCGTAACAATCTGCTCTATAAAAATGTCACTTGACTGAACCCCTCAGGTGAACACTTTAAAAATAAATAAATAGAAACTGTGCTAAAACAACCAATTTTTTGGTCACCTTGCCCCATAAAGTGTTATAATGAATGATCAAAAAATCATATGTACCCAAAAATAGTACTAATAAAACTGGCACCTTATCCCCTAATTTACAAAATGGGGTCACTTCTTGGGAGTTTCTACTGTAAGGGTGCATCAGGGGGCTTCAAATGGGACATGGCATCTAAAAACCATGTGGAGTTCCTTTTCTTCTGCGCCCTGCCGTGTGCCCATACAGCAGTTTATGACCACATGTGGGGTGTTTCTGTAAACCGCAGAATCTGGGTAATAAATATTGAGTTTTGTTTGGCTGTTAACCATCGATGTGTTAAAGAAAAAAATTGATTAAAATGGAAAATCTGCCAAAAAAGTGAAATTTAAAAATTTGATCTCCATTTTCCTTTAATTCTTGTGGAACGCCTAAAGGGTTAACAAAGTTTGTAAAATCGGTTTTGTATACCTTGAGGGGTGTAGTTTCTACAATGGGGTCATTTATGGGGGTATCCACTATGTAGGCCCACAAAGTGACTTCAGACCTGAACTGGTCCTTATAAAGTGGGTTTTGGCAATTTTGTTATAAATTTGAAGAATTGCTTCTAAACTTCGAAGCCTTCTAACGTCCTAAAAAAATAAAATGACATTTCCAAAATGATGCCAACATAAAGTAGACATATGGGGAATGTTAAATAATGTGAAGAAAATGACTGGGCACACCTAAGGATACTTAGTTGCTAATGTTTATTAGATAAAAGGACAATCAATGTAGTGGAGTAAATATTATACAATATAAACTTGCGACAGTAAAATTATGTGGCAACACTTCATATAAAATTCTGTATGTTTGTAGTTGACGTGCGCATTTAATCACTATCGTAATGAAATAGCATCTGTGACTAAAAGCTGCACTTCAGATACAAAATAGAAATAAGTAAATAGATGGAATTAATGCATAGAAGACGACCTCATATAAAAGCAACAATGTATATAAGTGAAATATAATATAACATAGCCCAATAAAATTTAAATATAAGTGTTGGTCTTGATAAAAATAAGAGCCGCAAATTGAAGGTAAAAATGCAATATGATATATTCTCCTAAGATATGTGGACTAAAAAGTAGAGATTCACTATCCTGGAAAAATCATGAAGTTCCAGGTAAGGCAGGTGTCAGTTCAATATATCGAAAACGGACCCTGACAGGACAAAGATGCAGTTTATAGTGAATGGTGTCTTACACCGTAGGTGACTCGGCGGCGTCCCGCTTTCAGTCAGAGAGGGATCCCTTAGAAAGATGGTAAACAAGTTTAGGAACAGTCTTACCGGTTTTTGGAGGTTCCTCACGTGTGGAAGGAGCCTCAGCTGTCTATCGGAACTTTGCTGTTTTCCGCTGTAATCAGGTAGAACCCCCGATAGATGTTTTGGGTCACCTGTTAGTTATTAGTTTGCTGCACGCGGTCCCGCTTGTTACACGCGGTTGCGATGTCGCAGCTCCCGATGAGCAGTTTCAGACCAGCTTTATCAAGACGGTGTAGACTTGTTCCTCAATATAGTCGGTGTGGTGCACTCACACAAAGTAGAGCTTGGGGGGTCAGACCAGACGCGTTTCGGGGCTAAGATATCCCCTTCTTCAGTGGCTATCCGACCTCCCCAAAAGACCTTTCTTTTATGCTCCACAAAGGAGCTTTGCAAAACCCGTGTCGTGTTCTGATACCGGAAGTCCTGTAGAAGTGATTGTTCCATCAAACATTATGTATTTTCTTTTTCGATATAGTAAAGCGGCTTATCTTGTTCCATTTATTTCAACCATTAGTTATGTATGTCCACATCTATAAATATCATATTTAGTTATTGTGTTAAATAGCATTAGGATAACCTTGCGGTTCACTTGCGGTTTGTTTTAAATATATGTTGGGACTGCAGAGCCGACTAAACAAATAGTGTCTGCATGTATAAAAATACAAATACAAGGAAAACGTTCCATAAACATTACCAGTACATATATAAATATCTATATAGTAAATGTATTAAAAATAAGAATATTAAAAAGTATATTAAAAAAGACAGCAATATAATTACATAAAACTTGCATAAAAATTAATAAAACTCAAAATTCCATAGAAAAAATTCCCCATATAAAAATTTTTGATATATAAAAAAAAATTATTTTTTTTTCAAAAATTCATAAAACTTTTTTTATTTTTTTTATTTTTTTTATTTTTTTTATTTTTTATGTATGAAGGAATTTTTCATTATTTCATTAACTCACAAGACTGAGGCAGTGGCGTATGGAGTCGATAGATGTAACCTGTTAGAGGACTGCCGTCGAGGGGGAGCCAGCCGGGGCTTATTAGCTATTCGGCAAAGCTCACCCTCAAAGGCAGGCCCCAACCATCAATCACAAAAAGCCAAAGAGTTCACATTCTGCATTTAAGCCGTCAGGAATCATGGTCTCCATTTCAAAGATTCTCTGCGTTTCTAATCTTGACATTCTGCTGATGTGATTACCTTTTCTCCAGCTTTTTGGAACCTTATCTATGGCTGCAAATTTTAAATTCGATGGGTCACTGTTATGCGCCATTTTAAAGTGTCTAGAAAGTGAGTGGGTATCTACACCCTTTTTAATATTTGATATATGTTCAGAAAGACGTTTTTTAAGCATTCTTTTAGTCCTGCCTATGTATTGGCGTTTGCAGGGACATTCTATCATGTAGATAACATTCTCTGTACTACAGGTTAAAAATTCTCTTATAGTGTGTTTGTGTCCATTTGTGGTCGCAATTACTTCTTTTGTTTGTTTTGTGAAGGATGTTAATTTGCAATTACCGCATTGGCCACACCTGAAAAAGCCCTTAAGATCCATCCATTTTTGTATTGATGAGGTATTAACTCGTTGTTCGTCTTCCTTAACTGTGGGTGCTATTTTGTTTCCCAAAGTTGGTGCTTTAGTGAAGACGATTAGGGGTTTTATTGGGATTATTGTACCTATAGTTTTTTCTTTTTTAATAATATCCCAGTGTTTATTTATAATCTTTTTTATTTTATTGTGTTCACTACTATAAGGTAATATTATTTTCACTTGCTTATCCATTTGTCCTTTCTGATTTTTAGTTTTATCTTCAAAAAATTCCTTTCTATCCATTTTAGTGACTTTATTTAGTGCCACATTTAGAATTTCTTCTGGATATTCTTTTTTTAAAAATTCTAATTTCATTTTTTCAGCCTCAATTTCAAATTGATCCTTCATTGTGCAATTGCGTCTCAACCTTTGGAATTGGCCCTGCGGAATGTTGGTAAGCCAACTCGGTAAGTGGCAGCTGTTAAATAAAATATAACTATTCCGCGTTGAGGGCTTAATGAATGTACAGGTTTTGAGTACCTTGTCTTCTACATAAATTTTTAAATCCAAAAATTCCAAGGTTTCTTTGCTATTTGTTCCAGAAAATTTGAGATTAAAATTATTATTATTAATATCTTCTAAAAACTGATTAAGTGATTCGGGGCCTGATTTCCAGATAAAAAACACATCATCGATGTATCTTTGCCAGAGCACTCCATACGACTCTATCGACTCCATACGCCACTGCCTCAGTCTTGTGAGTTAATGAAATAATGAAAAATTCCTTCATACATAAAAAATAAAAAAAATAAAAAAAATAAAAAAAGTTTTATGAATTTTTGAAATTTTTTTTTTTTTTTTTATATATAAAAATTTTTTATATGGGGAATTTTTTCTATGGAATTTTGAGTTTTATGAATTTTTATGCAAGTTTTATGTAATTATATTGCTGTCTTTTTTAATATACTTTTTAATATTCTTATTTTTAATACATTTACTATATAGATATTTATATATGTACTGGTAATGTTTATGGAACGTTTTCCTTGTATTTGTATTTTTATACATGCAGACACTATTTGTTTAGTCGGCTCTGCAGTCCCAACATATATTTAAAACAAACCGCAAGTGAACCGCAAGGTTATCCTAATGCTATTTAACACAATAACTAAATATGATATTTATAGATGTGGACATACATAACTAATGGTTGAAATAAATGGAACAAGATAAGCCGCTTTACTATATCGAAAAAGAAAATACATAATGTTTGATGGAACAATCACTTCTACAGGACTTCCGGTATCAGAACACGAACCGGGTTTTGCAAAGCTCCTTTGTGGAGCATAAAAGAAAGGTCTTTTGGGGAGGTCGGATAGCCACTGAAGAAGGGGATATCTTAGCCCCGAAACGCGTCTGGTCTGACCCCCCAAGCTCTACTTTGTGTGAGTGCACCACACCGACTATATTGAGGAACAAGTCTACACCGTCTTGATAAAGCTGGTCTGAAACTGCTCATCGGGAGCTGCGACATCGCAACCGCGTGTAACAAGCGGGACCGCGTGCAGCAAACTAATAACTAACAGGTGACCCAAAACATCTATCGGGGGTTCTACCTGATTACAGCGGAAAACAGCAAAGTTCCGATAGACAGCTGAGGCTCCTTCCACACGTGAGGAACCTCCAAAAACCGGTAAGACTGTTCCTAAACTTGTTTACCATCTTTCTAAGGGATCCCTCTCTGACTGAAAGCGGGACGCCGCCGAGTCACCTACGGTGTAAGACACCATTCACTATAAACTGCATCTTTGTCCTGTCAGGGTCCGTTTTCGATATATTGAACTGACACCTGCCTTACCTGGAACTTCATGATTTTTCCAGGATAGTGAATCTCTACTTTTTAGTCCACATATCTTAGGAGAATATATCATATTGCATTTTTACCTTCAATTTGCGGCTCTTATTTTTATCAAGACCAACACTTATATTTAAATTTTATTGGGCTATGTTATATTATATTTCACTTATATACATTGTTGCTTTTATATGAGGTCGTCTTCTATGCATTAATTCCATCTATTTACTTATTTCTATTTTGTATCTGAAGTGCAGCTTTTAGTCACAGATGCTATTTCATTACGATAGTGATTAAATGCGCACGTCAACTACAAACATACAGAATTTTATATGAAGTGTTGCCACATAATTTTACTGTCGCAAGTTTATATTGTATAATATTTACTCCACTACATTTATTGTCCTTTTATCTAATAAACATTAGCAACTAAGTATCCTTAGGTGTGCCCAGTCATTTTCTTCATATCCAATTGCCTTTTAACAGCGGGGTGACGCTGTAGGACTGAGAGCACCCTTTTTTGGTGTGTCTACCACCCTGTGCATCCGACTTACATATTTATTTGATATTTTTCTTTGTCACCCTAGTGGATAGCACGGTTGGTTGACCCACCATGGATATTTGGGACCACATGGAGATCAAAAAACAAAAAGTAGATAATTTTCTTTTCGACAACAGTAATTTGAATACTAGTAACCCTGATATATGCATTAATACCACTTTCAGAGAACTAGAAACATTATTAATCCGCCAGCTTAAACAACGGTGGGAAATTAAAACACTAAGGAGATGTATAGAAATTGACAAGATTCCCAAAGGTTTATTGATTTATAAAAATCCTGCACAAGATTTATGCAGTGATATATTTAACAAAGAATGGGAGGACCTTTTGCATGGACAGTCGGTTGCATGTACAAAACTTATCATTAAGAGACGTATGGAAATATTGGAAGAAACTACCAAACGTATCGCAGATTTAAAAGTAATAATAGATAAATTTACTAAGAATGAAGAAATTAACTCAATTCAAACCGACATATGCAAAAATTTAGACAGAATAGAACAAGAAATAATAGAGAAAAAAGTAAAAAAATTGAATTTCAAAAGAAGAGGGAGGACTGATAGGGAAATTAACAACAGAGAAGGAGGTGCTGAACATGTACCAACAATAATAGCAATCAGCAACACGACAAATGAAATAGATACGACTGAACAAGAATTAACAAGAAATGACCACTTCAACATTCCCACATATAATAGATTTGAAACACTAGAAGAAACTAATCATTTTTTAGACCGCACTCCCCCACACCACCGTTCACGTATAAGACACAGATCACCACCACTGAGAGCACAAACCACACAGAAAAACACACATATAGACCATCAATACAATCTGAGAAACAAAAATCAGAATGCATCACAGATACACAAAACCCCAAATATGAGGAGACACAACTCACAGGACGAATATCACAATCACAATCACACACACAGGGTGAGACATTACGACACAGAAAGGGGAAGACACGAAGAGGAACAAGGAGAAAAAGGACACTATCACTACAGACATCACCCATAATCACAAATGATGCAATTATTAATTTAAGTTCAGTAACCCTATCAGACACACAAAAACAACTCCTTAATAAAGGTTTAAAGTTTGCACCTACAAAACCACTCAATAAGTTTGAAACTTTTATTGGAGTGGAGAAATTCATAAGGAAATTATGTCTAAAAAAATATTTCTTAAAAAACCCAATGAGCCGAGAAATCAATTTGCCCACAATCCAAGACCCAATCATACACACTTCTTTGAAAAATAAATCAAAGAAATATCCGAGAAATGAACTCAGCCAAGAACTGATAACATTCAAAGAATGTGTTATGAGGGATGTAAAAAAGATAAAAAGCAATGTGAAATATAAACGGAATAATTTAACACAAAAAGAAACCATAGCACTTAAACAATTACAAAAAGAAAACAATATAATAATCCGTCCAGCGGACAAAGGCGGTTCCATAGTGATTCAAGATACTGAAAAGTATAATGCAGAATGCCTGCGTCAACTGGCGGATACCAGTACATATCAACTTTTAAAAAATGATCCAACTGATCAATTTTATATTAATTTAAGTAACCTTTGTAAAAAAGGAATGGACAGCGGTATTTTAAATAAAGAAGAACATGATTTTATTTTAAATAAATACCCCAGAATTCCGGCCTTTTATTGTATCCCGAAAATTCATAAAGATAAATCAAATCCCCCCGGACGTCCGATTATTTCAGGGATTGAGTCATTAACTGCAAATCTTTCTATGTATATTGACACTCTACTTCAAACCAAAGTGAAAAACACACCTTCATACGTCAAAGATACAACGCAAATAATAAAGAAAATAGAAAATATGCAATTTGAAAACCATTGGATAATGGGCTCTCTAGACGTACAATCCTTATATACGGTCATAGACCATGAACAAGGTAAAAAAGCAATAAAAAAACAACTAACTACAGAAGGTAGACTAACAGATATACAGATAGACTTTTTAATTGAGGGTATTAATTTTATATTAAATCATAATTATTTTTATTTTAATGGATCCTTTTACTTGCAGATTCGGGGCACTGCCATGGGCACCAGGTTCGCCCCCAGTTATGCTAATTTATTTATGGCCGATTGGGAAGAGCAACTTGTGGCCCCCAAACTGGGGACGGACCTGGTGCTCTGGCAAAGATACATCGATGATGTGTTTTTTATCTGGAAATCAGGCCCCGAATCACTTAATCAGTTTTTAGAAGATATTAATAATAATAATTTTAATCTCAAATTTTCTGGAACAAATAGCAAAGAAACCTTGGAATTTTTGGATTTAAAAATTTATGTAGAAGACAAGGTACTCAAAACCTGTACATTCATTAAGCCCTCAACGCGGAATAGTTATATTTTATTTAACAGCTGCCACTTACCGAGTTGGCTTACCAACATTCCGCAGGGCCAATTCCAAAGGTTGAGACGCAATTGCACAATGAAGGATCAATTTGAAATTGAGGCTGAAAAAATGAAATTAGAATTTTTAAAAAAAGAATATCCAGAAGAAATTCTAAATGTGGCACTAAATAAAGTCACTAAAATGGATAGAAAGGAATTTTTTGAAGATAAAACTAAAAATCAGAAAGGACAAATGGATAAGCAAGTGAAAATAATATTACCTTATAGTAGTGAACACAATAAAATAAAAAAGATTATAAATAAACACTGGGATATTATTAAAAAAGAAAAAACTATAGGTACAATAATCCCAATAAAACCCCTAATCGTCTTCACTAAAGCACCAACTTTGGGAAACAAAATAGCACCCACAGTTAAGGAAGACGAACAACGAGTTAATACCTCATCAATACAAAAATGGATGGATCTTAAGGGCTTTTTCAGGTGTGGCCAATGCGGTAATTGCAAATTAACATCCTTCACAAAACAAACAAAAGAAGTAATTGCGACCACAAATGGACACAAACACACTATAAGAGAATTTTTAACCTGTAGTACAGAGAATGTTATCTACATGAAAGAATGTCCCTGCAAACGCCAATACATAGGCAGGACTAAAAGAATGCTTAAAAAACGTCTTTCTGAACATATATCAAATATTAAAAAGGGTGTAGATACCCACTCACTTTCTAGACACTTTAAAATGGCGCATAACAGTGACCCATCGAATTTAAAATTTGCAGCCATAGATAAGGTTCCAAAAAGCTGGAGAAAAGGTAATCACATCAGCAGAATGTCAAGATTAGAAACGCAGAGAATTTTTGAAATGGAGACCATGATTCCTGACGGCTTAAATGCAGAATGTGAACTCTTTGGCTTTTTGTGATTGATGGTTGGGGCCTGCCTTTGAGGGTGAGCTTTGCCGAATAGCTAATAAGCCCCGGCTGGCTCCCCCTCGACGGCAGTCCTCTAACAGGTTACATCTATCGACTCCATACGCCACTGCCTCAGTCTTGTGAGTTAATGAAATAATGAAAAATTCCTTCATACATAAAAAATAAAAAAAATAAAAAAAATAAAAAAAGTTTTATGAATTTTTGAAAAAAAAAATTTTTTTTTATATATAAAAATTTTTTATATGGGGAATTTTTTCTATGGAATTTTGAGTTTTATTAATTTTTATGCAAGTTTTATGTAATTATATTGCTGTCTTTTTTAATATACTTTTTAATATTCTTATTTTTAATACATTTACTATATAGATATTTATATATGTACTGGTAATGTTTATGGAACGTTTTCCTTGTATTTGTATTTTTATACATGCAGACACTATTTGTTTAGTCGGCTCTGCAGTCCCAACATATATTTAAAACAAACCGCAAGTGAACCGCAAGGTTATCCTAATGCTATTTAACACAATAACTAAATATGATATTTATAGATGTGGACATACATAACTAATGGTTGAAATAAATGGAACAAGATAAGCCGCTTTACTATATCGAAAAAGAAAATACATAATGTTTGATGGAACAATCACTTCTACAGGACTTCCGGTATCAGAACACGAACCGGGTTTTGCAAAGCTCCTTTGTGGAGCATAAAAGAAAGGTCTTTTGGGGAGGTCGGATAGCCACTGAAGAAGGGGATATCTTAGCCCCGAAACGCGTCTGGTCTGACCCCCCCAAGCTCTACTTTGTGTGAGTGCACCACACCGACTATATTGAGGAACAAGTCTACACCGTCTTGATAAAGCTGGTCTGAAACTGCTCATCGGGAGCTGCGACATCGCAACCGCGTGTAACAAGCGGGACCGCGTGCAGCAAACTAATAACTAACAGGTGACCCAAAACATCTATCGGGGGTTCTACCTGATTACAGCGGAAAACAGCAAAGTTCCGATAGACAGCTGAGGCTCCTTCCACACGTGAGGAACCTCCAAAAACCGGTAAGACTGTTCCTAAACTTGTTTACCATCTTTCTAAGGGATCCCTCTCTGACTGAAAGCGGGACGCCGCCGAGTCACCTACGGTGTAAGACACCATTCACTATAAACTGCATCTTTGTCCTGTCAGGGTCCGTTTTCGATATATTGAACTGACACCTGCCTTACCTGGAACTTCATGATTTTTCCAGGATAGTGAATCTCTACTTTTTAGTCCACATATCTTAGGAGAATATATCATATTGCATTTTTACCTTCAATTTGCGGCTCTTATTTTTATCAAGACCAACACTTATATTTAAATTTTATTGGGCTATGTTATATTATATTTCACTTATATACATTGTTGCTTTTATATGAGGTCGTCTTCTATGCATTAATTCCATCTATTTACTTATTTCTATTTTGTATCTGAAGTGCAGCTTTTAGTCACAGATGCTATTTCATTACGATAGTGATTAAATGCGCACGTCAACTACAAACATACAGAATTTTATATGAAGTGTTGCCACATAATTTTACTGTCGCAAGTTTATATTGTATAATATTTACTCCACTACATTTATTGTCCTTTTATCTAATAAACATTAGCAACTAAGTATCCTTAGGTGTGCCCAGTCATTTTCTTCATATCCAATTGCCTTTTAACAGCGGGGTGACGCTGTAGGACTGAGAGCACCCTTTTTTGGTGTGTCTACCACCCTGTGCATCCGACTTACATATTTATTTGAATGTTAAATAATAAATATTTTATGAGGTATCACTTTCTGTTTTAAAAGCAGAGAAATTGAAATTTAGAAATTTGCGAATTTTTCAAATTTTTGGGTAAATTTGGGATTTTTTCATAAATAAAGGTGAAATATTTTGACTCAAATTTATGACTATCATGAAGTACAATGTGTCACGAGAAAACAATCTCTGAATGACTTGGATAAATAAAGGCGTTCCAAAGTTATTACCACATAAAGTGAAATATGTCAGTTTTGCAAAATTTGGCCTGGTCAGGAAGGGGGCAAATGGCCCAGATGGGAAGTGGTTAACAGTACAGACCCATTGAACAGTGAGGTCTTCATTAGCTTAATTAGAGTCCGCTGCAGCCCTTTAAGCCACACAGTACTCAAATGCAGCACAGCCATGTCACAACCATGACACAACCGCATCATGTGGTCATACATTTTGATGCCATTTTTGATTGCGAAAACTATCATGGCTTTGTCAGTTGACAGCGGAAGGACACAGGGACATTTATGCATTGAGTGTCTGGGTTAGCCTTAAAATTGAGCTGGGTTAGCCTTAAAAGGCAGAGATTTCCCAATGAAGTTGGATCGAGCAAGGCATTGGTTGACTAGTTCCATGTGTATATGCATCCTGTGAGGGACAGCAGGGGTCCATTTAAAGAAATGCTGCCTGAGGGGACTGAACATCGTTGGTCATAAGGTCAGTGGGTTGCTTACCATGGGTGGACTGGCCGTAGACCCAACAGGAAAATTTACCAGTGAGCCATGGCCCAGAGGGCCACCCAAGCCCTCCTCTTGGCCGACAGCCAGGCAGTGATGAAGCGTGGGTTGCCAGCACCCGGGGCAAGCCACGTATTGTGCCCCCAACCGGTGGCTATGCCCCCTTTTTACAGATAATGTAGTAGATATAACTTGCAGTCATACGTAAAACCAAAGATAACATAGTGATAACTCTCTGAGTACAGATAATGTAGTAGATGGGTGTGAGCCCCCAGAATTCAGAACACACACAGTGTGACCTAAAGTCTGGGGCCAGGCTGCTACAGTGTGGGCCAAATTCTATATCCACCCGTCCATCACTACAGAACATACAGGCTAATACAGCACCCCATACCTCTTACATCTAGTGACTTCTCTTTCCTCATCTTCTCCTTTTAGACCTTCAGACCAGACCACCATTTTTCAGCCATTTCTCGACGCTGCAGTTTGACAAAAAAAAATCTTAGTTTACTACTTTTCCATCATCCTCCCATCTTCAGGACAAATCATCCTACCACCCCCAATACTTTGCTCCCCAATATTATACTGCAGAAATAGATAAGCCCCCTGATAATACTAGTACCACACAGATAATGCCCCCTTCAATAATTATTGGCACACAGTGCCCTAAAATAACTGTGCCCAGCAAATAGTGCCCCTGACACTAATAATGTAAACATAACGACCCCCAAAAATAATTGTGGTAAGCTGATACTGTTCCAAAGTTCCCACAGTAATAGTGCTCCCAAAAGTTTCACCAATAGGAATATTTCTCTGCTAGAGCACACATAGTAGTAATAGTGCTCCTACAGTGTCCCAAACATGTCCCCACTGTGCCCCAGAAGTAATAATGCTCCCATAGTGCCCATACTAGTATTCATGTTCCCTATAGATCCCCAGTAGTAATAAAGTCCATCATAATGTCCCCCCCCAGGAGTAATAATTCTCCTTATAATGTGACAGTACAAAAAATGCCCACTTATAATGTGTGCCAGTGCAAAAAATACTCCCTTTTAATGCCCCCAGTTGAGCTAATGTCCCCATAGTGCCCCCATAATGTGCCAGTATAAAATACCCCTATATAATGCCCCCAGTAAATGCCCCCATAGTGCTCCTCTCCCCCCTTCATCCTTGTGCCCCCCATAATGTACCAGTATAAAGTGCCCCATATATAGTGCCCCAGTAGATGCCCTCAGTGTCCCCCATCATTTTCAAGTATAAAATACCCTTCTTAGTGCCCTGTATAGATGAGCCCATAGTACTCCTCTCCCCCCTTCCCCATAGTACACACCATAATATGTCCCAGTATAAAATGCCCCTATACAGAGCCCCCCATATAAAATACCCCTTCTTTGTGGCCTCAGTAGAAGCCCCATAGTGTTCCTCTCCCCCCTTCCCCCATAGTGCCCCCCATATAAAATACCCCTTCTTTGTGGCCTCAGTAGATGCTCCCATAGTGCCGCCAATAATGTGCCTGTAAGAAGTGCCCCCATAGATGCCCCCATAGTGCCACCCAATAATGTGCCCCAATAATGTGTAAGGAAGAAGTGCCCCCATAGATGCCCCAACAGTGCCCCCAATAATGTGCCAGTCAGAAGTGCCCCCATAGATGCCCCCAATCATGTGCCAGTAAGAAGTGTCCCCAAAGATGCCCCCCAATCATGTGCCAGTAAGAATTTCCCCCATAGATGCCCCCCCAATCATGTGCCAGTATCAAGTGCCCCCCCAATCATGTGCCACTAACAAGTATTGTACCATATAAAAAAATAAACACTTATACTTACCTCCATCAGGCTGACAGCGATGTGATGCAGGCCTCTTCCGGCCTGTGTCCCATGCTGTACGGCTCAGGCAGCCTATCAGAGGAACGGGGAATGGAGATGCCTGCAGCCTATCAGAGGAACAGGGAAGGGAGATGCCTCTCCCCTGCCCTGCTGCATCTATCTGTATCGCTGTCCTGAGGACGGCGATACAGATGACCATGAAGAATGGAAGAGCTCATCTCCCTGTGCCCTGCCCCCACTTGTAACCAGGGCCGCGCTGCCTGGGGCGATTGCCTCAATCTGCCTAATTGGCGGTGCGGCCCTGCTGGTGCCCCCTGAAATTTTGCGCCCGGGGCAGCCAGATACATAAAGATCAAATGCTCTCAGCATTAATTAATGTAGGAGCATCAGGGACTTATACATTTGGCCAGTGGCCGTAGGTGCCCTCTTGAATTTAACTGTATTGCCATCCTTAGAATTATGATACTACTTTATACTGTGGCAAGGGTGGCAGTATTTTGTGCTGCACTGTGGAATTTGGTTCTGAAGAGTCAGTATTTAGTGCTGCACTGTAGTATTCGTTTCTTCGGGGGCGGTATTTTGTTCTGCACTGTGGTATTGCTGACGCCACCTACTTCTGTTGTCCCTTCTTCTGTCAGTTCAAACCTGCTAGTGCCTACAACAAGCAAACAGCAATGTGTTGCCATCTGATGGTTTTCTACAAGTATGTATGTCCACTACCTCTGTATAAACATTACTAAAAAGTGAGAAATCCAAGAAATCTATATGATTGACATGATATTTGACTTTAAAGATGAATCCCAACGGATTTTTATTGCGAAAACAAGTCACCTATGGTATAGCCATCACACTATACCCCCAAATAAATAGGATATCTTCAATATATTGGCCTTACCAGACCAATGACTCCATAGGGCCCTCCCCATCAGAGGCAAAAAGGTGGAATTGTTCCCACCACGCTACATAAAATCTGGTGAAGGAGTGCTCTTGTCAATCCACCTCTCCATTCCCTTCTATAAGACTATATATAGACAAAAGACCGGCACTCACTGTTAGAAGGTATTGTTGGCTTTATTCAAAGCATGGATACAGCATTACTCAGAGCAACACGTGTTTCGGCTCAACAATGAGCCTTTGTCAAGCATAATGAAACTGAGTTACAAAGGAATTTAAATAGAGCGCCATGACCGGCGTTCAAACGTGGTGACGTCACGTTGCCATAGTAACAATATGTATACAAAGTAACGAGTTGTAGCTGAAGACATAGTCAATTGATCAATCACTCAAATCGGTGATCGCAATGCTAAAGTAAATACTTATACTCTATAAGGAAAAGGGGACAAGAAAATAGGGGAAAAAAACGGCTAGCATGTGGTGCAAACATACACAAAAGCCAATTAGACTGAAAAAATAATGATAAATGTCCTGAGATATCTCCATCTCTTACAGACTAACCATGATTCCATGAATTTTATATATTTCAATTTTGCATTATTTTCATTATTTTCAATTTTCATTTTTTCTGTGACTAAAGAAGAAGGAAACAAGAAAAAAACAAGAAAAATTAATAAATTGCCTCATAAAAAGGAACTCAACTCATAATCTCGATTGAGACCTTTTGGTTCCAAAGTCCGCAAGGTGTGGATCCAAAAGCTTTCTCGTTTTTTGAACATTGATAACCTGTTGCCACCTCTACGTGGTTGCTGAACCTGTTCAATAATTTGAAACCTTAATTGTGATATATTGTGAGACTTTAATATACAATATATCATCTAAAAATGTAACTCCTATACAGTTACAATTGTTACAGAAAGGTCTCTCTTTTAGTCCTACTGAAGTTTTTGATAGTTTCCAATTTGATATGGATTGTCGCCGTTTTTTTAGGAGTATACGTTTAAAAGCACATTTTGCAACCAAGGATGTGTCGGTCTCTACATTGATTACACCTATACATCATGGCTTAAACTTGAACCAATTTGGTTTAAGATTGAAGAGTAATTTCCAGCCTCCAAAAATACATCATCCTGCTGAGACCTACATATCCTTGGTGCAGAGGGATTTTAGTGCAATCATCTCTGATTTTCAACATGAGGGTTGGGCGGTTGCACAGAACTTAACTAAGGAAGAAAGACATGCATTATACACGATATTGGATGACAAATCGGTTATATTTAAACCCGCAGACAAAGGGGGTTCACTGGTGATGTTAGACAGGGAATATTATGTTTCCGAAATTTTATCACAACTATCAGATCGTGACACATATTATCCATTAGACAGGGATCCGGTTTTTGATATTAAGCGTAAATTAGCCGAGGTTGTGAATATACATAAAGATAAAGGATTAATAGATGATAAACTGTGCCAATTCTTAATTAATCAATATCCGGTAACCCCTGTTTTATACATGTTACCTAAAATTCATAAATGTTTGACAGCCCCCCCTGGTCGGCCGATTGTAGCCTCTAATGACTCTATATTGTCTGCACCTGCGATGCTTCTTGAAAAAGTGTTGACTCCGCTGATTAAGAAAACTCCCTCTTTTTTATTGGATACCACTCATTTTTTGTCTGATATTCGGAATGTACATTTAGAGACAGGAGACCTTTTTGTTACTCATGATGTATGCAGCCTGTATACATCTATAGAACACGTGAAAGGCCTTGCTGCTGTGGAATGGGTCCTGGAGTTTTCAAGTTACAATGCACAAGAAAAAGATTTTTTTCTTCAATTATTAAAACTAGTTCTAGAGGAAAACTATTTTTTATTCCAGGACACATTCTTCAAGCAGAAACGGGGGACCGCGATGGGCTCGCATGCCGCACCGCCATATGCAAATAGCTATATGGCTTGGTTTGAACAACATTTTGTATACAATAATCCATTTTATACACAATTTTGCATTTTTGGGCGTCGATTCATAGACGATATTTTTTGCATATGGCGGGGCGGCATCGAGTCCCTGGACTTATTTACTAAACATCTGAATAATGTATGGCCTGAACTAACATTCACGGTTCAAAGTGATCCAAACAAGATAAATTTCTTGGATACTTGGGTAATAAAAGGCCCTGATAATTCAATACAGACGGATTTATATATAAAAAAAACGGACAAAAATAGTCTGCTTCATTATTCTAGCAATCATTCACCATCGGTAAAAAAATCTCTGCCCCTCTCACAATTTAGACGTGTTGAAAGAATTGTGTCAAATGAAACAGTGAGAACAACGAGACTAAAAGAGATGGCAGATAAGTTTTCTTCTAGGGGCTACCCGAAACCTCTGTTAGATTGTGAAATTAAGAAATGTAGTGGTGAGGCTGACAACAAAAAAAGATCTTGTATTGATAATAGACGATTACCGTTTATTGTTAAGTACCATCCGTGGATTAACAAATTCCGACATGTGATCAATAAACATTGGGGGATTGTGCGTGCGGCTTACCCTGATGTTGTTGAATTCAGAGATGTGCCTATGATTTGCTATAAAAGAACCAGAAATATTAGAGATATAATTGTTAAAGCTGATATAGGTGGCAGTAAGATGTCACGTCAACTTTTTCTTTCTACTCCTAAAAAGGGTACCTTCCCTTGTCTGCACTGTGTTCACTGCTCAGCAGTGATTAAAGGTGAAACTTTTTCCCATCCGCACACAGGAAAAAAATTCCCGGTCAAGGGATTTTTTACTTGTGACAGCAACTATGTTGTATACCTGCTAAAATGCCCCTGTGGTTTGATATATGTTGGGGAGACATCTGTCAGAATGAAAGATAGGTTCAGTAACCACAAGTCCAGTATACGGAAGAAAAATTTGCTATTACCTATTCCCTTTCATTTTGACAGATGTTCTCACAATATATTACAATTAAGGTTTCAAATTATTGAACAGGTTCAGCAACCACGTAGAGGTGGCAACAGGTTATCAATGCTCAAAAAACGAGAAAGCTTTTGGATCCACACCTTGCAGACTTTGGAACCAAAAGGTCTCAATCGAGATTATGAGTTGAGTTCCTTTCTATGAGGCAATTTATTAATTTTTCTTGTTTTTTTCTTGTTTCCTTCTTCTTTAGTCACAGAAAAAATGAAAATTGAAAATAATGAAAATAATGCAAAATTGAAATATATAAAATTCATGGAATCATGGTTAGTCTGTAAGAGATGGAGATATCTCAGGACATTTATCATTATTTTTTCAGTCTAATTGGCTTTTGTGTATGTTTGCACCACATGCTAGCCGTTTTTTCCCCTATTTTCTTGTCCCTTTTTCCTTATAGAGTATGAGTATTTACTTTAGCATTGCGATCACCGATTTGAGTGATTGATCAATTGACTATGTCTTCAGCTACAACTCGTTACTTTGTATACATATTGTTACTATGGCAACGTGATGTCACCACGTTTGAACGCCGGTCATGGCGCTCTATTTAAATTCCTTTGTAACTCAGTTTCATTATGCTTGACAAAGGCTCATTGTTGAGCCGAAACACGTGTTGCTCTGAGTAATGCTGTATCCATGCTTTGAATAAAGCCAACAATACCTTCTAACAGTGAGTGCCGGTCTTTTGTCTATATATTGAAGCGGGTCTTCTCATACCCTGGACGCGAGCACCACGATACAAAGAGGAGTGCCGACTGTTTCCCACTGTTTCCTTCTATAAGACTGATGGAACTCTGTCTATGTCAGTTCCATATCCATAGGTATAAATGGAATGGTGAGCCCACATGCACTCTACTGCTCCATTCATAGAGGGGACTCAGGGATCCTTGTGCTTAGGATCACTGTGGCCCCCAGCAGTAATATCGGCCTACAATATGAATTTTATAACTTATCTGGTGAACAACTCCTTTGAGATGTGTGTATTTACTGTATATATATAAAAAAAAGTTCTTAATTTCTTCAACAATGTATCTCATATACAGTATCAAAGACCTATTAGCTCCACATGTTAAATAGTCAGGAATTTACACAAGACAGACAAGATGCCACGATTATGCTGTTCAGTAGGGTTTATTAGCAGGTGCTCTTTGCCACTACTACTGGATTCCTCTCGGCATTCTTACATTTCAATGTAATGATACAGTAAGCTGCTTTGCTTATGATCGGTGTTGCTGTTGATCACACACAGTATCTCCTATGATACACTTATGTATTATTCATGTGACAATATTGCTGCCACTGTAGTAACTATCCTTGTACTGGGAGTGATTTTCAGCACCACACAGGGTTTTCCCATCTTAAAATATCTGAACCATCTATTAAAAGCTAAGAATCTTTAACAACAGAAAATTAACTGACTGGTTTATAGCTCAGGATTCTCACAAGAGGAAACAGAATGACTTTTATTGTGCAGAATTTATTTTATAATAAAATCATCATATATTATGCACCAAGTTATGTTAAAGAGGAAATAACATGAAATTATAATGGAAAAATATTACGTAAGTTTTTTGAGCAGGGAAACATTATTGTTGAGATATTTTTTTCTTAGAATTAAAGTGTCCTTTATGAAAAATGTTTCTATTTTTAATTATACTTGTAGTTTACACACAGAACAGCTTGCTAGAGTTGATGTTTTCACTAATATTGATATACATATTTTGTGCGTGCTTATATATAATTTTAATTGTACTCTTGAACAGGGGTAATATGAAGCTCTTGAGACAAAATCCGAAATCTTACCATGTGCCATTAACCACCTCAGCCCCCAGTGCTTAAACACCCTGAAAGACCAGGCCACTTTTTACACTTCTGACCTACACTATTTTCACCGTTTATTGCTCGGTCATGCAACTTACCACCCAAATGAATTTTACCTCCTTTTCTTCTCACTAATAGAGCTTTCATTTGGTGGTATTTCATTGCTGCTGACATTTTTACTTTTTTTGTTATTAATCGAAATTTAACGATTTTTTTTGCAAAAAAATGACATTTTTCACTTTCAGTTGTAAAATTTTGCAAAAAAAATGACATCCATATATAAATTTTGCTCTAAATTTATTGTTCTACATGTCTTTGATAAAAAAAAAATGTTTGGGTAAAAAAAAAATGGTTTGGGTAAAAGTTATAGCGTTTACAAACTATGGTACAAAAATGTGAATTTCCGCTTTTTGAAGCAGCTCTGACTTTCTGAGCACCTGTCATGTTTCCTGAGGTTCTACAATGCCCAGACAGTACAAACACCCCACAAATGACCCCATTTCGGAAAGTACACACCCTAAGGTATTCGCTGATGGGCATAGTGAGTTCATAGAACTTTTTATTTTTTGTCACAAGTTAGCGGAAAATGATGATTTTTTTTTTTTTTTTTCTTACAAAGTCTCATATTCCACTAACTTGTGACAAAAAATAAAAACTTCCATGAACTCACTATGCCCATCACGAAATACCTTGGGGTCTCTTCTTTCCAAAATGGGGTCACTTGTGGGGTAGTTATACTGCCCTGGCATTCTAGGGGCCCAAATGTGTGGTAAGGAGTTTGAAATCAAATTCTGTAAAAACTGACCAGTGAAATCCGAAAGGTGCTCTTTGGAATGTGGGCCCCTTTGCCCACCTAGGCTGCAAAAAAGTGTCACACATCTGGTATCTCCGTATTCAGTAGAAGTTGGGGAATGTGTTTTGGGGTGTCATTTTACATATACCCATGCTGGGTGAGATAAATATCTTGGTCAAATGCCAACTTTGTATAAAAAAATGGGAAAAGTTGTCTTTTGCCAAGATATTTCTCTCACCCAGCATGGGTATATGTAAAAAGACACCCCAAAACACATTCCCCAACTTCTCCTGAATACGGAGATACCAGATGTGTGACACTTTTTTGCAGCCTAGGTGGGCAAAGGGGCCCATATTCCAAAGAGCACCTTTGGGATTTCACTCGTCATTTTTTAAAGAATTTGATTTCAAACTCCTTACCACACATTTGGGCCCCTAGAATGCCAGGGCAGTATAACTACCCCACAAGTGACCCCATTTTGGAAAGAAGAGACCCCAAGGTATTCGCTGATGGGCATAGTGAGTTCATGGAAGTTTTTATTTTTTGTCACAAGTTAGTGGAATATGAGACATTGTATGAAAAAAAAAAATATATAAAAAAAATCATCATTTTCCACTAACTTGTGACAAAAAATAAAAAATTCTAGGAACTCGCCATGCCCCTCACGGAATACCTTGGGGTGTCTTCTTTCCAAAATGGGGTCACTTGTGGGGTAGTTATACTGCCCTGGCATTTTCCAGGGGCCCTAATGTGTGGTAAGTAGGTAAATGACCAGTGAAATCCAAAAGGTGCTCTTTGGAATATGGGCCCCTTTGCCCACCTAGGCTGCAAAAAAGTGCCACACATGTGGTATCTCCGTACTCAGGAGAAGTTGGGGAATGTGTTTTGGGGTGTCTTTTTACATATACCCATGCTGGGTGAGAGAAATATCTTGGCAAAAGACAACTTTTCCCATTTTTTTATACAAAGTTGGCATTTGACCAAGATATTTATCTCACCCAGCATGGGTATATGTAAAATGAGACCCCAAAACACATTCCCCACCTTCTCCTGAGTACGGAGATACCAGATGTGTGACACTTTTTTGCAGCCTAGGTGGGCAAAGGGGCCCATATTCCAAAGAGCACCTTTCGGATTTCACTCGTCATTTTTTACAGAATTTGATTTCAAACTCCTTACCACACATTTGGGCCCCTAAAATACCAGGGCATTATACCTACCCCACAAGTGACCCCATTTTGGAAAGAATAGACCCCAAGGTATTCGCTGATGGGCATAGTGAGTTCATGGAAGTTTTTATTTTTTGTCACAAGTTAGTGGAATATGAGACTTTGTATGAAAAAAAAAAAAAAAAAAAATCATCATTTTCCACTAACTTGTGACAAAAAATAAAAAATTCTAGGAACTCGCCATGCCCCTCACGGAATACCTTGGGGTGTCTTCTTTCCAAAATGGGGTCACTTGTGGGGTAGTTATACTGCCCTGGCATTTTCCAGGGGCCCTAATGTGTGGTAAGTAGGTAAATGACCAGTGAAATCCGAAAGGTGCTCTTTGGAATATGGGCCCCTTTGCCCACCTAGGCTGAAAAAAAGTGTCACACATCTGGTATCTCCGTACTCGGGAGAAGTTGGGGAATGTGTTTTGGGGTGTCTTTTTACATATACCCATGCTGGGTGAGAGAAATATCTTGGCAAAAGACAACTTTTCCCATTTTTTTATACAAAGTTGGCATTTGACCAAGATATTTATCTCACCCAGCATGGGTATATGTAAAATGACACCCCAAAACACATTCCCCAACTTCTCCTGAGTACGGCGATACCAGATGTGTGACACTTTTTTGCAGCCTAGATGCGCAAAGGGGCCCAAATTCCTTTTAGGAGGGCATTTTTAGACATTTGGATACCAGACTTCTTCTCACGCTTTGGGGCCCCTAGAATGCCAGGGCAGTATAAATACCCCACATGTGACCCCATTTTGGAAAGAAGACACCCCAAGGTATTCAATGAGGGGCATGGCGAGTTCATAGAAATTTTTTTTTTTTGGCACAAGTTAGCGGAAATTGATATTTTTTATTTTTTTCTCACAAAGTCTCCCGTTCCGCTAACTTGGGACAAAAATTTCAATCTTTCATGGACTCAATATGCCCCTCACGGAATACCTGGGGGTGTCTTCTTTCCGAAATGGGGTCACATGTGGGGTATTTATACTGCCCTGGCATTCTAGGGGCCCTAAAGCGTGAGAAGAAGTCTGGAATATAAATGTCTAAAAAATTTTACGCATTTGGATTCCGTGAGGGGTATGGTGAGTTCATGTGAGATTTAATTTTTTGTCACAAGTTAGTGGAATATGAGACTTTGTAAGAAAAAAAAAAAATAATTCCGCTAACTTGGGCCAAAAAAATGTCTGAATGGAGCCTTACAGGGGGGTGATCAATGACAGGGGGGTGATCAATGACAGGGGGGTTGATCAATGACAGGGGGTTGATCAATGACAGGGGGGTGATCAATGACAGGGGGGTGATCAATGACAGGGGGGGTGATCAATGACAGGGGGGTGATCAGGGAGTCTATATGGGGTGATAACCACAGTCATTGATCACGCCCGTGTAAGGCTTCATTCAGACGTCCGGATGCGTTTTGCGGATCCGATCCATCTATCAGTGGATCCGTAAAAATCATGCGGACGTCTGAATGGAGCTTTACAGGGGGGTAATCAATGACAGGGGGGTGATCAGGGAGTCTATATGGGGTGATAACCACAGTCATTGATCATGCCCCTGTAAGGCTTCATTCAGACGTCCGGATGCGTTTTGCGGATCCGATCCATCTATCAGTGGATCCGTAAAAATCATGCGGACGTCTGAATGGAGCTTTACAGGGGGGTAATCAATGACAGGGGGGTGATCAATGACAGGGGGGTGATCAGGGAGTCTATATGGGGTGATAACCACAGTCATTGATCATGCCCCTGTAAGGCTTCATTCAGACGTCCGGATGCGTTTTGCGGATCCGATCCATCTATCAGTGGATCCGTAAAAATCATGCGGACATCTGAATGGAGCTTTACAGGGGGGTGATCAGGGAGTCTATATGGGGTGATCACCACAGTCATTGATCATGCCCCTGTAAGGCTTCATTCAGACGTCCGGATGCGTTTTGCGGATCCGATCCATCTATCAGTGGATCCGTAAAAATCATGCGGACGTCTGAATGGAGCTTTACAGGGGGGTAATCAATGACAGGGGGGTGATCAATGACAGGGGGGTGATCAGGGATTCTATATGGGGTGATAACCACAGTCATTGATCATGCCCCTGTAAGGCTTCATTCAGACGTCCGGATGCGTTTTGCGGATCCGATCCATCTATCAGTGGATCCGTAAAAATCATGCGGACATCTGAATGGAGCTTTACAGGGGGTTGATCAATGACAGGGGGGTAATCAATGACAGGGGGGTGATCAGGGAGTCTATATGGGGTGATCAGGGGTGATCAGGGGCTAATAAGGGGTTAATAAGTGACGGGGGGGGGTGTAGTGTAGTGTAGTGGTGCTTGGTGGGACTTTACTGAGCTACCTGTGTCCTCTGGTGGTCGATCCAAACAAATGGGACCACCAGAGGACCAGGTAGCAGGTATATTAGACGCTGTTATCAAAACAGCGTCTAATATACCTGTTAGGGGTTAAAAAAAACACATCTCCAGCCTGCCAGCGAACGATCGCCGCTGGCAGGCTGGAGATCAACTCTCTTACCTTCCGTTCCTGTGAGCGCGCGCGCCTGTGTGCGCGCGTTCACAGGAAATCTCGCGTCTCGCGAGAGGACGCGCCGGCGCGTCCAGGAGGAATGAATCAACCACCTCCAGGACGCGTCTGTGCGTACAGCGGTCCGGAGGTGGTTAAAGGGTTTCTACCACTTCGTTTCACATAATTATCTGTCAGACACTAGCGATCCGCTAGTGTCTGCTCTGCCAAACCATCCTAATATAATTGCTTTTGGGGCCGCCGTTTCGCTAAAAAAAGAACTTTTATTAATATGCTAATGAGCCTCTAAGTGCTATGGGGGCGTCATTAGCACCTAGAGGCTCGGTCTACCTTCACAAACTGCCACCGCCCAGCGCGTCCCTCCAGCCCGCCCATCTCCTCCTGAATGCGATCCTCCCTGTGAGCGTATGTATTCGGCGCATGCGCAGTGAATGTCTGACCGCTTCCCTGCTCAGACATCTCCACTGCGCCTGCGCGATGACGTCATAGTGCTCCGAGGAACAGGCGCAGTGGAGATGTCTGAGCAGGGAAGCGGTCAGACATTCACTGCGCATGCGCAGAATACATACGCTCACAGGGAGGATCGCATTCCGGAGGAGATGTGCGGGCTGGAGGGACGCGCTGGGCGGCGGCAGTTTGTGAAGGTAGACGGAGCCTCTAGGTGCTAATGACGCCCCCATAGCACCTAGAGGCTCATTAGCATATTAATAAAAGTTCTTTTTTTAGCGAAACGGCTGCCCCAAAAGCTATTATATTAGGATGGTTTGGCAGAGCAGACAGTAGCGGATCGCTAGTGTCTGACAGCTAATTATGTGAAAACGAAGTGGTAGAAACCCTTTTATATTGGCATCTTCTTATGAGGCATAGGAACCCTTAAAGGGTGTCCCTGGATTAAATATTAATTCAACCCAACCCCCAATGCCATTTTTTTTTAACCTAAACTCTTCCCTCCAGCCCTACTGTTAAAGACATACTTGGAAAACATTACATACAGTGCTACAAAACATACAGGCTAATACAGTGCCACATACTGTGCCCACTGTGATTCCCAATACTATACTGCAGAAACAGATAATCCCCCGTCTGCTGCCTACCTCTTGACCACTACCTGGTGCTGCCTGAGGAAATCGCCTCACCTCACCTCATTGGTGGTGCACCTTTGCTCTGGAGCCAGAGGACCTGTCAACATAAGGTGCAATGCAATCTGAAAGCACTGTTTTATAGAGCAGGAGGAGCTGAGCAGATTGATATGTTGTATTCCTGTATTTTATGCATTTATCTATTTGCTATTAGTACAGGGAGGAGGTGTAATCAGTGACAGCTATCTCTGTATGGCCATTTTATGGACAGAACCTCAGTGTGGACAGCACAAAAGACTTTGTAAACAACAGGGCATACCTTATGAGATATAGAAAATGGTGCAGAATTTCAACAAAGGCTGTATGAGTAAGTGCCATATAATCATATTATAAACACATGGATCAACAGTAACCATAAAGTGGCCAACCTCTTAAAGGATAATAGGTCGGGACTGCTCATCTTATGGTGTTTCGGTGAGAACGTAACACCTCTCTGTACATTAAGATATATGGGTCAGCTGCTCCATGCCTTCCTTCTAGGTCTGCGAACAGCCCGAGTACAATGACAATGCAAGAAGATAAATACTGGACGTGGCGCTGCTGAATACCCACAAAGATGATCGTTGAAGAACTTTATATTTGTTGACAATAGAACAAGGGATGAACTACCCCCTTCATCAGGTTCACAAAAAAATATATCAAATGTTGTTATTTGTTGTTTGTGAACGTGACAAAAGGAACTGTTCGTCCTTTGATATGTGTTGTTTTTTTATCAACAAATAAAAAGTTCTTTGGCAATCGTCGTTGTGGGTATTCAGCAGCCCTGCATCCAGTATTCATCCTTTTGCATTGTCATTGGCAGCATATTGCCACTGCCAGGCGCCCCCAAAACGAGGGAGGGCACACTGTGCATGGACAGCATGCTCTCCATTTACTTCTATGACCTTCTGAACAGAGCTAAGCAAGCATATTTGACTATTTATGGAACTCCCATAGAAGTAAACGTAGAACACAACACACAAGAGTAGCCACTTCTCCATTCACCTCTAAGGGAGTGGGAGTTGGCACTTGGTTATTTTCAGTACTCCCATAGAAGTGAATAAAGTATGGCCATGCTTGTGTGGTGCACCCTCATTTACTTTTGGGGACCCTCTAGAGATAGATGTAGGTCCTAGCGATATACCACATGTTTGAGATGAGCCAACTTCTTTTAAACAATATAAGAAAGTATGTGACATAAAATTGCCCCTGTGTATCCAATTGGGCTTGAGGAAATTGAGAAGCTCAACCCAAGCTGGCAACATCCCCTTCCCTATGTCTGGTCTCAACATATAAAGGAAACCCCTCTACTGAAGCACTGTTGTGGTAGAAAAAAAAGGACAAGGGTGTTTTCACTTGTATCTGTTTCAAAATTCTGAGAGTGACTGTTGTGCAACATCCCAATAGGCCCCAGAGGAAGTCATAGTTTAGGGCAATACAAGTTAGAGCATTCTCATAACTGCAGAATCTTTGCAAAACTATACAGGTGAAACTCGAAAAATTAGAATTTCGTGAAAAAGTCAATTTATTTCAGTAATGCAAATTAAAAGGAATTGCATTAATGCAGCTTAAAATTCGAATTTTGTGAAAAGGTTCAATATTCTAGCTCAAAGTGTCACACACTGGTGAGCTAATTAATCCATACCCCCTGAGCAAAGGGTACCTGAGATTGTGACTTTGGGGTTTTCATAAACTGTAAGCCGTAATCATCCAAATTATAACAAATAAAGGCTTGACATATCTCGCTTTGCATGTAATGAGTCTATCTCATATATTAGTTTTACCTTTTAATTTGCATTACTGAAATAAATGAATTTTGCACGATATTCTAATTTATTCGAGTTTCACCTGTAACACTATACCTACCAATATTTTTGAACATATGAACTAAGTAACATACATATAATCTTTGAGGAGATCCGCCTATGAATTTTCCTGTTGGTTTTTTAAGATGAATATATAATGTATTATTTAATTTCAGTTCAGCATGTCCGCAAAGAAAAACAATTGCAATACGCATTTGTACAGACCCATAGACTTCAATGGGGCCACCTCTTGATTTTCACTAACAAGTATAGGACATGTTTTATTTGTTTTGCGGAGCTGTAGAACCAAAGAAAAGGGACCCATAGAAATTAACAGTTCTGCATCTAATCCGCAAAAAAACTGATCTACATTTTTGTGGACAGCATACGGCCATCTGAATAAGCCCTTATGGGGAGATTTATGAAACTGGTATAAAGTAGAACTGGCTTAGTTGATCAGATTCCACCTTCCATTTTCCAAAAGAGCTGTGAAAAATGAATGGTGGAATCTGATCGGTTTCTATGGGCAATTAAGTCGGTTGTGCTTTACACCAGTTTCATAAATCTCCCCCTAAGTTTTTAAACTGGGTCTGAACCAGCAGAAAAATTCTGTTCAGCGTTCTGAATCAGTATTTGTAACACTAGAGTGCAACATACAGTAAACACTAGAAAACTATAAAGATAAGATTTGCACTATCCATAGTTTAAAAATTATTTTCCACCATCTGAATGGCACCTGTAGAGATGAATGAAGTTTTGAAAAATGTGATTCAGCCAATTCGCCAAAGCTCACCGAGAAATTAGATTTGTAGAGTTGATTAGTCACAAATCACTATAAATCAGGTGTACCTAGGACACTCTGCCTAATCATATTCTTCTCACTTGGAGGAACAATCTCAGTGTGAAGGCTTTGAAGTTAACCCTTTCCCAAACACTGATAGTAAATTTACGTCAGCTGCTGAGCATTTAAAAATTTCCCCCACTGGCCGCCGGGTGTCTGCTGTTTTAAAGAGCAGACACTCGGCACTAATGTCCACGACTGATGGTCATGCCGGTCATAGACTTTTAACCTTTCAGATGCCGTGGTCATCCAGGTGTTCTCCGACCTCCCTGGCAGGGATCAGGGAGCCGGAGCGTGTACGCGGCAGCCCCTGTCCTCCTCTGTGATGGTACCAGAGATGTACACAGCATTTAGGCTGGAAAACCTTCCTCAAAGCAATAAAATTGAGGGATTCACAACAGGGATGACCATAATCCCATGTGGATCCCACCATAAGGTCCAGGATCCCTCACTAGCACATGGGCACTTGCCACTCCTCTCCGTATGCTCAGCTCACAGGACAATGGTAGAGACTGCATGGGATGAGGTTTTTATAGAGCTGTGACATCACAGGGGTTGACTACCAGTGGATTGGCTGGCCGCACGGCATTATGGGTCTCACATTATTGGGCTTCTTACTTTCACTTTGTAACACGTGCAGCTGCCATTTTAGGAAAACCTGATTTGTTACCACGAAGAAAGAGGAAATTCGGCTTTCTTGCAAATCAAAGTTTTGCTAAACTTTGGACCAAATTCCGTCTCGCATGCTTTGCTTCGCTCAACACTAGGCACCAGTATTGTGCTATGCAACCATCTTCCATATTGAATGCACTTGTTTGACTTGGTACCATTCGGGATATGTCACAGCAGTCTCTCCAGTGAAATAGAGTTTTAATTCCTGATTTCATCTCTCCTTTTAATTTTTAGTATACTGTACACATTTTGAACAGGAGGCTTCACAAGTGTGGATCACATCTAAATCATGAAGCGTACAATAAGATATTTTTTTTTATTATTGTTTTAGCTGCTTGGTATAAACATTAAAAAAATTGACATTTTTGTAATTTTTGAGTATACCCCTACTTTTTGTGTGACCTCTCCAATGTGGCTATTTTCCATGCGACTTATACAAATGTTACACCTGCTAAACATTTACTAGACTGTGCTCCCGTTACTTGTATATTTTGCCCCATGATATGTTACCCCTCGTTCACATCTGTGATCACTTCTGAGTTCACCGGATCGGGCATATTCAGATGGTGCCATGCACTGCCGAAACTCATTAACTATAATGGAATCCAATGGAGATCTGGAGGCTCTTCAGAAACCAGATGGATCCCATTATAGTCAATGGGGTCTGGCGTTGAACGGCAGTATCCAGGTATGCCAGTTATTGTGAAATCTGTTTGTTTATTACTCTAGCGGAACATAATACAGGATCATATAGAGCAAATACACACGTTTTCATATATGCCCTTTCTTTTATTCGCATGTTTCAGAGATATTGCTACCATATGCAGCGTGTTCAAAGTTCTCATTCAGTACTTAGCTTCTGCCAATCATCCCTCCTACAGCTTCTATTAACGGAGCATAAGAAATGAGTCTGGCAGAGGTCATGGTGTGCCCCATTAACTTCATTATCATAGGATACCAAATAGCATAAGCTGCTCTGTGAACCATTACTAGGATTTTTACACTTCTTCAAGTGCTGACTGATGGCTTGTACATGTTAATGCGTCTCTGCCTTTTTGTTCTCTCTATCACAATGCTCCTTAGGATTTCACTTAATGGGCTCCCCGGATCATATCACCTTAGTCCAGGCAATTTCTCTTGTAATTCATTAGATTGGGCATTAAGCTGGTTAACCATTTATGTTCCAAGACATTTTAGTTCCTAGAAAGGATATTAGCATGAAAAGTACTGCTGCCTCAATCCCACTGAAGTGTGTAAGATCATGATGATAATAAAAAGCAGTGAGACTGGCTCCAAAATAAATGAGTCGAAGAAAGCTGACATGGCTTTTTTTTCTTAAATTGATCCCATTTAAGATAAAATCATTTCTAGCAACAGGAGGCCAGCAGTCAGCTTATGGCACTCAACATGGATATAAGCAGCAGAAGCAGAGAGCTGATTTGAAGAACGTACCCCATGAATGTATAATGTAAATCATAAAAGCTGCACGGCGTGGTATGCATGTGTCAATATCATATTTTTGTTGACTAGTGCTATTCTCTTTTTTATGTAGTTCTCTTGCTTTTTGTATCATAATGTATTGCCTCCACGCCTTCTTAGGTAGAGCTTTTTGTGGATGTAAAGTCTGAAAGGTAAAAGATCTTAGTCAGCTTTAGTAAGTAACCTGGTTCAAGGTAAGTTATGCGGCTGACTTGTCAACGATGATGCAGTTTTCAAAAAGCTCCTTGAATCAACGTGTTAATTTTCAGTTCATACAGTGGGGAAGATTTACTGATCCTAATGATAGCATAGACTTGGTGTCCTTGTATATGGACCAATGATCAGGCAGATTATTGGGAACCAAGCAGATATTCCTGATAATTGTCTGATCTTCAGTGGAGATGAGGGCTGCATTTATCTGACTTGCTTGGTTGTCATAATTTGTGAATTTAACTGCAGAACTTTGATGCAATTTTGGTGCTCCAGGCTAGGCTCAAAATATTTATCCAAGCCTAGAGGCTCCAAATAGTTCCACAAAATGGTACAATATACAGTCAGACATCACTAACTTGATCGAGCACTGTTTTTGGTAAAAATTATATTTCTGCATGGCAAATAATTTTCTAGCAGGTGTAGTAGAGTAATAGAAATCCAACAGACCCAACAGTCATGACGTGCATGCTGCTGATTCTGTGTAATTCAATCACTAATTGAAAAGGGCATGTTCAAAATAATATCAGTGTGGAGGTCATTCATTCTTTGAAAAACCGGTGGCAATTATTGTCCTTATTTAAGGAAGGAAGGCAGAAAATGTTGTACATGCCGGTTACAGTGCATTTCTCTCTGAAATTCTGAGGAAAATGGGTTGTTCCAGACATTGTTCAGAAGAACAGTGTACCTTGATTAAAAAGTTGATTGGAGAGGGGAAAACATATAAAGAAGTGCAGACAATGATAGGCTGCTCAGCTAAAATAATCGCAAATGCTTTAAAATGGCAACTAAAACCTGAAAGACGTGGAAGAAAGTGAAAAGCTACCATTCGAATGGATAGAAGAATAGCCAAAATGGCAAGGACTCAACAATCAGCTCCAGTAAGATCAAAGAAGGTCTAAAGTTACCTGTGAGTACTGTTACAATTAGAAGATGCCTATGTGAAGCCAAGCAAGAAGCCACCGCAAAGTCCCACTGTTGAAAAAAAAAGACGTGCTGAAGAAGTTACAATTTGCCAAAGATCACATTGACTGGCCTAAAGAGACATTTTGTGGACTGATGAAAGTAAGATTGTTCTTTTTGGGTCTAGTGGCCGGAGACAGTTTGCCAGACGACCCCCAAACACTGAATTCAAGCCACAGTACACTGTGAAGACAGTGAAGCATGGTGGGGCAAGCATCATGATATGGGGATGTTTCTCTTACTACCTATTTATCGCATACCAGGGATCATGGATCAGTTTGAATACATCAGAATACTTGAAGAGGTCATGCTGAAGAGGAAATGCCCTTGAAATGGGTGTTCCAACAAGAAAGACGACCCCAAACATACCAGTAAATGTGCAACATCTTGGTTCCAGACCAACAAGATTGATGTTATGGAGAGGCCAGCCCAATCCCCAGATCTTATTCCAAAAGAAAATGTGTGGGGTGACATAAAAAAAATGCAGTTTCTGAGGCAAAACCAAGAAATAGAGAAGAACTTTGGAATGTAGTCCAATCATCCTGGGCTGCAGTACCTGATTACAGGTGCCAGAAGTCGGTTGACTCCATGCAACACAGATGTACAGCAGTTTTCAGAAACAGTGGTTTATACAAATAAATATTAGTTAAATGATTCAAAGAAAGGCAAAATCTTCAAAAAAATTTAGTGAAAGTTTGTAAAGAATAATACAAACACTGCTATTTTTTTGAACACTGTAATATTCACTTTTCTTATTTTTTTTTAGAGGAACAACACAAATTTTATATATTTTTCTTCATGGTTTAATTTGGAATAGAATGTATAGTGTTCCCATTGCATTTGTGTGTATGGAAATAAAAGCTATTAGAAGGATTTTGAGCTTTATTCACTTTTTTTAAACACACTGCTATTATTTTGAACACAACTGTATATGCCAGAATCTAATTGCAGTCATATTAGTAAATGTGTCCATTAAGGTATCATGCAGCTGATAACTGTAAATAAAGACAAATAATGAATCTGAATCTGGATGAGCATCATTTATCCTCATACGAAAGGGATGATTGCTCCATGTAATTGCAGCTGAATGAACGAGCAATGATCAGGAATTAACTGTTTGTTCCTGATTATTGCCCTGTGCATCAGCCCATAAATGGACTCCAACCAAGTTCTATTCCTGATAATGGAGTTGTGGCCCAATAAACAGGGCAATGATCTGGAATGATACTGTCATTCCCAACCATTGGCCACTTGTGTGAGCTACATTTACATGCAGCAATCATCCCTTCTGTGTGAGGATGAAAGATTGCTCCACAGATTCATTGTTTGCAGCACATCTCTGTTTAAATAGAGCGATGTGCGGCCAACAAACAATAATTTTATATGCCATATAAACAATGGAGTCACCCAATGAATGGCAGCATATTTACATAAAAACATTTGTCGTAAGACCAGGAAGAGCGAAGTGGAGGATGAAAGGGGTAATGGCTCTGGTTACACAGTTATGCACAGTGGTAATCCCCATATTGATGTTCCCTAAAGTCCAGCAGTGACAGGAGGGCACATCCTTTCTTCCATTAGGGCACCACTTAATAATGGTAGTTGGGGTGCACTTGGAGTTATGAGTGTTGCATGACTGCAAAGAAGGAGATGTAGGTGCCATGGTTAGCGAATTGTGCTGGAGTCAGTTACCAGATCAGCTGTAGAAAATATACAAGTCTCTCTTTACTGAAGTGCAGAGAAAACTATATCAAGGCACAATTCCAAGGCAAGTCACTATCAGTGTCGGACTGCGGTGCTTGGGGTCTACCAATAATCATTCTGAGGGCCCACTGTAAACTACATGAAATTTTACCTGCTTACACAGTGGCAGCAAAACTCTAAATATGATTATGGGGGCCCCTGTGGTGACATTTAGAGGGCAGGTTCTTAGGGAAGGAGGGTATTGGCTGTCCTGCCTCTGAGCCTAGAAGTCATCTCAGGCCCTGATACACCTGTAATAATAAATTAGGTACTTTGTTAAATAAAAGTGCTTATCTAGATGTAATACTATCAGTGCCTTTTGTGTAGAGGTTGGGGAACTGGGAGCCACCTTGCTCGGGGGCCCACCAGGCTATTCACTTGTTCCCCTGTGGGCTTGTCCAAGCCTGGGCACTATGGAAATCTTCCCAGATAGTGATGTATGGACATAAGCAAAGATGGCAAGGATGGAGGTTCTGGTACTCCCTCTGTTTTTCCAAAGTCTCTCTGCAGAATCTAAGGTTGGCAATATGGTTCTTGAAATTTCCAGCGTTAGGACCATGTCAAAGTGTGGAAGGGTGTATTAGCAATGACCCTCTCACTGCAGTAAAGTCTCTATCAGCCTTAAACCGTGAATACCTTACTGATTGACTCCAATACTCAGCCATGCAGATTCTAGACCTACTAGGTCTTTATTTATTTCTCTTTCTGGAGTACTGTCAGAGGTAGTGATTTTCTGGGACTCAGACCTAGGAATGAGAACATGTAGCTCCTCTCTCTTCGTAAGCTAACACTAGACTTACACACTGAACTAGGGGCAAACCCAAGTCCATCTTCTGTCCCCATACAAAAGCAGAGTCCGGATTGTTACCCAACTGTATCAATACCAAACGACACAGGTAATACAACACATCAGAACTAGAGATGAGCGAATTTCTCAAAAATTCTATTTGTCAAATATTTGTCGGTTTGTCAAATTTTCCAAAAAGATTTGATTCGATACAAATTTATATGTGACAAATTGCATTAAAAAACTGCTATTTCGGGGGGCGGAGCCTGGCTGTGGTTGCAGATGGCTGTGTGAAACCTCGGCTCCTCCACACTCAAGCAAACTGAACCAATTTTACAGTGGTGACCCACTCCAAAATAGTCAAGTACGGGAGAGACAGGGGTTCTGACCCCCCCGACACACCGAGAACCCAAAAGAGCCAACAAGCTATGCAGCGTTTCCTCAAGAAGAAAACTCTTCTCTCACCAGGCGCGGGCCCTAAGATGGCGGCAGCAGCATGCACTGAGGAAGGAGAAGCTTCCGATGTGGACAGCTCGCAGGGGTATGCAGTGGAATCTCGGGACCCCTCACCGGTATCGAAGTCCTTTCTCACAAAGGTACTGGGGCAGGCGCTTGAAAAGGCCATAAAGCCAGTATTAGTCGAACTGTCAGATATAAAATCGGAGATTGCACAAATGGGGCATAAAGTGGAGACGCTCGAAACTGCGACGCAGGAGTTTGTAACACACTCCACAGGAATGGCAGACTACCTCCATATGCACACTGCAGAGCTCAACAGAGCGATGTTAATGCTAGAGGATCAGGAAAATCTTAGCATAAGGTGAAACATTCGCATCAAAGGGCTACCTGAGTCCTGGGCTTCTGAATCGCTGCGTAAAGTGGCTATGGAAATATTCAAGGATCTTTTAGGTCAGGAATCGGCTGCTTCGATCATAATCGAGCAAATTCACAGGGCCTTGAGACCAGTGCCGAAGCCGAACGAAAGACCCAGGGATGTAGTCTGTGACCTGCTTTTGTTTGTGAACATTGCCCGCATAATGGCCTCAGCTAGAGAAAGAAGGCAGATCACATACGACGGAGCGGACATTGCACTTTACCAGGACATTGCACCTTCCACGCTTGCAAAAAGGCGCATCATGAAGCCACTACTTGACGCGCTGAGAGCGCAAAAAATACCATATGTATCACTATACCCCTTTGGCATTTCGATCCTGAGAAATGGGAGACTCATAGCGATCCACACTCCAGACGACCTAGAAAGAGCCTGGGAAGCTATAGGAGTGCATCCAGTAGAAATTCCCTCATGGATGCCGATAGCTCAGCCCGCAGACCTACCGCGACTCACGCAAGTAGAGCCCTGGAAGAAGGCGCTAAAGGCGAAGACCAAGATGAACAAGGCGGCGTCCAGAGAGCACCGTCCTTCACCCTGAAGACGGAACCAGGGACTGAAGGCCTCAACTTAAATGGACAGCCAGAATAGTAACGGTTGTACATCAACCCGTGGGGAGTTTTCCTGCATTCAGGGTTTGTGCTCTGAACTCGGGACCTATATTATATTCCTCAACTCGCCAGTTCTTAGCAATAGTTAAAAAAAAAAAAGTTATTATAGTTCCGGTATATTACCAAGATACCGCGTATACATTAGGTATATGCTCTCAGCTATCCCTTCTAAGTATACGTTATGATAGATATTACCCTCCCCTTCCTTATTGTTACCGCTAATCTCAGATATGGGAATATTACTGCTTTTTTTTTTATTTATTAATAATTTTTCCCCCTCCTTCCCTTCTCCTTCTTGAAAGGTACACAAACCTTTCACACTAGTAACAGAATCTTGAGATTCTTCATATCCTCAGGATAAAATGGCAGAGGTCAAAATAACCACTTTCAACATTAAGGGCCTTAACTCGCCTCAAAAGCGAGGTCAGGTGATGCTAGCACTAAGAAAAATGGGTTCCCACATAGCTTTTTTGCAGGAAACCCATTTATGTCAGAAGAAAATGCCAAAATTGCCATCTCGCCCATTCAGCCAATGGTTTCATAGCACCCACCCCACCTCAGCCTCCAAGGGAGTTTCCATTGCTATACACCACTCCATACCTTTTATACTAAACCAGCAGCTTACAGATGCTGAAGGTAGATTGATTTTGAAAGGAAAAATAGCGTCACGAAAATACACTTTAGCCAACTTATACGCCCCGAATACAGCTACTGTACAATGGCTCCTTAAAGCCTTAGACACTATTAAACTTTTTGCAGATGGTCCAGTGATCCTGGGGGCGGATCTCAATCTGGTATTGAACCCAGAACTTAATTCTTCCACATCCAGGTCACATATCGCGCAGAAACATATCAGTAGGTTTCACAGAAAGCTGCATGATCTTCAACTGATAGACGTGTGGAGAAATCGCAACCCTACGGTTAAGGACTACGCCTTCTTCCCTAACCCACATGGTTCATACCAGAGACTAGATCATATTTTAACATCTACCTCTTTTTTGCCTGTCTCTAGTGCTGCCGAGATCGGGAGCATCACCATCTCTGACCACGCACCATGCCACGTGACCCTCACCCTGGCTTCCTTACCAAGAAGAGAATGGAACTGGAGACTCAACTACTCCCTGTTGAACAACAGGCTACACTCCGAACAGGTTAGGTCTCAATTAGAGATGTATTTTGGGATCAATTCCACCACACACAGCACTTCCCCCATTTTATGGGAAGCCCACAAGGCTTACGTTAGGGGGTGTTTTATTTCTCTAGGTACCAGGGTTAAAAAGGAACATCAGAAGACTCTAGACTCAATACTAGCTCAGAGAATGAGAATAGAAAAGCTAAACAAACTATCTGCAAGCAGAGAGAAACAAAAGGAACTCACAGAACTTAGACTGCAACTTAACAAACTTTTAGCCCAGAAAGTAAGGAAACAGATGTTAAATTTCCAACACAAAGTGTACGCTCATGGGAACAAAGGGGGGAAACTCATTACTGAAAAAAACTAAAAAGTAACATACATCCCTAAAATAAAAAAGACAGATGGCAACGTTAGTCAAGAAACGCCTGAGATAGCAAATGCCTTCCAAAAAAAAATAGACAGACACACATCAAAGAACTCCTAAACTCCCTTAAGTTACCGTCAGTTCACTCAGACGACTCAGATTTACTAACTAACCCAGTCACATCGGAGGAAGTGAGTTCTATTATACGGAGCTTCCCCCCAGGCAAGAGTCCAAGACCAGATGGTCTGCCTCTTCTGTATTATAGGAGTATTCAGGACATCCTCGTACCCCGACTTACTGACGTCTGTAATGCGTTAATGCAGGGCGGTCACCTTCCTAGACAGACACAAGAATTGTATGTCACACTTATCCACAAAGAAGGCAAAGATCCTCAGAACTGTGGAAGTTATAGGCCAATATCCCTCTTGAACCTTGATCTAAAGATTTGGGCAAAAATCCTAGCAACTAGACTAAGCAAATACTACCCTACTTAACCTCCTCAGGACCACCGTACACAGGATTGTGTCTTTGCGGCGGTCCTGTTACTCTGGGTGGACGCGCCGGTGCGTCCTCTCGCGAGACGCGAGATTTCGGGCATTGCCGGCCCGCGCATGCGCTTTGCGGGCCGGCAAAAGTTAAAGAAGTATTTAGTCACCAGCCTGCCAGCCAATGATCGTGGCTGGCCGGCTGGCGATTTTCAAAAAATCAAATCAAAAGTCAGATAACACATTATATTAGTAAATATGATGTGTTAAATGGCTTGTCTGCTCCTCTGCTGGTCCTTTTCGTCGGTTGGTTCCAGCAGAGGAGCAGACATCACTGTGAGTACCCACCAAACACTACCCTTAGCCCCAGATCACCCTCCATCACCCCCATCATCCAAATTAACCCCTTGATAGCCCCCTGTCAATCACTTAGTGAAAGACAAAAAGTGATCAGTGTAAACTGTCACTTTTTTCTTTTCACTAGTATTGGCTGTTAGGTTTTAGGATAGTTTAGGCCCCTTGGTTAGGTAGTTAGCGATCGGTTAGCGCCCAGCCCACCGCACCGCAGTCACTGATTCGCTGATTAGCGTATCGCTAATCAGCATTTGTACTTTTATAGCGTATCGCTAATCAGCACTAGAAAGGATGACTAATAAATCGTTTGATGCATGTGTCTTTACAGAGGAAGATGTTCTAAGTTTGCTGTCTAAAGTGAAGACAAATAAGTCACAGGGGCCTGATGAGGTACACCCAAAATTATTAAAAGAGCTTAGTGGTGAGCTGGCAAAACCGTTAACAGATTTATTTAACCAATCATTAGTAACAGGAGTCGTCCCGGAAGATTGGAAATTGGCAAATGTTGTGCCCATTCACAAGAAAGGTAGTAGGGAAGAATCGAGCAACAATAGACCAGTGAGTCTGACATCAATAGCAGGCAAATTAATGGAAACCCTATTAAAGGATAGGATTGTGGAACATCTAAAATCCCATGGATTGCAAGATGAAAAACAACATGGGTTTACTTCAGGGAGATCATGTCAAACAAATCTTATAGATTTTTTGGACTGGGTGACTAAAATAATAGACGGTGGAGGTGCAGTAGACATCGCTTATCTAGACTTTAGTAAGGCTTTTGATACTGTCCCACTTAGAAGACTTATCAATAAACTGCAGTCATTGACCATGGACTCCCATATTGTTGAGTGGATTAGGCAGTGGCTGAGTGACAGACAGCAGAGGGTTGTAGTCAATGGAGAACATTCAAAACAAGGTCATGTTACCAGTGGGGTTCCACAGGGATCTGTACTGGGACCAATTTTGTTTAATATCTTCATAAGTGATATTGCAAAAGGCCTCGATGGTAAAGTTTGTCTTTTTGCTGATGACACAAAGATATGTAACAGGGTTGATGTTCCTGGAGGGAAACGCCAAATGGAAAAGGATTTAGGAAAACTAGAAGAATGGTCAGAACTCTGGCAACTGAAATTTAATGTGGATAAGTGCAAGATAATGCACCTGGGGCGTAAAAACCCAAGGGCAGAATATAGAATATTTGACACAGTCCTGACCTCAGTATCTGAGGAAAGGGATTTAGGAGTAATTATTTCAGAAGACTTAAAGGTGGGAAGACAATGTAATAGGGCAGCACGAAATGCCAGCAGAATGCTTGGATGTATAGGGAGAGGTATAAGCAGTAGAAAGAGTGAAGTGCTTATGCCGCTGTACAGAACACTGGTGAGACCTCACTTGGAGTATTGTGCGCAGTACTGGAGGCCATATCTCCAGAAGGATATAGATACTCTAGAGAGAGTTCAGAGAAGAGCTACTAAACTAGTACATGGATTGCAGGATAAAACTTACCAGGAAAGGTTAAAGGACCTTAATATGTATAGCTTGGAAGAAAGAAGAGACAGAGGAGATATGATAGAAACTTTTAAATACATAAAGGGAATCAACTCGGTAAAGGAGGAGAGCATATTTAAAAGAAGAAAAACTACCACAAGAGGACACATTTTTAAATTAGAGGGGCATAGGTTTAAAAGTAATATAAGGAAGTATTACTTTACTGAGAGAGTAGTGGATGCATGGAATAGGCTTCCTGCAGAAGTGGTAGCTGCAAATACAGTGAAGGAGTTTAAGCATGCATGGGATAGGCATAAGGCTATCCTTCATATAAGATAGGGCCAGGGACTATTATTAGGATTCAGATATATTGGGCAGACTAGATGGGCCAAATGGTTCTTATCTGCCGACACATTCTATGTTTCTATGTTTCTATGTTTCTGTAAGTGATCAAAACTGATCACGGTCAGATCTATAATTGTATTAGTGTCACCTTAGCTCGCCCTCCACCCAAAACGCAGTGTTTGCCCGTTCAGGCCTGATCGGTCGCCCACACGTGCGTTCACCACATCCGCCCCGCCGCAGTGACAAAAATTTTTTTGTTTTTTGATCACTGCACAATCACTTTCCAAGCTCTGCGGCGATAAAAAAAAAATCAGTTTTGATATTTTTTATCAACCGCAGCGGCCTCCGGTACTTCGCTAGCCTCCCCTTTGTAAGACAGGCTTGCTTTTTTTCTTAGGTAGTCTCAGGGAATACCCCTAAATTTAGTAGTCCAAATGGAAAATAGGGGGTATTCTTCTGAAGAGGCCTACAGGATTCTGACCCAGTCGGATGAGGAATGGGAACCCTCATCTGACGAATCTAGCGGGTCAGAATATGAACCTGTAGAAAGCAGTGGCTCTCTGACCCAAAGTTCGGACGAGGAGGTGGAGGTCCCTGATAGCACCAGGCGTACCCGGCCCAGTGTTGCTAGACCACAGGTTGTGCAGGATCCGTTTCAAGAGCAGCAGAGTGGGGCTGTCGCTGTCGGATCACGTGGTGAGGCATACACCAGCAGCGCAGCCGTTCCTGGACCTAGTATCAGCACTGCCGTACAACCTGGTGAAGTGGCGAGCACCAGAAGTGCAGTTGAAGCTGGTACGGTGGCATGTGCAGTAGTTACCCCGTCGCAGCCATCGCGCAGACAGGCCTGTAGAGCCCCTAGAGTCCCTGAGGTGCTGGCAAACCCTGATTGGCAGTCACCAACTTCAGCCGCACCTGTAGTTCCCCCTTTCACCGCCCAGTCTGGAGTTCGGGTTGAGACAGCTCAGATCGGTTCGGCCCTGGGATTTTTTGAGCTGTTCTTGACTGCGGAGCTCTTGGACTTAGTCGTGGCAGAAACAAATCGGTATGCCACTCAATTTATATCCGCCAACCCGGGAAGCTCTTATGCCCAGTCTTTCCGGTGGAAACCAGTCCAAGTTTCCGAATTGAAAATTTTTCTGGGCCTTCTCCTCAACATGGGTCTAACTAAAAAGCATGAATTGCGGTCATATTGGTCCACGAACCCGATTCATCACATGCCCATGTTCTCTGCTGCTATGTCCAGGACACGTTTTGAGACCATCCTGCGTTTCCTGCATTTTAGCGACAACACCACCTCCCGTCCCAGAGGCCACCCAGCTTTTGACCGGCTCCACAAAATTGGGCCCCTCATAGACTACTTCAACCAGAAATTTGCAGATTTGTATACCCCCAAGCAAAAGATCTGCGTAGACGAGTTCCTAATACATTTTACCGGGCGCCTTGGCTTCAAACAATACATCCCAAGCAAGCGTGCCCGGTATGGGGTCAAATTGTATAAGCTCTGTGAAAGGGCCACAGGCTATACCCACAAATTTTGGATCTATGAGGGAAAAGATCAGACCCTGGAGCCAGTCGGTTGCCCTGACTACCTGGGGAGCAGTGGGAAGACAGTCTGGGACTTGGTGTCACCCTTATTTGGCAAGGGGTACCATCTTTATGTGGACAATTTTTACACAAGTGTGCCCCTCTTCAGGCATTTGTTCCTAGAACAGATTGGCTGCTGTGGCACCGCGCGAACTAGTCGCGTGAGCTTCCCCCAACGGCTCGTTATCACCCGTCTTGCAAGGGGGGAGAGGGCTGCCTTGTGTAACGAAGAACTGCTCGCGGTGAAATGGAGAGACAAGCGTGACGTTTACATGCTCTCCTCCATTCACGCAGACACAACAATCCAAATTGAAAGGGCAACCCGTGTCATTGAAAAGCCCCTCTCAGTCCACGACTATAATGCGCTCATGGGAGAGGTGGACTTCAATGACCAGATGTTTGCTCCCTATTTAGTTTCCCGACGCACCAGACGCTGGTATAAGAAGGTGTCTGTATATTTAATTCAATTGGCTGCATATAATAGTTTTGTTCTCTACAGTAAGGCTGGGAGAACAGGATCCTTCCTCAAATTTCAGGAAGAGATCATCGAGAACCTCCTGTATCCAGAAGGTTTCGTGGGCCCAACCACCAGTGTAGTTAGCCGTCTACACGAGCGACATTTCCCCAGTGTCGTTCCTGGTACCTGAAACCGACAGCCACCCCGAAAAAAATGTTGTGTCTGTAGCAGGAGTGGAATAAGGCGTGACACCCGCTATTTCTGTCCTGACTGTCCTGACCACCCTGCCGTATGCTTTGGAGAGTGTTTCCGGAAGTACCACACCCAGGTACACTTAGCATAGGGATTGCATTTCACAGGACAGGCACACAGGGCTATTAGGGCCCTTTTACTCACAGCTGCTGCAAACCTCTCCTTTCACCTGGGATAAAGTGCATAATGTACTTCGCCACATCTTTGGGCGATTTGCGCTTTGCACATTGTCCCATGGGGAAGGAGAGGTTTGTTCTATAAAGGTAAAAAAAACTAAACAAAAAAAAAATTACCAGTAAGTAAAAAAGTTAACGTTCAGTTCAAAAAGTTAAAAAAAAGTTTCTATGTTCTGTCCAAAAGTTATTATAAAGTTAATAAATTTATTGCGTTGCGGCCTGGTTTTTTCTTTTTTGTTTTGTTTTTTTTACCTTCCAGGTGGACCAACCGATCGACTAGCTGCAGCACTGATGTGCATTCTGACAGAAGCATTGCGCTGCTGTCAGATTACAAACAAGTCGGTGTATGCGGCGCTGCAAGACGAGATTTCTCCTCTGCAGTAAAAGATACGTTTGCCGAGGCATATGAGCTGAGGAGGTGGCGGTGTTCATATGCTTTGGCAAACACTTTGTATATATAAAAAAATCCCGGCAATGATTTATTCATTGACATCGATTGATGTGAATGGAGAAATCTGGTTTGCCAGGGCATACGAACTAAGTGGGTATGGATGTTGGGCGGAGCTCCTATGTCCTGGCAGACGCCTTTCCCCTCCTTTTTTTTTTATTTGGCAGAGATTTTTTCATCCACATTGATCGATGCGAATGAAGAAATCTGTGCCGTTCATTTTTTCTTTCAGCCCAGAGGCTGAACGGAAAAAAAAAAATCTCATTACCCGTATGCTCAATATAAGGAGAATAGCAGAAACTCCTAATGCTGGCCATACATGTAATGATTGCGGAGACCCTCAAATGCCAGGGCAGTACAAACACCCCACAAATGACCCCATTTTGGAAAGAAGACACCCCAAGGTATTCACTGAGGGGCATATTGAGTCCATGAAAGATTGAAATTTTTGTCCCAAGTTAGCGGAAAGAGAGACTTTGTGCGAAAAAACAAAAAAAAAAATATTTCCGCTAACTTGCGCCAAAAAAAAAAAAATTCTAGGAACTCGCCATGCCCCTCATTGAATACCTTGGGGTGTCTTCTTTCCAAAATGGGGTCACATGTGGGGTATTTATACTGCCCTGGCATTTTAGGTGCCCCAAAGCGTGAGAAGAAGTCTGGTATCCAAATGTCTAAAAATGACCTCCTAAAAGGAATGTGGGCCCCTTTGCGCATCTAGGCTGCAAAAAAGTGTCACACATGTGGTATCTCCGTACTCAGGAGAAGTTGGGCAATGTGTTTTGGGGTGTAATTTTACATATACCCATGCTGGGTGAGATAAATATCTTGGTCAAATGCCAACTTTGTATAAAAAAATGGGAAAATATGTCTTTTGCCAAGATATTTCTCTCACCCAGCATAGGTATATGAAAAATGACACCCCAAAACACATTGCCCAACTTCTCCTGAGTACGGAGATACCACATGTGTGACACTTTTTTGCAGCCTAGGTGGGCAAAGGGGCCCACATTCCAAAGAGCACCTTTCGAATTTCACCGGCCATTTTTTACAGATTTTGATTTCAAACTACTTACCACACATTTGGGCCCCTAGAATGCCAGGGCAGTATAACTACCCCACAAGGGACCCCATTTTGGAAAGAAGACACCCCAAGGTATTCCGTGAGGGGCATGGCGAGTTCCTAGAATTTTTTATTTTTTGTCGCAAGTTAGCGGAAAATGATGATTTTTTTTTTTTTTTCTTACAAAGTCTCATATTCCACTAACTTGTGACAAAAAATAAAAACTTCCATGAACTTACTATGCCCATCAGCGAATACCTTGGGGTGTCTTCTTTCCAAAATGGGGTCACTTGTGGGGTAGTTATACTGCCCTGGCATTCTAGGGGCCCAAATGTGTGGTAAGGAGTTTGAAATCAAAATCTGTAAAAAATGGCCGGTGAAATCCGAAAGGTGCTCTTTGGAATGTGGGCCCCTTTGCCCACCTAGGCTGCAAAAAAGTGTCACACATCTGGTATCTCCGTACTCAGGAGAAGTTGGGCAATGTGTTTAGGGGTGTCATTTTACATATACCGATGCTGGGTGAGATAAATATCTTGATCAAATGCCAACTTTGTATAAAAAAATAGGAAAAGTTGTCTTTTGCCAAGATATTTCTCTCACCCAGCATGGGTATATGTAAAATTACACCCCAAAACACATTGCCCAACTTCTCCTGAGTACGGAGATACCACATGTGTGACACTTTTTTGCAGCCTAGGTGGGAAAAGGGGCCCACATTCCAAAGAGCACCTTTCGGATTTCACCGGCCATTTTTTACAGATTTTGATTTCAAACTCCCTACCACACATTTGGGCCCCTAAAATGCCAGGGCAGTATAACTTCCCCACAAGTGACCCCATTTTGGAAAGAAGACAGCCCAAGGTATTCGCTGATGGGCATAGTGAGTTCATTGAAGTTTTTATTTTTTGTCACAAGTTAGTGGAATATGAGACTTTGTAATAAAAAAAATAAAGAAAAAAAAATCATCATTTTCCGCTAACTTGTGACAAAAAATAAAAAGTTCTATGAACTCACTATGCCCATCAGCGAATACCTTAGGGTGTCTACTTTCCGAAATTGGGCCATTTGTGGGGTGTTTGTACTGTCTGGCCATTGTAGAACCTCTGGAAACATGACAGGTGCTCAGAAAGTCAGAACTGCTTCAAAAAGCGTAAATTCACATTTTTGTACCATAGTTTGTAAACGCTATAACTTTTACCCAAACCATTTTTTTTTACCCAAACATTTTTTTTTTATCAAAGACATGTAGAACAATAAATTTCGAGAAAAATTTATATATGGATGTTGTTTTTTTTGCAAAATTTTACAACTGAAAGTGAAAAATGTCATTTTTTTGCAAAAAAATCGTTAAATTTCGATTAATAACAAAAAAAGTTAAAATTTCAGCAGCAATGAAATACCACCAAATTAAAGCTCTATTAGTGAGAAGAAAAGGAGGTAAAATTCATCTGGGTGGTAAGTTGCATGACCAAGCAATAAACGGTGAAAGTAGGTAGTGTAGGTCAGAAGTGTAAAAAGTGGCCTGGTCATTAAGGGTGTTTAAGCTAAGGGGGCTGAAGTGGTTAATAGGTCCAGAACAGTCGGGATTTGTCCAAGGCAGAGAAGGGAAAGATAACTCACATCGGATCTTTCACGCAATTCACGCTGCTAAAACAAAGAGGTTCCCGTTGGTCCTGCTGAGCATAGACGCCGAGAAGGCGTTCAACAGGGTCAACTGGAACTTCATGAAATTGACCCTAGAAAAATTTGCCATCCCTGATCCATTCATACACTCAATATTTACACTATACCAGCAACCACATGCCAGATTGAAAGTCAATGGCACACTCTCCCCAACCTTTGAAATAACAAATGGGACAAGACAAGGGTGCCCATTATCCCCTTCCCTATTCATACTGGTGGTAGAGACCCTTATTCAGCTAGTCAGACAAACTTCTGAAATCAAGGGTGTTAACTATGGCCAGAAAGACCTAAAATGTACTGCTTTTGCAGACGACCTTCTGTTCCTGGTGACTAATCCCGATAAAGGTTTGGATTACTTAGTTAAAAAGATTGAAATATTTAGCCAGATTTCAGACTTTAAGGTTAATCACTTTAAATCTGAAATACTAAACATTTCATTTTCAGATTCAAGAGCAGCCTCTTTACAGACCCACCTCCCCTTCCACTGGACTAAGGGACCATTAAAATACCTATGGATACTGATACCAAGGGACCTAGATGATCTATTCAAATGCAATTATATACCCCTTAAAAGAGACATTACACAACTACTACAGAAATATAGCTTGCCCTACCTATCCTGGATGGGCAGAAAAAATGTGATTAAAGCCTATGTCTTTCCCAAGATCCTATACGTAATGCAAATGGTACCGATACATCTACCAACAACATTTCTCCTAGAGGTTAGGCAAATCTTTTCAAAATTCCTGTGGAACGGGAGAAAACCTTGAATCTCACATACCATTCTACTTAGACATAGGGACGAAGGAGGTTTGGGAGTCCCAGATGTTTCAAAATACTACCAAGCTATACAACTGAGTAGGTGGTTAGAGTCAGTAGACCCCAAGAGACAACCAGATGTAGAAGAGTTACTTCAATATAGTGTGGGCACTTCACGCCAAAGGCTTCTCTGGCTACCTGAAATAAGCCCAAACAAGAACAAAGATCTTGATCCCTTATTAAAAGGGATTAGAGAGACAAAAACTTAGCACCCAACCCGTCCCCTCTATTGCCAGCAAGCCTTATTCCCGACTTATTAGGAAACAATAGGGATATCCTCCCGGAGATCTGGTCATCGATAGCGCAAGTTAGATTGGGGAGTTAATTTCTGACACAGAAACATCTATATTGAGGGAGACCATTGACAGATTTTGAAAAGATATCTCCACTTCCTAAACAGAGGAAAATTGCAGCAATTTATGTTCTGGTGGGAGCCGAGGGCGAGGTGAAAAAGCCCCTGTACATCAGAGAATGGGAGAGAGAGCTTGACACTGTTTTTTCAGATCAGGAACTTAAAAAACTTCTAGCTTTCTCACATGGATCGTCACCATGCATATGTCTACAAGAAAATCATTTCAAGCTCCTCTCCAGATGGTACAGAACCCCGGAGTTCCTACACAGGAGGGGTCTGTCCCCTGATCCGCTGTGCTGGAGATGCGGCAAAGGAGTAGGATCATTATCCCACATATGATGGACATGCCCACTAATTATACCATTTTGGGAGGGTATTATCAAGATAATAAATAAAGTCTCAACTCCTGAACTTAAGATCACATTAGAAATAGTGTTCTTTTCACTACCAACTGATCTTTACAGGCCATCTAAACGCAACTTAGTAACCCATCTCATTTCGGCTGCTAAAGCCATTATACCTCTCCACTGAAAGAACACCAGTACTCCCTCAATACAAAAATGGAAGGCTAAAGTCAACCAGATCTGCCAATTTGAACAAATGACAAGTTGGATTAATAGAAGCCACGAGAAATTCCTGAAAACGTGGCAACCTTGGAGGTTATTGAATGACAGTGGGTGAAATGAATTGCTATGGTGACAGTTAGGAAGCTTAACTTGAGTAGCCTAGCATCACTTGACCAGCTTTTTAAGCACCTGACCAGCCTTTTAAACATTGACTAGCTTCTTAGATACTGAAGCTTGACCCCCCCCCCCAAACTTTCCTGTCTATCCCCCTTTCCTCCCCTCCCCCCTTTTTTTTTCTTTTCTTTTCACAAATTCTTCCCTCCCATACTTCTCTCTTTCTCTTAATCCTTTTCTCTAATGTATAATATGTTCAAAATTTGGGTAGCCAACGCCACCTTGAACACTCCAATATATTTCACCTCTGGTAAACAATTGAATCTCTGGGAGTGGTACAGGGATTTGTGAATCTTGTAACAACTCTGGCTACTATATTTTGATGTTATATTTTGAAGTTATTATATGTTCTGCCTGATTACTTGTAACACTACCTTCATACAATATCAGTCTATGGCCATCAGGCTTTGTTGGTCTGTCTCAAGATTGAAAATTTTGAAAATAAAGAATTAATAAAAAAATAAAAAAACAGCTATTTCCTGGCTGCTGAGAGCCTGCATAGTAGTGTATAACACTGTGCATTGCAGAAACATGCATAGGGAGCCCGCTGTGCTAGTGAAACAGTACTGTGAGTCAGTATGACACGCATATGATAGGCGTTACTGTTAAAATCACTTCACACTACACTTATTTAGTCAGTTAAAGGGCCAAAAATGACCAAATAACTCAAGTATGAACTCAGCCTTACAGGTCAGAGTTAGTGTCAAGAGGAAGCACACTCATTTTATACCGTCATCAGCTTATTCCACATAAATTTCCACAGAACCTGTTCTGTTACATGCTGTGTTGTGCCACCATGACTGAGTGGTGAGGTGGCAACAGCATGAGGAGTCAACACAGTGGCTCAGTCACAGAGTGGTGAGGGTGGGAATCGAATGAGGAATCTCATGAGGAATCTCATGAGGAATCTCATGAGGAATCTTATGAGGAATCGCATGAGTAAGAGCATCAGAAATGGCATGTGTTGTCAACACAGTGTCCCAGTCACAGAGTGGTGAGGATGAAAATCGCTTGTGGAATCGCATGAGGAATCACATGAGTCGTCAACACAATGGCCCAGTCACAGAATGTTGAGGGGGTGAATCGCATGAGGAATAGCCTGAGTAATCACATGAGTCATCAACACAGTGGCCCAGTGACAGAGTGGTCAGGTGGCAGCAGCATGAGGAGATCACAGAGTCGTGAGGTGGCAGAAGCATGAGGAGACCAGAGAGTGGTGAGGTGACAGCAACATGAGGAGACCATAGAGTGGCCCAGAGACAGAGTGTTGAGGTGGCTGCAGCATGAGGAGACCAAAAAGTGGTGAGGTGGCAGCAGCGTGAGAAGACCACAGAGTGGTAAGGTGGCAGAAGCATGAGGAGACCACAGAGTGGCCCAGTAACAAAGTGGAGAGGTGGCAACAGCATGACAAGACCAGAGTGGTGAGTTGGAAGCATCATGAGGAGACCACAGAGTGGCCTAGTGACAGAGTGTTGAGGTGGCAGCAGCATGAGGAGACCACAGAGTGGTGAGGTGGCAGCAGCATGAAGAGATCACGGAGAGGTGAGGTGGCAGCAGCATGAGGAGACCACAGAGTGGCCCAGTGACAGAGTGGTGAGGTGGCAGCACCATGAGAAGACCACAGAGTGGTGAGGTGGCAGCAGCATGAGGAGACCACAAAGTGGTGAGGTAGCAGCAGCATGAGGAGACCACAGAGTGGTGAGGTGGCAGCAGCATGAGGAGACCACAGAGTGGCCCAGTGAAAGAGTGGGGAGGTGGGGGGTAATATCAGTACCAGCTGAAGATGTTGGGTGGCAGTAGGAGCACCTGGCAGGTGTGTGGCATCAGGCGGGTGGAATCATCAGAATAGTAGCTGAAGCAGATAGCCAGAAGAAACTGGTCTCTTTTGACAACGTTTTGGTGTGGCACCATGGATCATCTAGTCTGATGCATCAGGCACTTGTGTGTGGAAATCCTGGCTGATCTACGCCTGATTCATCTTTGCAAAGGTCAGTTTCTCCACATTTTGGGTGGACAGGCGAGTTCTCCTTGGGGTAACTATGGCCCCCTCCGCACTAAACACCCGCTCTGATGCCACACTACTGGCCAGGCAGGAATTCTTGTCCAGAGCAAACTCGGCCAGTTGCGGACACAAATCGAGCTTGGCTGTCCATTAGTCCAGGGAATCTTCGATGTGGGGTGGCAAGGTGCAGTCCAAGTATGCCACAACCTGCTGGTTAAGGTTCTGCTCCATGTCTAGCTGCTGCTGGTGAGTAGTTTCTTTACTACTAGATATAGTCGCCACGTCTCCTGGCCAGCCAGATTTAGCAGCATGTATTCCAGCACATGAAGCAATGGAATGACGTTGTTCATCTCGTAGTCCTGGCGACTGACATATAAAGTGGCCTCTCAAAGGCCCGAGCAAACGTCAGGTGTCACGTATGAGCTGCCACTGGCTAACATCAAAGTTACACAGGGGAGTACCTCTGTCCGCCTGTATCATCAAGAAATAGTTTATGACCTTTCTCTGTTCATATAGTCCAACAAATGGAGGGTGGAGTTCCAACGGGTGGAAACGTCGCATATCAGCCATTGTTGGGGAACTCCATTCTGCCTTTGCAGCTCAAGGAAGGTGTGCTTTGCAGTGTAAGAGTGGCTGAAGTGCATGCACATTTTCAGGATGTCTTGCGGATGGGTGGAAGACTTCAGGAACCTCTTTACAATCAGATTGAACACGTCCGCCATTCAGGGCGCATGGCTCAGACCTCCCTGACTCAGCGCCAACACCATGTTCTTCCCATTGTCGGTGGCCATGGTTCCAATTTTGAGTTGTCGAGGAGAAAGCCAGAATTCTATTTCTTGATGAAGGACACAAAGCAGTTCCTCCCCTGTGTGACTCCATTCACCCAGGCAAACTAGGTGCAAAACAGCGTGGCACCGCCATGCCCTGCACATGTGGTATGCTGGAGGAGCACTGTGAAGTATCCCTGCAGTGGAGGCTGAGGACATGGTGGAGGATGAGGAGGCAGAGGCGGACATTGTTGCAGGACCAACGGCGTTAGAACGTGGAGGCGGAAACGGCGTCACCTGACCAAGTTGCCGGTGTGGCTGAATAGGAACCACATTTACCCAGTGGGTTGTAAAGGACATATATTGTCCTTGAGCATAGTTATAGTTCCACACGTTGGCGCTGCTTTGCACTTTGGCGGACACCGACAGGCTCAAGGACTGGCCCATTTTCTGGTCAACATAGGTGTGCAGGGCTGGTTCTGTCTTTTTCGGAAGTGCTCAACCCTAAATGCAGTGGTGCATCTATACAGGGGGGGGGGGGGGCGGATTATGAACTTGTGGTCCGCTGCTAATGGTAATCCCCAGAAAAAATGCATACAATAGAGGATGCCTGCAGCAGACCACAAGTACCACAATAGATATCCTACACAGGATAGCAAATGTGTGAATGTGATAAACAATTAAACAATATAACAATAACATTTACAAAGACAGGTTCACTCTGCGGTCTGACTAGACCCTCATCCTGATATTAAAATTGAGAGTTTTGACAGTATATCCTACTGTGGAGGACATATCGGACCCCAAGCACCGCGCCAAGGTTTCCCAAGTAGTTCAGGACCTAACGCTAAACCTACCTGTGCCGTATGGGCAATACCAGGAGCCAGTGGGCAAATTACAGGAGTGCAAGGTCTGACTCACAGCAAACTCCCAATTACCTCCAGCATGCAGCCATGCTTACAATGGGAGGAAGGAGAGAGCTCTGATCCCCGAGCTACTTGAGAAATCTTGGCACGGTGCTCGGGCTCCAATATGTCCTCCACAGTAGGATATATTGTCTAAACTCTCAATTTTAACATCAGGATGAGGGTCCAGTCAGACAGCAAAGTGCATCTGTCTTTGTAAGGTTCCATTCACTCGTCCGCAATTTTTTATCCGCATCCTATCCGCAAAATTACGGAACGGATGCGGAATACATGCAGACCCATTCATTTCAATGGGGCTGCAAAAGATGCGGACAGCATTCAGTATGCTGTCTGCATCCGCAATTCCATTCCGTTCCGTTATGCGGATCCGCAAAAAAAGTAGAGCATGTCCTACTTTTGCCCGCAAATTGCAGTCCATGACCCCATTGAAGTCAATGGGTCCGCAAAAATGCAGATAACACGCGGAAAGGTACCAAATGTCATCCACATGTCATCTGCAATTACGGATCCGCAATTGCGGATCCACTGGAAATAGAAAAAAAAGATTCTGCCCCATGTGACCTTCAGCACCAGGGAGAGCTGTGGAGAAGTGGCCAGAAGGGAGACTGAATCTGAAAGTGATACCAAAATGAGTTCCTATGATTAGAGTTGAGCGGACATCTGGATGTTCGGGTTCGGCAGGTTCAGACAATCTTTAAAAAAAAGTTCGGGTTCGGGACTCGAACTTGACCCGAACTTGACCCCGAACCCCATTGAAATCAATGGGGACCCGTACTTTTGGCCACTAAAATGGCTCTAAAATAGCCCTGGAAACAGCTAGAGGGCTGCAAAAGGCAGCAAAATGTGCTTAAGAGCATGGCAAATGCGGATAGGGAAATGAATAAAAAAAACATAAAAGACCTTAAAAAAATAAAAATAAGGAATGATGTAGGAGGAAGATGTTGAGGAGGCGGTGAATGGGTGGATGTGGCCTTGTAGGCTCACGTGGCGGTCTAGGTGGAAGCGGTGGCGAAGGAGGAATAGGTAGCCAACACAGATGTGTGTTATTTTGCATTTTTACATAGGGGTATCCCCCAAAATATTGGGACATATAAAAAAAAAAATGGAATAAGTGCACTTGAGTACAAGGATGGATGGTTGAGGCTGTTAGAACTGTCTATTCTGCACAAGTTACAGACAAGTCCTGAGGGATCCAAGCCTAGTTCATTTTAATGAGCGTGAGCTTGTCCACGTTGGCTGTGGACAGGTGGCTTCGTCTGTCTGTAATGATGCCTCCTGCCGTGCTAAATACACGTTCAAAGAGTACACTGGCTGCAGGGCAGGCCAGCACCTCCAAGGCATACAGGGCAAGCTCTGGCCATGTGGACAATTTGGAGGCCCAGAAGTTGAATGGGGCAGAACCATCAGTCAGTACGTGTAGGCGTGTGCACAGGTACTGTTCCACCATGTTGTTCAAATGCTGCCTCCTGCTAACACGCTCCATATCAGCAGTTGGGGCCGGTTGTTGCGGTGAGGTGACAAATCTTTTCCACGTGTCGGCCATGCTAACCCTGCCTTCTGAGGTGCTGGAGCTGACACAGCTGCGTTGGCGACCTATTCCTCCTCCCCTGCCTTCGCCTTGTGCTTCCATTTGTCCCCCGGCGTCAGTCGGGAATGCTCTCAGGAGCGCGTCTACCAGTGTGCGCCTGTAGTCGCGCATCTTCCGATCACGCTCTAGTGAGGGAATTAAGGACGGCACATTGTCTTTGGCAGGGTGGTCACCCAGAAGTCAGCACACGCTAAAATGTGGGCAACTCTGCTGTCGTTGCGCAGGCACTGCAGCATGTAGTTGCTCATGTGTGCCAGGCTGCCCAGAGGTAAATACAAGCTGTCCTGTGTGGGAGGCGTATCGTCTGCGTCCTCCATATCCCCCCAGCCACGCACCAGTGATGGGCCCGAGCTGCGTTGGATGCCACCCCGCTGTGAACATGCTTCATCCCCATCCTCCTCCTCCTCATCCTCATCCTCCTCGTCCTCCAGTAGTGGGCCCAGGCTGGCCAAATTTGTACCTGGCCTCTACGGTTGCAAAAATCCTCTTTCTGAGCCACTTCTTTTTTTTTTGTGAATCTCTTTTTATTATTTCAAATACAGCAAAAGAATATCACAATATGACAATCCACAAGATTTACTTGGATTATACATTATTGAAGACTTCAGTAGTTACAATAAATGAACATCACATCTTGACTTTAATAAATCTTCAGAGAATATTCAAACAAGTGAACAAGTAATATAGGTAGTATACAGGGAAAGGAGCGGAAGGAAGGGAGAAGGACAACAGGGAAAGGACATAAGGCACTTGAAGTTGAGCAAGTAAGGTTTACCCTTAAAGGGTAATGTTATCAAAAATGTACACTGATGTGTGCAGCATGTAGAGAAGAAATATTAAAAACAAGATATCTATCCCAGTTAATGTGAAGTATCAGTCCTAACTTCTTCCTTTCCTAACTGATCTAAAATCTTATTATCTCTTGCCTCCTGTGCTTTTTTCCAAGAAGACCAAACCTCCAAGTTTTTAACTCTGTTGCCATGGGCCCAGCCTAGTAATTCTTCCAACCTATACAGTTGCTGCATTCTATCATACCACATTTTTAGATCTGGGGGGTTAGTATCCCTCGACTTAGATGGAATGAGTAATTTCGCAGTGGCAATCATATGTGTTGGAAGGTTATATTTTGATGGACGGAAGACAGGGGTTGGAATCCATAGCAAAACTAATTCAGGGGAGAGTGTTATGGAGGTGGAACAGATCGAATTGATGGACCGCTCCACATCCTTCCAAAATTGCGTTAGAAGAGGGTAAGACCACCAGATATGAATCATAGAGCCTTCATCCGCATGGCATCTCCAACAATGATTATTAGAGGAGAGGCCTATGGAAAATAAGTACGATGGGGTTCTATACCATCTTGTGACGGTTTTGTATGAATTTTCTTGGAAACGAGTGCATGTGGAGAACCCAGTTGCATGAGACAAAATGTATGAAGATTCAGTGTCAGTAAAACATCTCCCTAAGGCTCAATTCACACCTGAGCGTTCTGAAAGGAGCGCTCTGTATGCGCGATTGTACGGACGTTTACAAGCGCGCATACAGAGACAAGCGTGCACACAGTGTCGCGCGTTCCCGAAAGTCTATAGTACGGGAACGCGCGACAAGCGCCCAAAAAAACGCTACAGAACTTGTGTGAGCGTCGGGCGTTTTACAGCGCGATCGTACGCGCTGTAAAACGCCCAGGTGAGAACCATTCCCATAGGGAAGCATTGGTTTCTCCTTGTTGAGCGTTTTACAGCGCGTAGGAACGCGCTGTAAAACGCTCAGGTGTGAATTGAGCCTAAGTCTTTTTCCCATTGACGTAAGTAGTATGGTTTAGCACTACTGGACATATTCAATAAATTATTATATGTAATAGATAGTGACTTCTTCAGGGGTTTAGGTAATAAAGAAAAAATTTCCAACCACGTGGGTTCAGAAAACTTATATTCTGGGTTTTTCTCATACTTCTTGCATATGTTTCTAAAGTCCCATTTTTGAATTGGAGTAGGAGGTTTTCTCCCTAGCCTGGTGCAAATTTCATCCAAAGGCAAAATGTGGTTGGATTCCACCATCTCACCTATTCTAACTTCTCCTAAAGAGTGCCACCAGCTTTTTTCCCGACCACTCATCTTATCAAAAAGGTAGGGTATCACATTAAGCGGGGTTAGTTTTGATAATTTACACCCCTTGGGGGGGCTACTGGAGAATTACGATGACTAAGGAGCGTATTTTTGGTTAGTATGCCCATCTTCGGACAGAGAGAGAGAGGTGCATCCTGAGACCACAAAACAGCATCCTGTGTAACCCGAGCAATACTCTCTCTATATCAAGATAGGGGGTGTTTATTTTTTCATTAGTTAGTAGCGCCCATCTTGCTAAATGGATGGCTCTGTTATATAATGCCAAATCTGGCAGTGATATACCCCCTTTATGTCTTTTCTGGGAGAGAATATAATATGCTAATCTAGGTCTCTTAGTATTCCACAGGAAGGAGGAGAACATACTTCTAATCTGAGAGTAATAGGAAGAAGGGATATGTATCGGAAGGGCCTGGAATAAATATAAAAATTGAGGTAGGACAAATGTGGAGAGAAGATTTTTCCTTCCAAACCATGACATATAAGGCACTTTTAGTGACGTGATGAAGGATCTAATTTTAGAGATTAATGGTGTATAATTGAGCTTAAACAATAGGTTCAAATTGGAGGGGACGTTTACACCTAAAAACTTAATTGATGACGTGGGCCACTTAAATACAGAAGAGCGCTTAAGTGTGGTTAAGACATTATTTGGTATATTGATAGGGAGGGCTTCTGATTTGGAAAAATGTATCTTAAAGTTGGATACTGCACTATATTTATCAAACAAAGACATAATGTTAGGGAACGCTTCCTCAGGATTGGAGATTACTATTAAGAGATCATCTGCGAATGCTGCAGATCTATGATGATATTGACCAAGGGAAATGCCATGTATTTTATCTGATTGCCTAATTTTGAGAAGGAGCATTTCTAGACAAAGGATAAAGAGGGCTGGAGATAGGGGGCAGCCTTGCCTGGTCCCGTTTTTGATGGGGAAGGCATCCGACAGGGTCCCATTAACCAATACCTGAGCTGTAGGACATGAATATAGCGAAAAAATTGCTGAGACAAATGTCAAGGGCAAACCAAATTTCAGTAAGGTAGCTCTCATAAAATCCCAATTTACCCTGTCGAATGCCTTCTCCGCATCTGTTCCCAAAAGTAACATAGGTGTATTTGTAACTTGAGCATTTTGAATTAAATGGATCACTCTCCAGATATTATGTTTCCCTTCCCTACCTGGGACAAACCCCACTTGTTCAGGATCAATAAGTTTGTTAAGTAGAGGAGAAATCCTATACGCTAATAATTTAGACCACCATTTTAGGTCGCAATTTAATAACGAGATAGGCCTGTAGCTCCCGCACTCCTCGGGGTCCTTACCTTCTTTATGTAATATAGTTATATGTGCCCTTAAGGCCTGGGGCGCCAAAGACGCACCTTCCAACAGTGAGTTACATAAATTAGTGAAGTGGGGAAGTAACCGCTCCTTGAACTTCTTGTAATAAATGATGGGAAGACCGTCTGGACCTGGGCTCTTCCCTATGGGGATAGAACCCAGGATCTTATCCACTTCAGATATGGAAAAAGGTTCAAGGAGCGTCTGCCGTTCCTCATCTGAAAGAGAGGGGGCTTTAATTGAGGATAGGAATTTTTCAATAAGACTCATATTGGATGTCCCTGGTTGGTCTGAATTAGTATTGGGTGCAGCGAGATTGTATAAATTAGAATAAAATGTCTGAAAAGATTTGGCAATAAGGGGAGTGGAAGTGACTCTCAAGGATGGATCACTCTTAATTGATGAAATTAATGTTTTTTCCCTCCTTTTTTTTAATTAAATGGGCCATCATTTTGTTTCCTTTGTCCCCATGCTCATATATTTTACTCTTTAAGCGTAAGAGAGACTTGGCTTCTTTTATATTAAGTAGGTCTTTCACCTTACGTCTTAAAATTGTCAGGGCCTCTTTGTGGTCTTCAGAGTGTGTGAGTTTGTTTAATTTTTCTTGCGTTTGTATCTGAGCAAGTAGGGATAGAAGTTCCTTTGTTGATTTTCTTTTAACATAAGAGCCTAAAGCTATCAACTCCCCCCTTATGTAAGCTTTGTGGGCCTCCCATAGTATTGGGGTAGAGATTTCTGGAGTAGCGTTCTCTCTGAAATAATACTCTAATTTGTCATCTAGTTTATCTATGTGCACTTGTGATTCCAGGAGAGTGGTGTTAAGCCTCCATGACCAGACCTTATGAGGGAGACACTGTAAGGAAAGGGACATATGTAGTTACGGGGGTATGATCCGACACCACTAAGTTCCCTATCTCCGTACCCTGCACACATTGTATGTATGTATCTGTTAAGAATAAATAATCTATCCTACTGTATGAATTGTGGACATGCGAGAAGAAAGTGAAGTCTTTCTCTGAAGGATGTATAGTTCTCCAAACATCTATCAGGTGCTGTTCTGCCAGAGCTGTCATCAGTCTCGCAAGCTGTTTTCTAGCTAAGCTGGCAGGTTTATTGGTAGGGGCATCAAGCGCAATGTTAAAGTCACCACCTACAACTAGCTTACCTTCAGAGAAATCTTTAATCCTCTTGAGTGATTTAATCAACCACTGAACTTGATGAGAATTGGGAGCATAGATATTTGCTATCGTGACTTTAAAGTTAAAGATAGTACCTTGGATTATTAGCAGGCGGCCTTCTGGGTCAGTATACAATTTGGCGAGTTGGAAAGGAATAGATGAGCTAATAGCTATTGATACACCTCTAGAGGCTGATGAATGAGAAGCGTGAAACCATTGGGAGTATTTAGACTTGGGTAGAGAGGGAATATGGTTATGGCGGAAATGGGTTTCCTGCCTTAGAACTATGTCGGGTTTTTGTTTGTATAACAAGTTGAGGATCTGTCTTCTTTTTTGTGGGGCATTAAGCCCATTCACATTATGAGATAGAATTTTTAAGTTAGCCATACCGCATTAAAATCAGTGAAAGTGTGCGCTTATCAAGAGCCCTATGGGTGTGTATAACTAGGGGAAACCAATTTTTACAGCAAACTTCGGTAATGAACCGGGTGTAAGCATTTACTTGAAGTATAGACAGTAGTTGAGGTGGAAGCGTTTCCTTGGGACCAACCACGCCAACCCCAAAAAATATTTGAGGGAGACGGGGCCATCCCGTAGAAACACCCCACCCCGTCTGGGAGGGAGGGTGAACCTTTGGCATCTAGACTAACTGTCTTATACTTATATCTAATAATACACCTCATTGTATAACGGGTGAGAAAAATCATGAAAACAAAAGACAGGTGAACCTAAAAAGGATGAAAAAGGCAACCTAGGTATTCAATACTTTTTCAAATAAGGTAGGTCACTAAGAGGCATTTTCAGACGAGTTCCCAGGCTTCCCCATCCCCTGGATCAAAGGTAAGGAAGCTCTGGATCCTCCCCTGGTCAACCTGTGTAACGCAACGACCACAACATAAGATAATCTTATAACAGGTATGGCTGTTAGGTTATAACAAATGAAGCCAATAGAACAGTTACTGTTAGAGGATCGCCATATGACCCCCTAAGATCAGCAATAACAAGTGACCATGAGGATATAAAGAAGATGTTATGGAAAGCTTCACTCTTCCTCAGGTGACCTTCCTATTCTTCGGAGACTTCAGCTTTTTAACTACCTGCCATGTTGGAATCTCAGGCAGGTCAGGGATACCCATATCTTCTAGCACCGGCATCCAGGATTGGACTTCTACAGGTGTGATACCGAGCTTGTCCCAAGCATCCGCTAGGTCCAGCGGCGTTCTGATAACAATCTGTTGACCTGCTTTGGAAGTAGCCAGACCAAAGGGGAAAAGCCATCTTACTGGGAGCTTGTGCGCCCTAAGCGCTTCAGTGACGGGTTTTAGCGCCCTTCTTTTTGCCAAGGTACTGGAGGCTAGATCTTGGTAAAATTGTAAGCGGGTTCCGTTATATATAATTTCTTTTGCTTCTCTTGCGGCTCTTAATATGGATGCAGTGTCCAGATAATTTAAAAGACCGCAGATTATATCCCTAGGTGGGCCCCCATCCGATGGTTTTGACCTCAGGGCTCTGTGTGCTCTCTCAATTATTATCTGGGAAGCCTTTTCTTCTCCCACTAATGAGGCAAATATGGCTGTTACCACTCTGGTGATCTCCCCCGGGGGAACGTCTTCAGGCACCCCTCTTATGCGGACATTCTTCCACCTGCTCCTATTCTCCTGATCCTCCAGATGGAGAAGAGCAGAAGTAATATAGGAATTATGGCCCTGTAGAACCTTTTGTACCGCTTCCCCATGCGAGGTTATCGCAGCCTGCGTTTCTTCTAATGCCATGACGCGCCCCCCTATTTGTTTTACCTCGGTCTTGATATCCGAAATGTCTCTATGTAGGGGTTGTAGCGCTTTATAAAGCGTCTTCTTGAAGAAGGCTCTCGACAGCGGGAGATCCACATTATCTGTTCCTTCCGACATGGCGCATGAGCTTTCACCGTCCGAATCTTCTGTCTGCGCGGCAGCTCTGGCACCTTCCGGCGCCATCTTGGATCTATGAGCCGGGGAAAAGCTTCTCTTTTTGAGAAAACAATCCATCTCTGCTTGAGTATGACTAGATTTTTGCGTGCCCGGGGTCGAGTCGCTTCTGTCTTTGTTAGTTTTCAACATATTAATAAAGTATAGCACCCGTTTTACTGGAAGAACAGCGGCGTCTGTGAGGAGCTCAGAGATCAGGCGTCCATCTCGGCTCGCGGCTAGCTCCGCCTTCTGAGCCACTTCTAAAAGACTGGCCTGAAAGTGTTAGAGATGACCCCTCTTCCTCCTCCTGTCCTGGGCCACATCCTCTTCCATCATCGCCCTAAGTGTTTTCTCAAGGAGACATAGAAGTGGTATTGTAACGCTGATAACGGCGTCATCAGCACTGGCCATGTTGGTGGAGTACTCGAAACAGCGCAACAGGGCACACAGGTCTCGCATGGAGGCCCAGTCATTGGTGGTGAAGTGGTGTTGTTCCGCAGTGCGACTCACCCGTCCGTGCTGCAGCTGAAACTCCACTATGGTCTGCGGCTGCTCGCACAGTCTCTCCAGAATGTGCAAGGTGGAGTTCCACCTGGTGGGCACGTCGCATATGAGGCGATGAGCGGGAAGGACGAAGTTACGCTGTAGAGCAGACAGCCAAGCGGCAGCAGGATGAGAACGCCAAAAGCGCACACAGATGGCCCGCACTTTATGCAGCAGCACTGACATGTCGGGGTAGTTGTGAATGAATTTCTGCACCACCAAATTCAGCACATGCGCCAGGCAAGGGATGTGCGTCAAACCGGCTAGTCCCAGAGCTGCAGCGAGATTTCGCCCATTATCGCACACCACCAGGCCAGGCTTTAGGCTCACTGGCAGCAACCACTCATCGGTCTTTTGTTTTATACAGCGCCACACCTCCTGCGCGGTGTGGGGCCTGTCCCCCAAACACATCAGTTTCAGAACGGCCTGCTGACTTTTACCCCTGGCTGTGCTGAAGTTGGTGGTGAAGGTCTGTCGCTGACCGGATGAGGAGGTGGTAGGAGAGGAGGAGGAAGCCGAATAGGAAGAGGAGGCAACAGGAGGCAAAGAATGATGCCCTGCGATCCTTGGCGGCGGAAGGACGTGCGCCAAACAGCTCTCCGCCTGGAGCCCAGTCGCCATTACATTTACCCAGTGTGCAGTTAGGGAGATATAGCGTCCCTGGCCGTGCTTACTGGTCCACGTATCTGTGGTTAGGTGGACTTTGCCACAGATGGTGTTGCACAGTGCACACTTGATTTTATCCGATACTTGGTTGTGCAGGGAGGGCACAGCTCTCCTGGAGAAGTAGTGGCGGCTGGGAACGACGTACTGTGGGACAGCAAGCGACATGAGCTGTTTGAAGCTGTCCGTCTCCACCAGCCTGAATGACAGTATTTCAAAGGCCAGTAGTTTAGAAATGCTGGCATTCAGGGCCAGGGATCGAGGGTGGCTAGGTGGGAATTTACGCTTTCTCTCAAAGGTTTGTGAGATGGAGAGCTGAATGCTTCCGTGTGACATGGTAGAGATGCTTGGTGACGGAGGTGGTGTTGTTGGTGGCACATCCTCTGTTTGCCGGGTGGCAGGTGCCAACGTTCCTCCAGAGGTGGAGGAAGAGGCCGAGGCAGCAGCAGAAGAGGGGGCAGGAGGGGACTGAGCCCTTTCTTGGTTTTGAAGGTGCTTACTCCACTGCAGCCCGTGTCTCGCATGTAGATGCCTGGTCATGCAGGTTGTGCTAAGGTTCAGAACGTTAATGCCTCGCTTCAGGCTCTGATGGCACAGCGTGCAAACCACTCGGATCTTGTCGTCAGCACATTGTGTAAAGAAGTGCCATGCCAGGGAACTCCTTGAAGCTGCCTTTGGTGTGCTCGGTCCCTGGTGACGGTGGCCAGTAGCAGGCGACGGCTGCTCTGCTTTTGCACCCTGCTTCCTCTTTTGCTACGCTGTTGGCTCGCTCTCACCACTGCCTCTTCCTCCAAACTCTGAAAGTCAGTGGCACGACCTTCATTCCATGTGGGGTCTAGGACCTCATCTTCCCCTGCATCGTCTTCCACCCAGTCTTCCTCCCTGACCTCCTTTTCGGTCTGCATGCTGCAGAAAGACGCAGGAGTTGGCACCTGTGTTTCGTCATCATCAGAGACGTGCTGAGGTGGTATTCCCATGTCCTCATCAGGAAACATAAGTGGTTGTGCATCAGTGCATTCTATGTCTTCCACCCTTGGGGAAGGGCTAGGTTGATGCCCTTGGGAAACCCTGCCAGCAGAGTCTTCAAACAGCATAAGAGACTGCTGCATGACTTGAAGCTCAGACAGTTTCCCAGCTATGCATGGGGGTGATGTGACAGACTGATGGGCATGGGTTTCAGGCGCCACCTGTGCGCTTTCTGCAGAAGACTGGGTGGGAGATAATGTGAACGTGCTGGATCCACTGTCGGCCACCCAATTGACTAGCGCCTGTACTTGCTCAGGCCTTACCATCCTTAGAACGGCATTAGTCCCGACCAAATATCACTGTAGATTCTGGCGGCTACTGGGACCTGACAAAGTAGGTTCAGTAGAATGTGTAGCTGTGGCAGAACGGCCACGTCCTCTCCCTGCACCAGAGGCTCCACCAACACCACCACCACAACCATGACCGCGTCCCTTATTAGATGTTTGCCTCATAGTTAGAGTTCACTAAGTAAAGTAATAAGTGGTTAAGTCTGTTAAAAATAATTAACCACCAATAAAAACCCTGATGTAGGGTATTGCATTAATTTATTTATTTTTAAACTCTATACGACAGCCGTATTTCTGGCCTAAATGTGACACTCACTTATGCACGTCTAATCCCGGATGTGCAGTATATCAGAGGGTTTTTTCACCCCAGTAAGCAGAAAGCTGTATTTCTGGCCTAAATGGGACATTCACTTATGCACGTCTAATCCTAGATGTGCACTATATGAAAAAAAGGTGTTTTTTTTCACCCCAGTAAGCAAAAACTGTATTTCTGGACTTGCGGACATGCAGATATCCTGCACTATCGTTGCATAAAATGGCTGCCGATTATGTATTGATATTAACAAATAGAGATGTCCCGAACTATTCGCCGGCGAACAGTTCCCGGCGAACATCGCTTGTTCGCGTTCGCCGCGGTGGGCGAACATATGCAATGTTCGGTCCGCCCCCTATACATCATCATTGAGCAAACTTTGACCCTGTACCTCACAGTCAGCAGACACATTCCAGCCAATTAGCAGCATACCCTCCCTCCCAGACCCTCCCACCTCCTATCAAAAAGCAAGGACAGCATCCATCTTAGGCTACTTTCACACTAGCGTTCTGCTGTCCGCTCGTGAGCTCCGTTTGAAGGGGCTCACGAGCGGAGCAGAACGCTTCCGTCCAGCCCTGATGCAGTCTGAATGGATGCGGATCCGCTCAGACTGCATCAGTCTGGCGGCGTTCAGCCTCCGCTCCGCTCGCCTCCGCACGGCCAGGCGGACAGCTGAACGCTGCTTGCAGCGTTCGGGTGTCCGCCTGGCCGTGCGGAGGCGTGCGGATCCGTCCAGACTTACAATGTAAGTCAATGGGAACGGATCCGCTTGAAGATGACACCATATGGCTCAATCTTCAAGCGGATCCGTCCCCCATTGACTTTACATTGAAAGTCTGAACGGATCCGCTCAGGCTACTTTCGCACTTAGAAATTTTTCTAAGTTATTAATGCAGACGGATCCGTACTGAACGGAGCCTCCGTCTGCATTAATATGATCGGATCCGTTCAGAACGGATCTGATCAAGCGCAAGTGTGAAAGTAGCCTTAGATTTATTCGGAAGCTGAAGTGTTAGTGAGGGGAGGGACAGTGCAGCTGCTGCTGATTTAATAGGGAAATCGATAGTTAGGCCAGTGTATTCAGTGTCCACTCCAGTACTCAAAGACTCATCTGATCTGCTGTAAGGACAGCGTCCTGACAGCACCCCAAAAAGCCCTTTTTAGGGCTAGTACAACAGTCTGCTTTTTTTTTCTCTGCAATCTAATTGCAGTTGCCTGCCAGCGTGTGTGTCAGGCCTACAGCGTGTACTGTGCCCACTACTGCCAGTGCCCAGTTGCACCACTCATATCTGGTGTCACAGTAGCTTGCATTTAAAAAATAAAAACAATTTTTTCACTGTAATCTAATTGCAGTTGCCTGCAAGCGTGTGTGTCAGGCCTACAGCGTGTACTGTGCCCACTGCTGCCAGTACCCAGTGCCACCACTCATATCTGGTGTCACAGTAGCTTGCACGCATAGTACAACTAATCGAAAAAAAAATGACAGGCAGAGGCAGGCCACCCCGCAGGAGCCGTCGTGGTTGTGGTTTCCTTTGGCCCTAGAATAATGCCCAGTGTTCAGAGGCCACGTACCCTGAACTCGAAAAGTTCTGAGGACATAGTTGACTGGCTTAAAAAGGACACCCAATCTTCTACAGCTTCCGCTCGGAACCTTGACGCACCATCTTCCTCCAGCTTAGCTTCGGGCACCTCTCAAGTTACCACTCGCCCGGCTGCCGCCACCACCACCACTAGCACCACAGCTGCTTCACTTGATCTGTCAGAGGAGTTATTTACACATCAGTTGGAAGAAATGAGTGATGCGCAACCATTATTGCCAGAGGATGTAGATAACAGGGATATGTCTCAGTCAGGCAGCATTACACACATGGACGTACGGTGTGATGATGATGATGTTGTACCTGCTGCTGCTTCCTTTGCTGAGTTGTCAGATACAAGTGAAGCGGTTGATGATGACAATGTGTCCGTGGATGTCACGTGGGTGCCCGCTCGAAGAGAAGAAGAAAAGGGGGAAAGTTAAGATGAGGAGACAGAGAGGAGGAGGAGACTAGTTGGAAGCAGGGGGAGGTCATCGCAAGAAGCTAGTAGCACAGTCAGACAGCATGTATCGGCACCCGGGGTCAGCAAGACAGCACGCCAATCAACGCATGCTGTTGCCACCACCAGAATGCCGTCATTGCAAAGCTCAGCAGTGTGGCATTTTTTGTGTGTGTCTGCCTCTGATAACAGCGATGCCATTTGCAACCTGTGCCAAAAGAAACTGAGTCGTGGGAAGTCCAACACCCACACAACTGCTTTGCGAAGGCACATGATCTCAAAAACACATGATGAGTACAAGCAACACATAAACTCAAAGCCACCATCCTCCTCCTGGTCCAGCATCTTCAGCCACGTCAACCACTGCTGTCCTCCTTGCCCCCTCTCAAACATCCGCCTCTCTCCATCAGCAGTTCCTGCTCATCTGTCCACAGTCAGGTGTCTGTCAAGTAAATGTTTGAGCGTAAGAAGCCAATGTCACAGAGTCACACCCTTGCCCGGCGTCTGACAGCTGGCTTGTCGGAACTCTTAGCCCGCCAGCTTTACCCATACAAGCTGGTGGAGTCTGAGGCCTTCAAAAAATTTGTAGCTATTGGGCCACAGCAGTGGAAGGTACCCGGCCGAAATGTCTTTTCACAAAAGGCAATCCCCAACCTGTACTCTATTGTGGAAAAGGAAGTCATGGCATGTCTGGCACACAGTGTTGGGACAAGGGTCCATCTGACCACTGATACCTGGTCTGCAAAGCATGGTCAGGCCAGGTATATCACGTACACTGCGCATTGGGTAAACCTGCTGACGGCTGCCAAGCATGGAATGCATGGCTCTGAAGAGGAGTTGGTGACACCGCCATCACTTGCAGGCAGGCCTGCTGCCACCTCCACTACTCCTCCTACTCCATCCTCTTCGCTAACCTCCTCGGCTGAGTCCTCTTCTGCTGCTGCGTCTTGCTCCACATCAACTGCACTCCCCCAGCTCCCCAGGGGCTATTCCACATCCCGGATACAACAGTGTCACGCCGTCTTGGGGTTGACTTGCCTGAAAGCAGAGAGTCACACCGGACCAGCACTCCTGTCCGCCCTGAACGCACAGGTGGATCAGTGGCTGACTCAGCACCAACTGGAGATCGGCAAAGTGGTGTGTGACAACGGAAGCAATTTGTTGGCGGCATTGAATTTGGTCAAGTTGACACATGTGCCGTGCATGGCACATGTGTTGAATCTGATCGTACAACGCTTTGTGCAGGCCAGGAAGGTGTGTGGCCATTTCAGGCGTTCCTACACGGCCATGGCGCACTTTTCAGATATTCAGCGGCGAAACAACATGCCAGTGAGGCGCTTGATTTGCGACAGCCCGACACATTGGAATTCAACACTCCTAATGTTCGACCGCCTGCCCCAACAAGAAAAAGCCGTCAACGAGTATTTGTATGACCGGGGTGCTAGGACAGCCTCTGCGGAGCTGGGTATTTTTTTGCCACGTTTCTGGACGCTCATGTGCAATGCCTGTAGGCTCATGCGTCCTTTTGAGGAGGTGACAAACCTAGTCAGTCGCACCGAAGGCACCATCAGCAACATCATACCATTTGTTTTCTTCCTGGAGCATGCCCTGCGAAGAGTGCTGGATCAGGCCGTAGATGAGCGTGAAGCGGAAGAGGAAGAGTTGTGGTCACCATCACCACCAGAAACAGCCTTATCAGCATCGCTTGCTGGAACTGCGGCAACGCTGGAATAGGAGTCTGAGGAGGAGGAGTCAGAGGAGGAATGTGGCTTTGAGGAGGAGGAAGACCAACCACAGCAGGCATCCCAGGGTGCTCGTTGTCACCTATCTCGGACCCGTGGTGTTGTACGTGGCTGGGGGGAAGAACAGACCTTCAATGAGATCAGTGAGGACGAGGAACGGGACATGAGTAGCTCGGCATCCAACCTTGTGCAAATGGGGTCTTTCATGCTGCCATGCCTGTTGAGGGACCCTCGTATAAAAAGGCTGAAGGAGAACGACCTGTACTGGGTGGCCACGCTACTAGACCCCCGGTATAAGCAGAAAGTGCCTGAAATGTTACCGAATTACCGGAAGTCGGAAAGGATGCAGCAGTTCCAAAACAAGTTAAAAAATATGCTTTATACAGCATGTAAGGAAGATGTCACAGCACAACGGGAATCTAACAGGGGAAGAGGTGAAAGTAATCCTCCTCCTACCACGACCACGCCGGCAAGGACAGGACGCTTTACAGACGTGTTGTTGATGGAGGACATGCAGAGCTTTTTAAGTCCTACGCATCGCCACAGCCCTTCGGGGTCCACCCTCAGAGAACGACTCGACCGACAGGTAGCAGACTACCTCGCCTTAACTGCAGATAACGACACTCTGAGGAGCGATGAACCCCTTGACTTCTGGCCTGCCCCGCTTCAAGTGTCCTGTCAGAAAGGACCTTCAGTGCAGCAGGAGGTATTGTCACTGAGAAGAAAAGTCGCCTAGGTCAAAAAAGTCTAGATTACCTCACCTTTATTAAGATGAATGAGGCATGGATCCCGTAGGGACTGACAGTGGGGGATGCATTTGACTAAAAAAGGCCGGATGAGATGCCTTGGGCTATAAAATGGTCCACACGCTGCTGTATTTAATCTCTGCATGCCGGATGACTTGTGTGACTTCTCCGCCACCAACTAGGGTTCAAGCCGCAATGCTTTAGTGCACTTTCTGCCTGGAAAACATCAATACCTAATACGGCTGCAACAATACCTAATTTTTCAGGCATGTGTACATGCCTAATTTTTCTGGCCTCTGGTGCTGCACTGTGGCTGCAAAAAAAAAAAAAAAAAAAAAAGGCACATAACATGTGTCAATCCCCCTTCGTGATCGTTACCTTGTTGTGGTGAAGGGGCTTGCGTATCACAATGAAGCGATCACCTCTATGAGTGTGTTAGCAATGGCAATGTTGGCACACCCCAGATGAGATAAGGTCGTTTTATAATTTTGCATAGAAAAAACATTAATTTTCTTTGTGATCATCTAAGGTAATCATTAAAGCCTACTAGGCCAACAATGGGCCCACACTGCAGAATCATTGTTTTCTGGGTCACTTAACTGTCACTGAACTACCTCAGCACGACCATAGGCTTTGAAAAACCGCCATCGACTGCATTCTCCTAAACGTGGCACGAGCACAGTCATCACTACACCAAGATTGACGCATAGAGGAATAAAATTTATGTCATGAGTGTGTCAACTATTGACAACTCTTTGCGGTTGTCTAAACTCTATTCCATACACGTCCCTTGATAGGGGACGTAACAGGGATTTAACTGATAGGAATAGTACTACTTAACATACCACTCATATTGGGATTGCACAGTACATTGCACGGCGCATGTGCAGTGCCCCAGATTGGAAGTAAGAGGACCAACCCCTGATAGGGGACGTAACAGGGATTAAACTGATAGGAATAGTACTACTTAACATACCACTCATATCTGGTAGCACAGTAAATTGCATGGCGCACGCGCAGTGCCCCAAATTGGAAGTAAGAGGACCAACCAAGCATCTTTTTCCATCTCCCGGTTCCTAAAATCTATTCCATACACCACACCGGCCCCTGATAGGAGACAAAACAGAGATTAAACTGGTAAGAACAGATTTTTTTAATAAAAAAAAAAAGAGGACAGCCTCTGCGGAGCTGGGTATTTTTTGGCCACGTTACTGAACGCTCATGCACAATGTCTGTAGGCTCATGCGTCCTTTTGCAGAGGTGACAAACCTGGTCAGTCAAACCCAAGGCAACATCATCGACCTCATCCCATATGCGTTTTTTCTGGAGCGTGCCCTGCGAAGAGTGCTGGATCAGGCCGTAGATGAGCATGAAGAGGAAGAGTTGTGGTCACCATCACCACCAGAAGCAGCCTTGTCATCGTCGATTGCTGGACCTGCGGCAACGCAGAGAGAGGAGTCTGAAGAAGAGGAGTCAGAGGAGGAAGGTGGCTTTGAGGAGGTGGAAGACCAAACACAGCAGGCGTCCCAGGGGGCTTGTTGTTACTAGTGTTGAGCGAACAGTTCGAGCATAGTTCGGGTCCGTACCGAATTTTGGGGTGTTCGTGACACGGACCCGAACCCGAACTTTTTCGTAAAAGTTCGGGTTCGGGTTCGTCGTTCGGCATGTATTTTGGCGCATTTTGAAAGGCTGCAAAGCAGCCAATCAAAATGCATCATACTACTTGCCCTAAGATGCCATCGCAGCCATGCCTACTATTGGCAAGGCTGTGATTGGCCAAGTGCAGCATGTGACTCAGCCTCTTTATAAGCTTGTGCGCACGTCGGGACGTGCTCACTCCCGATGTGAATAGAACAGGGATAGACGCAGCTGATGCTAGGGCGAGAATAGGCAGGGATAATTGAATAACTGGAAGCAAATTTCTCTCCTCCACCTGTGATTCATCTGAACAACTGCAGCTGAGCTGCTTTTTTTTATAGGGATTGGCTATTTTTAGAGTGGCCAGAGTGATTTTTCCATCCACATGTACCTGGGCTGACCGCCGGCCGCCATTTTGCGACTTGTAGTGCTGCAGCAGAAGCTGCCACAGTGTGCATTCCAAAGCTACAAACAAGTCAGACATCTACACCTGGGATTCAGACCAATAGCGATTTAGCAGCACAGTCCAAGGCTATTTTTTTTAAAGGTTGTGCAGACCATTTTGTGGCACATGTTACTGGGCTGATAGGCGGCGGCCATCTTGGGACTAGTGCTGCAGCACAATCTCTCCCAACGTCCATTAATCACTTGTAATAGTGGTCTGTGCCATAGAAATCCTACATCAGGGACTTGGGTGTGCTTGTGTCACCCCTACTAATACCAGTCCACCTGTAATCCATACAGTGAAAAGCCATAAAGTATTCCAGTGAGGGAATTTTTTATTTATTTAAAAAAGGCTAAGTTAGTTTATCTGGCGTTCAATATACTAGATACAGTTAGGCCTGCGTTTCATACATCTGGAATTAGCAAACTAATGTGCTGGGGTTGGGAAAACATATATGTACCCATACTAGAATCTGTCAAAGAAAGCGGTACTCACATATAACAGTCATTCCATCTGTAATCCATACAGTCAAAAGACTGAAGTATTCCAGTGAGGGAATTTTTTTTATTTAAAAAAGGCCAAGTTAGTTTATCTGGCGTTCAATATACTAGATACAGTTAGGCCTGCGTTTCATACATCTGGAATTAGCAAACTAATGTGCTGGGGTTGGGAAAACATATATGTACCCATCAGGGCTGGGACAAGGTCCACCACCAACAGAGGCTGAGCTGCCCAAGTGCGCCCCCCCCCTTGCCTGCGCCCAGGGCCGGTGCAAGGTTTTTTACCAACACAAGCGAACCTACATTTTGGCGCCCCCGACCCCCCCTCCCCCTTCAGCTCACCTGGGGGAAGGGGGGGGGGGGTGCGCCAAAATGTAGGTTCGTCCCATAAGACGCACCTAGGTTTTAAAGGAGGATAATAGGAAACAATATTTTTCATTCCACCTTAGGTCAGACCAGCCATCAGACCCCAGCTCACAGGCACAGCCCCAATGCCTCAGATCAGACCCCCATGTCAGCCATCAGCCCTCCATGTCATATTTCTCCCCGTCCATGGCACAGACAGACTACAGACATTGTCTCCGGCCCATCATGTAACCCCATCCTCACCCATGTCACATTTCTCCCCCTCCATTTGATTGCTCTAACACCTAAAGAAATCAGGGGTAAAAGGTATCAAACTACAATGTTTTATATTGCTTGCTCTTTTTGAGAGCATCAGGGTTTTTGCACATTTTACATACACAGCTCTGCTACATGCGCACACACACACAGCTCTGGTTGGCACATTATATATCACTGTGTTGCACATTTTACATACACAGCTCCGCTGTGCACATTATACATTCCTCTGTCTCATACAGCTCTGCTACATACACCACACACACTACTGTGCTGGATTCACACTATACACCTATCTTTGCTGCATTATACACATGAAGCACCCTCAGCTCTGCTACATGCACCCCACACACAGCTGCTCTGGGTAGGCAGACACACACAGCTCTGCTACATACACCACACACACTACTGTCCTGGATTCACACTATACACCTATCTTTGCTGCATTATACACATGAAGGACCCTCAGCTCTGCTACATGCACCCCACAGACAGCTGCTCTGGGTAGGCAGACACACACAGCTCTGCTACATACACCACACACACTACTGTCCTGGATTCACACTATACACCTATCGTTGCTGCATTATACACATGAAGCACCCTCAGCTCTGCTAAATGCACCCCACAGACAGCTGCTCTGGGTAGGCAGACACACACAGCTCTGCTACATACACCACACACACACTACTGTTCTGGATTCACACTATACACCTATCTTTGCTGCATTATACACATGAAGCACCCTCAGCTCTGCTACATGCACCCCACACACAGCTGCTCTGGGTAGGCAGACACACACAGCTCTGCTACATACACCACACACACTACTGTGCTGGATTCACACTATACACCTATCTTTGCTGCATTATACACATGAAGCACCCTCAGCTCTGCTACATGCACCCCACACACAGCTGCTCTGGGTAGGCAGACACACACAGCTCTGCTACATACACCACACACACTACTGTTCTGGATTCACACTATACACCTATCTTTGCTGCATTATACACATGAAGCACCCTCAGCTCTGCTACATGCACCCCACACACAGCTGCTCTGGGTAGGCAGACACACACAGCTCTGCTACAAGCTCGCTGTACATCTTGTTTGCAGATTTGACTAAATCTGCAATGTGTGAATGAGGCCATACACATCATCCCTGCATTAACCCCTAAGTACCCGGAATTGTAAGTGCTAGGGTGCTAACCTCATATGTTCAACAGTTCAAGCCAAAGTCAGGAGCAGATGAGGATCATAAAGGCGCTACCAGTCCACAGCCTGGCTCCTCCCACCCACATGACCGGTCACATGGTCATGACATCATCAAAGGTCCTGTAGCTTAGAAGGATCACGCATCTACACTGAGCTGCAGAGCGCAGAGCCCCTATGTCTGGTATACTGGGAGGGGGGGCGCGGAGCTGAGGGATCCCCATATGTTTAGCTCTGCAGGGATAGACAGGGCACGCTGCCGGGGGCCGGGAGGGGAGGGGAGGGGAGGGGAGGGCGCCCGGCAGCAAGTAAGTGATAAAAAAAAAAAAAAAAAAAAAAGGTTGGTTTTTCCGCCCACCCCAGGCTGCGCCCTGAGGCTGGAGCCTCCCCAGCCTCTGTGTCGGCCCGGCCCTGGTACCCATACTAGAATCTGTCAAAGAAAGCGGTACTCACATATAACAGTCATTCCATCTGTAATCCATACAGTCAAAAGACTGAAAGTATTCCAGTGAGGGAATTTTTTTTATTTAAAAAAGGCCAAGTTAGTTTATCTGGCGTTCAATATACTAGATACAGTTAGGCCTGCGTTTCATACATCTGGAATTAGCAAACTAATGTGCTGGGGTTGGGAAAACATATATGTACCCATACTAGAATCTGTCAAAGAAAGCGGTACTCACATATAACAGTCATTCCATCTGTAATCCATACAGTCAAAAGACTGAAAGTATTCCAGTGAGGGAATTTTTTTTATTTAAAAAAGGCCAAGTTAGTTTATCTGGCGTTCAATATACTAGATACAGTTAGGCCTGCGTTTCATACATCTGGAATTAGCAAACTAATGTGCTGGGGTTGGGAAAACATATATGTACCCATACTAGAATCTGTCAAAGAAAGCGGTACTCACATATAACAGTCATTCCATCTGTAATCCATACAGTCAAAAGACTGAAAGTATTCCAGTGAGGGAATTTCTTTTATTTAAAAAAGGCCAAGTTAGTTTATCTGGCGTTCAATATACTAGATACAGTTAGGCCTGCGTTTCATACATCTGGAATTAGCAAACTAATGTGCTGGGGTTGGGAAAACATATATGTACCCATACTAGAATCTGTCAAAGAAAGCGGTACTCACATATAACAGTCATTCCATCTGTAATCCATACAGTCAAAAGACTGAAAGTATTCCAGTGAGGGGATTTTGCTTATAAAAAATAATATATTTCATTGTGGTGCGAGTTGAATCGCAACAATGAAGAAAAATACTATTAAGGGACGAGGACGCGGTCGTGGTGGTGTCCGTGGAGCCTCTGTTGCTGGTAGAGCACGTGGCCGTTCGGCCCCAGGCGCACACAGTAGGGAACGAACTCCCTCAACTAGCCGGCAGAATGTACCGCAATATCTCGTGGGGCCCAATGCCGCTCTTAGGATGGTAAGGCCTGAGCAGGTACAGGCATTAATCGATTGGGTGGCCGACAGTGCTTCCAGCACGTTCACCACATGGTCTTCCACCCAGTCTTCTGCGGAAAGCGCACAGGTGGCACCTGAAAACCAAGCCCATCAGTCTGTCACATCACCCCCAAGCATATCAGGGAAACGGTCTGAGCCACAAGTTATGCAGCAGTCTCTTCTTCTGTTTGAAGACTCTGCTTCCAGGGTTTCCCAGGGGCGTCCACCTAGCCCTTCCCCAGTGGAGGAAGACATACCATGCACTGACGCACAACCACTTATGTCTCCAGATGAAGAGGACATGGGAATACCACCACAGCAGAGTCACCGACTCTCTGATGATGACGAAACACAGGTGCCCACTGCCGCGTCTTTTTGCAGTGTGCAGACTGAACAGGAGGAGGTCAGGGAGGGAGACTGGGTGGAAGACGATGCAGAGGACGATGAGGTCTTAGACCCCACATGGACTGAAGGTCGTGGCGATGACTTTCACAGTTCAGAGGAAGAGGTAGTGGTGAGACCGAGACAACAGCGAAGCCAAAGAGGGAGCAGGGGGCCAAAGCAGACGAGCCGCCGCCCCCAGAGTTCGCCTGCTACTGGACATCGCCAACAGGGACCCAGCCCCACAAAGGCAGCTTCAGAGAGTTCCCTGGCATGGCACTTCTTTAAACAATGTCCTACCGACAAGACCCGAGTGACTTGCACGCTCTGCCATCAGAGCCTGAGGCGAGGCATTAACGTTCTGAACCTCAGCACAACCTGCATGACCAGGCATCTACATGCAAAGCATGAACTGCAGTGGGGTACACACCTTAAAAACCAGGCACTCGCTGAGGCTCCCCCTGCTCCCTCTACCGCTGCTGCCTCGGCTTCCGCCTCGAGAGGAATGTTGCCACCTGCCGAGCAGCAAACAGAGGATGTGCCACCGTCACCACCACCACCGCCACCGTCAACTAGCGTCTCCACTATATCACACAGCAGCGTTCAGCTCTCAATATCTCAAACCTTAGAGAGGAAGCGCAAATTCCCCCCGAGTCACCCTCGAGCCCTTGGCCTGAACGCCAGCATTTCTAAACTGCTGGCCTTTGAAATGCTGTCATTCCGGCTGGTGGACACAGACAGCTTCAAACAGCTGATGGCCATGGCTGTCCCGCAGTATGTGGTTCCCAGCCGCCACTACTTCTCCAAGACAGCCGTGCCTTCCCTGCACATGCAAGTGTCCGATAAAATCAAGTGTGCACTGCGCAACGCCATTTGTGGCAAGGTCCACCTAACCACAGATACGTGGACCAGTAAGCACGGCCAGGGACGCTATATCTCACTAACTGCAGACTGGATGAATGTAGTGGCGGCTGGGCCCCCGGCGGACAGTTCCTTGGCGCACGTCCTTCCGCCCCCTAGGATCGCAGGGCATCATTCTCTGCCTCCTGTAGCCTCCTCCTCCTACTCGGCTTCCTCCTCCACTGCTTCCACCAGCTCATCCGGTCAGCCACACACCTTCACCACCAACTTCAGCACAGCCCGGGGTAAACGTCAGCAGGCCATTCTGAAACTCATATGTTTGGGGGACAGGCCCCACAGCGCAAAGGAGTTGTGGCGGGGTATTGAACAACAGACCGACGAGTGGTTTCTGCCGGTGGGCCTCAAGCCAGGCCTGGTGGTATGCGATAATGGGCGAAATCTCGTGGCAGCTCTGGGACTAACCGGTTTGACGCACATCCCTTGCCTGGCGCATGTGCTGAACTTGGTGGTGCAGAGGTTCATTCACCACTACCCCAACATGTCAGAGCTGCTGCATAAAGTGCGGGTCGTCTGTGCGCGCTTCCGCCGTTCACATCCTGCCGCTGCTCGCCTGTCTGCGCTACAGCGGAACTTCGGCCTTCCCGCTCACCGCCTCATATGCGACCTGCCCACCCGGTGGAACTCCACCTTGCACATGCTGGAGAGACTGTGCGAGCAGCAGCAGGCCATAGTGGAGTTTCAGCTGCAGCACGCTCGCGTCAGTCGTACTGCCGAACAGCACCACTTCACCACCAATGATTGGGCCTCCATGCGAGACCTGTGTGCCCTGCTGCGCTGTTTCGAGTACTCCACCAACATGGCCAGTGGCGATGACACTGTTATCAGCGTTACAATACCACTTCTATGTCTCCTTGAGAAAACACTTAGGGCAATGATGTTAGAGGAGGTGGCCCAGGTGGAGGAGGAGGAGGAGGATGAGGGCTCGTTTCTAACACTTTCGGGCCAGTCTGTTCGAAGTGGCTCAGAGGGAGGTTTGTTTAAGCAGCAGAGGACAGGTTCACAAGTCGCCAGCCAAGGCACTGTACTGGAGGACGAGGAGGATGAGGAGGAGGAGGTGGAGGGGGACGAGGATGACGCAAGTTCACAGCGGGGTGGCAGCCCAGGCCCATCACTGGTGCGTGGCTGGGGGGATACGGTGGACGATGACGATACGCCTCCCACAGAGGACAGCTTGTCCTTACCCATGGGTAGCCTGGCCCACATGAGCGAATATATGCTCCAATGCCTGCGCAACGACAGCAGAGTTGCCCACGTTTTAACGTGTGCAGACTACTGGGTGGCCACCCTGCTGGATCCCCGGTATAAAGACAATGTGCCCACTTTAATTCCTGAACTGGAGCGCGACCGTAAGATGCGCGAGTACAAGCGCACGCTGATAGAGGCGCTCTTGAGAGCATTCCCACATGTCACAGGGGAACAGGTGGAAGGTGAAGGCAGAGGAGTGGCAAGAGGTCGCCAACGCAGCTGTGTCACGGCCAGCTCATCTGAGGGCAGGGTTAGCATGGCAGAAATGTGGAAAAGTTTTGTCTCCACGCCACAGCTATCTGCACCGACACCTGATACGGAACGTGTTAGCAGGAGGCAGCATTTCACTAACATGGTTGAACAGTATGTCTGCACACCCCTCCACATCCTGACGGATGGTTCGGCCCCATTCAACTACTGGGTTTCAAAATTGTCCACGTGGCCAGAGTTAGCATGTTATGCCTTGGAGGTGCTTTCCTGCCCGGCGGCCAGCGTTTTATCTGAACGCGTATTCAGCACGGCAGGGGGCGTCATTACTGACAAGCGCAGCCGCCTGTCCACAGCCAACGTGGACAAGCTGACCTTCATAAAGATGAACCAGGCATGGATCCCACAGGACCTGTCCCTCCCTTGTGCAGAGTAGTCCTTATTAACTGCCTAAAACATGTCTTGTTGTGCTACGGGCCACTTCTTTATTTGATACAAATTTTATGAAACCCACAGTTGAATGAAACTCTTCTCTGTCTGGGCGCCGGGGCCTAACCAGATGAAAGTGGCCGGTTAAACTAACGGGTGACATGAAGCCATAACCTCTGCCATGCTACCTCTGTCTTCTGTCTGGGTGCTGAGGCCTAAGTCAAATAAAGCGGTCTTCTGCTGTGCTGGGGGATATGAAGCTAATCTCTGACCTCTCTCCTCTGTCTGGGTCCAAAGGCCTAAATCACTGAAAGAGGCCTTCTCCTGTGGTGTGTGATATGATGCCAGAATATGTGCTGTGGGGCCTCTCTCCTCTTCCTGGGTGCAGGGGTCAAATAAACTAAATTGTGGCCTACTCCTGTGGTGGTTGATATGATGCCTGATTCTCTGATGTGGAACCTTTCTCCTCTGTTTGGGTGAAGGGGTCAAAGTAACTAAATGGTGGCTTCTCCTGTGGTGGCTGATATGATGCCAGAATATGTGCTGTGGTGCCTCTCTCCTCTTCCTGGGTGCAGGGGTCAAAGTAACTAAATGGTGGCTTCTCCTGTGGTGGCTGATATGATGCCAGAATATGTGCTGTGGGGCCTCTCTCCTCTTCCTGGGTGCAGGGGTCAAAGTAACTCAATGGTGGCTTCTCCTGTGGTGGCTGATATGATGCCAGAATATGTGCTGTGGTGCCTCTCTCCTCTGTCTGGGTCCAAAGGCCTAAATCACTGAAAGAGGCCTTCTCCTGTGGTGTGTGATATGATGCCTGAATATGTGCTGTGGTGCCTCTCTCCTCTTCCTGGGTGCGGGGGTCAAAGTAACTCAATGGTGGCTTCTCCTGTGGTGGCTGATATGATGCCAGAATATGTGCTGTGGGGCCTCTCTCCTCTTCCTGGGTGCAGGGGTCAAAGTAACTCAATGGTGGCTTCTCCTGTGGTGGTTAGTATGATGCCAGAATATGTGCTGTGGGGCCTCTCTCCTCTTCCTGGGTGCAGGGGTCAAAGTAACTCAATGGTGGCTTCTCCTGTGGTGGCTGATATGATGCCAGAATATGTGCTGTGGGGCCTCTCTCCTCTTCCTGGGTGCAGGGGTCAAAGTAACTCAATGGTGGCTTCTCCTGTGGTGGCTGATATGATGCCAGAATATGTGCTGTGGTGCCTCTCTCCTCTGTCTGGGTCCAAAGGCCTAAATCACTGAAAGAGGCCTTCTCCTGTGGTGTGTGATATGATGCCTGAATATGTGCTGTGGTGCCTCTCTCCTCTTCCTGGGTGCGGGGGTCAAAGTAACTCAATGGTGGCTTCTCCTGTGGTGGCTGATATGATGCCAGAATATGTGCTGTGGTGCCTCTCTCCTCTTCCTGGGTGCGGGGGTCAAAGTAACTCAATGGTGGCTTCTCCTGTGGTGGCTGATATGATGCCAGAATATGTGCTGTGGGGCCTCTCTCCTCTTCCTGGGTGCAGGGGTCAAAGTAACTCAATGGTGGCTTCTCCTGAGCTGGCTGATATGATGCCAGAATATGTGCTGTGGTGCCTCTCTCCTCTTCCTGGGTGCGGGGGTCAAAGTAACTCAATGGTGGCTTCTCCTGTGGTGGCTGATATGATGCCAGAATATGTGCTGTGGGGCATCTCTCCTCTTCCTGGGTGCAGGGGTCAAAGTAACTCAATGGTGGCTTCTCCTGTGGTGGCTGATATGATGCCAGAATATGTGCTGTGGGGCCTCTCTCCTCTTCCTGGGTGCAGGGGTCAAAGTAACTCAATGGTGGCTTCTCCTGTGGTGGCTGATATGATGCCAGAATATGTGCTGTGGTGCCTCTCTCCTCTTCCTGGGTGCGGGGGTCAAAGTAACTCAATGGTGGCTTCTCCTGTGGTGGCTGATATGATGCCAGAATATGTGCTGTGGGGCCTCTCTCCTCTTCCTGGGTGCAGGGGTCAAAGTAACTCAATGGTGGCTTCTCCTGTGGTGGCTGATATGATGCCAGAATATGTGCTGTGGTGCCTCTCTCCTCTGTCTGGGTCCAAAGGCCTAAATCACTGAAAGAGGCCTTCTCCTGTGGTGTGTGATATGATGCCTGAATATGTGCTGTGGTGCCTCTCTCCTCTTCCTGGGTGCGGGGGTCAAAGTAACTCAATGGTGGCTTCTCCTGTGGTGGCTGATATGATGCCAGAATATGTGCTGTGGTGCCTCTCTCCTCTTCCTGGGTGCGGGGGTCAAAGTAACTCAATGGTGGCTTCTCCTGTGGTGGCTGATATGATGCCAGAATATGTGCTGTGGGGCCTCTCTCCTCTCCCTGGGTGCAGGGGTCAAAGTAACTCAATGGTGGCTTCTCCTGTGGTGGTTAGTATGATGCCAGAATATGTGCTGTGGGGCCTCTCTCCTCTTCCTGGGTGCAGGGGTCAAAGTAACTCAATGGTGGCTTCTCCTGTGGTGGCTGATATGATGCCAGAATATGTGCTGTGGTGCCTCTCTCCTCTTCCTGGGTGCGGGGGTCAAAGTAACTCAATGGTGGCTTCTCCTGTGGTGGCTGATATGATGCCAGAATATGTGCTGTGGGGCCTCTCTCCTCTTCCTGGGTGCAGGGGTCAAAGTAACTCAATGGTGGCTTCTCCTGTGCTGATTGATATAAAGCTGATGGTTGTGCCATCTGATATGGTTGCCAGGGTCTGATTCAATGGGGGCCTACTCCTGTGGTGGGTGATCTAAATGCCTGATTCTCTGCTGTGAAACCTCTCTCCTCCGTCTGGGTGTAGGGGTCAAAGTCTTTCAAAGTCGCCTTCTCCTGTGCTGATTGATATGAAGCTGATGGTTGTGCCATCTGACATGGTTGCCGGGGTCCCATTAAATTGTGGCCTACTCCTGTGGTGGTTGATATGATGCCTGATTCTCTGATGTGGAACCTCTCTCCTCTGTTTGGGTGAAGGGGTCAAAGTAACTAAATGGTGGCTTCTCCTGTGGTGGCTGATATGATGCCAGAATATGTGCTGTGGGGCCTCTCTCCTCTTCCTGGGTGCAGGGGTCAAAGTAACTCAATGGTGGCTTCTCCTGTGGTGGCTGATATGATGCCAGAATATGTGCTGTGGTGCCTCTCTCCTCTTCCTGGGTGCGGGGGTCAAAGTAACTCAATGGTGGCTTCTCCTGTGGTGGCTGATATGATGCCAGAATATGTGCTGTGGTGCCTCTCTCCTCTTCCTGGGTGCAGGGGTCAAAGTAACTAAATGGTGGCTTCTCCTGTGGTGGTTGATATGATGCCTGATTCTCTGCTGTGAAACCTCTCTCCTTAATCTGGGTGTAGGGGTCAAAGTCTTTCAAAGTCGCCTTCTCCTGTGCTGATTGATATAAAGCTGATGGTTGTGCCATCTGACATGGTTGCCAGGGTCTGATTCAATGGGGGCCTACTCCTGTGGTGGGTGATCTAAATGCCTGATTCTCTGCTGTGAAACCTCTCTCCTCCGTCTGGGTGTAGGGGTCAAAGTCTTTCAAAGTCGCCTTCTCCTGTGCTGATTGATATGAAGCTGATGGTTGTGCCATCTGACATGGTTGCCGGGGTCCCATTAAATTGGGGCCTACTCCTGTGGTGGGTGATCTAAATGCCTGATTCTCTGCTTTGAAACCTCTCTCCTCCGTCCGGGTGTAGGGGTCAAAGTCTGTCAAAGTCGCCTTCTCCTGTGCTGATTGATATAAAGCTTATGCTTGTGCCATCTGACATGGTTGCCGGGGTCGGATTCAATGGTGGCCTACTCCTGTGGTGGGTGATCTAAATGCCTGATTCTCTGCTGAGTAACCTCTCTCCTCCGTCTGGGTGTAGGGGTCAAAGTAACTAAATGGTGGCCTACTCCTGTGGTGGGTGATATGATGCCTGGTTCTCTGCTGTGGGACCTCTCTCCTTTGTCTGGGTGCTGTGGTCAAAATAATAGTAAGTGACCTTCTCCATTGGTGGGTGACTTGAAGCCTGATTCTGTGCTATGGGACCTCACTCCAATTAATATTGTTTAATTTTTATTTATTTTATGTTAACTCATCATTTCCCTATCTACATTTGTTTGCAGGGGATTTAACTACATTTTGCTGCCTTTTGCAGCCCTCTAGCCCTTTCCGGGTGTGTTTTACAGCCTTTTTAGTGCCCAAAAGTTCGGGTCCCCATTGACTTCTATGGGGTTCGGGATGAAGTTCGGGTCGAGTTCGGATCCCGAACCCGAACATTTTTCGAAAGTTCGGCCGAACTCGTCGAACCCGAACATCCAGGTGTTCGCTCAACTCTAGTTGTTACCTTTCGGGGACCCTTGGTGTTGTACGTGGCTGGGTGGAGGAAGAGACCTTCAATGATGTCAGTGAGGACAAGGAACGGGACATGGCTAGCTTAGTATCCAACCTTGTGCAAATGGGGAGTTTGCGGTTGTGCAAATTGACTGTTTGCTGTTGTTTGTGGTGCGTTAAACGGGGAGTTTGGTCTGTCATAGTTTGGTGTGTCACTGTGAAGTGGGAGTAACCCTTACACTACCTGATCGATACAACATCATACCTGATGTTTTAAAGCACGTTATTCCAAACTATTTAGGAATGTTAGGTGATTTATGCCCTTTATGGATTAAAACCCGAATCTGCGTCAACTACGTAATTTTCCATGGGAGTATTGCCATGGATCCCCCTCCGGCATGCCACAGTCCAGGTGCTAGTCTTTTTGTAACAACTTTTCCATCACTATTGTGGCCAGAAAGAGTCCCTGTGGGTTTTAAAATTCGCCTGCCTATTGAAGTCTATTGCGGTTCGCCCGGTTCACCCGTTCCCGAACACTTGCGGAAATTCGCGTTCGCCGTTCGTGAACGAAAAATTTTATGTTCGCGACATCTCTATTGACAAACTGAAGTAAAAAAAAGTTCATTTTCAGCAGTAGTTGGCTCAGGGCAGGCTTAAAAAAATTGTGCACTGCACCCACAAAATACATTTGCTGTAGATCGCTGAGTAAAAAAGCAGTTCTTCATAAGATTTCTCCCTGATCTCTCCCTCACAGCAGCTGCAGCCTCTCCCTACACTAATCCAGCTTAAATAGAGGCTGGGTCACATGCTGCAGTTGGCCAATCACAGCCTTGCCAATAGTAGGCATGGTTGTTATGGCCTTTTGGGGCAAGTAGTACGATGCTTGTTGATTGGCTGCTGTGCAGCCTTTCAAAAAGCGCCAAGAAAGCGCCGAACACCGAACCCGAACTTTTACGTAAATGTTCGGGTGCCAAAAAATCTAAAGTTCGGTACGAACCCGAACTTTATAGTTCGGGTTCACTCAACTCTACCTATGATGTGAAAAAGCTAATAATTCTAATCCAGGAGCGGCCAACCTTGTGGGACACAAGAGCTAAAGTTTATCATGACCGGATAAGTAAGGATAGATCATTGGAGGAAATAGAAAAAGAGTTGCTTAAAACCACATGGACCTCTGCCTCAGTTTCAAAGAAAGAAAAAAATCTGTGAGTACATAATTTTGTTAAAAAAATGTATTAGTGTATTTTTAATTGCTTCATACTCACATCCATGGAGAACGGTCTCCCAGCCTGCCATGCTCTGGAGTGCAGGAGTGCACGGCGTCATTTTTTAATAAAAATAAATAAAAATATATATTTTGTAATAATTTTCTTTATAGTACAACAAATCAAGAAACGTTGGAGTACTTGTCGGGACCAATTCCGGAGGGAATTAAACCTGAAACACCGGAGCGATGACGGAGGCAAAAATCGTCACCTACAGTTTCTAAAACCTATTATGGATTTAAGAAGGTAAGTAATTTTTGTTTTATATTTTTAGTATAGTGGAGTTATCACCAGTTTATAATTAATAAAAGCGGTACCTCACACTGTAGCCCATGTAACCTAGATGTCATATTGCTAAAAAAAATTATATGCTCCTCTGTTTTGCCGCTGTGCCCATTGTTCTGTTTATGCACCCTGTATGCTAATTAATAGCATCGGAACACTGGGGAGGAGACACAAGCTTTTCTCCTCGGGTGTTTCTTCTATCTGGCTGTGGCGCTGTTCAATCACAGGGGATTGCGTCACAGTCGTGGCAAAAAACACTCATCTGACTGTGACTTGCTTAACTGTGATTGGACAGCGCCACAGCCAGATATAAGCAATTCCCAGTAAATAAAACTTATGTCTCCTCCTCCCTGTTCCGATGCTAGTAATTAGTATACAGGGCGCCTAAACAGAATGGGGGCTACAGCGGCGCTACGGAGGAGCATATGACATCTAGGGGACATGTGCCACAGAGTGAGGTGCCGCATTTATTGAGTACAAACTGGTGGAAGATGCTCTTTTAATAAATTATTATATAAAATAATTTAATAAAATTTATTTTCAGAACAGTGGACAATTTATCTGAAAATGCAGATTCCCAAGAACCTTCCAGTATGAATGAGAGACCACTACTGTCCAAAGAAATACTAGAGGGGAATGAACACCCTCAGGCCATTGCGGAATCTTCAGTTTCTTCAGTATCTTTAATTCAGCAGCCTCAGCAGGAGAGGGATGTAATTCCTGAAGTGGTCCAGGAAAACCCTGAAGTGGTCCAGGCAAATACTGAACACAGTCATGAAGCAGCAGCTGCACCCGTTTGCCGTTCTTCTGGCAGACGAGGCCGTAGAGTCATAACCGATTCCGGTTTAGATCTTCGAGGGCAGGTAGATATGATGGTAATGGAATATCTAAACCGGAATCGGTCTGACGCCAAGGAAGAAGCGGCTTTAAAAGGGCTTGCTCCATCCTTGCGCCGTGTGCCAGAAGAACGGCAAACATGGTGCCTTTCTGCATTGGCCATGGTTATTGTTGAGTTTGCCGGTCCTCTAGAGCAGGGGTCTCCAAACCCCGGCCCGCGGGCCACATCCGGCCCGATTGTGCGTTCGATCCGGCCCGCCCGCAGCTGGCAGGTTGCAGGAACCAAATCCGCACAACCGCCCAGGGGCGTAACGATCGCGGTCGCAGAGGATGCGACCGCGACCGGGCCCGGCGGTGGGGGGGGCCCGCAGCTCCGTCGCCCCATCGCAAGTAATTTTAACATTTTTATGTAAATGGCTGGTCGCTTGGGCCCCCGGCCTCTGTGAGTAGTTGCGCCGCCCCACCAACCCCAGCCCTGCCTCCATCCATTCGGGCTCCGCCTCCACCCATTCAGGCCTGGTGGCGCTGTGATATCGCGCCAGCCAGGTCTCGCGGGATCACACAACGCACGCTGGAAGACAGGATTGTGGGCTGCAAGCAAGAGCAAGAAGGCGGGAGCGGAGCAGTCTGACGAGGTAAGTATTTTTTTTTTAAATGTGCACACCACCACTGCCTGGCTATAACTCACAGGGGGGCACCTGGCATGGAACTAAATGTCAGGCAAGAAATCCTCCACAGGGGACCAATGGGGAACAAAAATATATTTCAATAAGAAAAAAAGGCAAAAAAAATGGAAAAAAAATTAAACAGATAACAGAGGGGGCAAAAATGCAATATATACACACAGGGGATAAATGATTATGGAATATATACAGAGGGGGCAAAATGGATATATACAGGGCCCCTCTATTTATATCCATTTTGCCCCCTCTGTATATATTCCATTTTCCCCTCTTTATCGATATTCCACTTTCCCCACCTGTGGAGCAAAATTGTATATATCTTATTTTGCCCCCTCTCACATTGTATATATTCTGAGTGAGAGGGGGCAAAATAAAAATATATTCTGAGTGAGAGGGGGCAAAATAAAATGTATTGTGAGTGAGAGGGGGCAAAATAAAATGTATTGTGAGTGAGAGGGGGCAAAATAAAATGTATTCTGAGTGAGAGGGGGCAAAATAAAATGTATTGTGAGTGAGAGGGGGCAAAATAAAATGTATTGTGAGTGAGAGGGGGCAAAATAAAATGTATTCTGAGTGAGAGGGGGCAAAATAAAATGTATTCTGAGTGAGAGGGGGCAAAATAAAATGTATTCTGAGTGAGAGGGGGCAAAATAAAATGTATTCTGAGTGAGAGGGGGCAAAATAAAATGTATTGTGAGTGAGAGGGGGCAAAATAAAATGTATTCTGAGTGAGAGGGGGCAAAATAAAATGTATTGTGAGTGAGAGGGGGCAAAATAAAATGTATTCTGAGTGAGAGGGGGCAAAATAAAATGTATTCTGAGTGAGAGGGGGCAAAATAAAATGTATTCTGAGTGAGAGGGGGCAAAATAAAATGTATTCTGAGTGAGAGGGGGCAAAATAAAATGTATTCTGAGTGAGAGGGGGCAAAATAAAATGTATTCTGAGTGAGAGGGGGCAAAATAAAATGTATTCTGAGTTTGCTGACATTGCTGTTCTGATGGGGACATTGCTGTGCTGATGGGGACACCGCTGATGGGGACATTGCTGTGCTGATGGGGACACCGCTGATGGGGACATTGCTGTGCTGATGGGGACAACGCTGATAGGGACACGGGTGTCCCCATCAATGGTGTCCCCATCAGTGGTGTCCCCATCAGCACAGCAATGTCCCCAACAGCAGCGTCCCCATCAGTGGTGTCCCCATCAGCACAGCAATGTCCCCAACAGCAGCGTCCCCATCAGTGGGTGTCCCCATGATGGGAATATTGTTTTTCTGATGGGAATATTGTTTTTTTGATGGGAATATTTTTTTTTTTATGGTAATATATTGCTTTTCTGATGGGGACATTGCTGTTCTGATTTGGCCATTGCTGTTCTGATGGGGACACCGCTGATAGGGACACGGGTGTCCCCATCAATGGTGTCCCCATCAGCCGCGTCCCCAACAGCAGTGTCCCCATCAGTGGTGGCCCCTATCAGCTGCTAATGGGGACTCCGCTGATGGGGACATTGCTGTTCTGATGGGGACATCGTTGATGGGGACATTGCTGTGCTTAAGGGTGACACGGCTGATGGGGACATTGCTGTGCTGATGCTGACATTGCTGTGCTGATGCTGACATTGCTGTGCTGATGGGGACATTGCTGTGCTGATGGGGACATTGCTGTGCTGATGGGGACATTGTTGTGCTGATGCTGACATTGCTGTGCTGATGCTGACATTGCTGTGCTGATGCTGACATTGCTGTGCTGATGGGGACATTGCTGTGCTGATGGGGACATTGCTGTGCTGATGGGGACATTGCTGTGCTGATGGGGACATTGCTGTGCTGATGGGGACATTGCTGTGCTGATGGGGACATTGCTGTGCTGATGGGGACATTTTTGTGCTGATGGGGACACCGCTGATAGGGACACGGGTGTCTTTGCGTTGTTTTGCTAAAGTTTTTTCTCTTTTGTTCTCAGTCATATCATGCTGATTACAAAAACGATCCATGTAAAATATATACATTTAATTTAATACATAACTGATTTTTTTTTCCGGCCCCCGAATACTTGTAAAATCTTCAATGTGGCCCTCCTGTTGAAAAGTTTGGAGACCCCTGCTCTAGAGCCACAAGAAGTACTTCCGTTTTTGGATTAGTGCAGGGACAAAAGACTAAACTTTATCACCCCTCCTTCCCATATTACCAGACCGGAACCCCCAATATTTCACAGCCCTGGCCCTTTTTCAAGGGAATTATTTGATTTATATATATAATTTTTTTTAAACTAAAATATTGTTCTATTGTTACTATTGCATCTGTGTTTAATCTATTCAAAAATGTATAAAAATGTGTTTTTAATAATGATGATCTATTATCTATTTAGATCATTATAAAAAAAAAAATTACAATTATAATAAAGGACACATGCACATGACCGTGGCCGTATTGTGGCCCGAAAACAGCGGGTCCACAATATGCATGCACCGGCCGTGTGCACCCTGTATCACAGATGCGGACCCATTCTTTTGAATGGGTCCACATCCGGAAGATGCGGTACTTTGTGGAATGGAAGCACGGTTTGGAAGCCCACATAAGCACTATCAAGTTTCTGAACGTGCCTCCGCACCGCAAAAAATTAGACAAATTTCTATTTATTTGTGTTGTGGACGGATCACGGACCCATTCAAGTTGAATGGGTCTGGATATGTCCCAGTCACAGCACGGTCGTTGCCCATACCTTGGGGACAGCAAATTGAGCTCCAAAATACATGGAACGGCCACACAACAGAGAATGATCTTCAAATTCACAACAATGCTTGAGCAGAATTGAGCTTGATTAAACAATAGAAGTTATCATGTACCCTGCCCTTTTAGATTGTAGGTTCATAGCTGAACCCGGACGTAACCATATTTTCACCCAGGCAGTCCCCTCATATTTTCACCCAGGCAGTCCCCTCATATTTTCACCCAGGCAGTCCCCCCATATTTTCACCCTGGCAGCTTGATTGTGCATGGAAATGGCTCGTTATGTTAAAAAAAATCACACTATCGGGCAGATGCTTATGGCAAGTAGTGTGTTTGTTGACATCACCAGCACTAATGTGCGGGCTTTAGCGCTGACCTAGCTAAAAAGGCTAGGGCAGTGCTGAAGCCAGCCCATCAGAGCCGGTGATGTCACCAAACACACTGCTTGCCAGAAGCATTTGCCCGGCAGTGTGATTTTTTAACATAAAGAGCCATTTCCATGCGGGATCAAGCACATGGCAAGGGTGAGCATCAAGGGGGGCTGTCTGCCAAATACACACATCTGAGTAACACGGACCGTGAGATATCGGCCTGGATTCCTGCTGAGTGCAAGAGCGCAAGGTGTCATTGGTTGCTATGATCTATACAAGTGTATTAGGCCTCATGCACAGGAACTTGTGCGCTCCTGCACTCAGAAGGAATTCAGGCCTGTATCTCACGGTCCGTGTTACTCAGACGTGTGCATTCAGCTTAAAAACCATGATTTTATATAATTAACTTTTCTGAGTCAAAGTTTATTCTTGTTGGAATGCGAGCCTCATTATGTCTGGTGTTGTCCTTGTTCAGAGCTTAACACAGACCTATATTTTATTATAAAAATGTGACATGTTTGTTTTTAGCTGTGAGGGAATACACAAATTTACAGTAATATTAAAATGATTAAATAATTATTATAAGACGTAATTAGAAATGAGGTATTAGAAGGTATTTAAACCAAATTTTTTACAAAATACCTCAGCCACAAGCCCACGTCAAGGGTCCTCATTCTCTTGTGAGTCCGTAATCTAAACTAACAACAGGGGATCTAACTAAACTAAGAAATTAAATTTTGTTTTAAAATTTAAACCAGATTTCAGCTGAAATCAACGACTTCCATAGATGGTGTCCAACTGCCACGACAATGTCACCTCAGGGCTGCAGAAGTAGTCGGCATAGAGTTCCCGAACAGCTAGTCCAGCCGTTCCATGACGTCCAGGCTGGCTCAGGTCTAAACTGACAGAAGAAGTCATATTTAGGCCCAAATCTGCATCTGTGGAGGTATCGTGAATCCTTTTGAAGTTGTGTAGCAGCACACAAGCCTGTATCACTAGGGTGGCATTGTCCGTATTCATCTGTAGGGATGACATGAATACTCTCCACTTAGTGGACAGTATTCTGAAAGCGCACTCCACATACCGACGGGCGCAAGTCAATCGATAGTTGAAGATGCGCTTCCGGTCATCCAGATCGCGTCTAGGAAAGGGCCACATCATGTGGGTGACAATGCAAATCCTTCATCTACCACAATGGAGCTGGCGGACCTGCAGATCCAGGTAGTCTTCTGGGCTCTGGCAGGGCAAGCTGGTTTGTCTGAAGCTGTTGACCCATTCTGGAAGCACTAAAGATGCGGTTGTCTGAAGTGCTCTCATAGGTCCGATAACAACAATTACAAACTTGTAGTTACTGTCAGCCAAGGCTATCAGCACTACAGAAAAATATTGCTTGTATTTAAAGTACCGGGACCCTGAGTGTGGCGGCTTCTTTACACGGATGTGCTTACCGTCCAGTTCCCCAATGCAATTAGGAAACTGCGCAGATTGGTAAAATCCCTCGGCGATACGAAGCCAATCTTCCGCCTTGGGGGTGGGCATCACCGCTTCTCTGAGACGCTGCCATATCACTTTGCAGGTATGACAGACAATCCCAGAGATTATTGAGATCCCAAGGAGAAACTCAAAATGCAATGAAGCAAATGAGTTTACAGGTAGCAAGGAATCTTAAAAAAAAATAAAAAATTACATTCATTTTCATATATTAATATTCAATATATAGTATATAAAAAAGGAACATTCACTTACCTCAAGGTGACAGTCAACCGTTGTTCATAAGATATGCAGCGCCTCATACTGGTGTCCAGGAAACTCAGGTCAGGATAAAGACGGACCAGCAGATGATCGAATGCTTCCATGGGCATCCGGCAATAGCTTTTGAATTTAATGGGGTCACGTCGCAGATCGTTATATAAATTATGAAATTGTCCTTTCTGAAGGCGCTGAGCGACAATGGGATGGACCCACTGCCGTCTCCTCTTTCTCCCGGTTCTTCATCCAGCATTGGTGACTGCCGTCTGAATCGCCAAGAAAAAATCCAGTGAAATTGTACGTTATCAAGGTCTTCTGCCATGATGATCGCTGAGAAATCGGTAGAAAACAATGCCAGCCGAGTAAAGGTCTCTCACACAGCTCTGAACGACACCAAAAAGCACAATAAAATGGCGCCTGTACTATCACATGTCCTCTGTTTTAAACATCTTTTTTTCTTTGTTTTTTGGTACCTTAGCAACATCTATTCCAATTTTTTTTTTACGGAAACACGGAACGGATGCGAATGCATTTTTGTAAAAACTGAAGGTTTTTGTGGAAACACGGATCCGCAAAAAAACCAACAGTATATCTGGAAAATATATGAATGTTCCTTTATTTCCATCTACAGGCAACATTCTGGTGCACATGTGAGGCCTGGGCTATATCAGCCAGTCTTGGGTGGGGCTCAGAGCTCTCTCCGTCCTCCCACTGTAAGCATGGCTGCATCCTGGAGGTAACTGGGGGTTTGCTGTGAGTCAGACCTTGCGCTCGTGTAATTTGCCCACTGGCTCTTGGTATTGCCCATACGGCACAGGTAGGTTTAGCGTTAGGTCCTGAGCTACTTGAGAAACCTTGGCGCGGTGCTCGGGCTCCGATATGTCCTCCACAGTAGGATATATTGGCTAAACTCTCAATTTTAACATCAAGATGAGGGTCTAGTCAGACCGCAGAGTACACCTGACATTGTAAATGTTATTGTTATATTGTTTCTGTCTTTTTCGCGAAGAAATGACGGTTTGGGACTCTCCACCTCAGCTCGGCAAAAGCCTCAGTTCTCTGAAAGGTGCAGAGTCCACCATTTGGAAAGGGAGGGACTGCAGCACCAGCAACTTGGCCAGGAGCACGTTCAACTTCTGCGCCATTGGATAAGTGCACGCATACTGTTGTTTCTTGACAGTCGCTTCGGTGATCGAATGCTGATGAAATGACTGATGAGGAGTAGGAGGACAAGGAGTAGGAGCTTCAGGACCAGTAGATGATGGGAAGGACAGACAGCTACCTTCCACTGAGGTGTTGGAGCCTTGACTTGCGGAAAAGGGGTGTGTTCCACTGGGTGATGCAGTGGTTGCTGCAGCAGGCTGGACCACTACATTAGCACCACGGTTCTCCCAGGCCACTTTATGGTGATGCTTCATGTGTTGCTTATGGTGATGCTTCATGTGTTGACTCAGTGCCATGGTACCAATATTGGCACCATGGTCATGCTTCACCCTCTGCCCACAGATTCAGCAAATGGCCATGTTTACCTCCTCCGGCTGCTTGACAAAAACCTGCCAGACTGCCAAGTATGGCATTTTCCCCCCAACACTCCGGACTGACTGCTTGCTACCACTGCCTCCGTGAACCCCTGCACCACTACTTTCCAGGCAGGTAGGCTCCTGTGAAGCAGGCAGTCTGCCCTGGGCACGTTTGGCTCCCGACCTCCCACTTTTGCCTCCCTGCTGACTCACGGCCACGCTACCACCTTGCTGGCTCAGCCGCCGCCTCACGTGCGAGCTACCACCCTCTTCTCCTGATGATGATAAAGCCTCTTCTTCACCCGGCTCCCAAGTGCAATCGGCTACATCATCATCATCTGCTACTGTCTGCACGACACTGATGTCCCCCTCATTGGTCCCAGGGCCAGGAGCCTGACTGCTTGCAACATTAGCTCCCACACAACTCTCATCATCACTGCTTGCCCACCTACGGATGGAGTAGAGTTAACACTCCTGTTTTCTGAGATTTCTGAGTTGTGTTATCTAATCTAAGCAAACACCTTGAATTTCTTTTCAATGGCTTTTGTCTCAAGATAAAGCGATGAGTAAAGAAATTTGAGTTAAGAGCTGGAGTGCTAACCCTGCATCATCTGGAGACTGTGCTGTAGAAAGGGAGTCCAGGCGAGAAGTAATTTATCACTTGTTTCTGGGTGGTACGCTGTTGTTCAAGTTCATGTAGTACTTCAGACATTCCTGGTTTAGAGCCAGCGGGATCCATGGCTCAAGCGTACTGTTACGACCAGAGGATGTGGATCCTCTGTGTCAGGTGATAGAGGACTGGGAATTAGTCCAATATCGCTGACTGCTGACTCTCAGAGTCAGGACCCTGGTGTCTGCACCTGTTACCTTGAATGCAGCTACCTGCAGTAGTGTGAACAGAGTCCAACAAAGGCAGAATAAAGGAACAGATGGTCTTTACTGGCAGACAGTATTCAAAAGTCACTTGACAGATACAGGCAACACAAAGTTCAGAGCAATATGGCGTGCAGATATAAGCGGTCTCATTGTCAGGCAGTGAAGGGTCTGGATCCAGGCAGACTTACAGGAGGAGATGGGCAGACGCGTAGTCAGACAGTGCAGAGGTCTATAATCCAGGTGATCCAATAAACAGACGGCAGGCAGATGCGTAGTCAAACGAAGCAGCGGTCAGAATCCAGGAAATCCAATAAACAGACACAGTGGGACACTTCAGCGGGAGTCAAGAGGTACAACAACCACGCTTGGGCACCTTCATGATGAGTGAAGCTGCCTTAAAGACAAATAGTCCCGTCTCCGGGTGGGGATGGTAATCAGGAACCAGCTGCCTACTCCTATAAGAAAGGGAGAGGTGCGCGCGCTATAGCGCATCAGATGACACCTGGCAGTGAGGATGGATGCAACGGTATGCTGGCGGGCGCCTGCATCTCCTACAAGGTAAGCCAGTACTGGGACCCATAGTGCTGCGATGTGCAGACAGCGATCTGCCACCCTGCGGTGGAGAGGCAGATCCCAAACCGACAGTGGTTTTTGGCAAAAAAAAGTGTGTTTTTAAAACCACAGAAAATGATGGGTGTATTTCTAGCTTAAATTGCACACTGACTAATCCAGATGTTGTATATTGCCAAAGTGTTTTAGTAGGCATGGCTGTGATGGCTTCTAAGGTCAGACAGTTATCCGCTTGATGATTGGCTGCTCTGCAGCCTTTCAAAAAGAGCCAAGAAAGCACCGAACACCAAACCCGAACTTTTACTGAAATGTTCGGGTTCGGGTCTGGGGTCCAAAAATCCTAAAGTTCGGTACGAACCTGAACTTTACAGTTCAAGTTCGCACAACCCTACCAGTGACGTCTCTTTGATGTAGATGTTCTCTTTCCTTATCTTTTCCTTTCAGACCTTCAGACCAGAACACCATTTTTCAGCAATTTCTTATCTCTGCAGTTTGACAAACAAAATCTTAGTGTACTACTTTTCCATCATCCTCCCATTTTCTGGACAAAACATCCTACCACCCCCAATACTGTGCCACTGTGCTCCCAAATACTATACTGTAGAAACAGATAATCCCTCTGATAATAGTAGTAACATGCAGATAGTGCCCTTCAATAATTATAACAAGTGCCCCCATAGATTCCCCCAATCATGTGCCAATAACAAGTGCACCCATAGATGTCCCCCAATCATGTGCCAGTAACTGGAGCCCCCATAGATGCCCCCCAATCATGTGCCAGTAACTGGAGCCCCCATAGATGCCCCCCAATCATGTGCCAGTAACTGGAGCCCCCATAGATGCCCCCCAATCATTTGCCAGTAACAATTGCCCCCATAGATGCCCCCAATCATGTGCCAGTAACAAGTGCCCCTATAGATGCCCCCCAATCATGTGCCAGTAACAAGTGCCCCCATAGATGCCCCCAATCATGTGCCAATAACAAGTGCCCCCATAGATGCCCCCCAATCATGTGCCAGTAACTGGAGCCCCATAGATGCCCCCCAATCGTGTGCCAGTAACAATTGTTTTATTTACATTTGGTCACAAAGACCATAGATGTCCCTGATTTACACGTGTTATAAGTTCTAAAATTTAGCATTTATTTCTTGTCCTTAAAATGTAATGAACACTACTATTAAAATAATCAGCTATGCATACTGGATACATATATAAATAGTGCCAGTGATACTGTTTCCTGAGTTCTCAGTGTTGCCAATAGAGGGCGCTTATGACCATAGGCTGTTTAAGGCTCTCCTGCCTGTAATTATAATGCCCCGATACTAGGTTGCTGCGCTCTGTTATTAGCACAGTGCGCTACTTTCAACAGCGGACGCCCTCATAAGGTACACTCTCTCACTCTGTATCCTCTACAGATCACTTCCTAGTCATGCATAAGCTGGCTAAAACACGCTATCTGCCCCCCGACATGTTTCGGGGGGAGAGCTGAGGGAATCCTGGGGTATGTGGGACCCAACAAGAACCGGTAATATATAAAATATATATATGAAAAAATAGATACTGTAATCAAAGAGAGCACTAATTCAGTTAGGTGTGGCCAGCACATATAAATAATGTTGGGAATTCATCACTAATATGTATAATTTAATCCAAATAATATTAATTTAATAAATAAAATTCCAAAAAATAATATAAAAAAATAAAAATAAATAAATATAAAATAAATAATAATAAAAAATACATAAGAATCAAGAAAAAATATTCAATAACGAACAGGAGCCTAAATGCACAAGGTATGTAACAAAAATACTTACGTAGTGAGAGTTGAGGGAATCCTGGGATAGGTGGGATCCTACAAGAACCTGCAATACATAAATGTAAAATAGATATTGACATAGGGCAGGTAATGTCCAATAATAATAAAATATAGATAGAAAACATCACATCCCAAGTAAGGGCTCTTTCACACCTGCGTTCTTGTCTTCCGGCATAGAGTTCCGTCGTCGGGGCTCTATGCCGGAAGAATCCTGATCAGGATTATCCTAATGCATTCTGAATGGAGAGTAATCCGTTCAGGATGCATCAGGATGTCTTCAGTTCCGGTACGGAACGTTTGTTGGCCGGAGAAAATACCGCAGCATGCTGCGCTTTTTGCTCCGGCCAAAAATCCGGAACACTTGCCGCAAGGCCGGATCCGGAATTAATGCCCATTGGAAGGCATTGATCCGGATCCGGCCTTAAGCTAAACGTCGTTTCGGCGCATTGCCCTGCCGCCTATCAGAGAAATGGGGAAGGGAGATGCCTCTCCCTCCCCTGCCCTGCCGCAGCACATCTATCTGTATCGCTGTCCTGAGGACTGCGATACAGATGACTATGTAGATGAGCACTTGTGCCCTGTGCCCTGTGCCCTGCCGCCGCCCCCCCACTTGTCACCAGGGCCGTGCCGCCTTGGGCATCGCCTCACTTTGCCTATTTAGCGGTGCTGCCCTGCTAGCGCCTCCAGGAATTTTGCACCCAGGGCAACGCCCTCCCCTCCACGCTACGACACTGGCCAGTGGGCTCAAGAGGCAGCTGCCTTGGGCCCCCAGGAGCAACTGGGCCTGGGGCAGCTTTCCCTTTTGCCCCGCGTTAAAGACGGCCCTGATCGGGCACAAGCATTTGTCGAAAGATTTATTCACAATAATTGTGCCAATCCTACCAAGTAGTATTACAGCACAATTTTGTGCAGAGCTGTAAGGATGCCTTCACACATTGCAGATTTTATTGAAGAAATTTGCTCTATTGAAAATCAGGTCTATTCTTGAGGCAGTAATCAAATGGATTTCTGCAAGCCCCATTCAGGTGAATAGAACTGAAATTTCTGCAACAAAATCTGTAATGATTGATGGCACTCTAATAGGGCACCAACAGAGGCACATACCCCATTAAGCCTCTGATTTCATACAGATGCCTACTTAAGTTTTTTGTTTTTTTTTAAGATTCCATAGAAACCCAAAAAGAAGAATTTGTGGCAAGCACCATCACAAGTCTTACTACAGGGCTATTCAGCACCATGTCTAGGTAGAACTGGCTTAGTTGCCTATAGCAGCCAATCAGATACCACCTTTCTCTTTGACAGCTCCTTCGGAAAATGAAAGGTGGAATCTGATTGGTTGCTATGGGCAACTAAGCCAGTTTTCCTCTACACCAGTTTTGATAAATCTCCCCCAATGTCTTTCACAACAGGCACAGGGTGTGTAGTACAATCTCCAACAAAACAAATGATATAAAACTTCTACCATCCCTTGTCCATGGATGATAAGTATGGCATCAAACAATTCATCCCATCCTCTTCATACGGAAAATGTTGTATGTTAGAGCAGCCTTTTAATTCCGAGAGTCCCTTCAGCAACATCAAACAGTAGACAATTGGTAATCTTCAAAGAAGGTTATGCAAAAGCCATAACGTGATGATACAACACCCACCATTTCACTGCAATTACATTTTTTTTCTCGGCCAATGACCCCCAATGTGCTCTTAAAAGAGATCTGCTAATCAGCAATAGTAACAAAGTGCCGTTAATCTTTCATCTTTCCTCACCCCGTGGACTACAGATGTTGTCTGTGAAGAGATCATTATCTAAAGCAGCTGGAACTCTGAGCATTACAGGAATTCATCAACTGCCTATGGAGAAAGGAAAAGCAACCACATTGGACTCTGGGGCGCGTTGCAGCACAGTGCTGTTGGAAGGCGAGCAACGTTTACAGTTTAACCTCTTTGCAGCAAAAGCATTGCAGAACCTTGTTTAAGTTTGACCTGTTTGCAGTTAAACAATTACTCCTACCAGTACAGATTATTATCTTATATAAAGGCCACAACTACTGACGGTTTTCTAGAGACTCTTATGGAATGCAAAAAATTATGGAAAACATATACGGGATAAATCATTACATGTTGGATATGCATTTACTGTATTTGAAATTGTAACATATTGTATCTATTTAGGTGTTCCAGCATATTGAATACGGTGACTTGAAAAGCCATCTGTTAACAATAGTATCATTCAGTGTCCCAAGTCATCCATAATCTTCCAGTCAATTCCCATGGTGTCTGCCATAAAGGGAAATTATTTTTTCGATCAATTCCACAGATTTTTAGACTATTAGGAAGCATTCACAAATTGATTTGACAAGTTTCAGAATATTTTTTTTGTGAAATTATGTGAATAATAGACAAACTAATTCTCCGATTGTATTCTATGAATCAGTAAATCAAGCAAATTCAGTCCTTATTAAATCACCCGAGTCAACCACACTGCCCTTATAACAAGTCCCAAATAAACACAATGTAAGGCTCCATTCACACATCCGCAATTGTGGTCCGGAATTGTGCGGAACGGGTGCGGACTAGAGTTGAGCGAACACCTGGATGTTCGGGTTCGAGAAGTTCGGCCGAACTTCCCGGAAATGTTCGGGTTCGGGATCCGAACCCGACCCAAACTTCGTCCCGAACCCGAACCCCATTGAAGTCAATGGGGACCCGAACTTTTCAGCACTAAAAAGGCTGTAAAACAGCCCAGTAAAGGGCTAGAGGGCTGCAAAAGGCAGCAAAATGTAGTTAAATCCCCTGCAAACAAATGTGGATAGGGAAATGAATTAAAATAAAAATAAAATATATAAAAATTGACCAATATCAATTGGAGAGAGGTCCCATAGCAGAGAATCAGGCTTTATGTCAGCAGAGAATCAGTCTTCATGTCATAGCAGAGAATCAGGCTTCACGTCACCCAAAACTGGAACAGTCCATTGTCAGATATTTAGGCCCAGGCACCTAGGCAGAGGAGAGAGGTCCCATAACAGAGAATAAGGCTTCATGTCAGCAGAGAATCAGTCTTCATGTCATAGCAGAGAATTAGGCTTCATGTCACCCACCACTGGAACAGGCCACTGTCACATATTTTTAGGCCCCGGCACCCAGACAGAGGAGAGAGGTCCCATAACAGAGATTCAGGCTTCATGTCAGCAGAGAATCAGTCTTCATGTCATAGCAGAGAATCAGGCTTCATGTCACCCACCACTGGAACAGGCCACTGTCAGATATTTTTAGGCCCCGGCACCCAGACAGAGGAGAGGTTCATTCAACTTTGGGTTGCCCCGCAATATAATGGTAAAATAAAAATAAAAATAGGATTGAATGAGGAAGTGCCCTGGAGTACAATAATATATTGTTAAGGGGAGGTAGTTAATGTCTAATCTGCACAAGGGATGGACAGGTCCTGTGGGATTCATGCCTGGTTAATTTTTATGAACGTCAGCTTGTCCACATTGGCTGTAGACAGGCGGCTGCGTTTGTCTGTAATGACGCTGCCTGCCGTGCTGAATACACGTTCAGACAAAACGCTGGCCGCCGGGCAGGCCAGCACCTCCAAGGCATAAAAGGCTAGCTCTGGCCACGTGGACAATTTGGAGACCCAGAAGTTGAATGGGGCCGAACCATCAGTCAGTACGTGGAGGGGTGTGCACAGGTACTGTTCCACCATGTTAGTGAAATGTTGCCTCCTGCTAACACGTTCCGTATCAGGTGGTGGTGCAGTTAGCTGTGGCGTGGTGACAAAACTTTTCCACATCTCTGCCATGCTAACCCTGCCCTCAGAGGAGCTGGCCGTGACACAGCTGCGTTGGCGACCTCTTGCTCCTCCTCTGCCTTCGCCTTGGGCTTCCACTTGTTCCCCTGTGACATTTGGGAATGCTCTCAGTAGCGTGTCTACCAAAGTGCGCTTGTACTCGCGCATCTTACTATCACGCTCCAGTGCATGAAGTAAGGTGGGCACATTGTCTTTGTACCGTGGATCCAGCAGGGTGGCAACCCAGTAGACCGCACACGTTAAAATGTGGGCAACTCTGCTGTCGTTGCGCAGGCACTGCAGCATGTAGTCGCTCATGTGTGCCAGGCTGCCCAGAGGTAAGGACAAGCTGTCCTCTGTGGGAGGTGTATCGTCATCGTCCTGCGTTTCCCCCCAGCCACGCACCAATGATGGGCCTGAGCTGCGTTGGGTGCCAGCCCGCTGTGAACCTGCTTCATCCTCATCCTCCTCCACCTCCTCCTCATCCTCGTCCTCCTCGTCCTCCAGTAGTGGGCCCTGTCTGGTCACATTTGTACCTGGCCTCTGCTGTTGCAAAAAACCTCCCTCTGAGTCACTTCGAAGAGACTGGCCTGAAAGTGCTAAAAATGACCCCTCTTCATCCTCCTCCTCCTGGGCCACCTCCTCTTCCATCATCGCCCTAAGTGTTTTCTCAAGGAGACATAGAAGTGGTATTGTAACGCTGATAACGGCGTCATCGCCACTGGCCATGTTGGTGGAGTACTCGAAACAGCGCAACAGGGCACACAGGTCTCGCATGGAGGCCCAGTCATTGGTGGTGAAGTGGTGCTGTTCCGCAGTGCGACTGACCCGTGCGTGCTGCAGCTAAAACTCCACTATGGCCTGCTGCTGCTCGCACAGTCTGTCCAGCATTTGCAAGGTGGAGTTCCACCTGGTGGGCACGTCACATATGAGGCGGTGAGCGGGAAGGCCGAAGTTACGCTGTAGCGCAGACAGGCGAACAGAGGCAGGATGTGAACGCCGGAAGCGCAAACAGACGGCCCGCACTTTATGCAGCAGCTCTGACATGTCGGGGTAGTTGCGAATGAACTTCTGCACCACCAAATTCAGCACATGCGCCAGGCAAGGGATGTGCGTCAAACCGGCTAGTCCCATAGCTGCAACGAGATTTCGCCCATTATCGCACACCACCAGGCCGGGCTTGAGGCTCACCGGCAGCAACCACTCGTCGGTCTGTTGTTCTATACCCCGCCACAACTCCTGTGCGGTGTGGGGCCTGTCCCCCAAACATATGAGTTTCAGAACGGCCTGCTGACGTTTACCCCGGGCTGTGCTGAAGTTGGTGGTGAAGGTGTGTGGCTGACTGGATGAGCAGGTGGAAGAAGAGGAGGAGGAAGCTGAGTAGGAGGAGGAGGAGACAGGAGGCAAAGAATGTTGCCCTGCGATCCTTGGCGGCGGAAGGACGTGCGCCAAGCAGCTCTCCGCCTGGTGCCCAGCCGCCACTACATTTACCCAGTGTGCAGTTAGGGAGATATAGCGTCCCTGGCCGTGCTTACTGGTCCACGTATCTGTGGTTAGGTGGACCTTGCCACAGATGGCGTTGCGCAGTGCACACTCGATTTTATCGGATACTTGGTTGTGCAGGGAAGGCACGGCTCTCTTGGAGAAGTAGTGCCGGCTGGGAACAACATACTGTGGGACAGCAAGTGACATGAGCTGTTTGAAGCTGTCTGTGTCCACCAGCCTAAATGACAGCATTTCATAGGCCAGTAGTTTGGAAATGCTGGCATTCAGGGCCAGGGATCGAGGGTGGCTAGGTGGGAATTTATGCTTTCTCTCAAATGTTTGTCAAATGGAGAGCTGAACGCTGCCGTGTGACATGGTTGAGATGCTTGGTGACGCAGGTGGTGGTGTTGGTGGTGCATCCCATGTTTGCTGGGCGGCAGGTGCCAACGTTCCTCCAGAGGCGGAGGAAGAGGCCGAGGCGGCGGCAGCAGCAGCAGAAGAGGCCGAGGCGGCGGCAGCAGAAGAGGTAGCAGGGGGAGCCTGAGTGACTTCATTGTTTTTAAGGTGTTTACTCAACTGCAGTTCATGCTTTGCATGCAGGTGCCTGGTCATGCAGGTTGTGCTAAGGTTCAGAACGTTAATGCCTCGCTTCAGGCTCTGATGGCACAGCGTGCAAACCACTCGGGTCTTGTCGTCAGCACATTGTTTGAAGAAGTGCCATGCCAGGGAACTCCTTGAAGCTGCCTTTGGGGTGCTCGGTCCCAGATGGCGGCAGTCAGTAGCAGGCGGAGTCTCTTGGCGGCGGGTGTTCTGCTTTTGCCCACTGCTCCCTCTTTGTCTTTTGCTACTCTGTTGGCTCGGTCTCACCACTGCCTCTTCCTCCGAACTGTGAAAGTCAGTGGCACGATCTTCATTCCATGTGGGGTCTAGGACCTCATCGTCCCCTGAATCTTCTTCCACCCAGTCTTGATCCCTGACCTCCTGTTCAGTCTGCACACTGCAGAAAGACGCAGCAGTTGGCACCTGTGTTTCGTCATCATCAGAGACGTGCTGAGGTGGTATTCCCATGTCCTCATCATCAGGAAACATAAGTGGTTGTGCGTTAGTGCATTCTATCTCTTCCACCCCTGGGGAAGGGCTAGGTGGATGCCCTTGGGAAACCCTGGCAGCAGAATCTTCAAACAGCATAAGAGACTGCTGCATAACTTGAGGCTCAGACAGTTTCCCTGATATGCATGGGGGTGATGTGACAGACTGATGGGCTTGGTTTTCATGCGCCATCTGTGCACTTTCTGCAGAAGACTGGGTGGGAGATAATGTGAACGTGCTGGATGCACTGTCGGCCACCCAATTGACTAATGCCTGTACCTGCTCAGGCCTTACCATCCTTAGAACGGCAATGAGCCCCACCAAATATGGCTGTAAATTCTGGCGACTACTGGGACCTGAGGTAGTTGGTACACTAGGACACAATGTATTGAATTAAAATTCAGGCCTTTTTTTTACAGACACCTAACACTATCTGGCTATCTATTTAGGTACCGTATTACACTAATACAGGCACACCAGTAATGACAGATTTAGCTGAATATAAATTTGAGGCCTATTATTTAGGCGCTGGGTGACAGGTATACGTTTACGGACAGAATTAGACTTGGATCTGCACTGTAGCGTGTGTGTGAAGTTCTTGAGAATTACCCTATCAGCAACTTGAATCTAATATACCCTTTTAGGGATAGATTTAAAGTAGGCCTGATACAGCAGAAACCACTAATTTAGAGAATTGCAAAATTGGGAATTTTATTTCAACCCAGAACAAAAACTGTGCTTTGACGGACACTAAATAACTTGACCAGCTAAAACAGTAATGACAGATTTAGCTGAATATAAATGTGAGGCCTATTTTTTAGGCACTGGGTGACAGGTATACGTTTAATCACATAATTAGACTTGGATCTGCACTGTAGCGTGTGTGTGAAGTTCTTGAGAATTACCCTATCAGCACCTTCAATCTAATATACCCTTTTAGGGATAGATTTAAAGTAGGCCTGATACAGCAGAAACCACTAATTTTGAGAATTGCAAAATTGGGAATTGTATTTCAACCCAGAACAAAAACTGTGCTTTGACGGACACTAAAAACCTTGACCAGCTAAAACAGTAATGACAGATTTAGCTGAATATACACTGCGTGCAGAATTATTAGGCAAATTAGTATTTTGACCACATCATCCTCTTTATGCATGTTGTCTTACTCCAAGCTGTATAGGCTCGAAAGCCTACTGCCAATTAAGCATATTAGGTGATGTGCATCTCTGTAATGAGAAGGGGTGTGGTCTAATGACATCAACACCCTATATCAGGTGTGCATAATTATTAGGCAACTTCCTTTCCTTTGACAAAATGGGTCAAAAGAAGGACTTGACAGGCTCAGAAAAGTCAAAAATAGTGAGATATCTTGCAGAGGGATGCAGCACTCTTAAAATTGCAAAGCTTCTGAAGCGTGATCATCGAACAATCAAGCGTTTAATTCAAAATAGTCAACAGGGTCGCAAGAAGCGTGTGGAAAAACCAAGGTGCAAAATAACTGCCCATGAACTGAGAAAAGTCAAGCGTGCAGCTGCCAAGATGCCACTTGCCACCAGTTTGGCCATATTTCAGAGCTGCAACATCACTGGAGTGCCCAAAAGCACAAGGTGTGCAATACTCAGAGACATGGCCAAGGTAAGAAAGGCTGAAAGACGACCACCACTGAACAAGACACACAAGCTGAAACGTCAAGACTGGGCCAAGAAATATCTCAAGACTGATTTTTCTAAGGTTTTATGGACTGATGAAATGAGAGTGAGTCTTGATGGGCCAGATGGATGGGCCCGTGGCTGGATTGGTAAAGGGCAGAGAGCTCCAGTCCGACTCAGACGCCAGCAAGGTGGAGGTGGAGTACTGGTTTGGGCTGGTATCATCAAAGATGAGCTTGTGGGGCCTTTTCGGGTTGAGGATGGAGTCAAGCTCAACTCCCAGTCCTACTGTCAGTTTCTGTAAGACACCTTTTTCAAGCAGTGGTACAGGAAGAAGTCTGCATCCTTCAAGAAAAACATGATTTTCATGCAGGACAATGCTCCATCACATGCGTCCAAGTACTCCACAGCGTGGCTGGCAAGAAAGGGTATAAAAGAAGAAAATCTAATGACATGGCCTCCTTGTTCACCTGATCTGAACCCCATTGAGAACCTGTGGTCCATCATCAAATGTGAGATTTACAAGGAGGGAAAACAGTACACCTCTCTGAACAGTGTCTGGGAGGCTGTGGTTGCTGCTGCACGCAATGTTGATGGTGAACAGATCAAAACACTGACAGAATCCATGGATGGCAGGCTTTTGAGTGTCCTTGCAAAGAAAGGTGGCTATATTGGTGACTGATTTGTTTTTGTTTTGTTTTTGAATGTCAGAAATGTATATTTGTGAATGTTGAGATGTTATATTGGTTTCACTGGTAAAAATAAATAATTGAAATGGGTATATATTTGTTTTTTGTTAAGTTGCCTAATAATTATGCACAGTAATAGTCACCTGCACACACAGATATCCCCCTAAAATAGCTAAAACTAAAAACAAACTAAAAACTACTTCCAAAAATATTCAGCTTTGATATTAATAAGTTTTTTGGGTTCATTGAGAACATGGTTGTTGTTCAATAATAAAATTAATCCTCAAAAATACAACTTTCCTAATAATTCTGCACTCCCTGTAAGGCTTATTGCACACGACAGTATATTTTCACGGTCCGCAAAACGGGGTCCCGTTTTTCCGTGATCCGTGACCGTTTTTTCGTCCGTGGGTCTTCCTTGATTTTTGGAGGATCCTCGGACATGAAAAAAAAGTCGTTTTGGTGTCCGCCTGGCCGTGCGGAGCCAAATGGATCCGTCCTGAATTACAATGCAAGTCAATGGGGACGGATCCGTTTGACGTTGACACAATATGGTGCCATTTCAAACGGATCCGTCCCCATTGACTTTCAATGTAAAGTCTGGAGTCCCTTTTATACCATCGGAGTTTTCTCCAATCCGATGGTATATTTTAACTTGAAGCGTCCCCATCACCATGGGAACGCCTCTATGTTAGAATATACTGTCGGATATGAGTTAGATCGTGAAACCTCATTTCCGACAGTATATTCTAACACAGAGGCATTCCCAAGGTGATGGGGACGCTTCTAGTTAGAATATACTACAAACTGTGTACATGACTGCCCCCTGCTGCCTAGCAGTATCCGATCTCTTACAGGGGGCCGTGATCAGCACAATTAACCCCTCAGGTGCCGCACCTGAAGGGGTTAATTGTACTATCATATCCCCCTGTACGAGATCAGGGCTGCCAGGCAGCAGGGGGCAGACCCCCCCTCCCCAGTTTGAATATCATTGGTGGCCAGTGCGGCCCCCCCTTCCTCCCTCTATTGTAATAATTCGTTGGTGGCACAGTGTGCGCCCCCCCCTTCCTCCCTCTATTGTAATAAATCGTTGGTGGCACAGTGTGCGCCCCCCATCGCCCCCCCTCCCTCTATAGCATTAACAACATGGTGGCCAGTGAGCGGCCTCCCATCTCCCCCCCCCCCCCGATCATTGGTGGCAGCGGGTTACTAGCAATAGTACAATAGTAAAAGATTCATACTTACCTGGGAGCTGCGATGTTCGTGTCCGGCCGGGAGCTCCTCCTACTGGTAAGTGACAGTTCATTTAGCAATGCGCCGCACAGACCCTGTCACTTACCAGTAGGTGGAGCTCCCGGCCGGACACGAACATCGCAGCAGCCACCAGCAGGTAAGTATGAATCTTCTACTATTGTACTATTGCTAAGAAACCATGGCAACCAGGACTGTAGTAGCGTCCTGGTTGCCATGGTTACCGATCGGAGCCCCAGCTATTAAACTGGGACTCCGATCGGAACTCCGCTGCCACCAATGATGGAGGGGGGGAGATGGGAGGCTGCACACTGGCCAACAATGTTGTTAATGCTATAGAGGGAGGGGGGGCCGATGGGGGGCGCACACTGTGCCATTAATGAATTATTACAATAGAGGGAGGGAGGGGGAGGCGCACACTGTGCCACCAACGAATAATTACAATAGAGGGAGGGGGGGGCGCACTGGCCACCAACCTATTATTACAATAGAGGGGGGGGGGCCTCACTGGCCACCAATGATATTCAAACTGGGGAGGGGGGAGGGTCTGCCCCCTGCTGCCTGGCAGCCCTGATCTCTTACAGGGGGATATGATAGTACAATTAACCCATTCAGGTGCCGCACCTGAAGGGGTTAATTGTGCTGATCACGGCCCCCTGTAAGAGATCGGGTGCTGCCAGGCAGCAGGGGGCAGTCTTGTACACAGTTTGTAGTGTATTCTAACTAGAAGCGTCCCCATCACCATGGGAACGCTTCTGTGTTAGAATATACTGTCGGTTCTGAGTTTTCACGAAGTGAAAACTCAGCTATGAAAAAGCTTTTATGCAGACGGATCTTCGGATCCGTCTGTATAAAAAGTAACCTACGGCCACGGATCACGGACACGGATGCCAATCTTGTGTGCATCCGTGTTCTTTCACGGACCCATTGACTTGAATGGGTCCGTGAACCGTTGGCCGTGAAAAAAATAGGACAGGTCATATTTTTTTCACGGCCAGGAAACACGGATCTCGGATGCGGCTGCAAAACGGTGCATTTTCCGTTTTTTCCATGGACCCATTGAAAGTCATGGGGTCCGCGAAAAAAAACGGAAAACGGCACAACGGCCACGGGTGCACACAACGGTCGTGTGAAAAAAGCCTAAATGTGAGGCCTATTTTTTATGCGCTGGGTGACAGGAATACGTTTAATCACAGAATTAGACTTGGATCTGCACTGTAGCGTGTGTGTGAAGTTCTTGAGATTTACCCTATCAGCACCTTCAATCTAATATACCCTTTTAGGGATAGATTTAAAGTAGGCCTGATACAGGAGAAACCACTAATTTTGAGAATTGCAAAATTGGGAATTGTATTTCAACCCAGAACAAAAACTGTGCTATGACGGACACTAAATTACTTGACCAGCTAAAGCAATAATGACAGATTTAGCTGAATATAAATGTGAGGCCTATTTTTTAGGCGCTGGGTGACAGGTATACGTTTAATCACAGAATTAGACTTGGATCTGCACTGTAGCGTGTGTGTGAAGTTCTTGAGAATTACCCTATCAGCACCTTCAATCTAATATACCCTTTTAGGGATAGATTTAAAGTAGGCCTGATACAGCAGAAACCACTAATTTTGAGAATTGCAAAATTGGGAATTGTATTTCAACCCAGAACAAAAACTGTGCTTTGACGGACACTAAATAACTTGACCAGCTAAAACAGTAATGACAGATTTGGATGAATATAAATGTGAGGCCTATTTTTTAGGCGCTGGGTGACAGGTATACATTTAATCACAGAATTAGACTTGGATCTGCACTGTAGCGTGTGTGTGAAGTTCTTGAGAATTACCCTATCAGCACCTTCAATCTAATATACCCTTTTAGGGATAGATTTAAAGTAGGCCTGATATAGCAACCACTAATTTTGGGAATTGCAAAATTGGGAATTGTATTTCAACCCAGAACAAAAACTGTGCTTTGACGGACACTAAATAACTTGACCAGCTAAAACAGTACTGACAGATTTAGCTGAATATAAATGTGAGGCCTATTTTTTAGGCGCTGGGTGACAGGTATACGTTTAATCACAAAATTAGACTTGGATCTGCACTGTAGTGTGTGTGTGTGAAGTTCTTGAGAATTACCCTATCAGCACCTTGAATCTAATATACCCTTTTAGGGATAGATTTAAAGTAGTCCTGATACAGCAGAAACCATTAATTTTGAGAATTGCAAAATTGGGAATTGTATTTCAACCCAGAACAAAAACTGTGCTTTGACGGACACTAAATAACTTGACCAGCTAAAACAGTAATGACAGATTTGGATGAATATAAATGTGAGGCCTATTTTTTAGGCGCTGGGTGACAGGCTCAACTTGCCCCTGATGTAGTATATGGCCAAAAAATAACCACACTATTGATAGTTAAATGCACTTTGTGACAGGCTCAACTTGCCCCTGACGTAGTATATGGCCAAAAAATAACCACACTATTGATAGTTAAATGCACTTTGTGACAGGCTCAACTTGCCCCTGACGTAGTATATGGCCAAAAAATAACCACACTATTGATGGTTAAATGCACTTGATGAAAGCTTGACCCTGATGTAGGATATAGCAAAAAATAACCACACTATTGATGGTAAAATGCACTTGGGTGACAGGCTCAGCTTGCCCCTGATGTAGTATATGGCCAAAAAATAACCACACTATTGATGGTTAAATGCACTTGATGAAAGCTTGACCCTGATGTAGGATATAGCAAAAAATAACCACACTATTGATGGCTAAATGTACTTGGTGGCAGCTTGTGCTGGCGCACCACAAGCCACAAAATGGCCGCCGATCGCCCCAGAAAAACGCTCTGGGCAGCCTAAAAACACTGAGCAATTGAATAGCAGCAGTTCAATGATCCACAGCTGTAGATCGATCACTGAATGAAGTCTTTTGGAGGAGTTAATCTGCCTAATCTCGCCCTAACGTCGCAGCTGCAACTTCTCCCTACACTTGTATCAGCAGAGTGACGTGCAGCGCTACGTGACCCAAGCTTATATAGAGGCTGGGTCACATGCTGCACTGGCCAATCACAGCCATGCCAATAGTAGGCATGGCTGTGATGGCCTCTTGGGGCAAGTAGTATGATGCTTGTTGATTGGCTGCTTTGCAGCCTTTCAAAAAGCGCCAAGAAAGCGCCGAACACCGAACTCGAACCCGGACTTTTATGAAAATGTTCGGGTTCGGGTCCGTGTCACGGACACCCCAAAATTCGGTACGAACCCGAACTATACAGTTCGGGTTCGCTCATCCCTAGTGCGGACCCATTGATTTTCTATGGGGACGGAATGGATGCAGACATCTTCTGGTCCGCGGCTCCGGAAAAAAATAGAGCATGTCCTATTCTTGTCCGCAATTGCGGACAAGAATAGGCATTTCTATGGGGGTGCCGGCCGGGTGTATTGCGGATCGGCAATGCAGTATGGACGTGTGAATGGACCCTAACCAGTCCTGGTCACAATCCAGCCATGTTGGCCACACTGTGGCAGATTTATCCAAACTGTCTAAAAGCAAAACTAGCTTTTTTTTTTACCCATAACAACCAATAACAGCACACATTTCATTTTACCAGAGAAGTTTAAATGAAAGCTAAGTTGTGATTGGCTACTATGATCAAGAAAGACAACTGTTAGACATTTTTCACATAATGAGGCCCATATATATATATATATATATATATATATATATAAATATATATTGTGGGGATTCGCTCTGGTAGTTGGGATAGGCGGGTGCAGTACAGAGGCAAAGTACAAGTTCGTAATTCAAATGTCCCGTGTTTATTCGCACATAAGGTCAAGCAAAAACACTCTTTGCAAGGTTGGTGTTTGTTCACACCAAGTAGAAAGTTCGTGCATAACAAAAAAAGTCACCTTCTCGGCGGTTCTGCCTCCAGCAGTCAAAATGCAGGCTTTAGGTGGCCTGCTCTCCCAACACACACTCTGCTTTTCAGCCCAGCAGAGGGCTCAGTTTCCACACCAGCGATTGCCAGAGCTCCATTGTCAGAGAGAGGTAATCACTCACAGCTGACGCTGCTGGCTGTTTTTATTTTAGGCCAGTCAAGAGCCACCCATCACTTTTTTTTTTTTTGAAGCATAACTTTTATTTGGCATTTCAAAATAAAGTAATAACATTTACATTGATCATATGAAATATACAATATACAATGTAAATTGGGGGGGAGGGGAGGAAGGAGGGAGTGGATATGAATGGGTGGAGGTAGTTTGCGTATTAACACAGATTGAATAATAGTAATAGTAGTAGAACAATAAAGCATATATAAGTAAAGTACAAGTATAGTATAGTACAGTGGTACAATGGCACATTATGAACATTATTAGTACGTAATATAGAAGGTTGACTGTAGAGTGTCCTGAGATAAAGAGGTCATAGCTGCATATGTAAGTATCCTAGTATATGAAGGGTTAAATAAAATAAGCTATATGATCTGTATGAATGACAGGATGCTGGGTGACATCATACTAGAGGGTGAATATATTTACATTATCCTTATTTCCATATAAGGAATTGTTTCTACTCAGCACTACACTGCGTGCAGAATTATTAGGCAAATGAGTATTTTGACCACATCATCCTCTTTATGCATGTTGTCTTACTCCAAGCTGTATAGGCTCGAAAGCCTACTACCAATTAAGCATATTAGGTGATGTGCATCTCTGTAATGAGAAGGGGTGTGGTCTAATGACATCAACACCCTATATTAGGTGTGCATAATTATTAGGCAACTTCCTTTCCTTTGGCAAAATGGGTCAAAAGAAGGACTTGACAGGCTCAGAAAAGTCAAAAATAGTGAGATATCTTGCAGAGGGATGCAGCACTCTTAAAATTGCAAAGCTTCTGAAGCGTGATCATCGAACAATCAAGCGTTTCATTCAAAATAGTCAACAGGGTCGCAAGAAGCGTGTGGAAAAACCAAGGCGCAAAATAACTGCCCATGAACTGAGAAAAGTCAAGCGTGCAGCTGCCAAGATGCCACTTGCCACCAGTTTGGCCATATTTCAGAGCTGCAACATCACTGGAGTGCCCAAAAGCACAAGGTGTGCAATACTCAGAGACATGGCCAAGGTAAGAAAGGCTGAAAGACGACCACCACTGAACAAGACACACAAGCTGAAACGTCAAGACTGGGCCAAGAAATATCTCAAGACTGATTTTTCTAAGGTTTTATGGACTGATGAAATGAGAGTGAGTCTTGATGGGCCAGATGGATGGGCCCGTGGCTGGATTGGTAAAGGGCAGAGAGCTCCAGTCCGACTCAGACGCCAGCAAGGTGGAGGTGGAGTACTGGTTTGGGCTGGTATCATCAAAGATGAGCTTGTGGGGCCTTTTCGGGTTGAGGATGGAGTCAAGCTCAACTCCCAGTCCTACTGCCAGTTTCTGGTAGACACCTTCTTCAAGCAGTGGTACAGGAAGAAGTCTGCATCCTTCAAGAAAAACATGATTTTCATGCAGGACAATGCTCCATCACACGCGTCCAAGTACTCCACAGCGTGGCTGGCAAGAAAGGGTATAAAAGAAGAAAATCTAATGACATGGCCTCCTTGTTCACCTGATCTGAACCCCATTGAGAACCTGTGGTCCATCATCAAATGTGATATTTACAAGGAGGGAAAACAGTACACCTCTCTGAACAGTGTCTGGGAGGCTGTGGTTGCTGCTGCACGCAATGTTGATGGTGAACAGATCGAAACACTGACAAAATCCATGGATGGCAGGCTTTTGAGTGTCCTTGCAAAGAAAGGTGGCTATATTGGTCACTGATTTGTTTTTGTTTTGTTTTTGAATGTCAGAAATATATATTTGTGAATGTTGAGATGTTATATTGGTTTCACTGGTAAAAATAAATAATTGAAATGGGTATATATTAGTTTTTTGTTAAGTTGCCTAATAATTATGCACAGTAATAGTCACCTGCACACACAGATATCCCCCTAAAATAGCTAAAACTAAAAACAAACTAAAAACTACTTCCAAAAATATTCAGCTTTGATATTAATGCGTTTTTTGCGTTCATTGAGAACATGGTTGTTGTTCAATAATAAAATTAATCCTCAAAAATACAACTTGCCTAATAATTCTGCACTCCCTGTAGTGTAATGTTAACCACATCTGTTTCCTGTATGGATGTATGTATAAGAGGCTTGATTCTCAGAATAAACTCAGAGCTGTTTCAGAGACCATACTGTGTGTGTCATTGAGATAGCTCTCCAGGCACCTGTCTTTGGATATGAAGGAGGAATCAGGGTGCATTCAGAAGCAGAACACTTTCAGCTGGGGGCTCTGTCCGGGATAGAACACACAAGAATTCGATAAGTACGGAAAATTTCCTGCCTTTAGGACTGGGGAAATTCCGATGCTTTCCGAAAACACTCTGTTGTTAGTGTTGAGCGCGAATATTCGAATTGCAAATTTTTTTCTCGAATATCGTAACTTCGAGATTTCGCGAATATTTAGAATATAGTTCTATATATTTGCGAAATCGAATATTCTTTTTTTTTTTTTTTTTATTGTTATATTTTTTACTTTCCCACTTCCCTAAAATAGTTCTTACCTGTCCTTTGGATTCCTGGCTTCCTGGCTGCTCCAGTCAGTGCCCGTTGCAACTTCTGCCAACTTCCGTGCTCATGGAGCGTCCCCATCACCATGGGAAGGTCTCCATATACTAGAATGTACTGTCGGATTTGAGAATTACGTTGAAATCGCAATTCGATTAATTCAAGTTCTAATAATCGAATTGCGATTTCAACTTAACACTACTATATTCCATATTCGTTAATTCTAGCCTAACATGTAATATAGCAGTGCTAAATTGTAATCGCAATCCGATTAATTCAAGTTATAATTAGGGATGAGCGAACCCGAACTGTATAGTTCGGGTTCGTACCGAATTTTGGGGTGTCCGTGACACGGACCCGAACCCGAACATTTTCGTAAAAGTCCGGGTTCGGTGTTCGGCGCTTTCTTGGCGCTTTTTGAAAGGCTGCAAAGCAGCCAATCAACAAGCGTCATACTACTTGCCCCAAGAGGCCATCACAGCCTTGCCTACTGTTGGCATGGCTGTGATTGGCCAGTGCAGCATGTGACCCAGCCTCTATATAAGCTTGGGTCACGTAGCGCTGCACGTCACTCTGCTGATTCAAGCATAGGGAGAGGTTGCTGCTGCGACGTTAGGGCGAGATTAGGCAGATTAACTCCTCCAAAAGACTTCATTCTGAAATCGATCTGCAGCTGTGGATCATTGAAGTGCTAATATCGACTTGCTCACTTTTTTGAGGCTGCCCAGAGCGTTTTTAGATCACTTTTTTCTGGGGTGATCGGCGGCCATTTTGTGGCTTGTGGTGCGCCAGCACAAGCTATCACCAAGTGTATTTAACCACAGCTATATCCTACATCAGCTGCAGGCTGAGCCTGTGTCACCGAAGTGCATTTGTCTCTTTATAGTGCACAGCAAATGATTGATAGCATCGCTAGATAGCCATGTTTTATCATAAGAAATGCTGATTATTCATAAACAGTTGTATATCAGAAGCATAGGTATGAGGATGTGCGATTTAGAGATTCACTCTACACATTTATACTATTCATGCTATACACTTCTTTTTCCCCCCTCCCCTGAGTCAGCACTCCTCCCCATGTGGATGAGGTGCTTTTTAATTAGCAGAAGTCTGCAAAGGGTCTATAAATTCCTACCACATCTCAGTTGGAGTTCCTGAGAGGCTGTGAACAGGTGAGCCATTTGCACCAGTTCACATGCGGCGCTGGACGGCGGCCGTCTCTGCTTCTGTGCCGTGCTGGTGGAGTAATGGGACCCGGGGCCCATGCGGCCTCACTGTAAAGTGGGGCTGCTATGCGGCTGCCGGGTCCCGTTGCCTGCTGGAGCGATGTGGAGGCGTGGTGGTCGCCGCACGGCTCTGCGCCATGGTTAGAGTAGGTTCCCACTTAAACTAGAGACACCATTGTCGCGGTAAGTGGGCCTATGCGCTTTGATCAAACTGTATACTAATTGTCTCTTTATAGTGCACAGCAAATGATTGATAGCATCGCTAGATAGCCATGTTTTATCATAAGAAATGCTGATAATTCATAAACAGTTGTATATCAGAAGCATAGGTATGAGGATGTGCGATTTAGAGATTCACTCTACACATTTACACCGAAGTGCATTTAACCATCAACAGTCTGGTTATTTTTTGGCCATATACTACATCAGCTGCAGGCTGAGCCTGTGTCACCGAAGTGCATTTAACCATCAACAGTCTGGTTATTTTTTGGCCATATACTACATCTGGTGCAGGCTGAGCCTGTGTCACCCAAGTGCATTTAACCATCAATAGTGTGGTTATTTTTTGGCCATATACTACATCAGGGGCAAGTTGAGCCTGTCACCCAGCGCCTAAAAAATAGACCTGACATTTCTATTTAACCAAATTTGTACTGTTTTAGCTGGTCAAGTTATTTGTAGTGACCGTAAAAGCACATTTTTTGTTCTGGGTTCAAAAACTATTCCCAAATTTGCCATTCTCAAAATAACTAGTTTCTGCTATATAAGGCCTACTTGAAATCTATCCCAAAAAGGATATCTTACATTGAAGGTGCTGATAGTGTCATTCAGAAAAATTTAAAACACACGCTACCGTGCAGATAGAAGTCTGATTCTGTGATTAAACCTATACCTGTCACACAGCGCAAAAAAAAACAGGTCTCACATTTCTATTCAACCAAATCTGTACTGTTTTAGCTGGTCAAGTTATTTGTAGTCACCGTAAAAGCACATTTTTTGTTCTGGGTTGAAAAACTATTCCCAAATTTGCCATTCTCAAAATAACTAGTTTCTGCTATATGAGGCCTACTTGAAATCTATTCGTGTAGGGTGTAACTATAAACTGGATTTCGCGTATAAATGTGAAAATATGTTTAACTGCCTGAATACACGCTTAAAAGAAAGTTTATTGATCATAGATTAAAAATCGTGGCGAACTTGCCACATGTAGAATTCATCAGGTTAAGCCTAGATGGGTGGCTCACTCCACAATTGTATGGGTATAGCCACTCAAACCACGCTAGTAAGACGTGCAGAGCTGGAATATCGGTATGGTATACTAAAGATGCCTATTCTGATATGTTCACAGATGCACTCCCATATGCTCACTAGAGGTACTTGGATTGCTGATGATGTATCAAAGGTACCAGCAATGTCATTAGTAGCAGCTAGAACAGCAGGCTGCAACAATGTATCCACATAGTGAGTATGGGTAGATAGAGGAAGGGGTGGGTAAACTGTGGGGGAGAGCTTAATGTACGAGCTCTACTTACAACCCAGCTAATCTGAATCCCTATTGTCCCTTCACTATCTAACGAAAGGACCGTCTCTGCAGGTGTATGCGTCTGCTCGACGCGTTTCTATGTCACTCTATATGTAGTGACATTTCCTCAGGAGCAGAGTAGCAGTGGCATAGGTGCAAATTCTTATAGTCTGAGACAACTTGCACTATGCACACTGGTGAAGAACGCTGCACGCTGCTGTTTGCGCGCGTGCAGCTCCAAGAGATACAGCCTCCGGCAATGTGTTAGCAGCCGTCTCGCGGCCGCTCAGCCGCCAATCTCATATTGAAGTCGCCACTCCCACTGGGCGGAGCTATATCGGCAGGCGGTGACGTCACCCAGGAGAGGTAAGACGTACTGTTTATCCGCTCTGCCTGATTTCCTACGCTGACCGCTGTTGTGGGGATTGTTTCTTGTGGGCAAAAATTGCCTACCATCGTAGGGGGACACTGGGGGCTGGTATCTTTATCATAGGTGATATTTAGACAGTAAATGCCAGCACATAGGGAAACTTATACTTTTAAGTCCCATATGACAATTGATGCATGGGATAGATATAAATCACCATGTCTTACACATACAGAGCGCAGAGATAGGATCCCATATATACATGCAGAGCTAGACACTGCTCATGAGTTATTGTGGCATATCTCATATATCTCATTCTCTGTATAGTATAATGACTGGTGCGTAACTAGTTGATGCATGGGATAGATACACATCACCATGCCTCACACATCCAGAGTAGAGAGAAGGAACCCTGTGTACACATCCAGAGCTAGACACTGCTCATGAGATATTGTTGGGTATCTCATATATCTCATTCTCTGTATAGTATAGTGACTGGTGCGTAACTAATTGATGCATGGGAAAGATATAAATCACCATGTCTTACACATCCAGAGTACAGGGAAGGACCCTGTGTACACATCCAGAGCTCGACACTGCTCATGAGATGTTGTGGGATATCTCATATATCTCGTTCTCTGTATCTCATATATTTCGTTCTCTGTATAGTGTGGTGACTGATGCGTTATTCATATGTGTTATTCATGACACATTATGTAGATGGAGTTCTCAGGGGGGGAGAGAAAATACATCAGATGAAGCAAGTGTATGATATATGATCATTAAGTCCAAATGGTTTCACTGTACGCAATGTAAAGGTCCATTGGGCCTCTTTTTTAAGTAATAGATTATCTATATCTCCACCTCTTGGAGATGCTCTGACATGTTCTATACCCTGGAAAGAGATGCACTGTTGTATTCCTGGATGGCACTCTGCGACATGCTGAGCAATGGGTGTATCATCCTCGTTCGCAATATTTAACAGTATTTAACAGATGTTCCCCAATGCGTCCCCTAAACTCCCTCTTTGTCTTGCCTACATACTGCTTAAGGCAGATACATGTGGCCACATAGATCACTCCTATTGTTTTACAGTTTATAAATGATCTGATGGTGAAATCACGTCCTGTGGTCGTGCACTTGACCACATTGCCCTTTTTGATGGCTTTACAGGCAATGCACTTCCCACATTTGAAAGTGCCGGGTGGTCTATTTGGAAGCCATGTAGTTTGTATTGAGGGGCTGTATAGGCTGTGCACCAGTTGATCTCGTAGGTTGCTTCCTCTTCTATAAGTGATCAATGGGACATCACTTAAGAGGTGTCCGACTATTGGGTCAGATTTGAGGATGCTCCAAATCTCCCTGATAATGTTTCTTACCTCCTTATTGGCCAGATCGTAAGTGCCTATAATTCTTATTTTATTATCTGTGGCTCTTGTTTTGGGGACCAGGAGGTCGTCCCTATTACTGGCTGAGGCATGTTGATATGCCTTGGCGAGACAGGGGCCAGGGTATCCTCTCTGACTGAACCGTTGTTGTAGATCAGAGGATGCTCTCTTAAAGTCAATCCATTCGGAGCAATTCCGACGGGCTCTCAGATATTGTCCCTTGGGTATCCCAGATTTTAGATTAGTGGGGTGTGCACTCTCCCATCTGAGTAGGGTGTTAGTGGACGTCGGTTTCCGAAACATTTTCGTGATGATCTTTCTAGATTCATCAATGCTAATGCATAAGTCCAGGAATGTCAGTTGCATATTATTGATCTCACTTGTGAAGAAAAGGCCCAGATCATTTTGGTTGAGTTCCTTGACAAAATTATTAAAGGCTGTGCTTGTACCATTCCACAGAATGAACACGTCATCTATGTATCTTAACCATAAGGCAATAGATGACGTCCATTGTTCCATTGTCTCACTGAAGACGCATTCCCTCTCCCACCAGCCCAGGTAGAGGTTGGCATAAGTCGGGGCACATGGACTTCCCATGGCCACTCCCCTGAGCTGGTGGTAGAATTTGCGATCAAAGGTGAATACGTTGTGGTTCAGAATGAACTCGAGTAGCTCGATCACAAAGCCATTGTGATTGGTCAAATGTGATCCTCTTTCAGTGAGGAAAGCACCCACCGCCTGGCAGCCCCTGTCGTGGGGTATAGAGCTGTATAATGCCTCTACGTTGAGGCTCGCCAGTAGGGTGCCTGGATCACAGTAGATGTCATTTAGGCGTCTCAGGACATCCATAGAGTCTCTAACGTAAGATGGAAGGTTTAAAACAAAGGTTCTCAGTACCTCATCTACATATAGACTGATTTTTTCAGTTAGGCTATTAATGCCAGACACAATGGGCCTGCCCTTTAGCGGGCTCAGCCCTTTGTGGACCTTAGGCAGGCTATAGAATGCTGCTGTCACCGGATGTTCTGGTAGCAAGAAAGCAAATTTGTTCTTGTCTATGAGGTGTTTCTGCATACCTTTATTGAGGACACCTCTGAGTTCATTTTTGAACACTTCCATAGGGTTATGCTCTAAACGCCTGTAGCAGGACTTATCATCAAGGATCCGAGTGCACATCTCCACATATCTACAGTCATCTAGAACCACCACATTGCCCCCTTTGTCCGAGGGCTTGATCACTATGGTAGTATCCTTTTTTAGAGTGTCTAATGCATATTTTTCTTCTACTGTAATATTAGATATGTGAGATCTGTGCATACTGAGTGTTCTTAATTTTTCTGTGGTTATGGTGAGGAATGCATCCAGTGGGGAGTATTCATTTGTGGGTGGAGGCCTACGTGAGGGTAGGCGAAGGTTAGTGAATGGGCCCTCACCAATATCTCTTTCACCCTCCTCAAAAAGGCCCGCTAAAAGTCTTACATCCTGTAGTTCTTCAGGATCAATGCCTAGCTTGTGGCATTGTTCCTTGTCATTGGTGAGGAAGAATTTCCGCCATTTAAGCTTACGTATAAATAAATTTAGGTCCTTCACCCAGTTGAAGGGGTTATAGTGGCAGTCAGGGACGAATGATAGGCCTTTACAGAGGACGTCCATTTCCACGTCAGATATATGGCGTTTGGAGATGTTGATGACTTGCAATTTATCGGTATCTTTTTGTTCTAATTGCCCCTTCTGTTCCTCAGTGGATACTCTGAGGTCATTGGCATAGATCCTAAAAAACCACCTCTGTTTCCCCTTTCACTGCCGCCACGGCCACGGCCACGATTTCTATAGCCACCTTTTTTTCTCCCTCTATTCCCGAAGTTATTCTTAGATTGACTGTCAGATTAAAAATCACAGTCCGAGGATGACTGTTCAGCTTCACTTTCACTTGCAGCTTTTTTATCTGTTTTAATGAAGTCAAATATTTTTCCTTCTTTAAAGTCCTTAGTGTCCCTTATGAATTGGAAGTGTTTCTTTTCTTTCAGGAACCCAGTGAATCTTTCAACAGATTGCTGAAGTACTAGTTCTCTTTTCTCGAAGTCCGTGACAGCAGCCAATTTCTTTGCTGACTCAATACATTCCTGAAGCTCAGATGTATTTTTGGTTAATAGCTCCCTTTCTTCCTCTAAAAGTAATTTCATAAGTCTAAGAGATGACTCAATGGACTCTTTCTCCCATTTCTTCATAAATGATTCTGATCTAATTCTCCCATTTGGTAGAATCGGGTTTCTCAACCCCCGTGGGACTATTTTATTTTTCAGATAAGTCTCTAAAGTTTGTACCTCCCACCACGAGCGCACCTGATTTTTATAGACTCTGGTGAGGTTTTTAAATATAGAGTTAACACTCAGTGTTTTAGATTGTGCTGGCAATTCTTTGTCCGAGAACACTTCTTTAGGATTTCCCAACCATTTTTCAGTATTAAAGTCCCCCGATAGGAAGCCTGCCATATTATATTGGAAGTACTCGTGTAGGGTGTAACTATAAACTGGATTTCGCGTATAAATGTGAAAATATGTTTAACTGCCTGAATACACGCTTAAAAGAAAGTTTATTAATCATAGATTAAAAATCGTGGCGAACTTGCCACATGTAGAATTGGGGAACATCTGTTAAATATTGCGAACGAGGATGATACACCCATTGCTCAGCATGTCGCAGAGTGCCATCCAGGAATACAACAGTGCATCTCTTTCCAGGGTATAGAACATGTCAGAGCATCTCCAAGAGGTGGAGATATAGATAATCTATTACTTAAAAAAGAGGCCCAATGGACCTTTACATTGCGTACAGTGAAACCATTTGGTCTTAATGATCATATATCATACACTTGCTTCATCTGATGTATTTTCTCTCCCCCCCTGAGAACTCCATCTACATAATGTGTCATGAATAACACATATGAATAACGCATCAGTCACCACACTATACAGAGAACGAAATATATGAGATACAGAGAACGAGATATATGAGATATCCCACAACATCTCATGAGCAGTGTCGAGCTCTGGATGTGTACACAGGGTCCTTCCCTGTACTCTGGATGTGTAAGACATGGTGATTTATATCTTTCCCATGCATCAATTAGTTACGCACCAGTCACTATACTATACAGAGAATGAGATATATGAGATACCCAACAATATCTCATGAGCAGTGTCTAGCTCTGGATGTGTACACAGGGTTCCTTCTCTCTACTCTGGATGTGTGAGGCATGGTGATGTGTATCTATCCCATGCATCAACTAGTTACGCACCAGTCATTATACTATACAGAGAATGAGATATATGAGATATGCCACAATAACTCATGAGCAGTGTCTAGCTCTGCATGTATATATGGGATCCTATCTCTGCGCTCTGTATGTGTAAGACATGGTGATTTATATCTATCCCATGCATCAATTGTCATATGGGACTTAAAAGTATAAGTTTCCCTATGTGCTGGCATTTACTGTCTAAATATCACCTATGATAAAGATACCAGCCCCCAGTGTCCCCCTACGATGGTAGGCAATTTTTGCCCACAAGAAACAATCCCCACAACAGCGGTCAGCGTAGGAAATCAGGCAGAGCGGATAAACAGTACGTCTTACCTCTCCTGGGTGACGTCACCGCCTGCCGATATAGCTCCGCCCAGTGGGAGTGGCGACTTCAATATGAGATTGGCGGCTGAGCGGCCGCGAGACGGCTGCTAACACATTGCCGGAGGCTGTATCTCTTGGAGCTGCACGCGCGCAAACAGCAGCGTGCAGCGTTCTTCACCAGTGTGCATAGTGCAAGTTGTCTCAGACTATAAGAATTTGCACCTATGCCACTGCTACTCTGCTCCTGAGGAAATGTCACTACATATAGAGTGACATAGAAACGCGTCGAGCAGACGCATACACCTGCAGAGACGGTCCTTTCGTTAGATAGTGAAGGGACAATAGGGATTCAGATTAGCTGGGTTGTAAGTAGAGCTCGTACATTAAGCTCTCCCCCACAGTTTACCCACCCCTTCCTCTATCTACCCATACTCACTATGTGGATACATTGTTGCAGCCTGCTGTTCTAGCTGCTACTAATGACATTGCTGGTACCTTTGATACATCATCAGCAATCCAAGTACCTCTAGTGAGCATATGGGAGTGCATCTGTGAATATATCAGAATAGGCATCTTTAGTATACCATACCGATATTCCAGCTCTGCACGTCTTACTAGCGTGGTTTGAGTAGCTATACCCATACAATTGTGGAGTGAGCCACCCATCTAGGCTTAACCTGATGAATTCTACATGTGGCAAGTTCGCCACGATTTTTAATCTATGATTAATAAACTTTCTTTTAAGCGTGTATTCAGGCAGTTAAACCTACTTGAAATCTATCCCAAAAAGGATATCTTACATTGAAGGTGCTGATAGTGTCATTCAGAAAAACCTAACACACACGCTACCGTGCAGATACAAGTCTAATTCTGTGATTAAACCTATACCTGTCACACAGGGCAAAAAAAAAACAGGCCTCACATTTCTATTCAACCAAATCTGTACTGTTTTAGCTGGTCAAGTTATTTGTAGTGACCGTAAAAGCACATTTTTTGTTCTGGGTTGAAAAACTATTCCCAAATTTGCCATTCTCAAAATTGTGGTGAACGGGAACAATGAGGAAAACATCTAATAAGGGACGCGGACGCGGACGTGGACATGGTCGTGGTGGTGTTAGTGGACCCTCTGGTGCTGGGAGAGGACGTGGCCGTTCTGCCACAGCCACACGTCCTAGTGAACCAACTACCTTAGGTCCCAGTAGCCAGCAGAATTTACAGCGATATTTGGTGGGGCCCAATGCCGTTCTAAAGATGGTAAGGCCTGAGCAGGTACAGGCATTAGTCAATTGGGTGGCCGACAGTGGATCCAGCACGTTCACATTATCTCCCACCCAGTCTTCTGCAGAAAGCGCACAGATGGCGCATGAAAACCAAGCCCATCGGTCTGTCACATCACCCCCATGCATATCAGGGAAACTGTCTGAGCCTCAAGCTATGCAGCAGTCTCTTATGCTGTTTGAAGACTCTGCTGCCAGGGTTTCCCAAGGGCATCCACCTAGCCCTTCCCCAGGGGTGGAAGAGATAGAATGCACTAACGCACAACCACTTATTTTTCCTGATGATGAGGACATGGGAATACCACCTCAGCACGTCTCTGATGATGACGAAACACAGGTGCCAACTGCTGCGTCTTTCTGCAGTGTGCAGACTGAACAGGAGGTCAGGGATCAAGACTGGGTGGAAGACGATGCAGGGGACGATGAGGCCCTAGACCCCACATGGAATGAAGGTCGTGCCACTGACTTTCAGAGTTCGGAGGAAGAGGCAGTGGTGAGACCGAGCCAACAGCGTAGCAAAAGACAAAGAGGGAGCAGTGGGCAAAATCAGAACACCCGCCGCCAAGAGACTCCGCCTGCTACTGACCGCCGCCATCTGGGACCGAGCACCCCAAAGGCAGCTTCAAGGAGTTCCCTGGCATGGCACTTCTTCAAACAATGTGCTGACGACAAGACCCGAGTGGTTTGCACGCTGTGCCATCAGAGCCTGAAGTGAGGCATTAACGTTCTGAACCTTAGCACAACCTGCATGACCAGGAACCTGCATGCAAAGCATGAACTGCAGTGGAGTAAACACCTTAAAAACAAGGAAGTCACTCAGGCTCCCCCCTACCTCTTCTGCTGCTGCCGCCGCCTCGGCCTCTTCTGCTGCTGCCGCCGCCTCGGCCTCTTCCTCCGCCTCTGGAGGAACGTTGGCAACTGCCGCCCAGCAAACATGGGATGTACTACCAACACCACCACCTGCGTCACCAAGCATCTCAACCATGTCACACGGCAGCGTTCAGCTCTCCATCTCACAAACATTTGAGAGAAAGCGTAAATTCACACCTAGCCACCCTCGATCCCTGGCCCTGAATGCCAGCATTTCTAAACTACTGGCCTATGAAATGCTGTCATTTAGGCTGGTGGACACACACTGCTTCAAACAGCTCATGTCGCTTGCTGTCCCACAGTATGTTGTTCCCAGCCGCCACTACTTCTCCAAGAGAGCCGTGCCTTCCCTGCACAACCAAGTGTCCGATAAAATCAAGTGTGCACTGCGCAAAGCCATCTGTGGCAAGGTCCACCTAACCACAGATACGTGGACCAGTAAGCACGGCCAGGGACGCTATATCTCCCTAACTGCACACTGGGTAAATGTAGTGGCGGCTGGGCCTTCCGCCGCCAAGGATCGCAGGGCAACATTCTTTGCCTCCTGTATCCTCCTCCTCCTACTCAGCTTCCTCCTCCCCTTCTTCCACCTTCTCATCAAGTCAGCCACACACCTTCACCACCAACTTCAGCACAGCCCGGGGTAAACGTCAGCAGGCCGTTCTGAAACTCATATGTTTGGGGGACAGGCCCCACACCGCACAGGAGTTGTGGCGGGGTATAGAACAACAGACCGACGAGTGGTTGCTGCCGGTGAGCCTCAAGCCCGGCCTGGTGGTGTGCGATAATGGGAGAAATCTCGTTGCAGCTCTGGGACTAGCCGGTTTGACGCACATCCCTTGCCTGGCGCATGTGCTGAATTTGGTGGTGCAGAAGTTCATTCGCAACTACCCCGACATGTCAGAACTGCTGCATAAAGTGCAGGCCGTCTGTTCGCGCTTCCGGCGTTCACACCCTGCCGCTGCTCGCCTGTCTGCGCTACAGCGTAACTTCGGCCTTCCCGCTCACCGCCTCATATGCGACGTGCCCACCAGGTGGAACTCCACCTTGCATATGCTGGACAGACTGTGCAAGCAGCAGCAGGCCATAGTAGAGTTTCAGCTGCAGCACGCACGGGTCAGTCGCACTGCGGATCAGACCCACTTCACCACCAATGACTGGGCCTCCATGCGAGACCTGTGTGCCCTGTTGCGCTGTTTCGAGTACTCCACCAACATGGCCAGTGGCGATGACGCCGTTATCAGCGTTACAATACCACTTCTATGTCTCCTTGAGAAAACACTTAGGGCGATGATGGAAGAGGAGGTGGCCCAGGAGGAAGAGGAGGAAGAGGGGTCATTTTTAGCACTTTCAGGCCAGTCTCTTCGAAGTGACTCAGAGGGAGGTTTTTTGCAACACCAGAGGCCAGGTACAAATATGGCCAGAAAGGGCCCACTACTGGAGGACGAGGAGGACGAGGATGAGGAGGATGAGGAGGAGGATGAGGATGAAGCATGTTCACAGCGGGGTGGCACCCAAAGCAGCTCGGGCCCATCACTGGTGCGTGGCTGGGGGGAAACACAGGACGATGACTATACGCCTCCCACAGAGGACAGCTTGTCCTTACCTCTGGGCAGCCTGGCACACATGAGCGACTACATGCTGCAGTGCCTGCACAACGACAGCAGAGTTGCCCACATTTTAACGTGTGCGTACTACTGGGTTGCCACCCTGCTGGATCCCCGGTACAAAGACAATGTGCCCACCTTACTTCCTACACTGGAGCGTGATAGGAAGATGCGCGAGTACAAGCGCACGATGGTAGATGCGCTACTGAGAGCATTCCCAAATGTCACAGGGGAACCAGTGGAAGCCCAAGGCGAAGGCAGAGGAGGAGCAAGAGGTCGCCAACGCAGCTGTGTCACGCCCAGCTCCTCTGAGGGCAGGGTTAGCATGGCAGAGATGTGGAAAAGTTTTGTCACCACGCCACAGCTAACTGCACCACCACCTGATACTGAACGTGTTGGCAGGAGGCAACATTTCACTAACATTGTGGAACAGTACCTGTGAACACCCCTCCACGTACTGACTGATGGTTCGGCCCCATTCAACTTCTGGGTCTCCAAATTGTCCACGTGGCCAGAGCTAGCCTTTTATGCCTTGGAGGTGCTGGCCTGCCCGGCGGCCAGCGTTTTGTCTGAACGTGTATTCAGCACGGCAGGGGGCGTCATTACAGACAAACGCAGCCGCCTGTCTACAGCCAATGTGGACAAGCTGACGTTCATAAAAATGAACCAGGCATGGATCCCACAGGACCTGTCCATCCCTTGTGCAGATTAGATATTAACTACCTCCCCTTAACAATATATTATTCTACTCCAGGGCACTTCCTCATTCAATACTATTTTTATTTTCATTTTACCATTATATTGCGGGGCAACCCAATGTTAAATGAACCTCTCCTCTGTCTGGGTCCTAAATATGTGACAGTGGCCTGTTCCAGTGGTGGGTGACGTGAAGCCAGATTCTCTGCTATGACATGAAGACAGATTCTGTGCTGACATAAGGCCAGATTCTCTGTTACGGGACCTCTCTCCTCTGCCTGGGCCTAAATATGTGACAGTGGCCTGTTCCAGTGGTGGGTAACGTGAAGCCTGATTCTCTGCTATGACATGAAGACAGATTCTGTGCTGACATAAGGCCAGATTCTCTGTTACGGGACCTCTCTCCTCTGCCTGGGTGCCTGGGCCTAAATATGTGACAGTGGCCTGTTCCAGTGGTGGGTGACGTGAAGCCTGATTCTCTGCTATGACATGAAGACTGATTCTGCGCTGACATAAGGCCAGATTCTCTTTTACGGGACCTCTCTCCTCTGTCTGGGTGCCGGGGCCTAAATATGTGACAGTGGCCTGTTCCAGTGGTGGGTGACGTGTTGCCTGATTCTCTGCTCTAACATGAAGACTGATTCTGCGCTGACATGAAGCCAGATTCTCTGCTATGGCATGAAGAGACTGATTCTCTGCTGACATGAAGCCAGATTCTTTGCTATGGCATGAAGAGACTGATTCTCTGCTGACGTGAAGCCAGATTCTCTGCTATGGGACCCCTGTCCAATTGATATTAGTTAATTTTTATTTTAATTCATTTCCCTATCCACATTTGTTTGCAGGGGATTTACCTACATGTTGCTACCTTTTGCAGCCCTCTAGCTCTTTACTGGGCTGTTTTACAGCCTTTTTAGTGCCGAAAAGTACGGGTCCCCATTGACTTCAATGGGGTTCGGGTTCGGGACGAAGTTCGGGTCGGGTTCGGATCCCGAACCCGAACATTTCCGGGAAGTTCGGCCGAACTTCTCGAACCCGAACATCCAGGTGTTCGCTCAACTCTAGTTATAATAATCGAATTGCGATTTCAACTTTTTACATATATTCCTAATATTGCTCTAACTTCGTCTTTTAGAATAATTCGTAATATTCTAAAAGACGAAGTTAGAGCAATATTACGAAATTTCGTAAAATACACATATACACTGCGTGCAGAATTATTAGGCAAATGAGTATTTTGACCACATCATCCTCTTTATGCATGTTGTCTTACTCCAAGCTGTATAGGCTCGAAAGCCTACTACCAATTAAGCATATTAGGTGATGTGCATCTCTGTAATGAGAAGGCGTGTGGTCTAATGACATCAACACCCTATATTAGGTGTGCATAATTATTAGGCAACTTCCTTTCCTTTGGCAAAATGGGTCAAAAGAAGGACTTGACAGGCTCAGAAAAGTCAAAAATAGTGATATATCTTGCAGAGGGATGCAGCACTCTTAAAATTGCAAAGCTTCTGAAGCGTGATCATCGAACAATCAAGAGTTTCATTCAAAATATTCAACAGGGTCGCAAGAAGCCTGTGGAAAAACCAAGGCGCAAAATAACTGCCCATGAACTGAGAAAAGTCAAGCGTGCAGCTGCCAAGATGCCACTTGCCACCAGTTTGGCCATATTTCAGAGCTGCAACATCACTGGAGTGCCCAAAAGCACAAGGTGTGCAATACTCAGAGACATGGCCAAGGTAAGAAAGGCTGAAAGACGACCACCACTGAACAAGACACACAAGCTGAAACGTCAAGACTGGGCCAAGAAATATCTCAAGACTGATTTTTCTAAGGTTTTATGGACTGATGAAATGAGAGTGAGTCTTGATGGGCCAGATGGATGGGCCCGTGGCTGGATTGGTAAAGGGCAGAGAGCTCCAGTCCGACTCAGACGCCAGCAAGGTGGAGGTGGAGTACTGGTTTGGGCTGGTATCATCAAAGATGAGCTTGTGGGGCCTTTTCGGGTTGAGGATGGAGTCAAGCTCAACTCCCAGTCCTACTGCCAGTTTCTGGTAGACACCTTCTTCAAGCAGTGGTACAGGAAGAAGTCTGCATCCTTCAAGAAAAACATGATTTTCATGCAGGACAATGCTCCATCACACGCGTCCAAGTACTCCACAGCGTGGCTGGCAAGAAAGGGTATAAAAGAAGAAAATCTAATGACATGGCCTCTTTGTTCACCTGATCTGAACCCCATTGAGAACCTGTGGTCCATCATCAAATGTGAGATTTACAAGGAGGGAAAACAGTACACCTCTCTGAACAGTGTCTGGGAGGCTGTGGTTGCTGCTGCACGCAATGTGGTGAACAGATCAAAACACTGACAGAATCCATGGATGGCAGGCTTTTGAGTGTCCTTGCAAAGAAAGGTGGCTATATTGGTCACTGATTTGTTTTTGTTTTGTTTTTGAATGTCAGAAATGTATATTTGTGAATGTTGAGATGTTATATTGGTTTCACTGGTAAAAATAAATAATTGAAATGGGTATATATTTGTTTTTTGTTAAGTTGCCTAATAATTATGCACAGTAATAGTCACCTGCACACACAGATATCCCCCTAAAATAGCTAAAACTAAAAACAAACTAAAAACTACTTCCAAAAATATTCAGCTTTGATATTAATGAGTTTTTTGGGTTCATTGAGAACATGGTTGTTGTTCAATAATAAAATTAATCCTCAAAAATACAACTTGCCTAATAATTCTGCACTCCCTGTAGACTCTATATGTGTATTTTTACGAAATTTTTACGAAATTTTGTAATATTGCTCTAACTTCGTCTTATAGCAATATTAAGAATATACGTAAAAAGTTGAAATCGCAATTCGATTATTATAACTTGAATTGCGATTTCAACTTAGCACTGCTATATTCCATTCCATGCGATTTCACTGCAGGGGCTCCGATTGGAAGGAAGATGAAGGCGCATCACGTCACAGGTGCCGCAATGAGACTTGATCGCGGTACCTGAGGGGTTGAATGGCAGGGGCGGCACGATCGCCGCTTCCTGTTAGTGCGGCCGGATGTTGGCTGTATCATATAGCCGGCAGATCGTTCGTATGGAGCGGCTCACTGCAGAGGCCCGCTCCATACATCCCCTGTCACGCAATGACATACCTTTATGTGATAATGTGTGAAGGGGTTAAAGGCGTAACTACTTTTTGATTATTTTTTTTGTGGATATTTCTTTGAATATTTGTATAATAAAAATTTTTTGATTATATGCTTTCATCTTTATCCTTCAGCGCTTTCTGGAGCGGGGATACCTATGGACCAGCAAAAGGGTCGAAAAACTGGCCATTGTGTGGTCTGTCCGGGCCGAATTAAAATTAAAAAGCGGAATATGGCACGACCACAAGGCCATTCAAAAAAAGTTTTGTGACCTGAAGCGCCTACAGAAAAAAAAGGTTGATGAGTACAGTCGGCGATTACGCCCAGGTACAATGCTTACATGATTTTTGTATCTCTCTCTACAACACTCAGTAAAGTATATATTCAGTTATGCTGCTAATCCGTACAGATGTAGTATGGTTAACACACAACCTCTTAACTCAAATTTCTTAACTTATCACGTAATCTTGAAACACAAGGTATTTTTAAAATATCTTAACACATTTAATTGCATTAAGTTTACATAACACGTCTCATAAAGCATGTGTGTTAACTCTACTACATCCGTATTTCATCCCTTTGCAAATGATTACTTCATACCTGTTGTGACATGTACAAAATCTTCTGGTTTCTTCATACATCTCTACCTCGCTGAGATTGTATATATATTGTTATACACACAGCGCGGTACTGATGTATGATGTCACCGGATGATTTCATACGTTTCACACGTTTATATCTACATAAACTGCCAACATCATTCAGCATTCCGGTCAACGTCCCCGACCATTACATGCATCCCCCACTTAATTTGCATGGGATTCAAGATTATATATATATATATATATATATATATATATATATAATGTTCCGCAAAAACTATAAAACGCAACCATCGATTTAAACGAAACTTGGTATACACATCCCTCGCTACCTGTAAATAAATCTTGCAGGGTCTCGGCTCTCTACGACGTACACGAGATTCCCAAAAAATGACCTGCATTATCCATTACAAGCGTGCCAGCCTTTCACTTAAATCCTAACTGCCAATTGACGGGAGCTGTGGAGTTCACAGTTAATGGGGCGTTCACCGTGAAAGTCACTGTTAAATGGGCGGTCACCGTCAAAGTGACACTTAAAGGGGAGACTTTAAGCCTCCTTCTAATTATAAAGTTACTGTGACAACTAAATCAACAGGGAGGGAGGGCGGTTTGGCTGCAGATCTTCAAAATGTGGCTTAGCAGACAGTATAACGCTGACAGCCACAAACTATTATATACCCAACATAACACCATCCAATAACCCCTTATCTAATTTCCGAACTGTTGTTTGCTTTACCTAAGCATCCAATACTCAGTCACAATACCCTATAGGTCACCTATAGGGCACCTTCCTAACAAATCCCATGTTACCTCATCCTACCTTGTAACTTAGACTATTTTTTTATTTTTAAAAAAAAGGTAAATCCACTATTGGTATAATTCATAATCCCATGCAGATTCCACCATATAGGAATTTCTTGATCCTTACCTTGGTTATGGTTTATAAGTTGTTTGTGTAAATTCTTAACATTGTGTCATTATTACAGGTCAACCCGTTCCCTCGGTCCGCCACCACAAAAAAAAAAAGAAAAAAAAAAAAGGTGAACGAGGAGCAGGGAGAAAATGTGGAGGCGCCCATGGAGGAGGAGAGGGAAAATGTTGAGGCGGACATAGAGGAGGAGGGGGAAAATGTAGAGGCCACTTCCCCCCAAGATGTTGCCGAGACAGAGGCCACTGAGGAGGAGGCCGGACCTTCCCAGCCACCTGATTCCGCCCCCCAGCTCCAGAAGAGGAGGAAGAGGTGGTCTACATCCCCCACCAGGAGGGTAAATATGTGCTCACATTACTATAATTTGATATACATAACATATTCACAAGCATCCCAAGATCCCCACAACACCCTGCATCTCCGGAGCTGTAATGCACATGTGTAATAAATCTGACAAATAGCAGCCCTTAGTTAACATGGCTGCCTGTTTAGCTGAGTTGCATTTGCACCCCGGTTCACAAACGATTATGCCTGGGGGCAGGGTGTTTGTTGGTCCGTATCCGTAATAGATTGTCCCTCTGCATCAAGTCACGTTTCGCTGAGGCCTACGCTTAATGGCCGGTCGTGAAGTGGTTAACCACCTCCGGACCGCCTAACGCAGGATCGCGTTCCGGAGGTGGCAGCCCTGCGCAGAGTCACGCATATATGCGTCATCTCGCGATGGCCGAGATTTCCTGTGAACGCGCGCACACAGGCGCGCGCGCTCACAGGAACGGAAGGTAAGAGAGTTGATCTCCAGCCTGCCAGCGGCGATCGTTCGCTGGCAGGCTGGAGATGTGTTTTTTTTAACCCCTAACAGGTATATTAGACGCTGTTTTGATAACAGCGTCTAATATACCTGCTACCTGGTCCTCTGGTGGTCCCATTTGTTTGGATCGACCACCAGAGGACACAGGTAGCTCAGTAAAGTCCCACCAAGCACCACTACACTACACTACACCCCCCCCCCGTCACTTATTAACCCCTTATTAGCCCCTGATCACCCCTGATCACCCCATATAGACTCCCTGATCACCCCCCTGTCATTGATTACCCCCCTGTCATTGATTACCCCCCTGTAAAGCTCCATTCAGATGTCCGCATGATTTTTACGGATCCACTGATAGATGGATCGGATCCGCAAAACGCATCCGGACGTCTGAATGAAGCCTTACAGGGGCGTGATCAATGAATGTGGTTATCACCCCATATAGACTCCCTGATCACCCCCTGTAAAGCTCCATTCAGATGTCCGCATGATTTTTACGGATGCACTGATAGATGGATCCGATCCGCAAAACGCATCCGGACGTCTGAATGAAGCCTTACAGGGGCATGATCAATGACTGTGGTGATCACCCCATATAGACTCCCTGATCACCCCCCTGTAAAGCTCCATTCAGATGTCCGCATGATTTTTACGGATGCACTGATAGATGGATCCGATCCGCAAAACGCATCCAGACGTCTGAATGAAGCCTTACAGGGGCATGATCAATGACTGTGGTGATCACCCCATATAGACTCCCTGATCACCCCCCTGTCATTGATCACCCCCCTGTAAAGCTCCATTCAGATGTCCGCATGATTTTTACGGATGCACTGATAGATGGATCCGATCCGCAAAACGCATCCGGACGTCTGAATGAAGCCTTACAGGGGCATGATCAATGACTGTGGTGATCACCCCATATAGACTCCCTGATCACCCCCCTGTAAAGCTCCATTCAGATGTCCGCATGATTTTTACGGATGCACTGATAGATGGATCCGATCCGCAAAACGCATCCGGACGTCTGAATGAAGCCTTACAGGGGCATGATCAATGACTGTGGTGATCACCCCATATAGACTCCCTGATCACCCCCCTGTCATTGATTACCCCCCTGTAAAGCTCCATTCAGATGTCCGCATGATTTTTACGGATGCACTGATAAATGGATCGGATCCGCAAAACGCATCCGGACGTCTGAATGAAGCCTTACAGGGGCGTGATCAATGACTGTGGTGATCACCCCATATAGACTCCCTGATCACCCCCCTGTCATTGATTACCCCCCTGTCATTGATTACCCCCCTGTAAAGCTCCATTCAGACGTCCGCATGATTTTTACGGATCCACTGATAGATGGATCGGATCCGCAAAACGCATCCGGACGTCTGAATGAAGCCTTACAGGGGCGTGATCAATGACTGTGGTGATCACCCCATATAGACTCCATGATCACCCCCCTGTCATTGATTACCCCCCTATCATTGATTACCCCCCTGTAAAGCTCCATTCAGACGTCCGCATGATTTTTACGGATCCACTGATAGATGGATCGGATCCGCAAAACGCATCCGGACGTCTGAATGAAGCCTTACAGGGGCGTGATCAATGACTGTGGTGATCACCCCATATAGACTCCCTGATCAACCCCCCTGTCATTGATCAACCCCCCTGTCATTGATCAACCCCCCTGTCATTGATCAACCCCCCTGTCATTGATCACCCCTCTGTAAGGCTCCATTCAGATATTTTTTTGGCCCAAGTTAGCAGAATTTTTTTTTTTTTTCTTACAAAGTCTCATATTCCACTAACTTGTGTCAAAAAATAAAATCTCACATGAACTCACCATACCCCTCACGGAATCCAAATGCGTAAAATTTTTTAGACATTTATATTCCAGACTTCTTCTCACTCTTTAGGGCCCCTAGAATGCCAGGGCAGTATAAATACCCCACATGTGACCCCATTTAGGAAAGAAGACACCCCCAGGTATTCCGTGAGGGGCATATTGAGTCCATGAAAGATTTAAATTTTTGACCCAAGTTAGCGGAACGGGAGACTTTGTGAGAAAAAAATTAAAAATATCAATTTCCGCTAACTTGTGCCAAAAAAAAAAAATTTCTATGAACTCGCCATGCCCCTCATTGAATACCTTGGGGTGTCTTCTTTCCAAAATGGGGTCACATGTGGGGTATTTATACTGCCCTGGCATTCTAGGGGCCCCAAAGCGTGAGAAGAAGTCTGGTATCCAAATGTCTAAAAATGCCCTCCTAAAAGGAATTTGGGCACCTTTGCGCATCTAGGCTGCAAAAAAGTGTCACACATCTGGTATCGCCGTACTCAGGAGAAGTTGGGGAATGTGTTTTGGGATGTCATTTTACATATACCCATGCTGGGTGAGAGAAATATCTTGGTCAAATGCCAACTTTGTATAAAAAAATGGGAAAAGTTGTCTTTTGCCAAGATATTTCTCTCACCCAGCATGGGTATATGTAAAATGACACCCCAAAACACATTCCCCAACTTCTCCTGAATACGGCGATACCACATGTGTGACACTTTTTTGCAGCCTAGGTGGGCAAAGGGGCCCATATTCCAAAGAGCACCTTTAGGATTTCACAGGTCATTTACCTACTTACCACACATTAGGGCCCCTGGAAAATTCCAGGGCAGTATAACTACCCCACAAGTGACCCCATTTTGGAAAGAAGACACCCCAAGGTATTCCGTGAGGGGCATGGCGAGTTCCTAGAATTTTTTATTTTTTGTCACAAGTTAGTGGAAAATGCTTATTTTTTTATTTTTATTTTTTTTCATACAAAGTCTCATATTCCACTAACTTGTGACAAAAAATAAAAAGTTCCATGAACTCACTATGCCCATCAGCGAATACCTTGGGGTCTCTTCTTTCCAAAATGGGGTCACTTGTGGGGTAGTTATACTGCCCTGGCATTCTAGGGGCCCAAATGTGTGGTAAGGAGTTTGAAATCAAATTCTGTAAAAAATGACCTGTGAAATCCGAAAGGTGCTCTTTTGAATATGGGCCCCTTTGCCCACCTAGGCTGCAAAAAAGTGTCACACATCTGGTATCTCCGTAATCGGGAGAAGTTGGGGAATGTGTTTTGGGGTGTCATTTTACATATACCCATGCTGGGTGAGAGAAATATCTTGGCAAAAGACAACTTTTCCCATTTTTTTATACAAAGTTGGCATTTGACCAAGATATTTATCTCACCCAGCATGGGTATATGTAAAAAGACACCCCAAAACACATTGCTCAACTTCTCCTGAATACAGAGATACCAGATGTGTGACACTTTTTTGCAGCCTAGGTGGGCAAAGGGGCCCACATTCCAAAGAGCACCTTTCGGATTTCACAGGTCATTTACCTACTTACCACACATTTGGGCCCCTAGAATGCCAGGGCAGTATAACTACCCCACAAGTGACCCCATTTTGGAAAGAAGAGACCCCAAGGTATTCGCTGATGGGCATAGTGAGTTCATGGAAGTTTTTATTTTTTGTCACAGGTTTGTGGAATATGAGACTTTGTATGAAAAAAAAAATTTAAAAAAAATCATCATTTTCCACTAACTTGTGACAAAAAATAAAAAATTCTAGGAACTCGCCATGCCCCTCACGGAATACCTTGGGGTGTCTTCTTTCCAAAATGGGGTCACTTGTGGGGTAGTTATACTGCCCTGGTATTCTAGGGGCCCAAATGTGTGGTAAGGAGTTTGAAATCAAATTCAGGAAAAAATGAGGAGTGAAATCCGAAAGGTGCTCTTTGGAATATGGGCCCCTTTGCCCACCTAGGCTGCAAAAAAGTGTCACACATCTGGTATCCCCGTACTCAGGAGAAGTTGAGGAATGTGTTTTGGGGTGTCTTTTTACATATACCCATGCTGGGTGAGATAAATATCTTGGTCAAATGACAACTTTGTATAAAAAAATGGGAAAAGTTGTCTTTTGCCAAGATATTTCTCTCACCCAGCATGGGTATATATAAAATGACACCCCAAAACACATTCCCCACCTTCTCCTGAGTACGGAGATACCAGATGTGTGACACTTTTTTGCAGCCTAGGTGGGCAAAGGGGCCCATATTCCAAAGAGCACCTTTCGGATTTCACAGGTCATTTTTTACAGAATTTGATTTCAAACTCCTTACCACACATTTGGGCCCCTAGAATGCCAGGGCAGTATAACTACCCCACAAGTGACCCCATTTTGGAAAGAAGAGACCCCAAGGTATTCGCTGATGGGCATAGTGAGTTCATGGAAGTTTTTATTTTTTGTCACAAGTTAGTGGAATATGAGACTTTGTAAGAAAAAAAAAAAAAAAAAAATCATAATTTTCCGCTAACTTGTGACAAAAAATAAAAAGTTCTATGAACTCACTATGCCCATCAGCGAATACCTTAGGGTGTGTACTTTCAGAAATGGGGTCATTTGTGGGGTGTTTGTACTGTCTGGGCATTGTAGAACCTCAGGAAACATGACAGGTGCTCAGAAAGTCAGAGCTGCTTCAAAAAGCGGAAATTCACATTTTTGTACCATAGTTTGTAAACGCTATAACTTTTACCCAAACCATTTTTTTTTTACCCAAACATTTTTTTTTTATCAAAGACATGTAGAACTATAAAATTAGAGCAAAATTTCTATATGGATGTCGTTTTTTTTTTCAAAATTTTACAACTGAAAGTGAAAAATGTCATTTTTTTGCAAAAAAATCGTTAAATTTCGATTAATAACAAAAAAAGTAAAAATGTCAGCAGCAATGAAATACCACCAAATGAAAGCTCTATTAGTGAGAAGAAAAGGAGGTAAAATTCATTTGGGTGGTAAGTTGCATGACCGAGCAATAAACGGTGAAAGTAGTGTAGGTCAGAAGTGTAAAAAGTGGCCTGGTCTTTCAGGGTGTTTAAGCACTGGGGGCTGAAGTGGTTAAAAGTGGTAACAATGAGGGGACAACAGAAACTAGTGTTATATTAAAATAAAAAAAAATGCACTATTTGTCTTATAAGTAACCCTAATTTTAATTATAATTATTTTTTTTTCCAGTATGAATTATTACTTTGGCCCAGATTAAATTTTCCGTACTGTAACCCCATTGGTTACAATAAAACAAAACACAACAAATTTTATAGAACAATAAAGTTTTATAAAACAATCTTTAAATAAAATAAAAAATATTAAGAATATAAATAACAGAAGCCCCAAAAAACAAATGAAAAAAAAAAAATTAAGGCTTTTTTTAATTTCTTGGAGCTTTTGGAGCAGTCCATCCAGGGCCTTTTTGTTGGCCTCCTCTGCTAGGGTCAGCTCATCCCTTACCCTTTTCAGCAGCTGCGCCCTCAACTTTTTCATGCGTTCGCACTGATCCCGCTGCACTTTTTTCACCTCTTTCAATAAGTTGTTTATTGCTGTAAAAGTAAAGGAAATATACATTTTAAATCTACTTTAAAAGACAATCCATTGTTTGGTGTATAAAGCAGATAAAGCCCTGTCTGACCCAGGAAGAAGTACATCAGCGACTTAAAAAGATTAAAATAGACAAATCGCCAGGACCGGATGGCATACACCCCCGTATCCTAAGGGAATTAAGTAATGTCATAGCCAGACCCTTATTTCTGATATTTGTGGACTTTATAACCAAAGACAATTATCTCTCCCAACTGGTTCAGGACCCGACTAGAGGGACGGCCATACTGGACTTAGTATTAACCAATAGACCTGACAGAACAACGGAGGTGCAGGTTGGGGGACACCTGGGAAATAGTGACCATAAAGTAATAACCTTCCAATTATCATTCAAAAGAGTGTTTCTACAGGGAGGAAAAAAAATACCAAACTTCAAAAAAGCTAAATTTAGCCAACTAAGAGAGGCCATAGGCCTAACTAACTGGGACAAAGTCCTCAAAACTAAAAATACAGCCACAAAATGGGATATCTTTAAAAACATCCTAAAATCTCATTGTGAGAGGTACATACCGTATGGGAATAAAAGGTTAAGGAACAAAAAGAAACCAATGTGGATAAACAGAACTGTAAAGAAAGCAATAAATGACAAAAAGAAAGCATATAAAACACTAAAACAGGAGGGTAGCACGGAAGCACTAAAAAACTATAAGGAAAAAACCAGAACATGTAAAAAACAAATAAAAGCGGCCAAACTAGAGACCGAGAGATTAATTGCCAAAGAGAGTAAAACTAACCCTAAAATGTTCTTCAATTATATAAATGTTAAAAAGTATAAATCTGAATGTGTCGGCCCTTTAAAGAGTAATGAGGGGGGAGTCGCAGAGAGCGACTAGGAGAAAGAAAAGTTGTTAAATAATTTTTTCTCCAGTGTATTCACTGAGGAATATAAACTGTCAGATGAAATGCTGAATGTTGAAATAAATTCGCCATTAAAAGTGTCCTGTCTGACCAAGGAAGAAGTACAACAGCGACTTAAAAAGATCAAACTAGACAAATCGCCAGGACCGGATGGCATACACCCCCGTATCCTAAGGGAATTATGTAATGTCATAGCCAGACCCTTATTTCTGATATTTGCGGACTCTATACTGACAGGGAATGTCCCACAGGATTAGCGCATGGCAAATGTGGTGCCAATATTCAAAAAGGGTCCAAAAACAGAGCCTGGAAACTATAGGCCGGTAAGTTTAACATCTGTTGTGGGTAAACTTTTTGAAGGTTTTCTAAGAGATGCTATGTTAGAGCATCTCAACGGAAATAAGCAAATAACACCATATCAGCATGACTTCATGAGGGATCGGTCATGTCAAACTAATTTAATCAGTTTCTATGAGGAGGTAAGTTCTAGACTTGACAGCGGCAAATCAATGGATGTCGTATATCTGGACTTCTCCAAAGCATTTGACTCTGTACCACATAAAAGGTTAGTATATAAAATGAGAATGCTCGGACTGGGAGAAAATGTCTGTAAGTGGATAAGTAACTGGCTCAATGATAGAAAACAGAGGGTGGTTATTAACGGTACACACTCAGATTGGGTCACTATCACTAGTGGGGTACCTCAGGGGTCAGTATTGGGCCCTATTCTCTTCAATATATTTATTAATGATCTTGTAGAAGGCTTGCACAGTAAAGTATAAATTTTCGCAGATGACACTAAACTGTGTAAAGTAATTTACACTGAAGAGGACAGTATACAGTAGGTGTTTGTGACATTGTGTTTTCAGCACGACAGCGTCGCGCTGATACTCGGCGACGTGGTGCCGAGATCTCGCACTCACTGGGATAGCGACAGCACATCCCAGCAAGCGCGTCATAGAAGAGGCGGGAGATCCGACTTGGATTCCCGCCAATTCTACACGTGTGCGGCGTTTGTTATGAATCCTGAGGGGGAAGTCCCCGCCGGATTTTAAATAAAAATCCGGCCTGGGTCCCGCCCTCAGGAGCATACCGGGCCCTTAGGTCTGTTATGGGTTGTAAGGAGAGCCCCCCCTACGCCGAAAAAAACGGCTTAGGGGGTCCCCCTACAATCCATACCAGACCCGTATCCAAAGCACGCTACCCGGCCAGCCAGGAAGGGAGTGGGGACGAGCGAGCGCCCCCCCCCCTCCTGAGCCGTACCAGGCTGCATGCCCTCAACATGGGGGGTTGGGTGCTCTGGGGCAGGGGGCGCACTGCGGCCCCCCCACCTCAGAGCACCCTGTCCCCATGTTGATGAGGACAGGGCCCCTTCCCGACAACCCTGGCCGTTGGTTGTCGGGGTATGCGGGCGGGAGGCTTATCGGAATCTGGGAGCCCCCTTTAATAAGGGGGGCCCCCAGATACCGGCCCCCCACCCTAAGTGAATGAGTATGGGGTACATCGTACCCCTACCCATTCACCTGCAAGAAAAGTGGTAAAAACACAAATAAACCACACAGTGTATTAAAATATTTTATTTTTCTGCTCCGGAGGCCGCCCCCTGTCTTCTTTATTAGCTCTTTTACCAGGGGGGGCTCTTCTTCTTCCGATATCCCGACGGGTCTTCTCCGCTATCCGGGGGGGTCTTCTCAACTCTCCGGGGTTCTCCTTCTGTCTTCTCCTTCTGTCTTGTTGTCTCCTTCTGTCTTCTGTCTCCGGGGGGGGCTCTTCTTCTTCCGATATCCCGACGGGTCTTCTCCGCTATCCGGGGGGGTCTTCTCAACTCTCCGGGGTTCTCCTTCTGTCTTCTCCTTCTGTCTTGTTGTCTCCTTCTGTCTTCTGTCTCTGGGGGGGGCTCTTCTTCTTCCGATATCCCGACGGGTCTTCTCCGCTATCCGGGGGGGTCTTCTCAACTCTTCGGGGTTCTCCTTCTGTCTTCTCCTTCTGTTCTTCTTCTGTCTTCTCCTTCCTTCTTGTTGTCTCGGCGCACCCCGGTTCTTCGTCTCGCGAGACTCGGCGCACCCCGATTCTTCTCTCTGTTGTTGACTCGGCGCACCCCGGTTCTCGCGAGACGAAGAATCGGGGTGCGCCGAGTCTCGCGAGACGAAGAACCGGGGTGCGCCGAGTCAACAACAGAGAGAAGAATCGGGGTGCGCCGAGTCTCGCGAGACGAAGAACCGGGGTGCGCCGAGACAACAAGAAGGAAGGAGAAGACAGAAGAAGAACAGAAGGAGAAGACAGAAGGAGAACCCCGAAGAGTTGAGAAGACCCCCCCGGATAGCGGAGAAGACCCGTCGGGATATCGGAAGAAGAAGAGCCCCCCCCGGAGACAGAAGACAGAAGGAGACAACAAGACAGAAGGAGAAGACAGAAGGAGAACCCCGGAGAGTTGAGAAGACCCCCCCGGATAGCGGAGAAGACCCGTCGGGATATCGGAAGAAGAAGAGCCCCCCCTGGTAAAAGAGCTAATAAAGAATACAGGGGGCGGCCTCCGGAGCAGAAAAATAAAATATTTTAATACACTGTGTGGTTTATTTGTGTTTTTACCACTTTTCTTGCAGGTGAATGGGTAGGGGTACGATGTACCCCATACTCATTCACTTAGGGTGGGGGGCCGGTATCTGGGGGCCCCCCTTATTAAAGGGGGCTCCCAGATTCCGTTAAGCCTCCCGCCCGCATACCCCGACAACCAACGGCCAGGGTTGTCGGGAAGGGGCCCTGTCCTCATCAACATGGGGACAGGGTGCTCTGAGGTGGGGGGGCCGCAGTGCGCCCCCTGCCCCAGAGCACCCAACCCCCCATGTTGAGGGCATGCAGCCTGGTACGGCTCAGGAGGGGGGGGGGGGCGCTCGCTCGTCCCCACTCCCTTCCTGGCTGGCCGGGTAGCGTGCTTTGGATACGGGTCTGGTATGGATTGTAGGGGGACCCCCTACGCCGTTTTTTTCGGCGTAGGGGGGGCTCTCCTTACAACCCATAACAGACCTAAGGGCCCGGTATGCTCCTGAGGGCGGGACCCAGGCCGGATTTTTATTTAAAATCCGGCGGGGACTTCCCCCTCAGGATTCATAACAAACGCCGCACACGTGTAGAATTGGCGGGAATCCAAGTCGGATCTCCCGCCTCTTCTATGACGCGCTTGCTCTCCATCGCGGCAAGCCAGCTCGGCGCTGGCTCCCGCGATGGGGCTCGTATGTGCTCAATCTCGCCGAGAAATACGGCGAGATTGACACAAAATCGGGTTCACCTACTGTACTACTACAGAGGGATCTGGATAGATTGGAGGCTTGGGCGGAGAAGTGGCAGATGAGGTTTAACACTGACAAATGTAAGGTTATGCACATGGGAAGGAATAATGCAAGTCACCCGTACATACTAAATGGTAAAACACTCGGTAACACTGACATGGAAAAGGATCTAGGAATTTTGGTTAAGCTGCAAAAACCAGTGTCAGGCAGCTGCTGCCAAGGCCAATAAGATAATGGGTTGCATCAAAAGGGGCATAGATGCCCGTGATGAGAACATAGTCCTGCCACTTTACAAATCATTGTATCATCAGACCACACATGGAGTACTGTGTGCAGTTCTGGGCTCCAGTGAACAAGGCAGACATAGCAGAGCTGGAGAGGGTCCAGAGGAGGGCAACTAAAGTAATAACTGGAATGGGGCAACTACAGTACCCTGAAAGATTATCAAAATTAGGGTTATTCACGTTAGAAAAAAGACGACTCAGGGGAGATCTAATTTATATGTATAATATATCAGGGGTCAGTTCAGAGATCTATCCCATCATCTATTTATCCCCAGGACTGTGAGTGTGACAAGGGGACATCCTCTGCGTCTGGAGGAAGGAAGGTTTGTACACAAACATAGAAAAGGATTCTTTACGGTAAGAGCAGTGAGACTATGGAACTCTCTGCCTGAGGAGGTGGTAATGGTGAGTACAATAAAGGAATTCAAGAGGGGCCTGGATGTATTTCTGGAGCGTAATAATATCACAGGCTATAGCTACTAGAGAGGGGTCGTTGATCCAGGGAGTTATTCTGATTGGCTGATTGAAGTCGGGAAGGAATTTTTTATTCCCCTAAAGTAGGGAAAATTGGCTTCTACCTCTGTTTTTTTTTTTGCCTTCCTCTGGATCAACTTGCAGGATAACAGGCCGAACTGGATGGACAAATGTCTTTTTTCGGCCTTTTATACTATGTTACTATGTTAATCCATTATATATTGGTTTAGTTAGGATTAATAATAGTTCTTTAGACTTTAGGGTTATGGACTTAGTAGTTAAGTTAATGCTTTTGATGTAGATTAATTACTTTATAGTGTTCATGTTTTATATTACTGTTGTGTGTTGTACGTTCTTTGTTGACAGTTTCATAGTTTTTTTGTGCACTTTATTTTTTAGTCTAAAATTTTTTTTATATTTTGGATGCTCGTTACATCCAATATTAAACAGTATGCCTCATTCAGATACTTTACGGAAATCAGTACACCAGTAACATCAGCTAGCTGTAAAAGACCCTAAAGAGTGGTGATATACTAATCTTTTTATTACACTGCTTGGAGTGAACGCAAAGTGGGGGACTTTAGGTTATGTAATATCTGAAGTCTGAATAACAATTAGAGGTTGAATTTGTTTATAATTGTTTTCTTGAATCAAATCTGCCTGTGGTAAAGACTAAACTGACACCTGTATGTGTGTGGGGACATTTTTTAAATTAAAACATCAACAGAATATATTTACCCTCCTGGCGGGGGGTGGTCACCACCTCGTCTTCTTCCTCCTCCTCATCCTCCTGGACCGTCACCTCCTCTGCCTCAGGTGGGCTATGGGCCTGATGCCCTGATGGTCCTGGCTGCTCCTCTTCCTGCTCATCATCCTCCTCATCCTCCGTCATCTCCTCCTCTTCCACCACCTTCTTCTTATTCGAGCACTTAGCGCGCACTTTAGGAAGAGGCACCCCTGTAATGAACAAATTTTTTAAAAATACCAAGATAAACAAGCAAAGCAAAAAAAAAAAGCTAACGGTACACAAATTAATCTATGGTGGGATCTGGATGGGATAATGATTACCCCTATGTTTGATTTCACTTGATTTGGTGTTAGATGAAACTATGAATGAAGTCTTTCAGATGGTTTACAGTTGAGTACGTTAATAGCTAGGATGAGGTAGCGGGGAGTATTGGTTCGCAAGGTACTGTTGCAGGGTTATTGAAATGAGGTGGACCAAGTCAACTGTTTTGACATTGGATAAGGGTTTACATCATATATCTGTATCTCGCTGTGAGTGTATGTATATATTGTAAAGGGATAATCAGCTACGTGTCCCAACATTTATCAAATTCGTGCTGGAGAACTTTTAGGCAGAAGAGAAACCCAACTAAATTATTTATTGCAAATTTCCAACGCTACTATTGTACCTGAATACCAGTATAGTCTGTCTTCCACGCAATTATCATTTTGCTTTAACAGCCTGCCTACATTCAATATGCTGACTGTGCTGTTAATAGTGTGCCTGCGAAGCTGTATGGTAGGAAATGTCTAAAGCCGATTAGTACGCCTTAGACCTTTTCAACAAGGGTATGCGGCCCTTAGAGAGGGCTCTGAGTGCCGCCTCTAGCACCCGTCCCATCGGTTCAACACCACTGAACTAAGTTATCAGTTGTAAAGGGATAGAAATACTTATTTGCATAACTGAACACATAAATAACAATAGGTGGGTGATAGAAAAATAATGTAAGCATCGTAACTGGACAATTTTTGTCTCTGACCTCTTGGATCAGATCCATCTTGTGCCGTTTGAGGTCCGACCATTTCTTTAGCATGGCATTTTTGGAGTGAACCTTTCCATGCTGCTGCCACAGCCGACGTGCCTCTCTCCGCACTATGGCCTGCTTCTCAAGATGGCATTTTATCTCATCGTATCCCTTCTCCAACATAGTCTGCAAGATAACAATAAAAGGATGTAATCCCAAAGTTGTAAAATACAATTATTAGTAATTATAGTCATGTCAACCATTAAAAATATAATGTAATATCAAAACGGTAAAAGAGTAGATATTTATATAGTTCCCTATGGAACTATATGAAAGTAAAAAAAAAAAAAAAAACATTTATATTCAAGGCAAATATAAGAACTAAACTCCACAGTGGCCGCCCCTTTAAGAGTGACTTTGACAGTGGCCTCCCCTTTAACAGTGACTAGAACTGTGGCCGCCCCTTTAAGAGTGACTTGAATAGTGACCGCCCCTTTAAAATTGATTAGAATTGTGGCCGCCCCTTTAAGAGTGACTTGAATAGTGACCGTCCCTTTAACAGTGACTAGAACTGTGGCCGCCCTTTTAACAGTTACTTGAATAGTGACAGTCCCTTTAACAGTGACTAGAACTGTGGCCACCCCTTTAAGAGTGACTTGAATAGTGACTGCCCCTTTAAAAGTGACTAGAACTGTGGCCACCCCTTTAAGAGTGACTTGAATAGTGACCGCCACTTTAACAGTGACTAGAACTGTGGCCGCCGATTTAAGAGTGACTTGAATAGTGACCGCCCCTTTAAAATTGATTAGAATTGTGGCCGCCCCTTTAAGAGTGACTTGAATAGTGACCGCCCCTTTAACAGTGACTAGAACTGTGGCCGCCCCTTTAAGAGTGACTTGAATAGTGACTGCCCCTTTAAAAGTGACTAGAACTGTGGCCACCCCTTTAAGAGTGACTTGAATAGTGACCGCCACTTTAACAGTGACTAGAACTGTGGCCGCCCCTTTAAGAGTGACTTGAATAGTGACCGCCCCTTTAACAGTGACTAGAACTGTGGCCGCCCTTAAGAGTGACATACTTTTTTCGGTAGAATTACTTACAGTGATCAAAGCTTCCAGCTCTTCTTGATTGAAATTGCTCTTTGCCATTTTCGAATAAACTTATCTCTGTCTCTCTCCACTCCCCTTGCGATCCAAAGACAAAGACAGGCACGCACGCAAGTACGGACGCACAAACACGATTATGACGTATTATCGCGATAACAAACCAAACATGATAGACTGTTTAAGTTGAAATCGCAATTAGATTCATTCAGGTTATATAATCGAATTGTGATTTCAACTTTTTACGTATATTCCTAATGCTCTAACTTCGTCTTTTTGAATATTCGTAAGAGCAATATTACGAATAGTCTAAAAGACGAAGTTAGAGCAATATTAAGAATATTCGTAAAATACACATATAGATTGTAATTTAGCTAATATACTGCTATAGTAATTTTTTTAATAGTGTACATATTTTAGAAAACTTAAGTTCAGAGGCAAAAAAAAATTGAGAAAAAAAAGGTTTATAGCACTATATTAGCTAAATTACAATCTATATGTGTATTTTACGAAAATTAGAAATATTGCTCTAACTTCTTATTTTAGAATATTACGAATATTCTAAAAGAAGAAGTTAGAGCAATATTAAGAATATTCGTAAAATACACATCTTAGCCTAGCCATAGTCAATTAGTCATAGGAACGTTACTATCAAAGGGAATAAAAAAATAAAAAAATCGCAATACGCGATTATTTAAATCGCAAATTATTTGCGATAATTGGAATAATTACGAATATTCTATTTCGACGAATATAACACAAATATTCAATCGAATATTCGCGAAATATCGCGAAATCTAATATGGCACCTCCCGCTCATCACTAATCTACATGCATTTACCTAGTTCACCTGCTGCGCCATTCATACTAGAGGACCTTTCACTAGTTTAAAAACTAAAAACGAACTATATCAGTGGGCAGTGGCCCCCTGCACTTGCTAGTATGTCTGGGCGCCGCTCTGTTTGCCCGGTATAGGCTCCGGTATCTGCAGCTCCCTCTGTTGTACTGGGCGGAGTTTTTGTATTAGGGTTGTCCCTTGCTGCAGCGCTGGCCAATTGTAGCGCACAGCTCATAGCCAAATTCAGGAGCCAAGCCTACTCTGGGATTAGGTATCATGAATAGATCTGCAAGTGTTCTGTGGTTTTTACCAGCACCTGCTTTGAGCAGTAAATAACTGATTAGAATAACGAACCAAATAAGTGGTGTGAACTAAGCCTAATAGTGATGCACATTCTACAACTAACAAGGGATTCAAAAGCATGTGATTACCACAACATGGATTAAAAGAACCTTTTTCTCTCCACTACTTTATTGGCGCTGCCTCCATATCGTTATTTTGTTCCACTAAAAAGTCATTAGCATACCTGCAGGGGGACACAGTGTTTTTTTTTTTTTGCTTTACTGAAGGCTGCTGTATACTTTTCTTTTGGTTTAGCCAGAGGTTATTTAAGAATGTTGGTGGCCTGCACAATGGTGCGCACATCCATATATGTGACATATATCATTCTGACACACAGTAACTGTTTCGCTACCAGAAAGTACTAGCTATACAGATTGCTACAATGCACAGTGGTGTACACCAAGGGACATTCTCCCTAAAGTTTAACTGCAGGCTGAGATGGACCTGATTTAATGTGCTGTGTGACAAATTAAACCGGGAGGTCAGGACGGAAGCTGCACAGAGGCTGAAGTGTGACACTAGCTAGTCAAAAAGAGGCCTTAGTGTATTATAAAAGTCCAATAAACACACACATGCTATAAATAAAGGTGCATAAACAAATTTACCTAGGGTGATTCGCTCCACAGATGAAAGTGATGCCCAATCAGATGCCAGAAGCTCGACTGTCACAGCTTCCCACTATGCAACTATTAAGGGCCTGTTAAGGTAGCCCTCAATGCGGTTGTCCCACAATTCTTGGCAGGCCTGCACTAAAGTTATTAATTGCTCCACATTTAAAGGATGCATGGCCATTGGCCAATGAACATACAATTTTCTTTTGGAAAAAAAAAAAAATAGCTTCAAAATTGGAGCTCCTAAACTGCACAGAGCAATCTGGACTTGCAGAGAAAATCATCAGGAACTAGTTCCACCTGCTACTGCTGAGGCAATGGGGAAATCCCCAGAGTATTCCTAGCAACCATTCGTGAAAAAACGGACCTGACATGGATGACATCCGTAAGGGAATCCGTGGTTTTCACGGACTCATTGACTATAATGGGTGTGAGGGAACACGGATCAAGATGGGACATGCATCCGTGCTAAAAAAAACTGAACCACGGACCGTAATGAAACACTGATGTCTGAACACACACATTCAATTGAATAGATCCGTGGCCTGTCCGTGCGGAACACGTACAGCACACATCCGTTAATCACTGACGTGTGAATAAGGCTTAATGCAGTAGATTTACCTGAAGTCCTATATTAAACACATATGACATGTACAGTATGTTTTCATTAGTGTCCAAGATCCAAAGTCAATTCACTCAAAACTTCTTTGAATGCTGTGCAGAGATTCAAGCAAGATGGCGGCAGCCGGCCGGTCTTGAGCAAACGGAGGCGGTAAGTTTGATTTAATTTACTTTTTATTGGTAATTTTACACTGTTTTTACACTCAGATGACGCGATCATGTATGTGTCACGGATGGTTATGCAGAAACTAGAAGTCACAAATAAAGATCCAACTGATTTGATCCCAAACTAAGGAACAAATGGGTGAGCCCTATAAAAGCCCTAGAGCTCTACCTGACTGCTCAGCCCATGCAAAGATCTTTATGATAGAAAAATGCATGCCCCCGTACCTAGACTGAGTGACACCTGAAAACCCTATAATAGTGAGGGGACACGACCACCGGCTCCCTGCACTCAATACGGAGGGAGTCAGGGTCACCTAGAATCAAGCCAACAGGAAAACACAAATAAAGAAATAGACTTATCTGAGGAACCAGCAGTTTCAGCATCTAGCAGTGAGCACAATCCAGGAAGTGGTATAAACCGCAAAGTGAAGCAGTATGGGAGGGGATATAAAGGGAGGCGATCACTGCTAATAGATGACAGCTGGGAGAGGGAGGAGAGAAGACAAAACAAAACCAAAACAAAAGAACATCATGCAAGAGGTACTGAAGAACGTCTGTCAGAACTTCTCAGAGATCTGGCGGTGACAGTATGAATGCGGCATCTGAGGAGTACAATAGCAGGGGACGGCGCTATCACAGCTCCCTGTCATTGCACCTGCTACTTACAAAAAAATGTGCTTCGTGACAAAGTAATTTGTCACAAAGCAGAATTTTTTATAAAATTTGGCAAAGCAGCCGAATCGAACTTTCTAAAAATTTGCCCATCTCTAGTGAAAACTAATTTCAACTCGCCAGAGCCCATACATTTTAATGCTGTATGGAGACGGGTCTTGTACAGCATTAAAATGAAGTCTTGAGCGATTTAACTTTGGATCTTGGATCCAAAGGTCGATTCGCTCATCCCTAGTTTTTATGATAAGCTATATCAAATTAACTACTACAATTTGCTAATGTACTGTAAATAACTCACCTCTGCTAAAGGTGTGGATTGTAGATACACCAAGTAAAGAGATTCTTAACATTTTCATGATTTCTTTGTAATAGATTACCAAGGTAATATGTCTCTGCCCTTTATTTGTATATTGCATTCTACGATCCTGTTTTAGTTGGTTCACTTAATTCTTGGAAATGTATAGAAGAAACGAGGGGGCACACACACCAGGGAAACACTAGATGGATGAATAATTTGATGTTTAATAATTAATACTCTAAAAACAAACCCCTAAAATCACATAAAACGTACATCAAATAACTACAATAGCAGCCTATATCATGTACATATGACGCCACAAATATGGTAACAACTGTGCAGTCGGTATGGTGGTAAGCCACTGTTATGGGTACAATATGTTGAAGTTCAATGTATGACAGTTCATCCAAACAGTGTCCCAAATCCTACGGTGCTGCACAGTAGTAGTGGTACTATAGGAAGTCCTCAAAATAGCCCCAACAAATGTATCAGATGGGGCAATGAAAATGACTATATGTCAATGTCCGGTGTTTGAAAGTAAGTACAGAGATGCGTACGGCTGAAGCGCATAGGCACTAGCCTCCAGATTACTTACAGTGTCCAGCCGCTTCAGGTCTCCCGGTCTCACCCCTCCTTGCTGCCTAGCCGCAGCGCGATTTCCCAGGTGGCCGAGCACGGCCGTCTGTGGCGTCCCACGTGACCTGGTGCTCTGGGGTTCCGGGCAGACGCTTAGATGACGTCACTGCTTTGCGGCGGTAATTTTGAATCTGGATCTGGATCTCTTGCGCTTTCAATTTGAAGTATAGTTTCTTCGTCCTTTGTCTTCTCTTTGAATCCACGCTCACTCTGTATGTTGGCATACAGAGTGAGCGTGGATTCAAAGAGAAGACAAAGGACGAAGAAACTATACTTCAAATTGAAAGCGCAAGAGATCCAGATCCAGATTCAAAATTACCGCCGCAAAGCAGTGACGTCATCTAAGCGTCTGCCCGGAACCCCAGAGCACCAGGTCACGTGGGACGCCACAGACGGCCGTGCTCGGCCACCTGGGAAATCGCGCTGCGGCTAGGCAGCAAGGAGGGGTGAGACCGGGAGACCTGAAGCGGCTGGACACTGTAAGTAATCTGGAGGCTAGTGCCTATGCGCTTCAGCCGTACGCATCTCTGTACTTACTTTCAAACACCGGACATTGACATATAGTCATTTTCATTGCCCCATCTGATACATTTGTTGGGGCTATTTTGAGGACTTCCTATAGTACCACTACTACTGTGCAGCACCGTAGGATTTGGGACACTGTTTGGATGAACTGTCATACATTGAACTTCAACATATTGTACCCATAACAGTGGCTTACCACCATACCGACTGCACAGTTGTTACCATATTTGTGGCGTCATATGTACATGATATAGGCTGCTATTGTAGTTATTTGATGTACGTTTTATGTGATTTTAGGGGTTTGTTTTTAGAGTATTAATTATTAAACATCAAATTATTCATCCATCTAGTGTTTCCCTGGTGTGTGTGCCCCCTCGTTTCTTCTATACATTTTTGCTTTCCTTGTGGTCCTGAGGGTAGGACTAGAGGGTGAGCACCTATCCATACGTGATAGGGGTGAGCCGCTGTATCCCAATTTACAATTTTAATTCTTGGAAATAGCTATGTCTTTAGAAGAGCACAAAGCCATCTATAGACATGCCTGTCCCCTGGTTGAGTAGCCAGACAGTGTGTACACAAAGGACAGACCTAAGCAGCTGCTGTTATTCTTACTAAATCAAAGTGAATGTTAAAGATGTTGAGATAGACTCCCAGGCGCTCCGTGGTTCGCTTCGGGATGATCAGTTCAGGGAAGCTCTGGCTCACTCTCAAAACCTCATAATCAGCTTTATATGATACGCTAGCAAGATATAAATAAAACCTATGCATAGCGGTCAGCAATACCGTGTATTCTTGTATGGTGGATGTGGTTGTATATTTTATTGATTAAGAATTAAGAAAGGAAAACGGAGTCATACTTATAATAACAGGATTACTGTGCGCAATATTCTATGACTGTGTATTTGTGTTGCTTAAAGCTGCCTGAATAAATACCTAAAACTTAAAGGTGTATTCCCTTCTTAAGCATTTATGGCATACTCACAGGATATGCCATGCAATGCCTTGTGAAAATATTTATCCCTTTGGTACTGTATTTTTCCTGTTTTGTTGCATTAAAACCTTGAATTTAAATAGATGTTTGGGGGTTGTACTAATTGATTTACACAACATGCCTATCACAGGTGACACAAACACCAATTAAGTTAAAATCAAAGAACTTCATATTTGTGCCCAAATATTCACACCATGAGTGGAAATACTTTGTAAAGCCCCCTTTTATTGCAATTGCATATGTCTCTTTTACCTTAAAGAGGTTTGCCAGTTTCCTATATCCTCTGGATAGGTCACCAATCTGTGGCTGACGGCCAGCACACCCGCAAATCAGCTTTTTGAAGTGAATGGGATGTAGCTGCAATTACACTTGCTGGCCCCGGCAATGTCAACGGTAAGCAGTGATGAGAATGCAGCACTTGCATGAACGCTATGTTCTCTTCAAATGATGGATGGGGGGTACCGGGAAATAGATCCAGCCCATCTGGTATTGATGACCTATCCTGAAGATAGGTCATAAATATAGGAAACTGGGCAACCCCTTTAATACTGTACGTACATCTAGACACTGGGATTTTTCCCCATTCTTCTGGGTAAAACTGCTACAACTCCTTTAGATGCTTACATTGGTGTACAGAAATCTTTAAGTCATGTCACAGATTCTCCATTGGATTAAGGTCTGGGTTTTGACTAGGATGTTCCAAGACATGCATATGTTTCCCTTTAAAACTATCCAGTGTAGCTTTAACAGTATGTTTAGGGTTATTGTCCTGCTGGAGGAAAACTTCTGTCCCAGTCTCAAATTTCTGGTAGACTAAAACAGGTTTTACTCAAGAACTGCCCTATGTTTCCTGCCATACATCTTTCTTCAAATTTCAATCAGTTTTCCAGTCTTTTTATGAAAAACATCCCCACAGTATGATGCTTCCACCACCATGCTTTACTGTGGGAGTGGTATTCTTGGGGTGGTAGGAAGAGTTAGGTTTGCACCACAAGGAGAAACCTGGTAAAAAAAAAATTAACAATTGTAAAAAGTAATCTGAAAATTTTGTTACTCTGCATCTGTTGCTAAAAATCTGTTCATGGTAATGCAACAAGCCAAATATGACATTTTGTTGTCTGGCCATGAGGCATCACCAGTTGTAAACTGATACTTTTCATGTATAAGTGTATTAGAACATACAGACACCTTAATTTGTTTAAAGACAACGGTCACAAAACACGTTCTCTTTACCATTTGCTATATGGTCAACCCAATAACGTTTTACCATCTTTCTACAGTATATTCATGGTCATAAAAAGCACATGAAAAAATTATATTGCTAAACTTTACAGATTTTTTTAAAAATATCATAAACACATAAAATGCAACCAATTGAAAAAAACAGTCCTGCATTTCAAAATCCCAATAGACTATCAAATAGCATCTGGAGTTCACATTTTTCCTTCCAAAAAAGCACAACAAAAATGCCACATACTGCACCCCCCCCAAAAAAAAAAAAAAAAACCTGTTTGTGAATCCAGCCATAAAAGCCCATGGATGTAACCTCACACAAAATAAGAAAGAACTACATGGACATGGTCATGTGAGATAAGATAAGTGCAATAAACATGAAAGAAATGCATTACAAAATTACAGCTACCTTCATAGACAATTATTTTAAAGGATGTTGATGCAAACTGCGAAAATATGCTATTATTTTTCTATAAATTTTCTATACCAACCTTTAAAATCTAATATAATTTTGAAAATCCCATAACAAATTCCACTCCACCAGTTAAAAATATTGTGTAATCCAAATTGCTTGCTTAAGTTGAAGGCATTTGTGATTTGCACTGTGTGGTATACCATATTCACTAATAAAATATTGAAAATATTTTATTTTCCCATCTTTAGAAAATTGTGTAATATACTTCAATCCATATTTTTCCTAAAACATCACCTGCTTTATTATATAAACTATTCATATTGTGATTGTTAGAGCATCTACAATCTGAAAAGCTTTTTTAACTTTCATAAATTAACTGATAATTGTATCTGGGAGTGAATTTTTTAACATATTTAGAAAATGATGAAGAATCATAATTGTTGTCTAGGTCCAATTTTATTTTTAGTCCAAACCATACACCAAATTCTCCTATGCTTCTTGATTATTTGACCTCATGTCATTGTAATTTACTTTGGTGTTTAGATATTTACGTAATTATTAGAGATAAGCAAAGTTTTGAAAAATTTGATTCGGCAACTTTGCCAAAGTCAGCCAAGAAATTTGATTCTGTACGAATTAATTCATCATGAATCGCTATAAATCAGGTATACCCAGGCCACTCTGCCCTAGGGTATAGCTACACAGAGCCGCCGTGCTGCAGGTGGAGTTTCAGTTATGCTGTGGCGAAGAACCTTGCCGCCAATTAGCCCGTAGCTGCCTTTCATTTAATAATAAATACCGCACTGTATAGTCCTTCTTCACTGTTAATGGCCGTGTAGCACTTTTGAACAGGGGCAGTTGGTGGTATGAGGTTTGGCTGGTTAGGTGGGGAGACAATATGCATATTATTGTTATTCTTGCCTGCAATATCCTATAGGTTATTTGACAGTAAACATTGAATATTATGCGCTCTCCTGCCCTACAGGTGGGAGGCCTTCTTCTGCCATCTGCTTTTCCTCCTTTTCCACATCATCTCGATGAGAATATATCATCAGGAACATCCAACTCCCCTTCTCTCTGCATCTTGCTCACTTTTCTAGGACATGGAGACTTTGAAGGATGATTTGAAGTAAAGCCAGCAAAAGATGAGGATGGTCATCATTAAGACCTGGCCCCCATAAGGGGTGCAGGCTGGATGTAATTCGTTGGCTCCCTGGCACGGGAATAATGATGGTTCCCACATTATTGGTATTGAATTACATTTTATGGATGATGTAGGAATAAGTAACTGTAGGAATAAATGAAACTAAAGCCGAATGCACATGGCCGTGTTTCACGGCCGTTAGCGGTCCGTGGTAACACGGCCTGAATTCCTGCTGAGAGCAGGAGTGCACGGCGTCATAGCAACCAATGACGCAGTGCGCTCCTGCTCTCAGCAGGAATCCAGGCCGTGTTACCACGGACCGCTCATGGCCGTGAAACACGATCGTGTGCATTCGGCTTAACAGAGAATAAGTCTCCCTGCACTCTTCCTGCACTTTCCCTCTGCAATATTCTTCTATTAAGCATTTTCAGCAACACTGTCCCTAGCACATATGCGCTTGCCACATCTCTCCCTATGCTCAGCTCGCTAGACAATGGCAGAAAATGCGCGGGATGAGGGTTTCATAGGGCTGTGACATCACAGGGGGATGGCTATCTGCGGATTGGTTGGCTGCATGGCATTATGGGTGATCTCAGCGGACTTCTTACTTTCACTTTGTAACATGTGCAGCCACCATTTTAGGAAACACTTATTTGTTATCACGAAGCACGAGGAAATTTGGATTCCTTGCAAATCGAAGTTTTCCTAAACTTCAGACCAAAATCCACTTTGAATAATTATAAATTATTGCTACTGTTGAGAAGAGTGGTAAAAAAATGTTCTCATGTACTTATGGTCACCCTGTCAGTCTCTCTATGTGTCCTGTTTACAGTATCCAGGCATCATACATGACATTACTTTTCTGCAATAAAATACAGTGCCAGTATATATATTCCACATATTGATGACATAAAAATGATGAAGGAACACATATGGAATTAATCAGTAGACAAAAAAGTGTGTAAGAAACCAAAATATATTTAGTATTTTAGATTCTTCAAAGTAGCCTCTTTCTGCTTTGATGACATCTTTGCAGACTCTTGGCATTCTTTTAATCAGTTCTATGAAATAGTCATCTGAAATGGTTTTCAGTTAACAGGTATGCCTTGTCATGAGGTAATGTGTTAATTTCTTGCCTTCATAATGTTTTTCAGATCATCAAAGGTAGGATTGGTACACTGCTCTATACAATGTTTAGCCCTACTCTACTATTGTTCTAAATTTCTAATCCATATAATGGCAAGAACCACTCAGACACTCAAGAAAAATAACAGTCCATCATTCCTTTAAATGGGTTTTCTGACATTTTTATACTGATGAGCTATCCTCTGTGAACAGCAGTTTGCAAGTATTGCTATAGTTTCAAAATGGGATTTAGGTCTGGACTTTGACTGGGACATTCTAACATATTAGTATGCTTTGATCTAAACCATTCCACTGTAGCTCTGGCTGTATGTTTAAGATTGTTGTCCTGCTGGAAGGTGAGCCTCCTTCCCAGTCTCAAGCCTTTTAAAGCTTCAACCAGTTTTTCCTCCAGGATTGCCCTGTATTTAGCTCCATCTATCTTCCCATCAACTCTGACCAGCTTCCCTGTCCCTGCTGAAAAAAAGCATCCCCACAGCATGATGCTGCCACCTCCATGTTTGGAGTGTTCGAGTGGTGTGTTCAGGGTGATATGCAGTGTTATTTTTCCACCACACATAGCGCTTTGCATTTAGGCCCAAAAGTTAAACTTTGGTCTCATCTGACCAGAGCACCTTCTTTCCATATGTTTGCTATGTGGTTTGTGGCAAACTGCAAACAGGACTTCTCATTGCTTGCTTTCAAAAATGTCTTTCTTCTTTTCACTCTTCCATAAAGGCCAGATTTGTGGAGTACAGAACTAATAGTTGTCCTGTGGACAGATTCTCCCACCTGAACTGTAGATCTCTGCAGCTCCTCCAGAGTGACTGTGGGCCTCGTGTCTGCTTCTCTAATTAGTTTTCTCCTTGCCTGGGCTATCAGTTTAGGTGGTTGGCCATATCTTGGTAGGTTTGCAGTTGTGCCATACCCCTTCAATTTTCAGATGATGGATTGGACAGTGCTCTGTGAGATGTTCAGAGCTTGGGATATTTATATAACCTAACCCTGCTTTATACTTCTCCACAACTTTATCCCTGACCTGTTTGGTGTGTTCCTTGGTTTTCATGATGCTGTTTAATAACTAATGTTCTCTAACAAACCTCTTCATAGGCCTCCACAGAACAGTAGTTATATTGAGAATAAATTACACACAGGTAAACTCTATTTACTAATTGGTGACTTCTGGAGGCAATTTGTCACACTGGATTTTTTAGGGGTATCAGAGAACAGGGAACTGAATACAAATGCATGCCACACTTTCCAGATTTATTTATACATTTATTTTTATTTATAAAAAAAAATGTAAAAACCATGTATCATTTTATATTCTCTTCACACATATGTGCTACTTTGTGTTGGTCTATTACATTAAATCCTAATACAATACATTTAAGTTTGTGGTGTAATGTGAAAAAAATATAGAAAGGTTCAATGGGTATGAATACTGTTTCAAGGCCATGTATTTATGTGAAATCCTGCTTGAGAAGAGGTACAATTTGGGTAAAGCCATTCTTATTAATGACCCAACCTCCTTTATCTTTTAACGTCTTTCTTCCGCCTTAAATGGTATATGCCATTATTGGTATAAAAAATTTAAATCAGACATAATATTGTACATCAATACAATCTCTAACAAAGCCACAACCAGCCCTGTACCGCACATGGAACCAGAGATCTGCCATTCATTGCTTTAATTGTTCTAGTTGTGCTAGTTTTTTAGGCTGGTAGATTGGGGGGTGAGTGCCCTTTCTCAGGGGAGTGTCCATTCTGCTGCAGCTCTTTGCCCATTACATCTCAGGAGGCATGTGTTTCCTGCTGAAGCTTTCCCTTTGTCTCTCTTACAGCTTCTAACAGTAGATCTAGCTGATGGCAGTTGAAGAGTGTAACTGAGCATATATGGCCACCTCAGTGGGTGAATGTGCAGAGTACCATTCAGATTAAATACCAGAGGGCACCATTTAAAAAAAAAAAAAAGAATATTTCACAACCAGAGAAAGTAAATTACAAAGGTCAGCAGTTTTTTTAATTATGAAATATATTAAAATAGCATTTATTGGTGGCAAAAAAATAACTTTTAAGAAGTAAAGTTGACTGTTCTTCATTGTTTCTGGTACCCATATGCATAAAGAATGTTATTATTTTTTGTCAATGGCTTCTCTACAGAAAGAAAATTATAATATTATTTAGAAGACACCAAGCTGTGTCACTATACCTTACCACACGTATTGTACACTGCTCAAAAAAATAAAGGGAACACAAAAATAACACATCCTAGATCTGAATGAATTAAATATTCTTCTGAAATACTTTGTTCTTTACATAGTTGAATGTGCTGACAACAAAATCACACAAAAATAAAAAAATGGAAATCAAATTTTTCAACCCATGGAGGTCTGGATTTGGAGTCACACTCAAAATGAAAGTGGAAAAACACACTACAGGCAGATCCAACTTTGATGTAATGTCCTTAAAACAAGTCAAAATGAGGCTCAGTAGTGTGTGTGGCCTCCACGTGCCTGTATGACCTCCCTACAACGCCTGTGCATGCTTCTGATGAGGTGGCGGATGGTCTCCTGAGGTATCTCCTCCCAGACCTGGACTAAAGCATCTGCCAACTCCTGGACAGTCTGTGGTGCAACGTGACGTTGGTGGATAGAAAGAGACATGATGTCCCAGATGTGCTCAATTGGATTCAGGTCTGGGGAACGGGCGGGCCAGTCCATAGCATCAATGCCTTCGTCTTGCAGGAACTGCTGACACACTCCAGCCACATGAGGTCTAGCATTGTCTTGCATTAGGAGGAACCCAGGGCCAACCGCACCAGCATATGGTCTCACAATGGGTCTGAGGATCTCATCTCGGTACCTAATGGCAGTCAGGCTACCTCTGGCGAGCACATGGAGGACTGTGCGGCCCTCCAAAGAAATGCCACCCCACACCATTACTGACTCAATGCCAAACCGGTCATGCTGGAGGATGCTGCAGGCAGCAGAACGTTCTCCATGGCGTCTCAAGACTCTGTCACGTCTGTCACATGTGCTCAGTGTAAACCTGCTTTCATCTGTGAAGAGCACAGGGTGCCAGTGGTGAATTTGCCAATCTTGGTGTTCTCTGGAAAATGCCAAACGTCCTGCACTGTGTTGGGCTGTAAGCACAACCCCCAACTGTGGACGTCGGGCCCTCATATCAACCTCATGGAGTCTGTTTCTGGACGTTTGAGCAGACACATGCACATTTGTGGCCTGCTGGAGGTCATTTTGCAGGGCTCTGGCAGTGCTCCTCCTGTTTCTCCTTGCACAAAGGCGGAGGTAGCGGTCCTGCTGCTGGGTTGTTGCAATCCTACGGCCTCCTCCACGTCTCCTGATGTACTGGCCTGTCTCCTGTAGCGCTTCCATGCTCTGGACACTACTCTGAGAGACACAGCAAACCTTCTTGCCACAGCTCGCATTGATGTGCCATCCTGGATAAGCTGCACTACCTGAGCCACTTGTGTGGGTTGTAGACTCCGTCTCATGCTACCACTAGAGTGAAAGCACCGCCAGCATTCAAAAGTGACCAAAACATCAGCCAGGAAGCATAGGAACTGAGAAGTGGTCTGTGGTCACCACCTGCAGAACCACTCCTTTATTGGGGGTGTCTTGCTAATTGCCTATAATTGCCTATAATTGGAGTTACATTGTGTTGTTTAAGTGTTCCCTTTATTTTTTTAGAGCAGTGTATAAAAGTTCTAATTTATAAACACATACATAATCCATTAATATGACAAATGCAAGTAAGGCTACTTTCACACTAGCGTTTTTGCTGGATCCGGCAGGGTTCAACAAAAACACTTTCATTAGTGATAATATCCATCCGTTATGAACGGATCCATTTGTACTATCTTAAACATACCCAAGACAGATCTGTCATAAACTCCATTAAAAGTCAATGGGGGACGGATCCGTTTTCTATTGTGTCAGAGAAAACAGATCCATCCCCATTGATTTGCATTGTGGGTCATGACGGATCCGTTTTGCTCCACATCCCAGGACGGAAAGCAAACTGCAGCATGCTGCGGTTTGTGCTCCGGTATGAGAACGGAATGCATTTTGGAGCATTCCATTCTGTTCAGTAACGTTTTGTCCCCATTGACAATGAATGGGGACAAAACGGAAGCGTTTTCTTCCGGTAATGAGACCCTATGACGGATCTCAATACCGGAAAATAGAAACACTAGTGGGAAAGTAGCCTAAGGCTTTGATCACAATACAAATTAATAAATATATGACTCCTGTAAAACCTCATAGAAAGATTTAGGTCTGGCAAATAAACTCCTTCAATTACAAACCACTGTTCCATTTCAGCGCTTGATGAGCTATTGCACTTTTATGAAATCATCCAGTCCAGTGAGGCTTAAAGTTTCTAACAATGGCCAGAATATACATAGTGCCAAGCACACATGACTTCACACCTTATAGGGTTTCTGAATTATCTCCACTATTCTGTTGGACACAGAAGACATTTAATCGTGGAATTAACGTGACAAATTCCACAGATTAACATTGATCTGCTTGATACTAAAACTCATTTGTAAAGAAGATTCTATGCATTATGAAATAACATATTTTACATATTAGTTTGTAGCTACTTTACATATACTCTTCTTAAATATACAATTATTAAATTCTGCACAGAGATGCAGGGGTGGCAGGCATTGTTTTACACTCTGAGAGCTCCCACAGAAAATAGTGTTACACAAATCGCCAAAACAATTCAATTTCAGGTATAGAATTAGAATGTTTTTCAAACTTTATATCATATCTCTCACAAACCACTCGGCATTGGTACTACTCTTCTATATTGGTGGTACTCATCTTACCTCCCCATGAATCAAACTTTGAACACTGACTATAGTTGAGGCTAAAGGTCTGCAATTCTTTGGATGCTTCATGACTTTCAAGACCCTTTTTTTCTTCACCCTTAGCCCCCTTTCACACAGGCGAGTTTTCCGCGCGGGTGCAATGCGTGAGGTGAACGCATTGCACCCGCATTGAATCCGGACACATTCACTTCAATGGGGCTGTTCAGATGAGTGATGATTTTCACACATCACTTCTGCGTTGCGTGAAAATCGCAGCATGTTCTACATTCTGTGTTTTTCATGCAACGCAGGCCCCATAGAAATGAATGGGTCTGCATGAAAATCGCAAGCATCCGCAAGCAAGTGCGGATGCGGTGCGATTTTCACTCATGGTTGCTAGGAGATGATGTAAGTAAACTGATAAAAGTCAATTTACTGTATTATTTTCCCTTATAACATGGTTATAAGGGAAAATAATAGCATTTTTAATACAGAATGCTTACTAAAATATGGCTTTAGGGGTTAAAAAAATAATAACTAACTAACCTCATCCTGTTGTTCGCGCAGCCGGCTTCTTCTTCTTTCTTCTTTCAGGACCTTTGATGACGTAAAAGATCCTTCTATCTTCATTCAGCAGGACCTGCGCTGACGTCACCGCGCACACTACATGGTTACGTCATCAAAGGTCCTTTGGCAGGTCCTGAAAGAAGAAGAAAGAAGAAGATGCCGGCTGCGCGAACAACAGGATGAGGTGAGTTAATTTTCTTTATTTTCTAACCCCTAAAGCCACATTTTAGTAAGCATTCTGTATTAAGAATGCTATTATTTTCCCTTATAACCATGTTTTAAAGGAAAATAATAAAATATACAGAACACCTAACCCAAACCTGAACTTCAGTGAAGAAGTCCGGATACAGGTCTGGGTACCACAGTTAGTTTTTTATCACATGCGTGCAAAACACATTGCACCCGCGCGATAAAAACTGAACATCGGAACGCAATCGCAGTCAAAACTGACTGCAATTGCGTACCTACTCGCACGATTTTGCCTGATCACAGACGCAACGCATCCGGACCTAATCCGGACACGCTCGTCAGCAAGGGGCCTTAATTTCCAGCTTTTTTTTTTTTCTTTGTTTAACTGTTAATTACAACCTGCTGTATCTGTGGAAAACACCATACTATGGCTCCATTCAGGTTCCCTCACAGGTCTTCCAGCACCTGTCTGTAAACTTTTGGACAGAGACACGAGCACCGCTGCAGCCAATGTCTGGCCTTAGTGAGAACATGTCCCAATGTGGCACATGACTCAACAGTGACTTCCTGCTTTGGGATATGTTACCACTTAGACCAGTCATTGACGGCAACAGTGCACATGTCTCCTTCCATGAGGAAGTTTACAGACAGGGAGTCAGGGAGACAGCATGGAGAGGCGGGGAAGCAAATATATCCTTTTTTCTTTCCTTTTTTTTCCGCAATTAAATCAGACTAGGGTTGCAATTTTTAAAAAGTGAAGAAAAAAAGCTGGACAACCACCTTTTGGAGAGCTAGAAAGTCAATACAGTGATCCCTCAAGATACAATGGCCTCCAAATACAATATTTTCAACATATAATCATCCTTTCTGACCCAAGTTGAAACTAGACATAACATACAATAACTCAGACTCAGGTCCAACCAATCAAGACAACTAAAATAGCTGTATTAGTTGCTAATTAGCAGCTAATTCTGACTGTGATATGTAAGAACTTGTTTTATCAGCTTATTTTTCTTAAATCTTAATTTTCTTTTATCTTGGATAACATTTTACAGATTTTAAACCAATTACTCAACTTAAGGCTATATTAGACAGCCGGCGATTGTCAGGAAGGAAGCATTCCTTGCTAGCAATGGCCTGCTCTCTAGCGGAGGAGACCGCTGCTATTACATGCAGCGATCTTCTCCACAGTATGGGGAGGAGTGATTGTTATATCATCATCCATTCCATGCTGTCCAGTTGTTTGCCAGCAGCAGATTGCTATTAGGCACCACGATCTGGCGCCAGCAAACAATAATTTTTAAATCTGTCAAAAGATTTTGATTGCCTGACTCGTCTGCTCGTTCATTGGGCAATCGTGGCAGTATTACACTGCCACATCATCGCTAAGGAGCATTCATGTAAACACTCGTTAGCAATGATTGGCCCATCAATTGCCTGGTGTAATACAAGCTTTACAATGGTTTCAACATACAATGTTCGTCCTGAAACCAATTAATAATGTAACTTGAGGGATCACTGTAACAATCCCATAAAAAAATGTTTTTCTTTCATTTGGATTTGCCCTAGTGTTTTGTATATGTAACCTCGCATAGTTTTGAAATAGAATATTAGAAAATACATAAGACTTGGTTTACGCATAAAGGAGTTTAATTGATAGTGGTACAATTGATAACTGCACAACAAAAAAGCACTGTGAAATGAAAAAATAATAATAATGAAATGTTAAGAATGTGTGATTATTGGTCTGTTTTCATCTATAGAAACAGGTGTTATGGTAGTGTGTCACTCGTAGTGTGTCTGCATTCAGCAGCTAGTCTACAATGGAATAGTGTGGAGTTTAAGTATGTAGAGGGGCAAGCCTATACATGATATAATTGGAGATGAACACATTTTTATAAAAACTTGATTCGCCGGTTCGTCCAAATTTTTTGGGAAAAATTAGGTTCGATCCGAATTTATTGGTGGCGAATTACGTTAAAAAATGTCTATTTCCTGGCTGCAGAGAGCCTTTATAGTGGTGTAACAGTGTGCCTTGTAGTAACCCACATAGGGAGTCTGCTTTGGTAGTGAAATAATACTGTGAGTCCATATGACATGCAGATGACAGGCGTCACTCTTAGAATCACTGCATATTTCACTTATTTGGGCAGTCCCGGGGCCAAAAATGACCAAATAACTCAAGTATGAACTCAGCCTTAACCTCCTGCACACGACAGTATTTTTTCACGGTCCGCAAAACGGGGTTCCGTTGGTCCGTCATCCGTAACAGTTTTTTCGTCCGTGGGTCTTCCTTGATTTTTGGAGGATCCACGGACATGAAAAATGAAAAAAAAATCTAAGTCAAGTTTGCCATTGAAATGATAGGAAAAAACGGACACGGATCACGGACACGAATCACGGACGCGGATGACAATCTTGTGTGCATCCATGATTTTTCACGGACCCATTGACTTGAATGGGTCCGCGAACCGTTGACCGTGAAAAAAATAGGACAGGTCCTATTTTTTTCACGGCCAGGAAACACGGATCACGGATGCGGCTGCCAAACGGTGCATTTTCAGATTTTTCCACAGACCCATTGAAAGTCAATGGGTCCGCGAAAAAAAAACGGAAAACGGAACCACGGACGCAGATGCACACAACGGTCGTGTGCAGGAGGCCTTACAGGTAGATGTTAGCACCAAGAAGAAGCGCACTCCTTTTACACTTTCGGCAGCTGATTCCACATAGATGTCTACAGAACCTGTTCTATTAAACGCTTATACAAGTAGAGCCCCCCTGACAAAGTGGAGAGGGTGTCAGCAGTAAGTTTGTGTTGACGTCACTGATTCATTTGCCCTTCCTCTGATCCGTCAGAACAATAACCCACAAAAAATGAATTCTGTTTGTGAAGCATACGCATTTACTTGGTCAGCAGTTGCTCAATAATCCATCAGTATTGCTAATGCCAAAAAGCCAGGAGTGGATCTAAAACAGAGATGACACGTGAATGGAATATTTGCATGTCTTCTGTGTTTTGTACCCACTCCTGCTTTTGGCTACCAAATCATATGCCAATTCTGATGGGACCATACAGGCCTTACAGCTGCTACACAGACATAATCCATTGTGCGTCTAATTTTTCCTTCCTTCTGACAGATCAGAAGTAAAGTCAAATAAATGATGATGTCAGCCAGGCCGAAAGGCAAAATAGTGGACCTATCACGGGACGACGAGGTGCTCGCTCTCCTCTGCGTCCACAGTTCACCCAGCAAGCAGGGGAGGTCTGAGCACCGAGCTGGGCACTCGGTGCTCAGCTGTACTCCCTAATGCGGGTCATGCAGTGCTGGCCACGTCACATGACCCCAGCTAGCCAGTATTTAACAGACAGCCTGCTGGCCACAGGTTGCCTGTTAATTAGGTTCTTGGCGATTTTTGGTTTCCTGAATACTTACCTGATCCTGTGTTCCCTGATGATCCTCTGCCTGCTCCTCCTGTACTGCGCAACTCTCCTGGTATTCTGACCCCGGCTTCCACCTGGCGATTCTTTGCGGACTCCTGTTGTACTTCATTACTCTCCTGGTATTTGACACCGGCTTCTCCTGACTATTCTCTGCTTTATCCCTTTGTACTGCACTGCTCTCTTGGTATTTACCCGGCCCGTTCACGTTCCGTTATTTGTCTTGTCTGTCCTCCCTGCAGGTATCCTAAGTAAGGGACTGCCGTCCAGTTGTCCCCTGTCATCAGGACTTGCGAGGCAAGTAGGCAGGGCCAGGGGTGAGGGTGGAGCGCAGAGGTCACTATCCTCCCCCCTGTGTGTAGTGTACGTGACCATTACAGGACCAGTCATAAAGTGGGGAGGGTGGGAACAGCATGAAAAAGCCACAGAGTGGACCTATGACATAGTGGTGAGGTCTAAGCAGCTGTCACCGCCAGTTCTGTGAGAAGATCTGGCAGACGTTCTTCTCTACCTCTTGTATGATGTTCTTTGTTTTGGTTTCACTTTCTGATCTCCTTTCCTTCTGCCAGGTGTCACTTATTTAGACCACTCGTCTTCCTTTATATTCCCTCCCATACTGCCTCACTTTGCAGTTTATACTACTTCCTGGATGAAGTGTCTGGTCCGGACCTGAATGTGGGTGATCTGGTGTGGTTGTCTACAAAGAATATCAAACTGAAGGTTCCCTCCTGGAAGTTGGGTCCTAAGTTTATTGGGCCTTACAAGATCTTGTCCGTCATCAATCCCATTGCCTTCTGTCTTGATCTTCCTCAGACTTGAAAGATCCATAATGTTTTTCACAAGTTCCTATTAAAACCTTATGTCCAACCCACTGTACCCTCCTCTTTGCCTCCTCCTCCGATTATTGTTGATGGTATCTTGAATTTCAGGTCTCTAGGATTGTGGATTCTCGCATTATCCATGGTTCTCTTCAGTACCTCGTTCATTGGGAGGGTTATGGTCCTGAGCAGAGGATGTGGGTCCCAGTGGCGGACATTAAGGCCACTCGTCTCATCAGGGCTTTCCATAGGTCTCATCCTGAGAAGGTGGGCTCTGAGTGTCCGGAGTCCACCCGTAGAGGGAGGGGTACTGTCATTTCCAGTTCTGTGAGAAGGTCTGGCAGACGTTCTTCTCTACCTCTTGTATGATGGTCTTTGTTTTGGTTTCACTTTCTCATCTCCTTTCCTTCTGCCAGGTGTCACTTATTTAGCCTAATCGTCTTCCTTTATATTCCCTCCCATACTGCATCACAATAAGTGGTCGTTCAGGAGGGGCAGTCAGAGCCTCCCTGATATACTGCTCAAGAGATGCAACAAAGGAAACTAAAGGGGCAGTAGACTAGTGTAAAAACATCGCTTTAATTAAATAGGAGATAAAAAGGCCCCTACTGTACAAACAACGAATAAGACGTGCCCTCTTGGTAAGTTGGGCAATGACGACACAACATGCAAAAAATATCACTAGGGAAAAGGTCAAGAAAAGGGTAGGTAAATATAGGGGCAAGGGCTATAGTGTATACCATCCACTGGCCCTAATACCTCCCTACTTGTCCTGTAACACCCTATGAGGTATCCAAAGGACGGGGTCCAAAATGCCCCGCAAGGGGTGGCCCAGACAGGAACTCTGATCCTAGTAAATAGCCCTGTAAAGGCCCTAGTCAAAGTGATTAATCAAGGAAAAGAGTACACATTTTGGAACACAATGAAAAAATGATAAACACGAAAAAAATGGGTATACCACCAACCAGACATAGAGAATGGATCAGGGTGGCGGCATACTCCGGTGTCCCGACGCGTTTTCTTCGGTTAGAGCCCCAGGAATCTTCAGGGGACAGGGGGCTAGGTGTTAGCTGTAGTCAGTCTTTGGCTAAGCTCATTTGTGGCTGCGGTCAAGGGTGGCTGTTGGCGCACTGGACAGCAGGACCCAGAGTGGTGGTGTCCGCAAAGTTGATGACCTAGTTGGCTTGCTTTGAGCACAAAACTTTGCATCCTAGGCCATGCCCCTTTCCACCGAAGCCATTCCGCTTCCCACTAAGCACCACCTACCTTTTAAGAGAGTGGAAAAAATTGAAGAAACCCTAGTCATGCCAAATTGAGCCAAATTGTGCCAGTTTCACAACTTTTTAGGCAGATTAATGAGAAGAAATTAGGAAATCCAGATCATAATTTTTTGTAGCAATGGCATTTAATTCAAAATGTGGCATGTACTAGGTATTGCTTTTATTTCTGGTGGTTTAATTAGACTTCTGTATTAGTGATGATCAAGCACCAAATTATTCGGGTGTTCGGGCCGAACACATTGCATTGGAAAAGGTCAGAAAGTGACAGAAACACCACCGAAATGGATCGGGAACACCATGGGGACAATGTCTGGATGCATCTTGGACTCCCAGGTCGCTGCTGGGAACCATGTTGTCCGAGTTTTACGCCACTTTTACAGACAAAAATACGCACAAACCCCCCCCCCCCAAAAAAAAAATCTATTTTACAGGAAAACTTGTTAGGAAACATTCTTTCCTGTATATTCAATTGTATAAAAAGTGCAAGTGCTGCAATAAAATTACAAGGAAGAGGTTTTCTGATGCAACCTGTATATCACATAAAGGAGGGCCTCATTCACAATTGTTCATGTAGTGGGACTCCTACACTCATAAAGCATATGCACTAAGTGAAAGATCTGCCAAAAATTACAAGGATCCGGCACTCCAATACACCCTTTGTTACACATAAAGGAGGGCAATATATAATGTAAAACATTATATGTGATGGCCTGCTGCTGAGCTGACCCCCTAAAATATTAGGGGCGAGGGCCTGCTGCTAAACTGACCCTCAAAAACATTAGGAGTGAGGGCCTGCTGCTGAACTGACCCTCTAAAACATTATGGGCAAGGGCCTGCTGCTAAGCTGACCCTCTAAAACATCAGGGGCGAGGGCCTGCTGCTGAACTGACCCTCTAAAATATTAGAGGCAAAGGCCTGCTGCTGAGCTGACGCTCTAAAACATTATATGCGAGGGCCTGCTGCTGAGCTGACGCTCTAAAACAATAGGGGCGAGGGCCTGCTGCAGAACTGACCCTCTAAAACATTAGGGGCGAGGGCCTGCTGCTGAACTGACACTCTAAAACATTAGGGGCAAGGGCCTGCTGCTGAACTGACACTCTAAAACATCATATGCGAGGGCCTGCTGCTGAACTCACACTCTAAAACATAATATGCGAGGGCCTGCTGCTGTCAGCATTGCCAGTGGACAAGCAGATACGCTTATATGTTATAATGCCACCAGCAGCACTAAATACACGCTCAGACAAAATGCTGGCGGCAGGGCAGGCCAGCACCTCCAAGGCGTAGAACGCAAGTTCGTGCCACGTGTCCAGTTTGGACAACCAGCAGTTGTAAGGCACTAAGGGATCATTTAGGACGCTGACACGGTCTGCTATGTATTCCTTCACCATCTTCCAAAACGTTTCCCTCCTTGTACCACTAGGCCACGCTTCAGGGTGAGATTGCTGGCGGGGTGTCATGAAAGTGTCCCATGCCTTGGAGAGTGTTGCCCTGCCTTTGTTGGAACTGCTGTGTGTTCCCCTTGTCTTCTTTCCTCGGTTGCCTAAGGAAGTACGGACTCTGCTGCAAGCGTTGTCTGATGGAAAATTTTGGAGCGATTTTCCAACAAGAATCTTCTGGTATTGCACCATTTTGCTCATCCTCTCCACCACAGGGATGAGAGATTAGAAGTTCTTTTTGTAGTGGGGGTCGAGAAGGGTGAACACCCAGTAATCCGTGTTATATAAAATGCGTATAATGCGAGGGTCGCTGGAAAGGCAGCCTAACATGAAGTCAGCCATGTGTGCCAGAGTACCAACAGGCAAGACGTCGATGTTGACATCAGGATGACTCTTTATCTCCTCATCCTTCTCCTCCTCTTCTGCCGATCAACGCTGAACAGATAGAATTAAAGCTCCATGGGTACTACCCTCTGTAGCAGATGCAACTGTCTCCAGCTCCTCCTTTTCCTCCTCCTCTTCCTCCTCCTCCTCCTCCTCTTCATGGTCCAATTTGCACTTAGAAGATGAACTGAGGGTGGGCTGGCTATCACCCTGTGTAATGTCCTCCCCCATTTCCTCATCTGCCACATTCAGAGCGTTGTCCTTAATTGTGAGCAGCAATCGTTTGAGTAGACACTGCAGTGGGATGGTTACGCTGATAATAGCATTATCGCCACTAACCATTTGTGTGGATTCATAAAAGTTTTTTAAAACCTCACAGAGGTCTGACATCAATGCCCACTCCTCGCTTGTGAATAGTGGCAGTTAACTCGAAAGGCGACGACCATGTTGCAGCTGGTATTTCACAACTGCCCTCTGCTGCTCACAAAGCCTGGCCAACATGTGGAACGTAGAGTTCCAGCGCCTTCTCACGTCGCACAACAGTCGGTGAGCTGGAAGCCGCAAGCACTGCTGCAGCATTGACAGACTGGCTGAAGCTATGGATGACTTGCGGAAATGGGCACACACGCAGCGCGCCTTCACTAGTAGCTCTGGCAAATTGGGGTAGATTTTGATAAACCGTTGAACCACTAAGTTTAAGATGTGGGCTAGGCATGGAATGAGTGTCAGGTTGCTAAGCTCCAAAGCAGCCACCAAGTTACGGCCATTGTCAGACACAACCATGCCTAGTTGTAGATTGAGTGGCGAGAGCCACAGCTCGGTTTGGTCCCTTATACCCTGCCACAGCTCTGCGGTGGTGTACTGTTTGTCCCCTAAACTGATCAACTTCAGCAAGGCCTGATGACGCTTACCCACAGCAGTGCTACACTACACTGCTTCCTGCTGCCAGCTAGTGACTGATGGCTGACTGCTGCTGGAGGTGGAAGTGGATGAGGAGGCGGCGGAGAAGGAGAAGTGGGGGTTGGAGCCAGTAATATAGCTGCTGGCAGAGACCCTGATGGACATAATGCCTGCAATCCTGGACATGGGTAGCACCTGTGTCATCTCAGGGTACGACTCACTCCCGGCCTCCACAACATTCACCCAGTGTGTGGTCAGGGAAATGTAGCGTCCCTGGCCACCAGCACTTGTCCATGTGTCCGTGGTTAAGTGGACCTTCCCAGTAACTGCGTTGGTCAGGGCACGGGTGAAATTTTGGGACACATGCTGGTGTGAGGCGGGCACGGCACACCGTGCAAAATAGTGACAGCTGGGGACTGCGTACCAAGGGACGGCCACCGACATCAGGCTGCGGAAGGCCTCAGTGTCCATAAGTCTAAATGGCAACATTTCAAGGGCCAGTAATTTCGAAAGTTGTGCATTTAGTGCTATGGCCTCTGGGTGGATATTTGCGCTTGCATTCAAATGACTGTGTTATGGACATTTGGACGCTGCGCTGGGACAGGGAAGTGGATGTTGTTGCTGATGGTTCATGCGACGGTCCAGGTGCAGGGCGAGGGGCATCCGAGCCTGCGCCTTCGACAGGGGATTGTACAGCAGTGTGTAACACAGGGGTAGAGGAGGCAGTGGTGTGACCAGCAGACCCAGATTGTGGACCCAGGCGTTCGGACCACTTATTAGGGTGCTTGGATGCCATGTGGCGGATTATGCTGGTGGTGGTGAGGTTGCTAGTGTTCAATCCCTGGCTCATTTTGGTACGGCACAGGTTGCAAACTACCACTCTTTTGTCGTCTGCACTTTCCTCAAAAAAGCACCAAACTGCGGAACACCTACCCCATGGCAAGGTAGATTTACGCATGGGGGTGCTCGGTGTAACAGTTGCGGGCCTGTTTTCTGATTTTGGTTCATAATTATATTTATATTTTTCCCTATATCTGGGCCTGACAACCACACAATGTATTGAAGCGCAGATCACCCAATTCACGGATTGCACCGTTGACAGCAAAAATGTGGAAAGATTATGGGGAAAAAATTGTATTTTCTGTATTATAATTTTTTTCCCAATATCTGAGCCTGACAACCACACAATGTATTGAAGGGCAGATCACACAATTCACGGATTACACCGTTGACAGCAAAAATGTGGATAGTTTATGGGTAGAGTTGAGCGAACCCGAACTGTAAAGTTTGGGTTCGTACCGAACTTTAGGGTTTTCGGCACCCGGACCCGAAGATTTACGTAAAAGTTTGGGTTCGGTGTTTCGGCGATTTTTATGGCGCTTTTTGAAAGGCTGCACAGCAGCCGATCAACAAGCGTCATACTACTTGCCCCAAAAGGCCATCACAGCCATGCCTACTATTGGCATGGCTGTGATTGACCAACTGCAGCATGTGACCCAGCCTCTATTTAAGCTGGAGTCACGTAGCGCCGCCCGTCACTCTACTCGGATGAGTGTAGGGAGAGGCTGCTGTGAGGGAGAGATCAGGGAGAAATCTTATCAAGAACTGTTTTTTGTACTCAGCGATCTACAGAAAAGTGTTTTGTGGGTGCAGTGCACACTTTTTTTAAGCCTGCACCTGAGCCAACTACTGCTGAAAACGAACTTTTTTTTCTTCAGTTAGTCAATATCAATACATGATCGGCAGCCATTTTATGCAACGATAGTGCACAAGCACAGGCTATCTGCCTGTCTGAAAGTCCAGAAATACAGCTTTGGCATACTGGGGTGAAAAAAGCCTCTGATATACTGCACATCTGGGATTAGACAAGCATAAGTGACTGTCACATTTAGGACAGAAATACAGCTTTTTGGTTAGGGTGAAAAAACCCTCTTATATACTGCACATCTGGGATTAGACAAGCATATGTGACTGTCACATTTAGGACAGAAATACAGCTTTTTGGTTAGGGTGAAAAAACCCTCTTATATACTGCACATCTGGGATTAGACAAGCATAAGTGACTGTCACATTTAGGACAGAAATACAGCTTTTTGGTTAGGGTGAAAAAACCCTCTTATATACTGCACATCTGGGATTAGACAAGCATAAGTGACTGTCACATTTAGGACAGAAATACAGCTTTTTGGGTAGGGTGAAAAATTCCTCTTATATACTGCACATCTGGGATTAGACAAGCATGAGTGACTGTCACATTTAGGACAGAAATACAGCTTTTTGGTTACTGGGGTGAAAAAAGCCTCTAATATATTGCACATCTGGGATTACACGTGCATAAGTGACTGTCACATTTAGGCCTTAAATACGGCTTTGGCATACTGGGGTGAAAAAACCCTCTCATATACTGCACATGTGGGATTACACGTGCATAAGTGACTGTCACATTTAGGACAGAAATACAGCTTTTTGGTTAGGGTGAAAAAACACTCTAATATACTGCACATCTGGAATTACACGTGCATAAGTGACTGTCAGATTTAGAACAGAAATACAGCTTTTTGGTTAGGGTGAAAAAAGCCTCTAATATATTGCACATCTGGGATTACACGTGCATAAGTCACTGTCACATTTAGGCCATAAATAAATACGGCTTTGGCATACTGGGGTGAAAAAGCCTCTCATATACTGCACATCTGGGATTTCACGTGCATAAGTTATATTTAGGACAGAAATACAGCTTTTTGGTTAGGGTGAAAAAACCCTCTAATATATTGCACATCTGGGATTAGACAAGCATAAGTGACTGTCACATTTAGGACAGAAATACAGCTTTTTGGTTAGGGTGAAAAAACCCTGTAATATACTGCACATCTGGGAATAGGCAAGCATAAGTGACTGTCACATTTAGGACAGAAATACATCTTTTTGGTTAGGGTGAAGAAACCCTCTAATATACTGCACATCTGGGATTAGACAAGCATAAGTGACTGTCACATTTAGGACAGAAATACAGCTTTTTGGTTAGGGTGAAAAAAGCCTCTGATATACTGCACATCTGGGATAAGACGTGCATAAGTCACATTTAGGCCACAAATACCGCTGTCATATAGAGTTTAAAAAAAAAATAATTGAGTGCAATACCCTACATCAGGATTTTTATTGCCGGTTAATTATTTTTAACAGACTTAACCACTTTTTACTTTGCTTTGTAAAAGCTAACTATGAGGCAAACATCTAATAAGGGACGCGGTCATGGTCGTGGTGGTGGTGTTGGTGGAGCCTCTGTTGCAGGGAGAGGACTTGCCGTTCTGCCACAGCTACACCTCCTACTGAACCTACTACCTCAGGTCCCAGTAGCCGCCAGAATCTACAGCGATATTTGGTCAGGCCTAATGCCGTTCTAAGGATGGTAAGGCACGAGTAAGTACAGGCGCTAGTCAATTGGGTGACAGACAGTGGATCCAGCATATACACATTATCTCCCACAAAGTCTTCTGCAGAAAGCTCACAGGTGGCACCTGAAACCCATGCCCATTAGTCTGTCACATCACCCCCGTGCATATCGGGGAACCTGTCTGAGCCTAAAGTCATGCAGAAGTCTCTTATGCTGTTTAAAGACTCTGCTGGCAGGGTTTCCCAAGGGCATCCACCTAGCCCTTCCCCAGGGGTGGAAGACATAGAATGCACTGACGCACAACCACTTATGTTTCCTGATGAGGACATGGGAATACCACCTCAGCACGTCTCTGATGATGACGAAACACAGGTGCCAACTGCTGCGTCTTTCTGCAGTGTGCAGACCGAAAAGGAGGTCAGGGAGGAAGACTGGGTGGAAGACGATGCAGGGGATGATGAGGTACTAGACCCCACATGGAATGAAGGTCGTGCCACTGACTTTCAGAGTTCGGAGGAAGAGGCAGTGGTGAGACCGAGCCAACAGCGTAGCAAAAGCGGGAGCAGGGTGCAAAAGCAGAGCAGCCGTCGCCAAAACTGTTTGCCTGCTACTGGCCACCGTCACCAGGGACCGAGCAAACCAAAGGCAGCTTCAAGGAGTTTCCTGGCATGGCATTTCTTCACACAATGTGCTGACGACAAGACCCGAGTGGTTTGCATGCTGTGCCATCAGAGCCTGAAGCAAGGCATTAACGTTCTGAACCTTAGCACAACCTGCATGACCAGGCATCTACATGCGAGACACGGGCTGCTGCCTCGGCCTCTTCCTCCGCCCATGGAGGAACGTTTGCACCTGCCGCCCAGCAAACAGAGGGTGTGCCACCAACACCACCTCCATCACCAAGCATCTCCACCATGTCACAAGGCAGCGTTCAGCTCTCCATGTCACAAACCTTTGAGAGAAAGCGTAAATTCCCACCTAGCCACCCTCGATCCCTGGCCCTGAATGCCAGCATTTCTAAACTGCTGGCCTATGAAATGCTGTCATTCAGGCTGGTGGAGACGGACAGCTTCAAACAGCTCATGTCGCTTGCTGTCCCACAGTATGTCGTTCCCAGCCGCCACTACTTCTCCAGGAGAGCCGTGCCCTCCCTGCACAACCAAGTATCAGATAAAATCAAGTGTGCACTGCGCAACGCCATCTGTGGCAAAGTCCACCTAACCGCAGATACGTGGACCAGTAAGCATGGCCAGGGATGCTATATCTCCCTAACTGCACAATGGGTAAATGTAGTGGCGGCTGGGACCCAGGCGGAGAGCTGTTTGGCGCACGTCGTTCCGCTGCCAAGGATCGCAGGGTATCATTCTTTGCCTCCTGTTTCCTCCTCTTCCTACTCGGCATTCCTCCTCCTCTTCTACCATCTCCTCATCCAGTCAGCGACAAACCTTCACCACCAACTTCAGCACAGCCAGGGGTAAACGTCAGCAGGCCGTTCTGAAACTAATGTGTTTGGGGGACAGGCCCCACACCGCGCGGGAGTTGTGGCGGGGTATAGAACAACAGACCGACGAGTGGTTGCTGCCAGTGAGCCTCAAGCCCGGCCTTGGTGGTGTGCGATAATGGGCGAAATCTCGTTGCAGCTCTGGGACTAGCCGGTTTGACGCACATCCCTTGCCTGGCGCATGTGCTGAATTTGGTGGTGCAGAAATTCATTCACAACTACCCTGACATGTCTGAGCTGCTGCATAAAGTGCGGGCCGTCTGTGCGCGCTTCCGGCGTTCTCATCCTGCCGTTGCTCGGCTGTCTGCTCTACAGCATAACTTCGGCCTTCCCGCTCACTGCCTCATATGCGACGTTCCCACCAGGTGGAACTGCACCTTGCACATGCTGGAGAGACTGTGCGAGCAGCAGCAAGCCATAGTGGAGTTTCAGCTGCAGCACGCACGGGTCAGTCGCACTGCGGAACAGCACCACTTCACCACCAATGACTGGGCCTCCATGCGAGACCTGTGTGCCCTGTTGCGCTGCTTCACAGAAGTTCGGGCTTGGGATCGGTGTTCTGTAGATTGTATTATTTTCCCTTATAACATGATTATAAGGGAAAATAATAGCATTCTGAATACAGAATGCATAGTAAAATAGCGCTGGAGGGGTTAAAAAAAAAATTATTTAACTCACCTTAATCCACTTGCTGGCGCTGCCGGCATCTCGTCTGTCTCCTTCTTTGCTGAACAGGACCTGTGGTGAGCATTCATTCCAGGACCTGTGGTGACGTCACTCCGGTCATCACATGATCCATCACATGACCCATCACCATGGTACAAGATCATGTGATGGATCATGTGATGACCGGAGTGACATCACCACAGGTCCTGGAATAAATGCTCACCACAGGTCCTGTTCAGCAAAGAAGGAGACAGACGAGATGCCGGCAGCGCCAGCAAGTGGAATAAGGTGAGCTAAATAATTTTTTCCTTTTTTTTAACCCCTCCAGCGCTATTTTACTATGCATTCTGTATTCAGAATGCTATTATTTTCCCTTATAACCATGTTATAAGGGAAAATAATAATGATCGGGTCTCCATCCCGATCGTCTCCTATCAACCGTGCGTGAAAATCGCACCTTCATCCGCACTTGCTTGCGGATGCTTGCGATTTTCACGCAACCCCATTCACTTCTATGGGGCATGCGTTGCGTGAAAAACGCAGAATATAGAGCATGCTGCGATTTTCACGCAACTCACAAGTGATGCGTGTGAAAGGGGCCTTAGGGCGATGATGGAGGAGGATGTGGTCCAGGACGAGGAGGAAGAAGGGTCAACTCTAACACTTTCAGGCCAGTCTTTTAGAAGTGGCCCAGAAAGAGGATTTTTGCAACAGCAGAGGCCAGGTACAAAATTGGCCAGCCAGGGTCCACTACTGGAGGACGAGGAGGAGGAGGATGATGATAAGGAGGAGGAGGATGATGATAATGAGGAGGAGGATGGGGATGAAGCATGTTCACAGTGGCATCCAACGCAGCTCGGGCCCATCACTGGTGCATGGCTGGGGGGATACGGAGGATGCAGACGATACGCCTCCCACAGAGGACAGCTTGTCCTTACCTCTGGGCAGCCTGGCACACATGAGCGACTACATGCTGCAGAGTTGCCCACATTTTAACATGTGCTAACTACTGGGTGGCCACCCTGCTGGATCCCCGTTACAAAGACAATGTGCCGTCTTTAATTCCTTCACTGGAGCGTGATCGGAAGATGCGCGACTACAGGCGCATGCTGGTAGACACGCTCCTGAGAGCATTCCCGACTGACGCCGGGGGACAAGTGGAAGCACAAGGCGAAGGCAGGGGACAAGGAAGAGGTCGCCAACGCAGCTTTGTCAGCGCCAGCACCTCAGAAGGCAGGGTTAGCATGGCCGACATGTGGAAAAGCTTTGTCACCTCGCCGCAACAACCGACCCCAACTGCTGATATGGAGCGTGTTAGCAGGAGACAGCATTTGAACAACATGGTGGAACAGTACCTGTCCACACGACTACACGTACTGACTGATGGTTCTGCCCCATTCAACTTCTGGGTCTCCAAATTGTCCACATGGCCAGAGCTTGCCCTGTAGGTGTACTCTCTGAACGTGTATTTAGCACGGCAGGAGGCGTAATTACAGACAGACGCAGCCGCCTGACCACAGCCAACGTGGACAAGCTCACGTTAATTAATATGAACCATGGTTAACACTTGTGTTGGACGGCACTCCTCTTTATCATTGGGTACGGTGCTCAGTGGTAATGAAGGTAATGCAATAAAAGTAGACCACGGCACTCGTGTTTGTAATTTTGAATATTATATTTTCATTTTTTCATGTTATCAACATCCAGGAATAAATAAATGCAAACTGGCCAACGTTTCGGTCCTAACACAGGGACCTTGTTCACGGCCTGGGATAAAGTAAATATAGTACATCAGGGTATTTGGTACATAATCAATTCCATACATAATCAATTAAATAATCCTAGAAGTAGTTTGTAATATTGGCATCAAGAAATATGTCTAAGTTTAATGTCTAAAATGTAGATGTACAGAGGATGTGCACAGAGTACACAGCAGATTGATCGCCATATTGATCGCCAAATTGTACTAAATAACACTGGCGCAATATCAAGATAACTAGCCACCAGGAGTCAGCATGAAGAGTCAGGCAGGGGCAGGGTCAGAAGCCTCAGCCTATTGCAAAATGTAACGCATAAGGGTGTAAGCAGTCATATATATAGTCATACATATAGTCATGTATATAGAGCAGTCATAAATACAGCGCAGTCATATCAATAAGAAGCGCCCAGTCGCACATGGCGTATTTACCTTAGTTACTTGCAGCATGTTGCCCATTGGATGCGGTATTGTGCTGCTATTGTGCCCGGTTTAAGTAGCAATAGAGCCGGCATGTACTGCTAGTGACGCTGGGCGTCATGCGTCACTGCGCCGGCCCGTCAAGCGCGTGACGTCACCGCGTCAATGCGAGTGACGTCACCGCGCCGGCAGCGTCGCCACGCATGCGCAGAAGGTACGCCAGTGAAGAAACTGGCATAGGAGTGCTGGCATAGCAGTATTTAGAATAGAGAGAGGTATTACAATCGCTATAAATGTAAGCAGGCATGTATATATTGCGGCGATTAAGCTCCTAAGGCACAATTCATACAGTAGGGTGTGATTTTGGTAATACACCATATCCATATAACAAGAAGGATCAATATATGGGTATTAAGAACCACTATATCGGGGGTTCAGTACCCCGAATTTCCACCAGGGGCATGTATATAGGACACTAAATTAGAATCTACTCAAGGCATATACCCAGAACACTATATTATACGACTATCATATTGCTCATACTACCTGGCTTGGACGGACTTTATGAGTCATTTTGTCTGTGGGAGGTAAAGGAAAAACATGATATTAATGAACATATCAACACAGGTTATCAAAGTACAGGCATTAATATATAACTGCAGAAACACGGACATCACAGTGATGTATTGTCCAATCCTCTATATCCTCACGTACAACACTAACAACCAAGGGTGTACTCATGGTAACATCATGACATGCAGAAGTCGAAGTCCCTATTCATACCGTGTGGTGACAGGGTGTTCAGCTCAAAGATCCAGAACGATTCACGTTGTTTAAGGCGCGCAATCCTGTTGCCACCTCTTCTTTCTGCGGGTATTTGCTCCAAAATTTGAAATTTAAGCTGGCTAATCTGGTGTTTTGCATGAATAAAGTGATGTGTAATTGGTTGTTCTGTTCTGTTGCATCGGATGTCGGATTTGTGTTTGGAAATCCGATCGCGCACATTTTGGGTTCATTCGCCCACATATGCTAGGCCGCAAGGACACTTGATAAAGTACACGACAAATGAAGAGTTACAGGTGTAGAAACCCTTCGAGTGGTGTATCTTACCCAAACGAGGATGTGTGATTCGATTTCCTTTAATCACATTCGTGCACTGGGCGCAGTGTAGGCACAGGTATGTACCTGTTTTTTTAGGGGCTAAGGTGGTTTTCAATAATGTTGGTCTAAGTGAGCCAATCTCGGCGTGCATGAGTTTGTCTTTTAGATTAGATGGCCTCTTATAGCACACACGGATCGGCTGTCGGAATTGCTACCTCAGTTTTGAGGACAACCGTGTCTAAGAAGCTGATGGATAGTAGATCAGTGTGGGAGGTGAATGTGAGATCTGGATCCTGACTGTTGATATATTCAGTAAATTCGGTGAATGTGTTGACATCACCTCTCCAGATACAGAACACGTCGTCGATATAACAATGCCAAATTTTGGCATGTGTCTGAAAGAGTGAATGTGGGTAAATCAAATCTTCCTCAAATTTTGCCATAAACGCGTTAGCGTACGGTGGCGCTACGTTGGCCCCCATTGCTGTTCCCCGCTTCTGCATGTAAAAGTCGTCGCCGAACATAAAGTAGTTGTTCTCAAGTAAAACATTTAGGTGCTTAGAGAGTAGTTAGAAGTGGTCAGGAGTGCTGAGACAGCCTGTGTGCCCTTGTCGTGTGAAATTGACGTGTAAAGGCTATTCACGTCTAGTGTTACCAGTAAATCTTTAGAGGTGATATTGGTGATATTGAGAATAATGGATAGGAAATGTGATGTGTCTAGTAGAAAAGAACGTGTTTCTCCACTGGCGTACCTTCTGCGCATGCGCGGCGACGCCGCCAGCGCGGTGACATCACTCGTATTGACGCGGTGACGTCACGCGCTTGACGGCCCGGCGCAGTGATGCATGACGCCCAGCGTCACTAGGAGTACATGCCGGCTCCATTGCTACTTAAACCGGGCACAATAGCAGCACAATACCGCATCCAATGGGTAACATGCTGCAAGTAACTTAGGTAAATATGCCATGTGCGACTGGGCGCTTCTTATTGATATGACTGCGCTGTATTTATGACTGCTCTATATACATGACTATATGTATGACTATATATATGACTGCTTACACCCTTATGCGTTACATTTTGCAGTAGGCTGAGGCTTCGGATCCTGCCCCTGCCTGACTCTTCATGCTGACTCCTGGTGGCTAGTTATCTTGATATTGCGCCAGTGTTATTTAGTACAATTTGAACAATGTAACCAATGCCCCTTATACCCTACAGGCTATATTACCCCAAACGACCCTTGGAATCTCTGCTGACCTGTGCTACTCTGCTTCCTATGCTATCTCCATTTCACTGGACTGTGCAATGCTTACTGATGTTCAACATGCTTACTGATGTCCTCTCTGCTGCCCTTTGGCTGACTTATTAGCTTACATCTGTGCACTCTCACTTTGTGATTCTGCTACAGATGGTGCTGTGTAATATGGCGATCAATCTGCAGTGTACTCTGTGCACATCCTCTGTACATCTACATTTTAGACATTAATCTTAGACATATTTCTTGATGCCAATATTACAAACTACTTTAGGATTATTTAATTGATTATGTATGGAATTGATTATGTACCAAATACCCTGATGTACTATATTTACTTTATCCCAGGCCGTGAACAAGGTCCTGTGTTAGGACCGAAACATTGGCCAGTTTGCATTTATTTATTCCTGGATGTTGATAACATGAAAAAATGAAAATATAATATTCAAAATTACAAACACGAGTGCTGTGGTCTACTTTTATTGAATTAATATGAACCAGGCTTGGATCCCACAAGACTTGTCTGTACCTTGTGCAGAATAGACATTTATACCACCATCAAACATACATTCTTGTACTCAAGTCAAGTGCAATGATTCTTTTTTTATTTTATTTTTATTTGTCCCAATATTTTGGGGGCTACCTACCCCAATAAAAAATTTTTTAAAAACATTGTTGGCTACCTCCTCCTCCTCCATTGCTGCCTCCACCTACAACACCACCGCCTCCTCAACCTCCGACTCCATATCCACATCCTTCTCTGAGTTGCAGGTTAATAATTTGTAATTTTTGTTATTTTATTTAATTTTAAGTTATTTCCCTATCCACATTTGTTTGCAGAGCAGTTGCCATGCTCTTAAGCACATTTTACTGCCTTTTACATCCCTCTAGCCTTTTCAAGGACTATTTTAGAGCCATTTTAATTTAAAAAAGTGCCAATTTTAGTGCCCTGAATTGAAAAAATTCTTATTTTCTATTGTTGAGTGACATTTTATGATTTTTGGCATATACAAACCGCTGCTGTGCCTGGGTGACAGGGGCCTAAATCTCTCAAAATTCTCTGTTGTATTGCTGGCTGACATGAACCCCCTTTTGCCATGAATGAACCCCTGCTGTGCCTGGGTGACAGGGGCCTAAATCTCTCAAAATCGTCTGTTGTATTGCTGGGTGACAAGAACCCCCTTTTGCCGTGAATGAACCCCTGCTGTGCCTGGGTGACAGGGGCCTAAATCTCTCAAAATCCTCTGTTCTATTGCTGGGTGACAAGAACCCCCTTTTGCCGTGAATGAACCCCTGCTGTGCCTGGGTGACAGGGGCCTAAATCTCTCAAAATCCTCTGTTGTATTGCTGGGTGACATGAACCCCCTTTTGCCGTGAATGAACCCCTGCTGTGCCTGGGTGACAGGGGCCTAAATCTCTTAAAATCGTCTGTTGTATTGCTGGGTGACAAGAACCCCCTTTTGCCTTGAATAACCCCTGCTGTGCCTGGGTGACAAGGGCCTAAATCTCTCAAAATCGTCTGTTGTATTGCTGGGTGACAAGAACCCCCTTTTGCCGTGAATGAACCCCTGCTGTGCCTGGGTGACAGGGGCCTAAATCTCAAAAAATCCTCTGTTGTATTGCTGGGTGACATGAACCCCCTTTTGCCGTGAATGAACCCCTGCTCTGCATTGCTGACAGGGAACTAAATTTAGTGAAAACAGGGACTACAAGCGCACGCTGATGATAGCATTCCCACCTGACAGCGGGGGCACAGTGGAAGCACAAGGCGACGGCAGAGAAGGATAAAGAGGTCGTGAACGCAGCTGGGGCACCACCAGCACCTGAGATGGCAGGGTTAGCATGGCCAAAATGTGGAAAAGCTTTGTCAGCCTTGGAGGTGCTGACCTGCCCTGCAGCCAGTGTATAGTGTGAACGTGTGTTTAGCACGGCAGAGAGCATTATCACAGGCCGCAGCCAATGTGAACAAGCTTACGTTTATTAAAATGAACCAGGCATGGATCCCACAGAACTTGTCCGTACCTTGTGCAGAATAGACATTTATACCAGCCTCAACCATCCATTCTTGTACTCAAGTGCACTTATTCTTTGTTTTATTTTGTTATATGTCCCAATATTTTGGGGGATACCCCAATTTAAAAATAAAAAATAACACAAATCAGTGTTGGCTACCTATTCCTCCTTCACCGCCGCTTCCACCTACACCGCCACGTCAATACACCGCTACATCCACCCATCCACCCCCTCATCAACCTCCTACTCCTAGATCCAGATTGTTATTTTAATTTTTTCTGTGTTTTATGTTATTTTAAGTAATTTCCCTATCCACATTGTTTGCAGAACATTTGCTATGCTCTTAAGCACATTTTGATGCCTTTTGCAGCTCTCTAGCCCTTTCCAGGACTATTTTAGAGCCATTTTAGTGCCCAAAAGTTCGGGTCCCCATTGACTTCAATGGGGTTCGGGTTCGGGGCCAAGTTCGGGTCAAGTTCGGGTCCCGAACCCGAACTTTTTTTTCAAGTTCGGCCGAACCTGCCAAACCCGAACATCCAGGTGTCCGCTCAACTCTAATTATGGGAGAATTATTTTTTTCTGTATTTAATTTTTTTCCCCCTATATCTAGGCCTGACAACCACACAATGTATTGAAGCGAAGATCACAAAATTCACTGATTACACCGTTGATAGAAAAAATGGGGATAGATTATGGGAGAAAAATAGTTTTATGTATTTAAATTTTTTTCCCTATATCTAGGCCTGACAACCACACACAATGTATTGAAGCGCAGATCACACAATTCATGGATTGCACCATTGATAGCAAAAATGTGTATAGATTATGGGAAAAAAAATAATGTTTTCTTTATTATTATTTTTTCCCTATATCTGGGCCTGACAACCACACAAGGTATTGCAGCGCAGATCTGACAACTCACGGATGACACAGTTTAGAGCAAAAATGTGGATAGATTATGGGAAAAAAATTATTGTTTTCACTAATATTCTTCCTATCTCTGCCCCTGACACACAAAAGGTATTGCTGCACAGATGTCACAAGTCACTGCAGACACCCTCTATATAGAAAAACCCCCCCACTATTTTGCAAAGTATGTAAAAAGAAAATTGAGTACCACTTTGCTAAAATAAATTGCTGCCAACCACACACAATAGTCCTTAAAAGGACTTTTGGGTCTTTGAAACGTTATTCACTTGAATGAAATGCGATCACAAACTCCCTACACTATCTGTCCCTTCCTAAGCACAGCTCTCCCTGAATCGCAATGAGCCGAACCCGCGTCATAGACACCAAAATAAATTTAAATGACACAACAGAAACATTTAGCAATTTTCTTTAAATATAGTCCTGTTGCAGCAGTAATTAAGAAGGGAATATAGGATATTGGCTCCACTAAGAAGCTGGCTGGATTATTTGTGCCACTGCCATGGAACCTTTGAGTCTCAATGATAAGAATCATTGTAATGTAGTTTTGTAATGAGAGTCACAATTTGTGGAAGAGGCATAGTGACACGAAATGGCCAGCACCTCGCCCCTGCTGCATGCTGCATCCTCTGTATGCCTGTTGATGTTGATGAGAATAATAAAGAGCCAGTGTTTACACAGTGGTGGTTTGATTCTTCCTTGTTGTGCAAATTATTAAAATAGGTTTCCTATTTTATCTCAGTTGTTTTGATATATAATATATATTGTTTGGCATGAATGGTCATGGTCGTGACTTCTTAACCGCATGCTGTTGCCTGCGGTCTCGTGTCGTTTCAACCACAGGTGAGGGCCGCTTGTATGTTGCCTCACTTGTGGTTGCCGTTGGCAACATGTTCTTATAATGTATGTGGCAGTATAGCAGCCTGAGTTGGTGTTAGGCAGCTAGCTGTAATGTGCATGCGGTTGCACCAGGCACCTATGTTTGTATGTGTGCACTTTTGTTGTTTTGGTGTGCACAGGATTTATGTTATGAGTACACTTCCCCTTTTAGTTGTGGTCTTCCCTTCCCTGGGTTAAAAAGGGTTAATTCCCTTCCTAGACTGTGAACACTGGGTGTGTCTGCATGGGTGTGGCTACTTGGGCCTATATAGCCTCTGCTGAGAGCAGTAGTCAGAGGGGTACTTCAGCCATAGTCTGCTGGAGTCATCCTCATACCTTATACCACCTGCCAGTGAGGGCCACCCTTGTGGTCATAAGCAAATGTTGTTATGTGATGTTAAGTTTATGTGGTGTCTGTTATTAGTGCAGCTATGGTTCTGGCTTCCTGTGTGTTTATCTGTGCTGTGTCCTTTTATGTCTGTGTGTGGACTTCAGCACTTGTGTCCAGGGATCCAGTCAGTGTGTCTGTGGCAGATAGGGGTGGAAGTCTTTCACTCTCCTGCCATATCCATAGTCTGTTTATGTTTATATCCCCTTGCAGCTCGGCCAGTTTTAGACTCCTGTTTCTCCGCATCCAGGAGGAACAGGTGGTCTACCCAGCTCCTAGTTCAGGGATCGGCGGAGGGTGAGTAGGGATCCGAGGTTCCGGAGCATGAGCCCTCCTACCATCAAGGTCGGCTCATGCAGCTAGGAGTCAGGGTCAGATTAGGGATGCGATAGGAGGTGACCTGCTCCCTAATTCTGTGGTCCTGGCCAAGCAGCGACCTACCATCTCCTGACATCGCACGGCTGAGGGTTTTCCCCATCCTCAGCCATGACAGAATGGGTTGACTTTGACTATAACTATGAATTTGGTTGACATTTTTTAAAATATATTTTGGGTGCATAATATGTCATTTAAAGACCTCAGACTTTTTTTTTTTTTTTGTACTTTTCCACTGTAACTGGAGCATCCTAGGAAACCCCAGTTTTAGGGCAAAACAGCCCCGTGTGGGAGAATTGTACACAAGCAGAGCTGATCAGGTTCCGGTCAGACCCGGCAGTTTTGCTATAACCGATCACATGATTACCAGACCTGATAGAGAAAGTTTTTTCCTCTATTCACTGCATGGCACTTGTGAGTGTTATGCATCAAGCACAGTAAAAGGCTATATCACTTTTGTCTTCTTCTTGGGGTTCCTGGCTTTTAGTGACAGTTGGGACCCTACCTAATTGTGTTAGATTGCAGGAGCTAAAGCTTTAATCCTGCACCATAAATGTACAGCACTCTGGATTAAAGCCCAGCACCAAGCACCATATATGTATGACACTTGGTCCTTATGGAATTAAGCAGCCACAAATTCTTGACCAATATGTTTTACATTATCAGTATCAACCATTTTCCTTGACAGTGCAGTCTGCTGATGCAGTTTGTCTGTGGGACATACAGTATGCAAGAATTGCAGCAGTATTCAGAAATTATAAGAAGTCACAGAGCCACTCTTTTCATACAGTTTTCAATACATAGCTCTGCTCTTCACATAGGAAGAGCTCATCATCATACAGCACTAAGCTGTTACTCTTTAACACTGCTAGGAACAATGCCATTATACAGTGATGTTCTTGTACAAAATGTCCTTGCAAATATCTCTGAAGTTGGTGGATATGTCCTGCAGTATTACCCAGCAGCTGGGCAAACTTTCCTCTGGCAGCCTTTGGGACATGAGTCCTTCCACTTTCACAAGTCTTCTGTCATCGTGTGCCTTAACTTGAATTACAAATAATAAGTAAGACTGTTGTTTTTTTTGTTTGTTTTTTATCTACATACTGTATGATACATCTTCTACAAAATAATGTGTGTTATATGTTAATATAAATGAGAAAAACCCAAGAAAGTTAGAAAGTCTATTAAAAAACAGGCAATAGTTAGAAATAAAACACTGCATCTTTTGATTGACTGCTTGTGATTATGATTTTTCTGTACAGTATTTCAATTTATTGCAGATATAGGGCCAGATTTATCATTACACTTACATCTTACTCCACTTTTACAGATATCTCCAAAGTCACTTTTGGCAAAGTCAGATTTGTTAATGGTCCTTTAATACTGTGATAAATGTGGTTTGACGGTAGCAGTTTATCCTTCAGTAAGCGACTTTACAAAAGTTGCACGTCTTTACAAAAAAGTTGCATGTTCTATTAAAAAGTTGCATAAGATAAGTATGGTCCTCACTGGAGGGAAGTGCAATTTTTTTTTACTTTTTAAATTGTCGCAATAGTAAATCTGTCTAGCGATTCATATACATAAGAAAACACACCCACTTTCAGAAAACTGGGGAGCAAAGCACAGAACAAATAAAAGTCGCAAATTTTGGCGCAGTTTTAGCGTTTGCGCAAAAATGTGTGACTTTTTTACTCCATTATTTTGACTTGAGCTAATGATAAATCTGGCCCCTATATTTTATATTAACCTCTTTGTGACAACAATTTTCTGTTTTTTCTTGTTTTTGTTTTTTACTCCCAGCCTTCTCGGAGCCATATTTTTTTTTATATTTACATTCCCATAGTCTTATGAGGGCTTTGTAGGATAAGTTGCACATTCTAATGGCATAATTTAACACATACGATACTGGGTGGAAACTGGGTCAGAAATCCCAGCTCCGTAAAGCTACAGCGCCCCCCGATCTGCTGCAGGGGTCCGGGAGTCACTGATAGCCGGACCCCTGCTCTATACGCCGGCATCGGTGAAAACACAAATGCATTGCTTGCGGCATGTGCAGTATCCTGACAGGTCATGCGTGTCCATTGGGTCCCCACGCTGCTGTGATGGGGACCCGATGGCTTGGATGGCAGCCCAATGCCGTCCTTAGGCATCGTGGCTGCATTTCCTGTGAGCCTGTGAGACCCAGTCCCCGGATCTCACAGGAAGCAGGCTGAAGTGTATTACAGTGTGTAATACACTTACAGCCAATGCATTACCATACAGATGTATTGTACTGCATTGTAAAGGGGAATCGGACCCCCCCCCCCCCAGAGTGGGACAAAAAAAAAAGTTAAAAAAGATGTAAAAAAAAAAAAGTTTTACGAAAAAATATATTAAAGTTTGAAGTAAAAAATAAGCATCCTTTTCCGAAAATAAAGTTTACAAGAATTGTCGAAAAGGTATTGCTGCGTCCGTATCGACCGGCTCAATAAAAATATTACATGATCCACACCGCCAGGTGAACTTCGAAAAAAATGAAAAATAAAAACAGTGCCAAAACAGCCATTTCCTGGTCACACAAAAAGTGTAGTACCAGGCGATCAAAAAGGTGTATTTAGCCAAAAATGGTACCAATCAAACCGTCATCTCATCCCGCAAAACATGAGACCCTACCAATGACAATCACCCAAAAAGTAAAACAAGATTTTATTCTGTTCAAAAATGCTTTCACTGTGTAAAACTTTATAAAAATTAAAATGATAGACATATTAGGTATCACCACATCCGTAACAACCTGCTCTATAAAAATATCATATTATATCAAGTGAATTCTGTAAAAAAAAAAAAAAAAACTTGCGTCACAAAAAGTGTAATACCAAGCGATCAAAAAGTCTTATGTAACCCAAAATGGTACCAAACCACCATCTCATCTTGCAAAAAATGAGACCCTACCTAAGACAATCGCCCAAAAACATAAAAAAATAAGGCTCTCAGAAAATGGCGACACAAAATAAGATTTTATTCTGTCCAAAAAGGCTTCCACTGTGTAAAACTTAACAAAAGCAAAAATACTAGACACATTGGATATCGCCGCATCCGTAACAACTTTCTCTATAAAAATATTGCATGAGATAAAGTTAAAAAAAAATTCCAAAACAGCCATTTTTTTCACCTTACCTCACAAAAGTGTAATAATAAATGATCAAAAAGTCTTATGTACCCCAAAATAGTACCAATGAAAATGTCACCTCATCCTGCAAAAAATTATCCCCCACATACACTTAAAAAATAAAAACCAATAACACCCGTAAACCAATCCCTAAAAATCTGCGCTGCAATAGCCATATGGTGCTCCTTTCGTTCTGAGTCCTGCCATGTGCCCCCATAGCAGTTTACCACCACATATGGGGTGTTGCCATATTCAGGAGAAAATGCGTAACAATTTTTGGGGTGCTTTTTCTCCTGTTACCCCTTTTTAAAATAAAAAATTTGGGGCTAAAGCAACATTTTATTGGGAGAAATGAAACTTTTCATTTTCACAGCCAAGTGTTTCCAAATTCGAAAAAACGCTTAGGAGGTCGAAGTGGTCAGTATCCCCTTAATATATTCTTTAAGGGGTGTAGTTTCCAAAATGGGGTCACTTTTTGAGGTTTTCCACTGTAGGTGTATGTCAGGGTCTCTTCAAACACAAAATGGTGCCTAAAAACCATTCTAGTAAACTCTGCCTCCAAAATCCATATGGTGCTCCTTTTCTTCTGACCACTTCCACGTGCCCATACAGCAGTTTACCACCACATATGAGGTATTTATGTAAACTGCAGAATCAAAGTAATATATATTGAGATTTATTTTGCTGTTAACCCTTGCTGTGTTACAAGAAAAAAATTCACCTCCATTTTCCTTTAATTCTTGTTTAACACCTCAAGGGTTAACAAAGTTTGTAACATCAGTTTTGAATAATATGAGGGGTGTAATTTTTAAAACGGGGTCATTTTTGAGTGGTTTCCATTACATAAGCCCCTCAAAATCACTTTTCAACTGATTTGGTGCTTAAAAAAAAGTTTTTTTTAAATTTTGTTAAAAATATGAAAAATTGCTTCTAAGCTTCTAACGTCCTAAACAAATTAAATGACATTTACAAAATGATTCCAACATAAATGTAGACATATGTGGAATGTTAAGTAATAAAGATTTTATGAGGTTTCACTTTCTGTTTTAAAAGCAGAGAAATTGAAATGTTGAAAATTGCAAATTATTCTACATTTCTGGTAAAATTTGGATTGTTTCATAAATATAGGTGAAATATATTGACTCAAATTTATGACTGTCATGGAGTACAATGTGTCACAGGAAAACAGTCTCAGAATGGCTTGGATATGTAAAAGTGTTCCAAAGTTATTACCACATAAAGTTACACATATCAAATTCACAAAAATTGGCCTGGGATTTAAAGTGAAAAGTGGCTTGGTACTTAAGGGGTTAATATTGCATAAGATGTTGTGTCAAGCTGTTTTATCAGAGCAAAGTAAAAGGAATCACCTTTTTTTTTTTTTGTTTGGCCACATGTTCCATTGTGGATGTCTCACAATGGAGCAGAGGACAATAAGGAGGAGGAGTCTGAACAGGAAAAGAAGCAGCTGATGATTATAACGAGGACACTTTACTGCTTAGGGATGGAGCCTGGCTTCCACAAAGAAGATCTGGAGAAGGAGGACAGACTTGTTCCAATTTGGAATGCTGGCCAGTTCTATTTTCCAATATGGTCCTCTTATACTGCCTCATGTACTCCAATAGAACCCTGGTGCTTATGTCTGTGTTTGAATGCCCATTGCTTATTTTTATCCTGCAAATCTTACACACTGCAGTGGCTTTGTGTAACAGCCTTGTCTATAAAAAAAACGCCATACGGGAGTTGCTCACAAAGACCTAGCCGAACCTAGCTTGACCTAGGTCTGACAAGTTTTGAGCCTGCGCACACAGTATTAGCGGCATCCCCAGTTCCCCAGCTGACCACAATGTAAGTAGATTTTGCCATGGCAGTTTTTGGGAGGTTTTGGCTGTACATTGCCTCTGTTCTTTATTTCTGCAGAGGCCACCACCCTTCCACTTTGATTTCACCTCCTCCTCTCAACCCCAATCCGGCTCGCAGGTCCGGTCCAACACGCAATCATCATCATATACCTCACTCTAATGACCATTTTAGTAGACCGTGATATGCCATTGTGGGCTCCGGGGATCCCGATAATCTGCTTACAGTGTCCCTATCAGACAAGATAAGTGGCTTCTGTATGTAATAGCTTTTTGTCAGACACATGACTTTTAAGGGCAATTTGGGGCCTTTTGATTTGAACCGAAATTATTCAGACCAAATTGAATCTGCCGGACAACTTGACCAAATTGGACCCAAAATTAATTTTGGGAAATTTGGTCCTTTCTTGTCCTTTCTTACCTCTCCTGTCAGCATATTACCACCTTTTCAAATGAACATGATTTTGCAGTAGACTGTCATGAGATTTCTATCATATAAGTCTATGTTTGTACATAAATATAAAAGCTTCTGATCTCTCTGAGACATTGGATTTTACACTGATGGCAAGCAAGTAGTTAACAGTGAGTTGAAATCAGTCTTTGTTGTCTTCATAAAAGGAGAGAACAGAAGTAGGACAGATAGTTTTTGACCTTGGGAAATAAATTACCTAAAGGAGAGAGACACCTTGTATAGCAAGGGCTCTTAGGAGATGAGTTAAAGTCTTAGTGATTAGCGTTTCCTCTTCACTTCCTCAAACAGCTTTTATGCTAATTACAGCTACCAAGCACCTATCGTTGCCCACTAAGTCTGAACACACATCACTTATGTAATTTGTGTGAGAGAATCCTCAATGGAAAGGCAACGTTTTAATGGAATGGGATAATAATTGCTTAATAGTTAGACCTTTGAAGTCAAATCTCTTACTATGGTTCTAATGCAGTTGTCTGACACTCTCTGTTTTAGAAATACTGTATATATACAGTGATCTTTAGATTAACTCTCTATAAATCGTCCTATTTTACTAAACACAAGTTGCTGCTATGACAACTCATAAGGATTTATTTAGTACATTTGTAGCACTAGGGGTAATATTTATCAATGCTTTAAAGCTACGCATTACATATTTGCACCATAGTTTGTGACTTTTTGAGCCTTTCAACACTTTAAAGGGGCAGGGTTTAATGGGAGGAGCAGAACCTCCAAATCCCTCTGGATTTACTATAATTTACGCCATAATCTAGCATAAACTATAACTCGAGTCCATGCCAGCCAATAACTGATATAGATTTATTTGTGGCACAAGGAGGGCCAGACACATGCCTAATTTATTACTAGGCAGACACGTGCAACTTTAGCTCACATGAGATCAAGACTGATGTAGGAAATGCAAATCTTAATAAATCTCCCTCTTGGTGAATGTACTTTCATTATGTGTGCTATGAAAAGTAAAGCTGCCATCCACTTCTCTAGAATATCTCCCCATACTTGCATAAAGGGAGTATAGGTAATACTGCTCTCAAAAGGTCCAGTTAGATAAAGGGTCCAAAGTTTCCCACCTGCTGCCCACAGGACACTACATGATAGGTAATAATCTTTACTTTATTCCCAACCAATAATCTTCTTTTCACCTATGTGTAAATGTATAGCTTCCAATCAGTATTTTGTCTCCCATCTTCCTCCATGGATTCATTAAATATACTGCAAGGCTACAAATAGATCATATTATTCCCCTTCATTTCAAAATCAGAGGGTCACTGTGCTTGAGAAAACCAGATCTAGTAAGATTAAAGGTGGAGATTAATAGACAATGACCCATGGGGAATGGATATTTTTGGTGTCAGCCCTATAACCATGTAACACACCATATTATAATTGGTGAGTAGCTGGTTAGTCCCAATTAAAAAAGAGAAATCATAGGCCTCATTTATTAAAACTAACAATGTTTTTGCCAGTCTACTCTGAAAAAAATTTAGTTTCATTATTGAGATGAGCAAACCACTTCAGATTTGTTTCAGGTCCAGTTCACCGAATTTTTGGTTTGGGCCAAACCAAAGTTGCTCTAATTCCCCTGAAAGTTGGTATATAACCCACTCTAGCCTCCTAGGACTTTTTAGGAAAACTGGTTATCTATTTTAGTTTATTTTTATAATTTTTTTATGGGGAACAGGTTATGCATCTGAGACTGTCCAAAGTTTAGGTAGACTTGAATCTGAGCTTTCGGACAGGAGCTGTTGGTGTGCTGACTGGCCTCAGCCTGGCAAGGCACATGGAAAAACTGCTCCATCATGTTGAGGAGAATGAAATGATGGCTGCTGCTGTGGCTTCTTCTGCTGGTGGGGTAAAGAGGGGGTGATTCTGCAAGAGGGGCCTCTCTTTCAAACATGCTGGAGGCAGGCACCTGCTCACCATAAGCTGCAGCAAACTGTGTACACAATGTTTCCTAGTAATAATGTAATTTGGCCTCCTTTCTGTGACAGGAGAACATTCCCCGATTTTGCCTTGGTAGATAGGGTCAAAAAGCATGGCTATCCAGTAATCATCAGACTGCTTGACATCAATGATACATCTGTCACTGGGTAAGCAAGTGAGCATACAGGTAGTCATTCTGGCCAGCGTTCCCGAGGAGCTAGTTCTTTCCGGCTCCGTACCCCAGTGAGACAATTGGGTGTCTCGGCCCGTGTTACTATCATCATTATCATCATCATCCTCTTGCTCCTCCACCTCCAAATCCTCCTCCTCTTGCAGTGGCAGCTCCCCATATTCATCATCCTCCTCCTCCATGGTAGACTCCCGTTGTGTGTCCCCAACTGCTAGAAGGACACAAAGAAGTATCAGCTGCTCTTCTTCCACTATTGTCCCCTGCTGCATGAGCATCCTTTCTAAGATAAATATCAGAGGGATGACATTGTTCATGCCGTAGTTGTCCTTGCTGACAAACTTTGTGGCCTTTTCAAAGGGCTTCAGCACCAGATAGGTGTCCAATGAGTGGCCATTGCCTGACCTCGAAGCAACACATGTTCCCTGCTGGTGAGGCTGTCTGGTAAATGACAAAATTGTTCATGGAATTCCACTGCTCATGCAGACGCTCAAGCATGTGCAATGTTGAATTCAAGCAAGTTAGCATATCACGGATTAAGCAGTGTATAGGCTGGCTTTTCTATCACTGAAGGTCCAGGGGAGCATTCCTCATCACATAAGAGTGGCTGAAGTGCTTGGACAGTCTCCTGAACGTTGCCAGCACCTTGCGTAAGCCTATTTAGATAGTGTTGCACCACTAGGTTGATTACGTGCACCATGCAGGGAACATGTGTTATTTCACCCAGGTTTAGGGTGGCCAGGATGTTGCACATACTGTTGCTGACCACTTTGCATAGTTGGATTCGGCGGGGTGACAACCAGATGGATTTTTGTTGCTTAATGTACTTGAGCAACTGCTCACCGGTGTGGCTACTCTCTCCCAGGCCGATCAGCTCCAACATGGCGTGGCAAAACTTGACACATATGATAGGAAAGAAGGGGTAGTTCAAGCTACTCTGTACCCTGCTGCTGTTGAGGATGGAAGCGTGTCCATGGAGGAGGAGGCGGATAAGTGACTGCTGTGGCAGCCAGGTCAACACAATTGTGGAGGTTTCAAAAGGACCTAGCCTCGTAGCTGTGATGCTGCCTTGCCGCTGCTGGAAAAAAAAACATTGAACCAATGGGCCATGAAAGACATCTAATGTTCCTGCCCGTAAGAGTTGCTCCAGGTGTCCATCATGGGGAATAGCCCACGTTGTCTGCCACATGAGAGTAGGCAGGGATGGCTTTTTGGGAGAAATAATGGCTACTAGGAATTTCCCAGCGAGGCTGAATGCTGAAATCATTAGCTCCTTAAAGGCAGCAGAATCGACTAAATGGTATGGCAGCAACTGCATCACCCGTAACTTGGCCAGGTGGTAATTAAGCTTGCGGACAATTGGATTTCTGGGCGCATAGAGTTGTTTCCTGGCCACATATTCTGTTATCTATAGCGGAAAATGGAGTGGACAAGAAGGAGTCTGAGCGGGAGGAGCAGAAAGGGATGATGATAATATGAAAGACACCGTACTGCCCGTATATGTGCCTTGGCTGGAGCAAGGGGGACCAGGAGAAGGAGGGAACTCTTGCTGCAGTGGCTGGCTGCCACCTCTATTTGCTCACGGGATAGGGTGAGGCCACTTCATGTGGTTCAATAGAGCTGTGATGCCTACATTTGTATTTGCCTGCCCATGTCTTATTTTGCTCTTGCACAGCTTGCACAAGGCAATCCTTTCGTCTTTCGGCAGTGTGGAGAAAAAATGCCAGATAGGTGATATTCGGGCAGCAGACGTAGAGGCAGCCAAGGTAGGCTTAGCTCTGGCATGTTTTAAGCCTAACCCACCCACACCATCAGCGGCATAACTAGATCCCAAAGCAGGAGGCCCTGGCTGTTCTTTGGGAGGTACGTGGCCTCTGCTCTTTATTGCTGCTACCAGCACCCAGATCCGGCTCCCAGGTCCTGTCCAGCACACAATTGTCATCAGAGTCCTCACCCTCCCTTTCAAATCTTTCAGACTGTGGCATATCATGGTGGTTTATTTCCTCCCCCCTCCCCTGCTCTTCTCCGACTACCACTGTTGCTATCCCCCAACGCCAGTAGCGCGGCAACAGGTGCCTACCACAACACGGCCATGACTGGGGTTTTCAGCCTCTATCTCCTCATCAGGGCAGTACAAACAGTTACTGCTATCACACAAGTCATCAACAGGGAGAGTCACTTGACTATATGCTGTAGGGCGTGGTGGGGTTTTCTTATCACTTCTTAGGAAAAAGAAAAGCACCACACCAGGAGGGGGCAGTGAAGACTGAGAGGACTCCACTGAAAGCCTTCTTTAGGGCTGCAAGGAGGAGGAGCAGGAGGAAGGCTGTGTCTTGTGGCTCCACGGCAGTGTCGGATTCTGAAGTCACCTCCACGTCATCCTGCTGTGACTGAGAGGAGGAGTGAGCCATCCAATTCACAACCATAGGCCTCCCTAGCATTGCGGTTGACGCTAGGCAGGCTCATTACTGTCGCGGCCTGCTACTGGGCGTGAGGAGTGACCCGGGGGGCCGGGAAGAGGGTTAAGTAACCTACATGAGGTGACCGGGCATTGGTGGGGTCATTATAGGGGTTGGATAACCCCTTTAATTAAACAATCCCTCAAAAATACAAATTTTAATCGTGTGGATGTAGAGTAAAAGGAAACAGACGATTGAGGCCTGACGATCAAATTCATGCTAACACTCACAGGTTCTGCTGTGCTATGTTGTGTATTGTTGTAGTAATCATGTATATATGCCAGTATATATAAAATTCAATAACCCCCCACCCAAAAGCACTAATATTTTGTTCTCCATCACTTTTTCGAACTAAAACAAAAAAAATAAATTAAATATGTGAGATGACCTGACACAGACATCTAAGGCTACTTTCACACTAGCGTTTTAGTTTTCTGGCATTGAGATCCGTCATAGGGGCTCAATAGCGGGAAAAAAGTGCTTTTGTTTTGTCCCCATTCATTGTCCATGGGGACAAAGTTGAAAAGAACGGAATGCTCCAAAATGCATTCCGTTCCGTTTAGTTGCGTTCCCATACCGGAGACATGTTGCGGTTTGCTTTCCGTCCTGTGATGCGGAGCAAGATGGATCCGGCATGACCCCCAATGCATGTCAATGGGAACGGATCAGTTTTCTCTGCCACAATCTGCCACAATCAAAAACGGATCCGTCGTCCATTGACTTCAATGGAGTTCATTACGGCTCCGTCTTGGCAATGTTAAAGATAATACAACCGGATCTGTTCATAATAGTTATTATCAACTATTATCAGTAACAGAAGCGTTTTTGATTAACCCTGCTGGATCCAGTAAAAATGTTAGTGTGAAAGTAGCCTAACTAGTACACTATATGCTGTGCTAGATTAATGGTAGAACACGTGTTGTACAGTTTTCCCTTATTCCAACCCCCACCTGACCCAAAAGTAAGGATTTCTGTCAAAATGAGGAAAAAAATAAAACTGTGTCCCTGCAGGTAGCTGCTTTTGAGGTTTGCAGCAGCTGCAGTCCTGCTTAGAGGCACAGAAGCCACAGCTCCTTTCTTCTCACGCCCGGCTCACAACTTGCCTGCTTTTTCCTATTCTACACACACAGGGGGTCATTTATCAAGCTGAAGCACGACAAAATGACGTTCTACTCGTTCTGTTATGGCACCTTCCTGCCTACTGCAGCACTGATTGGCTCGCTCATTCAGGCTGCTGGCAGTCTTGGAGCCAATCAGCCCTACCCCCACTTCCGCTCACGGATATTTGAGAACCCTTATTCTTCCTCCCTAGTATTTTTTTCCCACTGACATGTGAACTAAAATGGCACTAAGCGTCATTTTAGTGGATTCATCTGAAACAAACCTGAAAATAGTTGGGTTCGTCTGCCGTCCGAAAATTTGCAAAATTTGGATCGAACTGGTTCTCTCATCCTTATTTCATTGTTATAAGGGAACATCTGGCACCGTACATTGCTGTCCCTGCAGGCCTTTCAATAGCAATGCACGTGTGGTAACATGGCTACATCTTAAAGGCACTGGTCTATGTCTGCTTATTGGTGCTTAGGCTGTGACTAATCCCCTACGACTGTATAAACCTGCTCAGATCTGCCACTCCATGTCTGAGTGACAAGGTTCTTTGAATTCCTTTAATTTGTGTCGCTTGCATTCAATCCACACTTATACCTGATTTGGCATCACTGCCTGCCCTGAGCTACAGTATATCTATCTTATCGGGTTCCTGTAGCCCTGACCTTGAAATTCGATCCAAATTTCAGGAAAAATTTGTTTTGCATTAAAGTCTAATTTCCTCACGCTTTGTGGTAACAAAATGGCTGCTGCACATGTTAGCACATGGAGCAAAGAACTCTTGGAACGAGGGATCACCCACAATGCCATGCATGCAGCCAGTCAGCAGCCAGCCATCCCCTGTGATGTCACAGCCCTATAAATAGCCTCAGCCATCTTGGATTCAGCCCTTTTCCACTGTACCTTGTGCAGGGAGTGAGTGATGTGACAGGCAGTAGGGACAGTGCTAGGAAAGACTTTATTGTGCTGAAAAAACTATTTAGAAGTTCAGGGAAAGATTATTCATAGCGTAGGGAAAGGATAGGGAGCTACTACAGTCATTTACGGGATGTATTAGTAGGAAATATATGTACTTCCGTTTAGCCATTCTGCAGTGAATTTAGATTGTTATATATATACAGTTGCAAGAAAAAGTATGTGAACCCTTTGGAATGATATGGATTTCTGCACAAATTGGTCATAAAATGTGATCTGATCTTCATTTAAGTCACAACAATAGACAATCACAGTCTGCTTAAACTAATAACACACAAAGAATTAAATGTTACCATGTTTTTATTAAACACACCATGTAAACATTCACAGTGCAGGTGGAAAAAGTATGTGAACCCCTAGACTAATGACATCTCCAAGAGCTAATTGGAGTGAGGTGTCAGACAACTGGAGTCCAATCAATGAGATGAGATTGGAGGTGTTGGTTACAGCTGCCCTGCCATATAAAAATCACATACCTGTACTGGGTTTGCTTTTCACAGGGTTTGCCTGATGTGAATGATGCCTCGCACAAAAAAGCTCTCAGAAGACCTACGATTAAGAATTGTTGACTTGTATAAAGCTGGAAAGGGTTATAAAAGTATCTCCAAAAGCCTTGCTGTTCAGCGGTCCACGGCAAGACAAATTGTCTATAAATGGAGAAAGTTCCGCACTGCTGCTACTCTCACTAGGAGTGGTCGTCCTGTAAGGATGACTGCAAGAGCACAGCGCAGACTGCTCAATGAGGTGAAGAAGAATCCTAGAGTGTCAACTAAAGACTTACAGTCTCTGGCATATGCTTACATCCCTGTTAGCGAATCTACGATACGTAAAACACTAAACAAGAATGGATTTCATGGGAGGATACCACAGAGGAAGCCACTGCTGTCCAAAAAAAAACATTGCTGCACGTTTACAGTTTGCACAAGAGCACCTAGATGTTCCACAGCAGTACTGGCAAAATATTCTGTGGACAGATGAAACCAAAGTTGAGTTGTTTGGAAGAAACACACAACACTATGTGTGGAGAAAAAGAGGCACAGCACACCAACATGAAAACCTCATCCCAACTGTGAAGTATGGTGGTGGGGACATCATGGTCGGGGTCTGGACGGATTGCTATCATCAAAGGAAAAATGAATTCCCAAGTTTATCAAGACATTTTGCAGGAGAATTTAAGGCCATCTGTCCACCAGCTGAAGCTCAACAGAAGATGGGTGTTGCAACAAAACAACGACCCAAAGCATAGAAGTAAATCAACAACAGAATAGCTTAAACAGAAGAAAATATGCCTTCTGGAGTGGCCCAGTCAGAGTCCTGATCTCAACCGATTGAGATGCTGTGGCATGACCTCAAGATAGTGATTCACACCAGACATCCCAAGAATATTGCTGAACTGAAACAGTTCTGTAAAGAGGAATGGTCAAGAACTACTCCTGACCGTTGTGCACGTCAGACCTGCAACTACAGGAAGTTATTGCTGCCAAAGGAGGTTCAACCAGTTATTAAATCCAAGGGTTCACATACTTTTTACACCTACACTGTGAATGTTTACATGGTGTGTTCAATACAACATGGTAACATTTTAACATTTAATTCTTAGTTTGTTATTAGTTTAAGCAGAATGTGATTGCTTATTGTTGTGACTTAGATGAAGATCAGACCACATTTTATGACCAATTTGTGCAGAAATCCATATCATTCCAAATGGTTCACATACTTTTTGTTGCAACTGTATATACAGTGGGGGAAATAATTATTTGACCCCTCACTGATTTTGTAAGTTTGTCCAATGACAAAGAAATGAAAAGTCTCAGAACAGTATCATTTCAATGGTAGGTTTATTGTAACAGTGGCAGATAGCACATCAAAAGGAAAATCGAAAAAATAACTTTAAATAAAAGATAGCAACTGATTTGCATTTCATTGAGTGAAATAAGTATTTGAACCCTCTAACAAAAAAAGACTTAATACTTGGTGGAAAAACCCTTGTTTGCAAGCACAGAGGTCAAACGTTTCTTGTAATTGATGACCAAGTTTGCGCACATTTTAGGAGGAATGTTGGTCCACTCCTCTTTGCAGATCATCTCTAAATCCCTAAGGTTTCGAGGCTGTCTCTGTGCAACTCTGAGCTTGAGCTCCCTCCATAGGTTTTCGATTGGATTAAGGTCCGGAGACTGACTAGGCCACTCCATGACCTTAATGTGCTTCTTCTTGAGCCACTCCTTTGTTGCCTTTGCTGTATGTTTTGGGTCATTGTCGTGCTGGAACACCCATCCACGACCCATTTTCAGTTTCCTGGCAGAGGGAAGGAGGTTGTCGCTCAGGATTTCACGATACATGGCTCCGTCCATTTTCCCGTTTATGCAAATAAGTTGTCCTGTGCCCTTAGCAGAAAAACACCCCCAAAGCAAAATGTTTCCACCCCCATGCTTGACGGAGGGGACGGTGTTTTGGGGGTCATAGGCAGCATTTTTCTTCCTCCAAACACAGCGAGTTGAGTTAATGCCAAATAGCTCTATTTTGGTCTCATCAGACCACAGCACCTTCTCCCAGTCACTCTCTGAATCATTCAGGTGTTCATTGGCAAACTTCAGACGGGCCTGCACATGTGCCTTCCTGAGCAGGGGGACCTTGCGAGCCCTGCAGGATTTTAATCCATTGCGGTGTAATGTGTTTCCAATGGTTTTCTTGGTGACTGTGGTCCCTGCTAATTTGAGGTCATTAACTAACTCCTCCCGTGTAGTTCTAGGATGCTTTTTCACCTTTCTCAGAACCATTGACACCCCACGAGGTGAGATCTTGCGTGGAGCCCCAGAGCGAGGTCGATTGATGGTCATTTTGTGCTCCTTCCATTTTCGAACAATCGCACCAACAGTTGTCACCTTCTCTCCCAGCTTCTTGCTAATGGTTTTGTAGCCCATTCCAGCCTTGTGCAGGTCTACAATTTTGTCTCTGACATCCTTGGACAGCTCTTTGGTCTTTCCCATGTTGGAGAGTTTGGAGTCTGCTTGATTGATTGATTCTGTGGACAGGTGTCTTTTATACAGGTGACTAGTTAAGACAGGTGTCCTTAATGAGGGTGACTAATTGAGTAGAAGTGTCTAACCACTCTGTGGGAGCCAGAACTCTTAATGGTTGGTAGGGGTTCAAATACTTATTTCACTCAATGAAATGCAAATCAGTTGCTATCTTTTATTTAAAGTTATTTTTTCGATTTTCCTTTTGATGTGCTATCTGCCACTGTTACAATAAACCTACCATTGAAATGATACTGTTCTGAGACTTTTCATTTCTTTGTCATTGGACAAACTTACAAAATCAGTGAGGGGTCAAATAATTATTTCTCCCACTGTATATATATATATATATATATATATATTTTTTTTTTGGGTGTATTAATAGGAAAAAAAATACATCTTCATTGCCGTTCTGCGGTGAAGTTACATTGTACTACAGCCATTTACGGGGTGTATTAATAGAAAATATATGTATATCCTATTAGCCGTTCTGCATTGAATTTAGATTGTTATATATTTTTTTGGGGGGTGTATTAATAGGAAAAAAATACGCCTTAATTGCCGTTCTGCTGTGAAGTTACATTGTACTACAGCCATTTACGGGTATATTAATAGGAAATACACGTACAGTATGTCCTATTTGTCGTTCTGCGGTGAATTTACATAGTTATACATTTTTTTGGGGGGTGTATTAATAGGGAAAAAATACGTTTTAATTGCCGTTCTGCAGTGAAGTTACATTGTACTACAGCCATTTACGTGGAGTATTAATAGGAAATATACGTATGTCCTATTAGCTGTTCTGTGGTGAATTTACATTGTTAAATTTTTTTGGGGGTTGTATTAATAGGAAACAAAAATATGTCTTAATTGCCGTTCTGCAGTGAAGTTACATTGTACTACAGCCAGATAGGGGGTATTTTAAAAGGAAATATACGTATGTCCTATGTCACGAACCAGCAGGTGTGAACCCACTGTGCCACGTGTCCTACCTCCTCTAAAGGCGTTCTCTAAGTGAACCCCTCGATCTTCACATTACCCTTGATGGTGAGGATAGACTTTCCGGAGAGGAACACCAGGTCACTACCTCTTGAGGATGATAGGCACACGAGGCAGATGGTCCAGGCAGACCAGGAGGTACCTGAGAAAGGTACCAGAGGTACAGGCATTGTCAGCAAGCTGAGTCATTACCAGGATCAACAGTGCAGGACCGAAGGATTAGGCAGAGGCGAAGGCAACAGTGAAGGACCAAAGGATTAGGCAGAGGCGAAGTCAGACAGGTAATAGGTCACGGCAGGCGGCACAGGTAAAGGTCAGGCAATCCAGGTGGGTAACAGGAGAGTCAAGGCAAGCAGGCAGGGATCAAACAGGTAGCAGAGTCCAGGAATACAAGTATGAGTCAGGAACACAGGAACATAAGCGGATATCAGGAATCTTAGCAGGACACAAGGACCTTGACACTGAGACATCTGTAAGGGGCTGAGCCACTTATATATGTGCAGGAGGGCTAGGATTGGAGGCGAGGTCACATGATCCAATCAGGGCCAGTTTTAAACAAAATGTGGCCCTGGGCAGAATCAAAAGTGGGGCCCCAAATCTTGTAATAATATGCTAAAAACACAGTCCGACATCCGACACCTGACACCCCCGCCAATCAGCTGTTTGAGCAGACGGCGCATGCAGTTCGCTGCTGCTGTCCCATAGACATACAGCGGTGAGCAAAAAGAGAGAAGGGAGACGCCACGTGCACACAGCGCACACCATCTCCTCAAATAGCTGATCAGCATGGGGTGCCGGGTGCCCTTACAGTACCCTAGTAGTAATAATATAACCATAATGTCCCCCTGTAGTACCCCCCACTAGTTCCAATATATAATGCTCCCACCCATAGTGCCCCCGTAGTGCAAGTATGTATATAATGCTCCTCTATTCCTCCCCAGTAGTGCCAGGTATATATAATGATCTCCTTCCCCCCTTTCCTGGTGCCCCCAGCAGTGCGGACATTTAGTATAAAAAAAATAAACACCTCACTCCCGTTTTCCCCCGCCGCTGTCTACGATGCAGACCACAGTTTTATCTGTGGCTTGTGTTGCTGCGTCCTGATGAATGCGGTCCCAATGTCATCCCCACTCCTGCTCCGGGTCTCACGTGATGGCATCATCATGCGAGACTCAGTGCAGGAGGTTGCGTTGATGTCATTGCGGCTTCTTTCGCTGTTCTAATGCCTCACATGAGGTCTAGCGACCTAAGGCTTGTGAAGTTGGACAGCCATGAGTGTGCCCCCCTTTATGGGTAGCGAAGTGGTGCCCTAGGCGGATGACTACCCTTGCCTATCCATTGTCCCGGCCCTAATGCAGAGCACATTACTGTAGGAGGAAAAACAGGAGAGGACTATAACTCCCAGCATGTCTAATCTATTATTATTTAATATCAGAGCACATTACAGGGGGACGTATAAGAGGATGGGACTACAACTCCCAGCATATCCAAGCCGTTATTATGTAATATAAGAGTAAATTATAAGAGGAGGTATAAGAGGAGAGGACTACAATTCCCAGCATATCCAGGGTATTGTAATGTACCCTTATATCACATAATAATGGCCTGGACATGCTGAGGGTTGTAGTCTTCTCTTGTTATACCTCCTCTTGTAATGTACTCTGATATTACCTAACAAGCTGGACATGCTGGGAGTTTTAGTCCTCTGCTCATAGCTCATCTTGTAATGTACTCTGATATTATATAACAGGAGGTATAAGAGGAGAATAATACAACTCTCAGCACTTCCCTGGCACTTACATTGAATCCTTCACTTCTTCCCATTAATCACAGGTCTTTTTCTACATTACTTTGGAACTGGGGAACTGGAATTAGTAATGTGTGAGGAGGACTATAACATAGTGGGAATAACAGAAACATGGCTGGATGATAGCTTTGACTGGGCAGTTAATGTACAAGGTTACAGTCTGTTTAGAAAGGATCGTCAAAACCAGAGAGGAAGGGGGGTATGCCTTTATGTAAAGTCCTGTCTAAAGCCCACACTCCGGAAAGATATAAGTGAGGGACATGAACATGTGGGTAGAGATTGGTTAGAGATACATGGAGCTAAAAACAATAATAAACTACTAATAGGAGTTTACTATAAACCACCTAATATACCAGAGTCCACATAAAATCTACTACTAAATGAGATAGACAAGGCGGCAAATCATAATAAGGTGGTTATTTGTCATGGTCTTACCTGCTTGCTGCTCTCCTTCGTTTGACATGTGCTGGCGGCCATCTTGGGTCCTGGGTTTCTTGTAGCCTTCCACCCTGCGGCTCCTCCTTCCCCTGGGAGGAGCTGGATGCCTAGCTCATATATATAGGAGGTCTGTGGCTTCAGTTCCTTGCTTGGTCCTCTTGTGTTCACATGCTTCTAAGACTGCTGCTGCTTCTGGTTCCTGATCCTGGCTTCGTCTGACTACCCTGCTGGTTCCTGATCCTGGCTTCGTCTGACTACCCTGCTGGTTCCTGATCCTGGCTTCGTCTGACTACCCTTCTGGTTCCTGACCTCTGGCTTCGCAAAGACTCTGCTCGGTTTCACCATCCGTTTGGACTTTTGCTTTACAGCTTTATTTTCAATAAAGCCTTCTTATTTTCACTTATCTCTTGTTGTACGTCTGGTTCATGGTTCCGTGACATTAGGACCAAGCCATGAATTCTGACGGTACAGGGCCATCCTCGCTACCCACGCTGGTTGCCAGACTTGATCAGCAGGATCACCTGTTGGGTCTGTTCGCTGTGGCGTTGCAAACCCTGCTTGAACGCACGGCTCATTTCGCTCCTGTTGCCGATGGGTCGGTTGTCGCTCCTGGGCTCGCTCCTACTGCCGCTCCGGTTGTTGCGCCAGAGTCTACCCCGACACCTGTTGTTGCGCCTGCGGTGTTTCGGGGTATGACCGGTTCTGCCCCTCTTCCACAGCGCTTTGGGGGAGAGCCAACTCAGTGCCGAGGTTTCCTTAACCAGGTGGGCATTTATTTCGAGTTGCTGCCACATGCCTTTCCTACTGAGAGATCAAAGGTGGGCTTCTTGATCTCGCTGCTCTCGGACAAGGCCTTGGCCTGGGCCAGCCCTTTATGGGAGAACAACAATCCGGTGGTTGCCGAGTTTTCCGGTTTTGTTGCTTCTCTTCGGAAGGTATTCGATGTGCCGGCTCGTGCTGCCTCTGCTGCGAAGCTCCTTATGTCCATCAGACAGGGTTCACGATCCGTAGCTGAATACGCCATTGAGTTTCGTACCCTGGCAGCAGAGGTGGGCTGGAATAATGAGGCTCTGGTCGCTGCTTTCTCTCATGGTCTCTCGGATGCCTTGAAGGATGAGGTTGCAGCTAAGGACCTACCAGTTGAGCTCGAGTCTCTTATTTCTTTCCTGATTTTGATTGACACCAGACTCAGGGAGAGACCTTCCTTTAAGGAGAACCTGCGGAGGTCTTCTAACAGATTGGTGCCTACGTTTGCTGTCCCACCCGTGCCTCCCTCTCCTCCCACGCCTCCTGGGGATGAATTGTCTGGGGGTGAACCCATGCAGCTGGGGTTTGCTCGCCTGTCCGAGGGGGAGAGGGCACTCCGGAGACGCGAGGGCCGATGCATGTACTGTGGTCTCGGTGGGCATTTTCGGTTGGCATGTCCGAACCGTCCGGGAAACGCTCGTACCCTGAGATCCTGTCGGGGGCAGATCTTGGGTGGAGTCTCCTCGTCCCCGGTTTCCCGTGTTGACAAACCACTGATCACTGTTGTCCTCTCCTGGGTCGGGGGCTCGGTGACGACCCAGGCGTTGGTGGACTCTGGTGCTGGTGGTTTGTTCATTGATAGTGTGTTCGCTGCCGCCAATTCCATTCCTCTGCAGGCTCGAGGTTCCCCACTGGCTCTTGAGGCGATAGACGGCAGACCCCTTCTGCCGCCACACGTGACTCATGAGACCCTTCCAGTGGGGATAGCCATTGGTGCCGTTCACAGAGAGTCGGTCTGCCTCCAGGTTATTTCGTCTCCACACTACTCGGTGGTCTTGGGGTACCCCTGGCTCCAGAAGCATAATCCGACTTTCGATTGGAGATCGGTCGAGATCCTCTCGTGGTCACCGCAGTGTGGGGCTAGTTGCATCCATGGGTCTGTCAAGTTGCTGTGTACTTCCTCGGACTCTCTGTTGCCTCCTGAATACGAGGAGTACCGGGATGTATTCGATAAGGTGCGCGCGGTTGCCCTACCTCCGCACCGCCCATACGATTGTGCCATAGAGTTACAATCTGGTGCCGTTCCTCCTCGTGGCAAAGTCTATCCACTGTCGGTAGCGGAGAATGAGGCCATGGAGGAGTACGTGAGGGAGGCGCTTTCACGCGGACACATTCGCAAATCTTCGTCCCCGGCAGGGGCTGGATTTTTCTTTGTGAAAAAGAAGGGCGGTGAGTTGAGGCCTTGCATCGATTACAGGGGTCTCAATCGCATCACGATCAAGAACGCTTACCCGATACCCTTGATTTCCGAGCTGTTCGATCGCCTTAAAGGGGCCACGGTCTTTACCAAACTCGACCTGAGGGCGGCATATAACCTGGTAAGGATCAAGGCGGGCGATGAGTGGAAGACCGCGTTTAACACCAGGACCGGTCATTACGAATCCTTGGTTATGCCCTTTGGGTTGTGCAATGAGCCCGCTGTCTTTCAGGAATTCATCAACGATGTTTTCCGTGACCTGTTGCAGCAGTGTGTGGTAGTCTATTTGGATGACATCTTGGTATATTCTGAATCCATGGAGGCCCACATTCTGGATGTCAGACGAGTGTTGCAACGGTTACGAGAGAACAAGCTGTTCGGTAAGCTTGAGAAATGCGAATTTCACCGATCCCAGGTAACCTTCTTAGGTTACATCATTTCCGCTGAGGGGTTCTCCATGGATCCTGAGAAGGTTTCGGCTGTCTTACAGTGGCCCCAGCCCAGTGGTCTTCGTTCCCTGCAGCGCTTTTTGGGCTTCGCCAATTATTATCGGAAGTTCATCAGGGACTTTTCCATGCTGGCCAAGCCTCTCACGGATCTGACCAGGAAGGGCAGTAATTCCCAGGTCTGGCCGCTCGAGGCCATCCGAGCTTTTGAGGCCCTAAAGTCCGCCTTTGTGTCGGCTCCGATTCTGTCGCATCCCAACCCTGGGTTGCCCTTTGTCCTCGAGGTGGACGCGTCTGAGACGGGAGTAGGCGCCCTTCTGTCTCAGCGTAGAACACCAGAGGGTCCTCTGCTTCCTTGTGGGTTTTACTCCCGGAAACTGTCTTCCGCGGAGTGCAACTATCAGATTGGTGACAGGGAGTTATTGGCCATCGTGCAGGCCCTTAAAGAATGGAGGCACTTGCTCGAGGGTTCGGTGGTTCCGGTTCTCATCCTGACGGACCACAAGAATCTGACCTACCTTTCTGAGGCCAAGAGATTGACACCACGTCAGGCCAGATGGGCTCTGTTCTTGTCACGTTTTAATTACGTGGTCTCCTACCTACCCGGTTCCAAGAACATCAGGGCGGATGCCTTATCACGGCAGTACTCCGAGCTGTCCAGGGAGGAGTCGATTCCGACTTCGGTCATACCTCCGAATCAGATCCTGGCCGCCATTCGCACCAGCCTGACCTCTCCCCTGGGTGAGCAGATTTTGGCGGCTCAATCTGGTGCTCCCTCTGGGAGACCCAACGGCAGATGTTTTGTGCCTGAGGAGTTGCGCACTCGGTTGTTGCGAACCTACCATAACTCCAAGACCGCGGGGCATCCTGGAAAGAATCAGCTGTCCTGGGCTGTTTCACGTCTGTTCTGGTGGCCTTCCCTACGTTCCGACATCGCCGCATATGTAGCGGCATGCTCCGTTTGTGCCCAGAGTAAGTCCCCTCGGCACCTTCCGTTGGGCCTTCTGCAACCCATAGCCACCGGGGAGCGCCCATGGTCACACCTGGGGATGGATTTCATTGTGGACCTCCCTGCATCCCGAGGCCATACGGTCATTCTCATGATTGTGGATCGGTTTTCCAAAATGTGCCACTGTGTTCCTCTCAAGAAGTTACCCTCTGCACAAGAGTTGGCCACGATTTTTGCCAGGGAGGTCTTCCGGTTGCACGGTTTGCCTAAGGAGATTGTGTCGGATCGGGGGAGTCAGTTTGTGTCCAGGTTCTGGCGCGCCTTTTGCTCCCAGTTGGGGATTCATCTCTCCTTCTCCTCGGCCTACCACCCTCAGTCCAATGGGGCCGCAGAACGATCCAATCAGGCCTTGGAGCAATATCTTTGTTGCTATGTCTCCGATCACCAAGACAATTGGGTTGACCTCCTGCCTTGGGCTGAGTTTGCCAGGAACACGGCGGTGAACTCTTCCTCTGGGACGTCTCCCTTCATGGCCAATTATGGGTTCCAACCTGCCGTGTTACCGGAGGTATTCTCTCCCCAGGATATTCCGGCTGTGGAGGATCACCTTTCCGTCCTACGTGCTTCTTGGGTACAGATCCAGAAGTCCCTTGAGGTCTCTGCGCAGCGCCAGAGATTCCAGGCTGATCGCAGACGAGCGCCTGCTCCTTCCTACCAGGTCGGAGACCGTGTATGGTTGTCCACCCGCAACCTCAACCTTCGAGTGCCCACTCCCAAGCTGGCGCCTCGCTTTGTTGGTCCCTTCCGAGTGCTTCGCAGGGTAAACCCGGTAGCCTATGCCCTTGCGCTTCCTCCTGGCATGCAGATCTCCAACGTGTTTCATGTCTCCCTGTTGAAACCACTGGTGTGTAATCGTTTCACTTCCTCGGTTCCTCGGCCTCGTCCGGTCCAAGTGGGCAATCGTGAGGAATATGAGGTGAGCAATATCCTGGACTCACGCCTGGTCCGCGGTCGGTTGCAGTTTTTGGTCCATTGGCGTGGTTATGGTCCAGAGGAGCGTTCCTGGGTTCCCTCCGCAGATGTCCATGCTCCTGCCTTGCTCCGAGCCTTCCACGCACGCTTCCCTCAGAAACCGTTTTGTGCTCCGCGGAGGAGGGGCCCTTGAGGGGGAGGTACTGTCATGGTCTTACCTGCTTGCTGCTCTCCTTCGTTTGACATGTGCTGGCGGCCATCTTGGGTCCTGGGTTTCTTGTAGCCTTCCACCCTGCGGCTCCTCCTTCCCCTGGGAGGAGCTGGATGCCTAGCTCATATATATAGGAGGTCTGTGGCTTCAGTTCCTTGCTTAGTCCTCCTGTGTTCACATGCTTCTAAGACTGCTGCTGCTTCTGGTTCCTGATCCTGGCTTCGTCTGACTACCCTGCTGGTTCCTGATCCTGGCTTCGTCTGACTACCCTGCTGGTTCCTGATCCTGGCTTCGTCTGACTACCCTTCTGGTTCCTGACCTCTGGCTTCGCAAAGACTCTGCTCGGTTTCACCATCCGTTTGGACTTTTGCTTTACAGCTTTATTTTCAATAAAGCCTTCTTATTTTCACTTATCTCTTGTTGTACGTCTGGTTCATGGTTCCGTGACATTATTATAGGGGACTTCAACTACCCAGATATAGACTGGGAAACTGAAACTTGCATATCTCATAAAGGAAACAGGTTCTTGGCAATAACCAAAGACAATTACCTCTCCCAACTGGTTCAGGACCCGACTAGAGGGACGGCCATACTGGACTTAGTATTAACCAATAGGCCTGACAGAACAACAGATGTGCAGGTGGGGGACACCTGGGAAAAAGTGACCATAAAGTAATAACCTTCCAATTATCATTCAAAAGAGCGTTTCTACAGGGAGGAACAAAAATACCAAACTTAAAAAAAGCAAAATTTAGCCAACTAAGAGAGGCCATAGGCCTAACTAACTGGGACAAATTCCTCAAAAATAAAAATACAGCCACAAAATGGGATATTTTTAAAAGCATCCTAAAATCTCATTGTGAGAGGTACATACCGTATGGCAATAAAAGGTTAAGGAACAAAAAGAAATCAATGTACAGAAATAGAACTGTAAATAAAGCAATAAATGACAAAAAGAAAGCATATAAATACCTAAAACAGGAGGGTTGCACGGAAGCACTGAAAAACTATAAAGAAAAAAATAGAACATGTAAAAAATAAATAAAAATGGCCAAACTAGAGACCGAGAGATTATTTGCCAAAGAGAGTTAAACTAACCCTAAAATGTTCTTTAATTATATAGATGTTAAAAAGTATAAATCTGAAGGTGTCAGCCCTTTAAAGAGTAATGAGGAGGAAGTCGCAGAGATCGACAAGGAGAAAGCAAAGCTGTTAAATATTTTTTTCTCCAAAGCAATTCACTGAGGAAAATAAACTGTCAGATGAAATGCTGAATGTAAAAAATAAATTCCCCATTAAAAGTGTCCTCTCTGACCCAGGAAGAAGTACAACAGTGACTTAAAAATATTAAAATAGACAAATCGCCAGGACCGGATGGCAAACACCCCCGTATCCTAAGGGAATTAAGCAATGTCATAGCCAGACACTTATTTCTGCTAATTACAGACACTATACTGACAGTGAATGTCCCACAGGATTGGCGCATAGCAAATGTGGTGCTAATATTCAAAAACAGTCCAAAAACAGAGCCTGGAAACTATAGGCTGGTAAGTTTAACATCTGTTGTGGGTAAACTTTTTGAAGGTTTTCTAAGAGATGCTATCTTAGAGCATCTCAACAAAAATAAGCAAATAACACCATATCAGCATGGCTTCATGAGGGATCGGTCATGCCAAACGAATTTAATCCGTTTCTATGAGGAGGTAAGTTCTAGACTTGACAACGGTGAATCAATGGATGTCGTATATCTGGACTTCTCCAAAGCATTTGACACTGTACCACATAAAAGGTTAGTATATAAAATGAGAATGCTCGGACTGGGAGAAAACTTCTGTATGTGGGTAAGTAACTGGCTGAGTGATAGAAAACAGAGGGTGGTTGTTAACGCTACACACTCAGATTGGGTCACTGTCACTAGTGGGGTACCTCAGGGGTCAGTATTGGGCCCTATTCTCTTCAATATATTTATTAATGATCTTGTAGAAGGCTTGCATAGTAATGTATACATTTTCACAGATGACACTAAACTGTGTAAAGTAATTAACACTGAAGAGGACAGTATACTACTACAGAGGGATCTGGTTCGATTACAGGCTTGGGCAGATAAGTGGCAGATAAGGTTTAACACTGACAAATGTAAAGTTATGCACATGGGAAGGAATAATGTACGTCACCCGTACATAGTAAATGGTAAAACACTCGGTAAGGGCCCTTTCACACTTGCGTTGTCCGGATCCGGCGTGTACTCCATTTGCCGGAATTACACGCCGGAAAAACGCAAGTGAACTGAAAGCATTTGAAGACGGATCCGTCTTCAAAATGCGTTCAGTGTTACTATGGCACCCAGGACGCTATTAAAGTCCTGGCTGCCATAGTAGTAGTGGGGAGCGGGGGAGCAGTATACTTACAGTCCGTGCGGCTCCCGGGGCGCTCCAGAATGACGTCAGAGCGCCCCATGCGCATGGATGACGTGATCCATGCGACACGTCATCCATGAGCGTGGGGCGCCCTGACGTCACTCTGGAGCGCCCGGGGAGCCGCACGGACAGTAAGTATACTGCTCCCCCGCTCCCCACTACACTTTACCATGGCTGCCAGGACTTTAGCGTCTTGGCAGCCATGGTAACCATTCAGAAAAAGCTAAACGTCGGATCCGGCAATGCGTCGAAACGACGTTTAGCTTAAGGCCGGATCCGGATTAATGTCTTTCAATGGGCATTAATTCCGGATCCGGCCTTGCGGCAAGTGTTTAGGATTTTTGGCCGGAGCAAAAAGCGCAGCATGCTGCGGTATTTTCTCCGGCCAAAAAACGTTCCGGTCCAGAACTGATGACATCCTGATGCATCCTGAACGGATTTCTCTCCATTCAGGATGCATTAGGATAAAACTGATCAGGATTCTTCCGGCATAGAGCCCCGACGACGGAACTCTATGCCGGAAGAAAAGAACGCAAGTGTGAAAGAGCCCTTACACTGACATGGAAAAGGATCTAGGAATTTTAATAAACAGCAAACTAAACTGCAAAAACCAGTGTCAGGCAGCTGCTGCCAAGGTCAATAAAGATAATGGGTTGCATCAACAGGGGCATAGATGCCCGTTATAAGAACATAGTCCTACCACTTTACAAATCGCTTGTCAGACCACACATGGAGTACTGTATACAATTCTCAGCTCCTGTAAACAAGGCAGATATAGCAGAGCTGAAGAGGGTCCATAGGAGGGCAAGTAAAGTAATAACTGGAATGGGGCAACTACAGTACCCTGAAAGATTATCAAAATTAGGGTTATTCACTTTAGAAAAAAGACGACTGAGGGGAGATCTAATTACTATGTATAAATATATCAGGGGTCAGTACAGAGATCTATCCCATCAGCTATTTATCCCCAGGACTGTGACTGTGATGAGGGGACATCCTCTGCGTCTGGAGGAAAGAAGGTTTGTACACAAACATAGAAGAGGATTCTTTACGGTAAGAGCAGTGAGACTATGGAACTCTCTGCCTGAGGAGGTGGTGATGGTGAGTACAATAAAGGAATTCAAGAGGGGCCTGGATGTGTTTCTGGAGAGTAATAATATTACAGGCTATAGCTACTAGAGAGTGGTTGTTGATCCAGGGAGATATTCTGATTGCCTGATTGGAGTCGGGAAGGAATTTTTATTCCCCTAAAGTGGAGAAAATTGGCTTTTACCTCACATTTTTTATTTTTGCCTTCCTCTGGATTAACTTGCAGGATGTTAGGCCGAACTGGATGAACAAATGTATTTTTTCGGCCTTATGTACTAGGTTACTATGTTACTTTACTTGAAAATGAAGTGAAAAGAAAATCACTGCAGCTCTCACCTACCACCTCCCAGTGGAGCACGGAAAATCAGACCCGGACTGAGTCAGGTGCAAAATACGAAAAATGGAATCCAGCTCCTCTGAATATAAAATGCTTTATTCGACTTCCATCAAATCCGACATCAAATAGGACACTTTGCTGTGACGCGTTTCGGGCTACAACATCTTAGCCCTTCATCAAGACAAACAAATAGACTTAAAAACATCCATTTTATACACAGGCAAGAGACATGCCCACTTGATTGAATAATCCTTACCACCTGGAATCAGCACCTGATGGCTGGTCAAATTTTGACAGAAGGAAAATTCAGTCAAGTGGAATGGAGACTCAATACAGATGAAAGATATATCATTTATATTGTAGGGTTAAATCATGCTTTTTATTCAATCCCTTTGGTATGCATGTTCCAAGATTAAACATTCAGTATGTCTCTCTACCTGAAAAGTTTCTGTCTGCGATCTCCCCCTCTAATTGGTATGGTAACTCTTTCAATACCCTGCACAAAAAACGCCTTTATGGTATCGCCTTTATGGACTATCGCAAAGTGTGAGGTGGCTGCTGATACATTTTGCGTTGAAATATGCGGGATATCACTCAAGTGTTTGCGAATTCTCACCTTGAGCTGGTTCATAGTACATCCCACATATTGCAAAGCGCAAATTCGACAAGTGATGACATACACAACATATTCTGTATTGCAATTGATATACACTCACCTAAAGAATTATTAGGAACACCTGTTCTATTTCTCATTAATGCAATTATCTAGTCAACCAATCACATGGCAGTTGCTTCAATGCATTTAGGAGTGTGGTCCTGGTCAAGACAATCTCCTGAACTCCAAACTGAATGTCAGAATGGGAAAGAAAGGTGATTTAAGCAATTTTGAGCGCGGCATGGTTGTTGGTGCCAGACGGGCCGGTCTGAGTATTTCACAATCTGCTTAGTTACTGGGATTTTCACGCACAACCATTTCTAGGGTTTACAAAGAATGGTGTGAAAAGGGAAAAACATCCAGTATGCACCAGTCCTGTGGGCAAAGATGCCTTGTGGATGCTAGAGGTCAGAGGAGAATGGGCCGACTGATTTCAAGCTGAAAGAAGAGCAACGTTGACTGAAATAACCACTCGTTACAACCGAGGTATGCAGCAAAGCATTTGTGAAGCCACAACACGCACAACCTTGAGGCGGATGGGCTACAACAGCAGAAGACCCCACCGGGTACCACTCATCTCCACTACAAATAGGAAAAAGAGGCTACAATTTGCACAAGCTCACCAAAATTGGACTGTTGAAGACTGGAAAAATGTTCCCTGGTCTGATAAGTCTCAATTTCTGTTGAGACATTCAAATAGTAGAGTCTGAATTTGGCGTAAACAGAATGAGAACATGTATCCATCCTCTGATGGCTACTTCCAGCAGGATAATGCACCATGTCACAAAGCTCGAATCATTTCAAATTGGTTTCTTGAACATGAGAATGAGTTCACTGTACTAAAATGGCCCCCACAGTCACCAGATCTCAACCCAATAGAGCATCTTTGGGATGTGGTGGAACGGGAGCTTCGTGCCCTGGATGTGCATCCCTTAAATCTCCATCAACTGCAAGATGCTATCCTATCAATATGGGCTAACATTTCTAAATAATGCTATCAGCACCTTGTTGAATCAATGCCACGTAGAATTAAGGCAGTTCTGAAGGCAAAAGGGGGTCCAACACCGTATTAGTATGGTGTTCCTAATAATTCTTTAGGTGAGTGTATTGTCGCAGTTCATGTGTACTGCTATTTGATGTGGATACAATGTTTTTACTAACTGACATACGAGAACAGCAAATACACTTTTTGCTTCCACATTTAAAATTGCCCTTTGTAGTTAGCCAAACTGGTTCACAAATAGTGTTCTCCGAAAATAAGCTGGGACTTACTTTTTGTCCAATAGTCGGTGCTTTCTTTGCTATGCATTTAATGCCTGCCTCTGCAATATCTCCCTAGCCCTCATCAAAACCTATGACTGGGAAATGTTTACGTAGAATGTTGCAGATAAGGGGATATTTAGCACTATAATTTGTAACAAAAGTCACAGGTTCACTCAAATTTCGAACACAAATTCGATCACATTTTCTTTTCTTATATATTTTCTTATGGATTTGTTTCATGCTCTTGGTTCGAGTAAACACAAGTGAATTTCTATCCATGATTATCGCATGTTCTCTCGCCTTGCGAATATTTTCCATCGAATATCCCCTAGTCTGCAACCTTGCTGAGATTTCAGAAGCTTCCCTTAGAAATAAATCCAGGGTGGATCATCATTTCCCATCTGGGGATATTTTTGGCCACATGAGGGGGATGACAGGATGATGCATGAAGCAGGGTATTGCCCGTGGTAGTTTTACGATGTGTACAAGTATAAACCCTATGGTTCCCCACAATGAGAGATCCAAGAATATGATAGAAGAAAAATCACTGACCATAGTGAGTTAAATGGAGGGGACACAGTTGTTTAAATACTCCACAAATAACATCAGATCTTTGACATCACCCTGCCATACCCACAGCATTTCATCAATAAAGCGCCCATACCATTTCATGGAAGTCGAATATGGGTTACTGTCCGAAAATAAAAAACAATTTTCTCACCACGCCATAAATACATTGGCCACAGAAGGAGAAAATTTTGCACCCATTGAAACTCCGGATAGTTGTAAATAATATGAACCATTAAACATAAAAAAAATTAAGTTTAAGTAAAAAATCTGTGCAAACACAAATAAAGTCACGGAGTTCCAGGGTGTAATTGCTGTACATATCCAGAAACCATTTTAAAGCTAAAATAGTCAAGTGGTGTGGAATGTTGGTATATAGTGAATTAATATCGGCAGTAACCATGTAAATTGATGGAAATTCTGGAGGACACTACATGTGTCTTTATATCCCGGTATAAGAGGCACAAAGGGTTGCAGCAGGGAATCGACCCATTCCGAAAGTTGTTCGGAATAAGACCCTATTCCTGCCACAATTGGTCTTAAGGGTGGAGGAAAACCCTCCTTGTGCACTTTAGGAAGAGCATGAAATATGGGTGTGCTCGGGTGTTCCACATATATAAATTCTTTCTCTTTTTCAAACAGAATACCCAGGCACACTCCTTCCTGAAGGATGTCATATAACTTGCACTGATATTGGGGGAGGGGGGTTAGTTGCCAGTGATGAATACACATTTGTGTCTTTCAACATATTATCGATTTGCATTCTATAAATCTCACTGTCCAGCAATACCACTGCTCCCCCCTTATCAGCCCTACCAATAACAACATCCATTATATTCGATAAATCAGTGAGAGCTGTATGTTCCTCTCTGGATAGATTTTTATAGTGACTATTACGTCTAATATGGTTTTGCAAGGAACAAAGATCTTTCTCCACTAATTCTTGGAATCTATCGAGGGCCAAGGATCTTGATTAAATAGGATAAAAATCCTTATTCGAGGTTTTGAAACCTGCAGAAGAATTCTGCATAGGTGTAATATCTGGCTCTCGATACATTCCCTGTAGTGAGGAGATCTGAACAAGTTCAGAAAAATCTAACACATTATGATTAAATAATATATCAGTGTCCAGCATTATCTCCCCAACTGGGGTATCACCAGAAGCCAGCGATTCTTCCATAGCTCGATCTTTATTAATGAAGGCGAAATGCTTTCTTAGGGTCAGGTTTCTCGCCAAGCGGTTTACAATTATAATAGTACGATAAAGGTCAAAATGGCAGGACGGGGAAAAAGAAAGACCTTTCCATAATACTTGTTCCTGTACTGATGAAATAATTTTAGATGAAAGGTTAATTACCTGTATATCCTCAGTCGCTATTTTCAGCGAGCAGGATACCGTCGGTCTTTTGTGATGCTTTCTCCCCGCCCTGTTTTTTTTGCCTGCATCTTATGATTTAAATTCTCCTTAACCGCTGGACCCTGACCCATGGAATTTTCTCCCACAGAGAAATCGGAGGCTCCCGGATCTTCCACAGAATCAGGAACCGAATCATGTGAGTCCGCTTCAATTGAATTAAAAGATACCCTGGAATCTCGCTTATTCATTGATCGATTGATCGATTTAACTTTTTCAGAATGGATACTTTACTGCATAGCTCTGCCTCCTGTTCTGGTCGCATGATGGTGAGGTCATTGCAGGTCCTTTATCCCCTTCCTCTCTGCTGAAATCCGCCTCCTGCACGTGTCATCATGGCAGGTCCTACAGCTCTAGTAGAAGAGTGTTGCTGGTGTCCAGAACTGTCAGTTTGCAGCGCAGCACTGTGGTAATGATTTGTGTTATGTGTACAGAAAGGGGACCTTACACTGCATTGTAAAGTGCATCTTTCCAGCTGTCCACCCGTTTGCTTCCATAGACGTTCAGCTGAACAGCAGCACTGAAGCAGGGGGCCCCTTTGACCATGGGGGCCCTGCTGGGCAATTGCCCAGTTTGCCCCCCCCCTAACGCCGGCCCTGGATCCAACCCATGAAACACAGGATGTGTTGTGCGCCTGCCCTTAAGCAAATGCTGCATTAAACAAGCAGGTAGCATGCTGTGGCCAATGCCATGGCTGAAAGGAAACCCTGGCAGCAGATCACCACTGAACATGGCGCCCGGGACCGCGGCGATAAGCAGGGGAACAGCAGCGCACTGTTACAGTACCCCCTCCTTACCCCCCTCTTCTTGAGTCCACGACAAGACAGAAACCTTTTTATCAAGTTTGGAGCATGAATGTTCTCTTCTGGTTCCCAAGACCTTTCTTCAGGACCAAAGCTCTTCCAGTCCACTAGATAGTAGGTCTTCTTGCCACGCTTCTTGATGTCTATAATGTCTTTTACCTCAAATATCGCGTCAGAATCTTCAGATACCGGGGTTGGAGTATAAGGAGCTGTCGAGTAGCGATTAAGAACTACTGGTTTTAGTAAGGACACGTGGAAGGCATTAGGAATATGCAGAGAGAGAGGCAGACATAACTTATATGTCGCTTCGTTGATCCTCCTCAATACTTCAAAGGGTCGAAGGAACCTAGGAGAAAACTTGAAACTGGGAACCCTTAGGCCTCATGCACACGACCGTTGTTTTGGTCTGCATCCGAGCCACAGTTTTTGCGGCTTGGATGCGGACCATTCACTTCAATGAGGCCGCAAAAGATGCGGCCAGCACACGGACTCCATTCCGTGGTCCTCAAAAAAAATATAACCTGTCCTATTCTTGTCCGTTTAGAGAACAAGAATAAGCAGTTATATCAATGGCTGTCCGTGCCGTTCTGCAAATTGCGGAACGCACACGGACGCCATCCATATTTTGCGGATCCGCAATTTGTGCATGAGGCCTTAAGCGGATGTTTTTAGAGGAGAGCCATACCTTATCTCCAGACGAGAACTGAGGCGGTTTTCTTCTTCTCTTGTCTGCATTTGTTTTCATGCGAGTCACCGCTTTGTTGATACAGTCCCGCCAAATCTTCAAAAAATCCCTAAAAGTGGAATCCGCAGCTGGAACCCCAGAAGATATAGGAACAGGGAAAGGAGTACAAGGGTGTTGTCCATAAACTACAAAGAATGGAGATGATCCAGTAGACTCACTAGAGTGGTTTTTATAGGAGAATTCAGCCCAAGGTAGAAATTGTACCCATTTGTCGTGTTGGGCTGAAACAAAATATTGGAAATAGTTCTCTAATATTTTATTGACCCGCTCTACTTGCCCATTGGTCTGGGCATGATAGCTAGAGATGAGAGAATTCAAAAAAAAAATCGATTTGGCTGATTCACCAAATTTCTAGAAAAAAATATGGTCCGATCCGAATTTATTTGCAGCGAATCAGGTTAAAAAGCGTCTAATTCCTTTTCGAAGAGAGCCTTTCTAGTGGTGTAGAACACTGTACCTTGCAGTAACACGCATAGGGAGTCTGCTGTGGTAGTGAAATAATACTGTGGGTCAGTATGACATACAGATGACAGGCGTCGCTCTTAGAATCACTACACACTTCACTTATTTGGGCAGTCATGGGGCCAAAACTGACCAAATAACTCAAGAATGAACTCAGCCTTACAGGTCGATGTTAGTGCCAAAAAGAAGCGCACTCCTTTTACACTGTCATCAGCTGATTCCACATAGATGTTGTCAGAACCTGTTCTATTAAACGCTTACACAAATAGCGCCCCCCCAACAGAGGGGAGAGGGTGGCAGCAGTAAGTTTGTATTGAAGTCACTGATTATTTTGCCCTTCTTCTGATCCATCAGAACAATAACCCCCAAAAAACAGATCCTGCATCCATCTTCACTTGGTCAGCATTTGGTCAGTAATCCATCAGTATTGCTAATGACAAAAAAAACAGGAGTGGATCCAAAACAATGATGACACGTGAATGGAATATTTGCATGTCTTCTCTGTTTTGTACCCACTCCAAATCACAACCCAATTCTGATGGGACGATACAGGCCTTACATCTGCTACACAGAGAGGATCTGTTGTGTGTCTAATTTTTCCTTCCTTCTGACAGATCAGAAGAAGGGTCAAATAAATGATGATTTCAGCCAGGCCAAAAGGCTAAATAGTGGCCCAGCAGCATCAGGAGACCACAGAGTGACCCGGTGACAGAGTGGGGAAGTGGCAGCAGCATCAGGAGACCACAGATTTGCAAGGTGACATAGTGTGGAGGTGGCAGCAGCATCAGGAGACCACAGATTTGCAAGGTGACATAGTGTGGAGGTGGCAGCAGCATCAGGAGACCTCAGAGTGGCAAGGTGACATATTGTGCAGATGACAGCAGAATCAGGAGACCACAGAGTGGCAAGGTGTCAGCAGCATCAGGAAACCACAGAGTGGCAAGGTGACATATTGTGCAGGTGACAGCAGCATCAGGAGACAACAGAGTGGCAAGGTGGCATTGTGTGGAGGTAGCAGCAGCAACAGGAGACCACAGAGTGATCTGGTGACAGAGAGGGGAAATGGAAGCAGCATAAGAAGACCACTGTAATGACCGGCGTCACGCACAGGGAGGGAAAAGGGAAAGCCCTGCCCAAGGGAGAGGGAAAGGTGGTGACCCCTGACTCACCTTGCGGCTGGCACCTGACTGCCCTGACGTCCCTAGACGGTTTCCTCACCCGTACGGCGATCACGTGCCTAAACCCTGGCTTTCCCTAAAATGAGCCCTAGATAGTGAACGGGCCGGTGGGATCGCTAGTCCACACCACTGACACTAAGAGGGAAACACCAGGGAGAGGACAGACAATACAGACAAACACATACACCCAGGTGGGCGACCACAGCAGACCACAAAGGTCCAACAGGGATCCGGAGGGTAGCGTTCTGGACCAACAACCAGAGAACGCAGCAACACAGCTCCAGAGGGTCAGAATAGATGTCCAGGCAGGAAGCTCTATATCTGGCAACCAGAGAAGTGTGAGAGGGGAATATAAGGAGGTTGGGAGTGCTGAACAAGGAACAGCTGAGGAGAAGGAGCTACGGATCCCTGAGTGAGCCAAAAGGGTTGCAAAGCAAACCCAGAAAGCTACCATAAGGAAACAGCCCTATCTTACATAGAGCGCGCAGCCAACCGCTGCGACTTCCTGACTCCGGGTATAACGGAGTCAGGCATGGTTCTTGACACCCTCGTGACAGTACCCCCCTCTCTACGAGGGGCCTCTGGACACTCAGGACCAGGTCTCTCAGGATGAGAGGCATTAAAAACCCAAACTAGCCTGTCGGCGTTTACCTCAGACGCAGGAACCCACATTCTTTCCTTGGGACCGTAACCTCTCCAATGCACCAGATATTGAAGAGAGCGGCGGACCCGACGAGAATTAACAATTTTGGATATCTGAAATTCTAGATTACCATCCACAACAACAGGAGGGGGTGGCAGCGGTGACGGTTCTAGAGGTGGAACATATTTTTTGAGTAACGACTTATGAAAGACATTATGGATTTTAAAAGTCTGAGGTAACTCCAGGCGAAAAGCCACGGGGTTGATGATGGCTACAATTTTGTAAGGACCAATAAACCTAGGACCCAGTTTCCAAGAGGGAACCTTCAATTTAATATTCCTAGTAGACAACCACACATAGTCATTCACTCCTAGGTCCGGACCTGGCGACCGTCTCTTATCAGCCATGCATTTGTATTTACCTCCCATATTTTTCAAGTTAGCTTGCACCTTCTGCCATACCGATGAAAGAGATGACGAAAACCGTTCCTCTTCGGGAACCCCAGAAGACCCCCCCTTTTTGAAAGTACAGAATTGGGGGTGAAAACCATATGCACCAAGAAATTGTGACTTGCCAGTGGATTCCTGACGACGATTATTTATGGCAAACTCAGCTAACGGTAAATATGATGACCACAACTCTTGGTTTTCAGACACAAAACATCTTAGATATGTTTCCAGGTTTTGGTTGGTACGCTCAGTCTGTCCATTCGATCCAGATCTAGCTGCTGCTGCTGCTGGTGAGTGGTTTCTCACTAGGCGGGTGAAGAAAGCTGCTCATCAGTGACTCTAGACTTAAGTTGCTGCTGATGTAGCTGGAACTGCTCCTACTCCCCCACCGTGCCACAGTAGCCATGGCAGAGGAACATAAGCGAAGAGGGCCCCCCCGGTCAGACCTGCAAGTGGATGGACGATGGCGCAGATAGACAGCGGCCAACTCACTACATAGGATGTCTCTATAGTAGTTCAGTTTGTCCTCCCTCTCAGCTGGTGTAAAAAAGGCCCCCACTTTGGACCGATAGCGAGGGTCCAGCAAGGTGGAGAGCCCAAAGTCATCCCTCTGCCGAATGTTCTCAATTCGGCTGTCACTACGCAAGCAAGTGAGCATGCATCGGGCCATTTGTGCAAGTGACCCAGAGGGACTCCCTGCTTCCATCTCTACTGCATACTGCCATAGTGTGTCTGGGTCCTCTGCATCATGTTCTTCATCAACCTGTAGCTCCTCTGGCTTCTCCTGCTCCTCCTCTCCTGTCACCTGTATAGAAAAACCACCCATTTCGCTACACATTGCTTGTGCTCCAATGTCCTCCTCCTTCTTCAGTTCAGCCCCCACAGGGCTCATGTGGCCATGAGAACTAGGCGCCACATCTCTAGTCCCCTGACCAGCCAGATTAACCAGCTGTCATGGGTGAAGTTGCAGATAGCTGGAACTTATAAATAAACGACCGACTGGCTTGATCCCAAACTAAGGAGCATATAGATGAGCCCTATAAAACCCTAAGAGCTCTCCCTGACTGCTAAGCACATGCAAGGGTCTCAATGGTAGACGATTGCATGGCCATGTACCTAAGACTGTGTGACACCTGAAAACCCTATAATAGTGAGGGGACACGACCACCGGCTCCCTGCACTTAATACGGATATAGTCGGGGTCACCTAGAACTAAGCCAGCAAGGAAACACAATAAAGGAAAAGACTTATCTGAGCAAACAGCAGCAGCAGCCTCCTGCAGTGAACACTTCATCCAGGAAGTAGTATAAACCGCAAAGTGAGGCAGTATGGGAGGGAATATAAAGGAAGACAATTAGTCTAAATAGGTGACACCTGGCCGAATGAAAGGAGATGATAAAGTGAAACCAAAACAAAGAACGTCATACAAGAGGTAGAGAAGAACGTCTGTCAGACCTTCTCACAGAACTGGCAGTGACACCAGCATGTGTTCCAGGACATGAAGCAGTGGAATGGCGTTGTCCATCCCGTAGTCCTCACGCATGAGCTGCCATTGGCTGATATTGAAGTTAAACAGGGGAGTACTCCTGTCCGCTTGGATCATCAAGAAATCATTTGTGGCCTTTCTCTGTTCGTATAGTCCAGGGGTGCACAACCTGCGGCCCAGGGGCCATATGCGGCCCTCAATACCATTCTGTGTGGCCACAACCATCTGGTAACAGACATTTATGTCTATATCTTGTGGCTGCTAACATGTATAGTTCATGTAGTCTCCCATTAGATGGGAGTATTAGAAGTGTAACTAATTTATAATAAATACTGTATGTTTAATTTGCCATAAAAATGGTATTTCATTTGGTAATATGCCTTTATGTTTTATTTTCGGCCCTTAGAATTGGTTCAGGCTGACAATGTGGCCCCTAACCCGAAAAGGTTGTGCACCCCTGGTATAGTCAGTCCAACATATGGAGGGTGGAATTCAACAGGTGGAAACGTTGCATATCAGCCTATGTTGGGGGGGCCCCGTTCTGCCGCCGCAGCTCAAGGAGGGTTTGTTTGGACTTGTATGAGTGGCTGAAGTGCATGCTAAGTTTCCTGGCCATTTTTAGGATGTCTTGCAGATGGGTGGAAGACTTCAGGTACCGCTTGACAACCAGATTGAACACGTGTGCCATGCATGGCTCAGCCCTCCTTGACGCAGCGCAGACACCAAGTTCTTCCCGTTGTCAGTTACCATGGTTCCGATTTTAAGTTGTTGAAGAGAAAGCTAGGATTTGATTTCTTGATGAAGGATTTGGAGCAGTTCCTCCCCTGTGTGACTCCATTCGCCCAGGCAAACCAGGTGCAGAACAGTGTGACACTGCCGTGCTCTGCGTATGTGGTATGCTGGAGGGGCACTGTGAATTGTCCCTGCAGTGGAGGCTGAGGACATGGTGGATGAGGAGGAGGCAGAGGCGTACATCATCGTAGGACCAACAGCGTGAGAACGTGGAGGCGGAAGTGGCGTCAACTGGCCAAGTTGCTGGTGTGGCTGTGCAGGAACCACATTCACCCAGTGGGCTGTAAAGGACATGTATTGTCCCTGACTGTTGTTACAGCTCCACACATTGGGCCTGCCGTGCACTTTGGCAGACACCGACAGGCTCAAGGACTGGCCCACATTCTGTTCTACATGTGTGTGCAGGGCTGGTACTGCCTTTTTGGCAAAGAAATGAGGGCTTGGGACTCTCCACCTCGGCTCGGCACAAGCCATCATTCTCTGAAAGGTGCAGAGTCCACCACTTGGAAAGGGAGGCACTGCAGGACCAGTAACTTGGCCAGGAGCACATTCAGCTTCTGCTCCGTTGAATGAGTGCACGCATACTGTTGTCTCTTGGCAATCGCTTCAGTGATCGATTGCTGACAGAATTACTGACGAGCAGTTGGAGGATTAGCAGGACCATCAGGACCAGCAGATGATGGGAAGGACAGACAGCTCCCTTTGGCAGAGGCGGTGGAGCCTTGACTGCCTGAAATCAGGTGCGTGCCCTTTGTGATGCAGCGGTTGCTGCGGCATGCTGGACCACCACATCGGAGCCACCGTTCTCCCAGGCCACTTTTTGGTGGCGCTTCATATGTTGACGCAGGGCCGTGGTGCCAACCAACTCCTACCCACAGATTCTAAAAATGGCTAGTGTTGCTCTTGAATATTCGTATCGTGAATATTAACCGCGAATATCGCAACTTCGAGAATTCGCAAATATTTAGAATATTATTATTATTGTGTTTTTTTTTACACAGTGCACCTGATCCCTCCCTGCTTCTTGCTTGTGGGCAAATGAGAAGGCTGCAATATCTTTCTCAGAGCTTAGCAACATCCCTAGCAACCAATAGGAATGTGGCCTACCCCTTACTATATAAGAATCTCCCCAGCAGCCATTTTCTGCTGTTTCATGCAGTTGTGACAGAGAGAGGAGTGTGATATTTGTGCTTTGCTGTATTCCTGTGTCATATTACATCTGATACCTCATATATATAATCCAGATAGTTAGTGGTAGATAGTCAGTGTAGGTTAGTCAGTGAATAGTGTAGCTGATAGGTTCCAGTGTAGGGTGTTAGGTTCATTAGTTAGTTACAGTAGCTCATATATATATTCCAGATAGTTAGTGGTAGATAGTCAGTGCAGGTTAGTGAGTGAATAGTGTAGCTGATAGGTTCCAATGCAGGGTGTAGTGTAGGTTATATAGAGATATAGTATAGTGTAGGCTTTTGCTGTCTGTTTCATCTGTGAAAAAAAACTATATTTTTTTTCTTCTGTGTTTTAGGGTTTTGTGTGGGTAGTGATTAATGTCGGCATCTTTTGTCTATGAAAAAAAAAAGGCTTTTTTAGGGTTAGTGTTTTAGTGTTTTAGTGTTCTGTGTGGGTAGTGATTAGTGTCAATGTCTTTTTTCTGTGCAAAAAAACAAAACAAAACCCCCCAAAAATTTTTTTTCTGTGTTTTAGGCTTTTGGGTATATTTTATTTATCCTTTTTTGCCCCATTGTCCCCAACCGAATAAAGTTTGCCCAAATTTCCTCATTATTTTCTTTATATATATTTTTTGTATATAAAAACAGAATGAGTGCATGTTGGCGTGCCGGCAGCCATGGTTGTGCCGATGACAGCACGGAGCTGCTCCTCTACCCACAGAGGGGCGGGCGCAGATGGCAGGGGCGTCGGATGCGTGATTTTTTTGGGCATGGCAGCCCCCATTTCATCCCAGGACCCCGAGGCAGTTGTGTCATTTGTGACCCAAGCCAGTGGCATGGAGTCCTCTGCCACGGCTATGAGAAGCAGCAGCTCTCCGCCTCCTGCAGGACCAGCCCCTAGCCCCCAAGACTCATCCCAGATGCTGTTTGACAGCGACAGCAAGAGGGACATCTTGGGGGAGGTAATGCAGAAGAGTGGGCTAGAGCTTGGTGCGGATGCTCAGGACCTTTTGGAAGGAATGGAGGAGGAGAAGGGGGTACCCACCGTCAGTACCCCAGTGACATCCCTTCCAATTGATGCGGGTGGTTTCAGCCACAGAATCCCCGCACCTAGTCAGACCCAGGCGTCAGCGAGGGGACAGCGGAGCCAGGTCAGGGGCTCCACGTCTGCTGTTCCACTCAGTCAACCACTGGTCGACCTTGGGTCTGACATTACAGGGGATGAAGAGGAGGGTGACTTAGCATGGGTGCCACCTCCCTTGTCAGGTGACAGCAGCACTGATGAGGAAGGTAGGCACCCAAGGCAAACGATGGGTGCACCAGGTCAACAGGGGGCCCAGTGGCAGGTGCTCCACTGGTAATGGCAGCAGGAAGTGGGAGCAGCAGCAGCAGGTGCCGGCTCCACCTGTGCGCACCGAGCCCGAACAGCCGCAAGCAAGTAGCACCCCATCTGATAGGAGGTCGGTGCGTAAGTCGCCTGTTTGGGCTTAATTCAACTTGCCATCACATGATTGCCATCTGTCAGCTGTGCCATGCCAGGGTGAGGAGAGGGAGGTCTGTTGCTTGGCCGAGTACCACTGCCCTTACCTAGTACCTGAGAGTCAACCACTGGCGGGGGTGGGACCAGATGCATGGTGGTCGCAGCAGCGACAGCAGCAGTGTGCAGGGGACAGCAGCTCCTGCCTCTGTCCTGCAGCCACCCTACCCCATTTCAACAATGCATTTCCACTCCCACACTCCCTCTCCTATAGGTACTGGTACGAGCAGCCAGACCTCTGCCTCCTCTGCACCCTCCTCTATCACCTCCACTGCTGTCCGGTGCCAGAGGCATTTGAAAGCACCCCGGCCTGCGTCCCCGGGGACCGACGTGTGCGTTCACTGAATTGGCTCCTGGCAAGGGTTATCGCCCAACATCTGCTGCCCTTCAATTTTGTGGACTGCAATCCTTTCCGGTAGATGTTGGAGCAGGCCCAACCCAGATGGCGTATCCCCAGCTGCCATTTCTTCGCCAGGACCTATGTCCCTGCCCTACACCAGCTCATTGTGCAGAATGTATCACTGTCGTGTATCACGCTGTCAGTGACAGGGTACATCTGACAATGGATTCCTGGACCAGCAGACATGAGCAGGGATGATACATCAGCTTTACAGCCCATTGGGTGTCCCTCCGAGGCGCCGGCGAGGGATCATCAGATGTGGCAGCATCTTAGTTTGTGGTACCGCCCAGGGGTGTCCGCCCAGGGGTGTCCTGCTCTCCCTCAAGCCACTGTCTCCACCGCTCCTGAGCCCCCCAGCAAGCGTTCCAGTAGCTACACAAGTGTGGGGCACGTCTGCTGCCAGGCCGTGCTCCAGCTTGTTAGCTTAGGGGAATGGAGACACACTGGACCTGATGTTCTGGCCGCACTCCAGGCTCAGGTACAGAAGTGGCTGACACCCCGAAGACTACAGATACAGTGGGATGCGAAAGTTTGGGCAACCTTGTTAATCGTCATGATTTTCCTGTATAAATCGTTAGTTGTTACGATAAAAAATGTCAGTTAAATATATCATATAGGAGACACACACAGTGATATTTGAGAAGTGAAATGAAGTTTATTGGATTTACAGAAAGTGTGCTATAATTGTTTAAACAAAATTAGGCAGGTGCATGAATTTGGGCACTGTTGTCATTTTATTGATTCCAAAACCTTTAGAACGAATTATTGGAACTCAAATTGGCTTGGTAAGCTCAGTGACCCCTGACCTACATACACAGGTGAATCCAATTGTGAGAAAGAGTATTTAAGGGGGTCAATTGTAAGTTTCCCTCCTCTTTTAATTTTCTCTGAAGAGTAGCAACATGGGGGTCTCAAAGCAACTCTCAAATGACCTGAAGACAAAGATTGTTCACCATCATGGTTTAGGGGAAGGATACAGAAAGCTGTCTCAGAGATTTCAGCTGTCTGTTTCCACAGTTAGGAACATATTGAGGAAATGGAAGACCACAGGCTCAGTTCAAGTTAAGGCTCGAAGTGGCAAACCAAGAAAAATCTCGGATAGACAGAAGCGACGATTGGTGAGAACAGTCAGAGTCAACCCACAGACCAGCACCAAAGACCTACAACATCATCTTGCTGCAGATGGAGTCACTGTGCATCGTTCAACCATTCGGCACACTTTACACAAGGAGATGCTGTATGCGAGAGTGATGCAGAGGAAGCCTTTTCTCCGTCCACAGCACAAAAAGTGCCGCTTCAGGTGGGCTAAAGCACATTTGGACTAGCCAGCTTCATTGTGGAATAAGGTGCTGTGGACTGATGAAACTAAAATTGAGTTATTTGGCCATAACAAGAGGGGTTATGCATGGAGGAAAAAGAACACAGCATTCCAAGAAAAACACCTGCTACCTACAGTAAAATATGGTGGTGGTTCCATCATGCTGTGGGGCTGTGTGGCCAGTGCAGGGACTGGGAATCTTGTCAAAGTTGAGGGACGCATTGGATTCCACTCAGTATCAGCAGATTCTGGAGACCAATGTCCAGGAATCAGTGACAAAGCTGAAGCTGCGCTGGGGCTGGATCTTTCAACAAGACAACGACCCTAATCACTGATCCACTAAGGCATTTATGCAGAGGAACAAGTACAACGTTCTGGAATGGCCATCTCAGTCCCCAGACCTGAATATAATTGAAAATCTGTGGTGTGACTTAAAGAGAGCTGTCCATGCTCGGAAGCCATCAAACCTGAATGAACTAAAGATGTTTTGTAAAGAGGAATGGTCCAAAATACCTTCAACCAGAATCCAGACTCTCATTGGAACCTACAGGAAGCGTTTAGAGGCTGTAATTTCTGCAAAAGGAGGATCTACTAAATATTGATTTCATTTCTTTTTTGTGGTGCCCAAATTTATGCACCTGCCTAATTTTGTTTAAACAATTATAGCACACTTTCTGTAAATCTAATAAACTTCATTTCACTTCTCAAATATCAATGTGTGTGTCTCCTATATGATATATTTAACTGACATATTTTATCATAACAACCAACTATTTATACAGGAAAATCATGACGATTAACAAGGTTGCCCAAACTTTCGCATCCCACTGTATAAGGTTAATCCATGGCACTCCAATTCATGTGCAAATTTTTACATTTTATTGTGTTTACAGATTATCATTGTATACATCCAGATTAAATGATTAGTATGTAGCCACATAAATCATAGTTCCCGGACGTTTCGGTCTCATTATGACCTTCCTCAGCGGGATCTAAAGAAACATCTATTATAGCTGTGGTCATAAAAAATTCTTGTATACACAACAATCTGGTAAGAAAAGAAGAAATAGGGGAAAAATTGTCCAATCTGTAAATTACAAAAGAGGATCACAGAACGGTAAGTAAAAAGCGGAACCTGATCATAAATGATAACAAGTCAATTTCTGTAGTGATATAAGAAAGGGGATAGGTATATGGTAAGTGTGCTAATGTGAGGAGCCTTGGAGTTGGAGGCAGTAAGGGTTAATAGATAAAAGTAGAGGAATTTGGGTTGTTGCGAAAGCGCCAGCAAGAGATTAGAACATAAGAGCTGGATATATAATTACCTTAGTGGCGGTGCAGTAGGTATGGCGCTGGATGTGGCGTGCACCTGCTCTGTTGTGCAATAAATAGTATCGGCGGCTGGTGAGGAGCCGTCAGAGCTCAGGAAAATGACGTCAGTGCGTCCGAGCCGTGTATGTGGTGCGCGCATGAGAGGTCTGTGCAAAATATTGAAATAAAAAGGGTTACTCAATAATACAACCATAATGTGAATTGTAACAGTGCCTTAATGACATAATAAATAACAACGTTGTGGTGTAATATAAAGTATATAATAGCACAGTAAGATCTTGAAGGTATACATAAGAATAGCATCAAAGATCAAAAATCAAAACGCAAAAATCAGAAATCAGGGAAAACTGCTAGCATGCGGTGAGAGGGGGAAGAAAAAGGGGGGGGAGGTTAGGAGAGGAGGTGGGGAAGGAAGGGAAGGGGGGGGGGAGGAATTGTCACCCACGTTCGCCTAGTCCCCGTCAACGAACCTGAAAAAAGAGAAGAGGCGGGTTATAATCAAGATAGTACAAGGAAATCGCATTCTCTATTTAAACCTTTTGGTTCCAATGTGCCCAGTTTATGAATCCAGTATGATTCTTGTCGTTGTAATTGCAAGATTCTATTGCCTCCACGTCTTAATGGTAAAACCTGTTCGATAACTTGGAATCGAAGTTGAGAGATTTGATGTCTGCATTTCTCAAAATGTGCTGGTAATGGTAAAAGGAGCTGTTTTGTCCGTATAGTCGATTTGTGTTTACAGATTCGATCACGGCTATGTTGTGTCATTTCACCGACTTAAACTAGGCCGCACGGACATTTAATCAGGTAGACAACAAAAGATTAATCACACGTAAATAAATCCTTAATAGGAAACCGTTTGCCCGTATGTGGGTGTGTTATGAAATCACCTTTTGTAATATTGGAGCATTGGGCGCAGTGTAGACAAGGAAAGGTTCCATATTTGGGACTTTTCAGAAAACGTTGTTTGGGGACATTTTAAATCCCTCCAAAGTCTGCACAGATAAGCTTGTCTTTTATATTGGGACCACGTTTGTAACAAGTAAGTGGGGGATTTTCAAATTCCTTTACTGATGGATAGGCTCGTTGTAAGATGGACCAGTTCTGTAGCACTAAATTGTGACTTTTGGGCATAAGTGGGTGGTATGTAGTTATGCATGGAATGCGGGGAACGTCTTTCATAGATCTTTCGGGTGGCCAATTGTTTGTTGGGTTATGTCTTGTCAGTTGTGGTGGGTATCCCCTATTGATAAACTTTACACTCATTTCGGATAATCTCGTAGTTCGTATCATCGGGTCTGAGATGATCCGTTCTACCCTAGTGATTTGTGATTGTGGAAGCGCTCTTTTGGTGGTATTGGGATGACAACTTGTTTAATGCAGTAGGCTATTTCTGTCAGTTGGTTTGTTATAAAGATCAAATTGAAGGTGGCCTTGGGTATCTTTTTGTACTAGTGTGTCCAGAAAGCTGACTTCTTTTCTGTCGATATGAATAGTGTGAAACCTAGTTCGGGGTATGTATTATTGAGATCACTGTGGAAGGTTTCTAGGAGAGATTTTGGCCCTTCCCATAAAAGGAAGATATCATCTATAAAGCGTAGCCAGGTTTTTGCATGGTGTTGGTACAATGGATAGGTGTATACGGATTTGACCTCAAAATCAATCATATATGAATTAGCGTAGGGCGGTGCCATATTAGCTACCATCGCTGTCCCGCATTTCTGGACGTAGGATTGGTCGCCAAATAGAAAGTAATTCTTATGGAGGACAAGTGAGAGGAGCTGTATGCAGAATTCCTGCTCAAGTATAGACAATTCAGATCGTAACGCTAGTAATGTTTTGGCTGCTTCAATACCTTTGTCATGTGAGATTGAGGTATAAAGACTATTAACGTCCATTGTTACGAGTAGGGTATCTGGTGTCACTGTAATATCCTGAAGTTTTTTTATGAAGACGTTGGTATCTAGGATAAATGAATGTGAGGTTCTAATGAGTGGTGATAGTATTCAGTCTAAGAAAATAGAGAGTGGGGATAAGATGGAATCAGTAGATGCTACAATCGGTTGTCCTGGTGGGTTCTGTAAATTTTAATGAATTTTATGAAGTATATAGAAAACTGGAATAATGGGATATTGTTTAGTTAGAAAAGTGACTTTATCATCATCTATTACATCAAGTGAGTGGTAATGTTCAAGTACCCTAGAGATTTTAAGTGCAGTGATCGGTGTGGGATCTGACTGAAGTGATTCATATGTTTGTTATTCAGATAATTGTGACATCACTTCATTGAGGTACATGGATTTGTCTATTACCACAATGGCTCCACCCTTGTCCGCCGGTTTGTAAATTATTTCTTTATGTGTTTGAAGGGAATTAATTGCAAATATTTCTTCAGGAGAGAGATTATTGGTATGGCATATATGCACTTTTTAGTCTAAGTCCTAATGATTGTAATGCCAGGGGATTATGAGGGGAGGAGTCAGGGGAGGGGTGGCAGCCTTAGTCCTGGGGGGGAATACCAGTCAAGTGGCCCATTTTTAGCCCCACCCATTATTAAAAGCCCCTCCTACATATAATAGGCCACTCCCAACAAACACTGTACAGGTGAAATTCTATTGTTCAGGCCTGTCTCTACACATCATACAGAGAGGGGAGGGCGTGTCCGCTCTCCTCCCTCCCCAGATCCTGCTCAAGGCTTGTGGTTCCCCCCACCATCTGCCACCCGCCCGTGGCCTGCTGCCCCCTTTGGCCGTCCTCACCCAGCTCTGAATCCTCCTTCTGCAAATGGCAGGGGTAGGAGCCAGAGCATCTCCTTTCCTACATAGTGCCACATACCTCTTACATCCAGTGATGTCACCTTTGTTGTAGACGTTCTCTTTCCTCATCTTCGCAATTCAGACCAGACCGCCATGATGATTTTTCAGCCATCTCCCGTCTCTGCAGAGATTGACAAACAGAGATTAGTTTCCCACATTTCCATCATCTTCACATCTTCTGAACACCCTTTCCTGCCACCCCCAATACTATACTGCAAAAACAGTCCCCCTGGATATACTACTACCACACAGATAGTGCCCCTTCAACAATTATTGGCACACAGTGCTCTAAAAAATAACTGCACCCAGACACAAATAGTATAAAGATAATGTCCCCAAAAAATAATTGTGCTAAGCTGATACAGTGCCAGGGTAACATAGTAACATAGTAACTCCCCACTTTAGGGGAATAAAAAATTCCTTCCCGACTCCAATCAGGCAATCAGACTAACTCCCTGGATCAACGACCCCTCTCTAGCTATAGCCTGTAATATTATTACACTCCAGAAATACATCCAGCCCCCTCTTGAATTCCTTTATTGTACTCACCATCACCACCTCCTCAGGCAGAGAGTTCCATAGTCTCACTGCTCTTACCATAAAGAATCCTTTTCCATCCAGACGCAGGTGCCCCCCAAAGTAACAGTGCTCCCCAAAATCCCACCAATAGAAATAATTCTCTGCCAGAGCACACTTAGTAGTAATAATGCCCCTATAGTGCCCATACTAGTAATCATGTTCCTCATAGCCCCCCAGTAGTAGTAAAGCTCCACATAATTCCCCCTAGTAGTAATAATTCTCCTTATAATATAACAGCACATGAAATACCCCTGCTTAGTGCCTGCAGTTGAGCTAATGTCCTCATAATGTATGCCAGTATAAAATACCCCTATATAGTGCCCCAGTAAATGCCCTCATAGTGCTCCTCTCCCCCTTCCCCATAGTGTCCCCCATAATATGCCAGTAAACAAAATGCCCCTTCTTAGTGCCACCAGCAGATGTCCCTAAAGTGCTCCTCTCCCCCATAATGTGCCAGTAAAAAAATGCCCCTTCTTAGTGCCACCATATGCCCCAATAGTGCTCCACTCCCCCATAGTGCCCCCAAATAATGCCCCATAGTGCCGCTCTCCCCTATAGTGCCTCCCATAATGTGCCAGTAAAAAATGCCCCCTTAGTGCCACCAGATGCCATAGTGCCCCCATAATGTGCTAATAAAAAAGGCCCCTTTAACCACTTCAGCCCCCCTAGCTTTTTACACTTCTGACCTACCCTACTTTCACCGTTTATTGCTCGGTCATGCAACTTACCACCCAAATGAATTTTACCTCCTTTTCTTCTCACTAATAGAGCTTTCATTTGGTGGTATTTCATTGCTGCTGACATTTTTACTTTTTTTGTTATTAATCGATTTAACGATTTTTTTGCAAAAAAATGACATTTTTCACTTTCATTTGTAAAATTTTGCAAAAAAAACGACATCCATATATAAATTTTTCTCAAAATTTATTGTTCTACATGTCTTTGATAAAAAAAAAATGTTTGGGTAAAAAAAAAATGGTTTGGGTAAAAGTTATAGCGTTTACAAACTATGGTACAAAAATGTGAATTTCCGCTTTTTGAAGCAGCTCTGACTTTCTGAGCACCTGTCATGTTTTCTGAGGTTCTACAATGGCCAGACAGTACAAACACTCACAAATGACCCCATTTCGGAAAGTAGACACCCTAAGGTATTCGCTGATGGGCATAGTGAGTTCATAGAACTTTTTATTTTTTGTCACAAGTTAGCGGAAAATGATGATTTTTTTTTTCTTACAAAGTCTCATATTCCACTAACTTGTGACAAAAAATAAAAACTTCCATGAACTCACTATGCCCATCAGCGAATACCTTGGGGTATCTTCTTTCCAAAATGGGGTCACTTGTGGGGTAGTTATACTGCCCTGGCATTCTAGGGGCCCTAATGTGTGGTAAGTAGTTTGAAATCAAAATCTGTAAAAAATGACCGGTGAAATCCGAAAGGTGCTCTTTGGAATGTGGGCCCCTTTGCCCACCTAGGCTGCAAAAAAGTGTCATACATGTGGTATCTCCGTACTCAAGAGAAGTTGGGCAATGTGTTTTGGGGTGTCTTTTTACATATACCCATGCTGGGTGAGAGAAATATCTTGGCAAAAGACAACTTTTCTCATTTTTTTATACAAAGTTGGCATTTGACCAAGATATTTATCTCACCCAGCATGGGTATATGTAAAATGACACCCCAAAACACATTGCCCAACATCTCCTGAGTACGGAGATACCAGATGTGTGACACTTTTTTGCAGCCTAGGTGGGCAAAGGGGCCCACATTCCAAAGAGCACCTTTCGGATTTCACCGGCCATTTTTTACAGATTTTGATTTCAAACTACTTACCACACATCTGGGCCCCTAGAATGCCAGGGCAGTATAACTACCCCACAAGTGACCCCATTTTGGAAAGAAGACACCCCAAGGTATTCGCTGATGGGCATAGTGAGTTCATAGAAGTTTTTATTTTTTGTCACAAGTTAGTGAAATATGAGACTTTGTAAGAAAAAAAAAAAATCATAATTTTCCACTAACTTGTGACAAAAAATAAAAAATTCTAGGAACTCGCCATGCCCCTCACGGAATACCTTGGGGTGTCTTCTTTCCAAAATGGGGTCACTAAATTTATTAACTTTATGATAACTTTTGAACAGAACATATAAACTTTTTTTTAACTTTTTGAACTGAACGTTTATTTTTTTGCTTACCTGTGATTTATTTTTATTTTTTACCTTTTATAGGACAAACCTCTCCTTCCCCATGGGACAATGTGCAAAGCGCAAATCGCCCAAAGATGTGGCGAAGTACATTATGCACTTTATCCCAGGTGAAAGGAGAGGTTTGCAGCAGCTGTGAGTAAAAGGGCACTAATAGCCCTGTGTGCCTGTCCTGTGAGATGCAATCCCTATGCTAAGTGTACCTGTGTGTGGTACTTCCGGAAACACTCTCCAAAGCATAGGGCAGGGTGGTCAGGACAGTCAGGACAGAAATAGCGGGTGTCACGCCTTATTCCACTCCTGCTACCGACACGACATCTTTTTCGGGGTGACGGTTGGGTTGACGTACCAGGAACGACACTGGGGAAATTTCGCTCGTGTAGACGGCTAACTACACTGGTGGATGGGGCCACGGAACCTCCTGGATACAGGAGGTTCGCGATGATCTCTTCCTGAAATTTGAGGAAGGATCCCGTTCTCCCAGTGTCTGGTGCGTCGGGAAACTAAATAGGGAGCCAACATCTGGTCATTGAAGTCCACCCCTCCCATGAGCGCATTATAGTCGTGGACTGAGAGGGGATTTTCAATGACACGGGTTGCCCTTTCAATTTGTATGGTCGTGTCTGCGTGAATGGAGGAGAGCATGTAAACATCACGCTTGTCTCTCCATTTCACCGCGAGCAGTTCTTCGTTACACAAGGCAGCCCTCTCCCCCCTTGCAAGACGGGTGGTAACGAGCCGTTGGGGGAAGCCCACGCGACTAGTTCGCGCGGTGCCACAGCAGCCAATCTGTTCTAGAAACAAATGCCTGAAGAGGGGCACACTTGTGTAAATATTGTCCACATAAAGATGGTACCCCTTGCCAAATAAGGGTGACACCAAGTCCCAGACTATCTTCCCACTGCTCCCCAGGTAGTCAGGGCAACCGACCGGCTCCAGGGTCTGATCTTTTCCCTCATAGATCCGAAATTTGTGGGTATAGCCTGTGGCCCTTTCACAGAGCTTATACAATTTGACCCCATACCGGGCACGCTTGCTTGGGATGTATTGTTTGAAGCCAAGGCGCCCGGTAAAATGTATTAGGGACTCGTCTACGCAGATGTTTTGCTCGGGGGTATGTAAATCTGCAAATTTCTGGTTGAAGTGGTCTATGAGTGGCCGAATTTTGTGGAGCCGGTCAAAAGCTGGGTGGCATCTGGGACGAGAGGTGCTGTTGTCGCTAAAGTGCAGGAAACGCAGGATGGTCTCAAAACGTGCCCTGGACATAGCAGCAGAGAACATGGGCATGTGATGAATCGGGTTCGTGGACCAATATGACCGCAATTCATGCTTTTTTGTCAGGCCCATGTTGAGGAGAAGGCCCAGAAAAATTTTAATTTCGGAAACTTGGACTGGTTTCCACCGGAAAGGCTGGGCATAATAGCTTCCCGGGTTGGCGGATATAAATTGTGTGGCATACCGGTTTGTCTCTGCCACTACTAAGTCCAAGAGCTCCGAAGTCAAGAACAGCTCAAAAAATCCCAGGGCCGAACCGATCTGAGCTGTCTCAACCCGAACTCCAGACTGGGCGGTGAAAGGGGGAACTACAGGTGCGGCTGAAGTTGGTGACTGCCAATCAGGGTTTGCCAGCACCTCAGGGACTCTAGGGGCTCTACGGGCCTGTCTTTGCGGTGGCTACGACGGGGTAACTATTGCACGTGCCACCGTACCAGCTTCAACTGCCCTTCTGGTGCTCGCTACTTCACCATGTTGTACGGCAGTGCTGGTACTAGGTCCAGGGAGGGCTGCGCTGCTGGTGTATGCCTCACCACGTGATCCGACATCACCAGCCTCACTCTGCTGCCCTTGAAACGGATCCTGCACAACCTGTGGTCTAGCGACACAGGGCCTGGTACGCCTGGTGCTATCAGGGACCTCAACCTCCTCGTCCGAACTTTGGGTCAGACTGCCACTGCTCTCTACAGGTTCATATTCTGACCCGCTAGATTCGTCAGATGAGGGTTCCCATTCCTCATCCGACTGGGTCAGAAGCCTGTAGGCCTCTTCAGAAGAATACCCCCTGTTTGCCATTTGGACTACTAAATTTAGGGGTATTCCCTGAGACTACCCAAGAAAAAAAGCAAGCCTGTCTTACAAAGGGGAGGCTAGCGAAGTACCGGAGGCCGCTGCGGTTGATAAAAAATATCAAAACTGATTTTTTTTTATCGCCGCAGCGCTTGGAAAGTGATTGTGCAGTGATCAAAAAATATAATATTTTTTGTCACTGCGGCGGGGCGGGCGTGGGTGAACGCACGTGTGGGCGACCGATCAGGCCTTATCGGGCAAACACTGCGTTTTGGGTGGAGGGCGATCTAAGGTGACACTAATACAATTATAGATCTGACTGTGATCAGTTTTGATCACTTACAGATACTATAAAAGTACAAATGCTGATTAGCGATACACTAATCAGCGAATCAGTGACTGCGGTGTGGTGGGCTGGGCGCTAACTGACGCTAAACTACCTAACCAAGGGACCTAAACTATCCTAAAACCTATCAGTTAATACCAGTGAAAAAAAAAATCACAGTTTACACTGATCACTTTTTTCCTTTCACTAGGTGATTGACAGGGGCGATCAAGGGGTGATCAAGGGGTTAATTCAGGTGATGGGGGTGATCTGGGGCTAAGGTGAAGTGTTTGGTGCTACTCACTGTGATGTCTGCTCCTCTGCTGGAACCAACCGACGAAAAGGACCAGCAGAGGAGCAGACAAGCCATTTAACACATCATATTTACTAATATAATGTGTTATCTGGCTTTTCATTCGTTTTTTTGAAAATCGCCAGCCTGCCAGCCAATGATTGTTGCTGGCAGGCTGGTGACGAACTTGTCCTCTAACTTTTGCCGGCCCGCGATGCGCATGCGCGGGCCGGCTTTGAGTGAAATATCGCATCTTGCGAGATGACGCGTATATGTGTGACTCTGCGCAGCGCTGCCACCTCCGGAACGCGATCCTGCGTTAGGCAGTCCGGAGGTGGTTAAAGCCCCCACTTCCCCATAGTGCCCCCAAATAATGCCCCTATAGTGACACCAGATGCCCCATAGTGCCGCTCTCCCCTATAGTGCCCCCCCATAATGTGCCAATAATAAAAAAGCCCCTTTAGAGCCCCCAGATTCCCCCATAGTGCTCCTCTCCCCCATGGTGCCCTCCCCATAATGTGCCAGTAAGAAATGCACCTATAGTGCCCCCCCAAAAAAATGGGGATGTAAGAAATTCCAGCTCCCCCCATAGTGCCAGCTCCCCCCCATAGTGCCAGCCCCCCATAGTGCCAGCTCCTCCCATAGTGCCAGCTCCCCCCGCAAAGGAAAAAACAAAACACTAATACTTACCTCCATCAGCAGCGATGCGATGCAGGCCTCTTCCGGCCTGCGTCCCACGCTGTGTGCTGCCCGGCTCAGGCGGCGCGATGATAATGACGTCATTGCGCCGCCTGAGCCGGCCTCTGATAGGCTGCAGGCATTAGTGCCTGCGGCCTATCAGAAGAACAGGGGAAGGAGACTCCTCTCCCTCCCCTGGCCAACAGCACAGGCATCTGTACCGCTGTCCAGAGGACGGTGATACAGATGAATATGGAGATGAGCGCTACCACAATGGAAGCGCTCATCACCTACTGCCCGCCGCCACCACCGCCGCAATTACATCCAGGGCCGCGCCGCCTGTGGTGATCGGTGGTGCAGCCCTGAGGAATTAAAAAAAAATATATATATTATTTGTTAAAGATGGCCCAGCGGCCATTTTTTTAGGGCGGCCTGGGGGGCAATTGCCTCCCTGCCCCCCGTCCCAGCACGCCCCTGGGAGGAGTTAATATTGATGTTACTGTTAGTGGTAGAGAAGTGTGCTTTTAGGCTACTTTCACACTAGCGTTCGGGGCTCCGCTTGTGAGTTCCGTTTGAAGGCTCTCACAAGCGGCCCGGAACGGATCCGTCCAGCCCTAATGCATTATGAGTGGATGCGGATCCGCTCAGAATGCATCAGTCTGGCTCCGTTTGTCCTCCGCTCCGCTCAGCAGGCGGACACCTGAACGCAGCTTGCAGCGTTCGGGTGTCCGCCTGGCCGTGCGGAGGCAAACGGATCCGTCCAGACTTACAATGCAAGTCAATGGGGACGGATCCGTTTGAAGTTGACATAGTATGGCTCAATTTTCAAACGGATCCGTCCCCCATTGACTTTCAATGTAAAGTCAAAACGGATCCGTTTGCATTATCATGAACAAAAAAAAATGTATTTATTTTTTTGTTCATGGTAATGCAAACGGATCCGTTCTGAACGGATCCAAGCGTTTGCATTATAGGTGCGGATCCGTTTGTGCAGATACCAGACGGATCCGCACCAAACGCAGGTGTGAAAGTAGCCTTAAGCGGACTGGATGGACAGAAGGTAAGGCCCTTTTGGAGTACTGATGTCTGGGCAAAAACCTGGTTACGCTTTATAGATGATATCTTCCTTTTATGGGAAGGGCCAAAATCTCTCCTAGAAACCTTCCACAGTGATCTCAATAATACATACCCCGAACTAGGTTTCACTATACATATTAATAATAAATTCACAGCCTGATGAACGTTTAAAAATGAACAAAACAAAACCTTTATTAAAGTCTGTTTAAAAGGGGGCAAAAAGCCTATATGTCACAGTCTGTGACCATCAGGCAATCAGTCTCAAAAATGCACCGAGAAGGGTAATAAATAAATCCTCTGCGCAGTTGAGGGACTGGGCTAGAAATCTGGCTTGCTAGCTAGTGGTTGCTAATAATATGCAAGTCAGAAATTGGAGCACGGTACTCTATGTGAAATGGACGCTAGTGTGTTTCTAGCCTGTAATCCTACTGATTGTATATACCAGGTGTGGTTGTAGAACCTAGTTCATAGGTCGCGTGATGCTGAAAACAGCTGGTCGCACTGTCTCTACATAAGCAAAGTCTCTATGGACATATGTATACACTTAAATGTAGTGCAGTGTTCAGACCAGCCTATTTTTTGTATAGCCTGCGGCCAAGATAAGAGTCACAACCCCACACCTGCAGCCAGTGTATTTTGGCTATACACAATCACTCGTAGCCAGTATATTTTGGTTCAAATCACACAGCTATAGCCAGTATATTTTGGCTCCATCCATACATAACATTCACACTCTAAGGCTTCAGGGTAACGTATCGTATCAAGTACAACCCTACCTAGAGAGCCGTGCTCTAATAGTTAACAGCTGTGTGATTTGAGCCAAAATATACTGGCTACGAGTGATTGTGTGTAGCCCAAATATACTGGCTGCAGGTGTGGGGTTGTGACCCATGAACTAGGTTCTACAACCACATCTGGTATATACAATCAGTAGGATTACAGGCTAGAAACACACTAGCGTCCATTTCACATGGAGTACCGTGCTCCAATTTCTGACTTGCATATTATTAGCAACCACTAGCTAGCAAGCCAGATCTCTAGCCCAGTCCCTCAACTGCGCAGAGGATTTATTTATTACCCTTCTCTGTGCATTTTTGAGACTGATTGCCTGATGGTCACAGACTGTGACATATTGGCTTTTTGCTACCTTTTAAACGGACTTTAATAAAGGTTTTGTTTTGTTCATTTTTAAACGTTCATCAGGCTGTGAATTTATTATTATTTTCAAGGAACGTCTACCTACTCATCTGTCTTAGTGTGAAATAGTTCACTATACATATCGACAGAAAAGAAGTCAGATTTCTGGACACACTAGTAGAAAAAGATACCCAAGGCCACCTTCAATTCGATCTTTATAACAAACCAACTGACAGAAATAGCCTACTGAATTATACAAGTTGTCATCCCAATACCACCAAAAGAGCGCTTCCACAATCACAAATCACTAGGGTAGAACGGATCGTCACAGACCCCGCAATACGAACTACGAGATTATCCGAAATGAGTGTAAAGTTTATCAATAGGGGATACCCACCACAACTGACAAGACATAACCCAACAAACAATTGGCCACCCGAAAGATCTAAGAAAGACGTTCCCCGCATTCCATGCATGTCTACATACCACCTACTTATGCCCAAAATTTACAATTCAGTGCGACAGAACTGGTCCATCTTACAACGAGCCTACCCATCAGTGAAGGAATTTGAAAATCCCCCACTTACTTGTTACAAACGCGGTCCCAATATAAAAGACAAGCATATCCGTGCAGACTTTGGAGGGATTCAAAATGTCCCCAAACAACGTTTTCAGAAAAATCCCAAATATGGAACCTTTCCTTGTCTACAATGCGCCCAATGCTCCAATATTACAAAAGGTGATTTCATAACACACCCACATACAGGCAAATTGTTTCCTATTAAGGATTTCTTTACGTGTGATTAATCTTTTGTTGTCTACCGGATTAAATGTCCGTGCGGCCTAGCTTACGTCGGTGAAACGACACAACATATCCGTGATCGAATCTGTAAACACAAATCGACTTTACGGACATAACAGCTCCTTTTACCATTTTACCAACGACAAGAATTATACTGGATCCACAAACTGGACACATTGGAACCAAGAGGTTTAAATAGAGAATGCGATTTCCTTGTACTATCTTGATTATAACCCGCCCCTTCTCTTTTTTCAGGCTCGTTGACGGGGACTAGGCGAACGTTGGTGAGAATTCCCCCCTTTCCCCTTCTCCCCCCTTCCCTTCCTTCCCCACCTCCTCCTCTAACCCCCCCTTTTTCTTTCCCTTCTCACCGCATGCTAGCAGTTTTACCTGATTTCAGATTTTAGAGTTTTGATGTTTGATCTTTGATGCTATTCTTATGTATACCTTCAAGATCTTACTGTGCTATTATATACTTTATATTACACCACAACGTTGTTATTTATTATGTCATTAAGGCACTGTTACAATTCACATTATGGTTGTATTATTGAGTAACCCTTTTTATTTCAATATTTTGCACAGACCTCTCATTCACATTCCTCAGAACTCCCATATATTCCATTTTTTTCTTCTTTCCTTAAACTTGCCCTTACCCCTTTGCCCTCACTGGATTTCCAATTTCGATGCGCATGCGCCAACTCGGCACTTTGACCTGACACGCTGATGTCCTCCCCTTTAATACTGAAGTCCGCATACACCACACTGCAACCAGCACATGTGCAGTATATACATTTCTTTTACTTATAAGTTCTGCCTGTCTTTTCCTCTTTCTGTTCTGAGGATTGCCCATACCTCCTTGCCCACACTCTACCTTCTAACTCGGTGCACATGCGCGCACCGCATGCACGGCTCCGGACGCACTGACGTAATTTTCCTGTGCTCTGACGGCTCCACACCAGCCGCCGATACTATTTATTGCACAACAGCGCACGTTCACGCCACATCCAGCGTCATACCTACTGCACCGCCACTAAGGTAATTATATATACAGCTCTTACATTCTAATCTCTTGCTGGCGCTTTCTTAACAACCCTAATTCCTCTACTTTTATCTATTAACCCTCACTGCCTCCAACTCTAAGGCTCCTCTCATTAGCACACTTACCATATACATATCCCCTTTCTTATATCACTACAGAAATTGACTTGTTATCATTTTATGATCAGGTTCCGCTTTTTACTTACCGTTCTGTGATCCTCTTTTGTAATTTACAGATTGGACAATTTTTCCCCTATTTCTTCTTTTCTTACCAGATTGTTGTGTATACAAGAATTTTTTTATGACCACAGCTATAATAGATGTTTATTTAGATCCCGCTGAGGAAGGTCATAATTAGACCGAAACGTCTGGAAACTATGATTTATGTGGCTACATACTAATCATTTAATCTGGATGTATACAATGATAATCTGTAAACACAATAAAATTTAAAAAATTGCACATGAATTGGAGTGCCGTGGATTAACCTTATATCTGTTCTATAACTCTCACGGGCACCCACAGTGGATTTACGGTGTGCGGAGTACACATCTCTTCAACCTCGAAGACTACAGGCAGGTATGGTTGTTTGTGACAACGGTGAAGGAGTACCTGCTAGACCTTCGCACTTCCGGGCCATCACACCCACTCCACTAAATGACCAATGCGGAGTGGGGGCAGATACACGTGTTGGCCCCATTCGAGCAGGCAACCAAGCTGGTTAGCATGTCGGCCTCAATGGCGTGCTCCTCATAGTGTTCCTGCTGGACAGGACACTAGAATGCCTGCTCGACGCTTGGGAGAGTGCCTTGGTGGAGGAAGAAGAGGCAACACTGCTCCACCAAGACCAGGCTCAGGACGAGGAGGAGAAGGAAGAATTTTTTGAGGAGGTTGATGATGTCCAGGAGTCTGGGCCTGGTCAGGAGGGAGAGCCGAGGTGGGGGCACCATTAGTCTGGGGGTGGGATGACTCCCAGAGGCAGCAGCAGCAGGAGGACCAAGAGGTCATGGTGCAGGGCAGCCAAGAAGAGTCACAGCAGGCTGTCCTCTTCCTCATTTCTGCCTACATGCTGCGCTGCCTCCAGAGGGACCCTCAGATCAGGAAAATTAAGGAGAGGGATGAGTTTTGGTTGGCCAACCTTTTAGACCCTCGCTGCAAGGGGAAACTGGAGCAGTTCATCCCAGCCAGCCGGAAGCAGGCCCGGATGAATAACCTGCAGGCCTGTCTACTCTGCCGGCTGGAGGAGGCCAACCCTCTGCCTAATGCTCCAGTTCTCCCCGCTCATCTCACCCAGCAGGTGGCTGACCCAGCCAAGTTGGTGATTTTATGGGCGACATGAGGCAGTTCTACCAGACTGCGTGACCCAGCCGCAGCAGTCACCACCAGCGGCTGGCCTGCATGGTAGCAGACTACATGGGGTCCGTCAGTGCTTCCAACAGAATGAGCACCGACGACCCCATGGAGTACTGGGTTGCCAGGCTGGACACCTGCCGTGAGCTCGCTCAGTATGCACTGGAGGTACTGTCTTACCCCCCCTCCAGTGTACTATCTGAGCGGACATTCAGCATGGCAGGTGGGGTGGTCACCGACAAGGAGACCCATCTGTCCACAAACTCTGTGAATAGAATGACATTTATCAAAATTAATGAGTCCTAAATCGGCGTTAGAACAGTAGAGCATAAACATTAGAAGGAACATTATATATTAAATGGCAAGGGAACTTGACCACATTGGCTTTTTGTATCAAAATACTCGATTCAATTGATTAATTGTTTCAGGCCTAGTATAGTGTACCCTAGAGTCCTCACTGTGATCTATGGACACTGCGCTCCATACATAAACCATACTGGAAAATAGACCTCTCACATACCAATCGGAACACAGCGCTCCACACACCGCCCGCACCAGTCTGCTCTCAGTTTCCATATCGGCCACATCGAGTCTGGAGCAGAACACTGCGGTAACGCAGCCTGCCCTGCCATGTGCTTATTCCTCCAAGCCAGAGGGCAGTAGGACTGGTGGGGTTTAGCAGCAGCTCTCTCATCCTTCTTTTGTCTGTGGGGAGGCTTGGGTACCGCCGCTCTCCCCACCCATACATGATCAGCGCCGCACACACGCTGGGCTTCGGCCATCGACAGCACCCAGCCATCCTCTGCCCGTGTGAGCACAGAAGCCAGTGTGGAGCCAGCTTTCCCCAGCCCGAGTCTAGAAGTGTCCCCAGCTCTGCCGCCTGGATCAGTTCCCCTCCCCTGGGTGATGACTCAGTCATGATCCCTGGCTGCTGTTGGGGTGCTCATCGGCTGCTGAATAAGCCTTTAGCTGCGATGCTTGGCTACATACGGGGGGTAGTGTCACACAGCCTGGGCCATATATGACTAGGAAGGGGCTGTCAAGAAATGGGGAGCACCGACACTGTCATCCGGCAGAGCGGAATTTGTAGTCTGTTGTGAAGCCACCATGTGTTCTTGAGTAACATAGAACCAATTCAATGCAGATGTCTGGAGGGGGAGAAGAATGCAGGGATTCCAGGGAGAGATGGGGTAGATAGATAAACATGTGTTTCATCCTGCTAGAATCTATCTATCTACCCCTCTCTCCCTAGAAGCCCAGAAATCTTCTCACCCTCCAGACATCAAAATTGTATAGGAACGGATTAGTGTACGTTTTTCATGAACCTACAGGATCTGATTTTCTATGTCAAGTCCACAAAGATGAAGCATAGCTGCATTCGTTTTGTGGGGTAAGTTTACCTGTAGTTCTATGTAACTCAAGAACACATCGTGGCTTTACAACAGACTACAAACTCCGCTCTGCCGGATGACAGTGTCAGTGCTCCCCAGTGCCTGACAGCCCCTTCCTAGTGATATCTGGGTCGGGCTGTCTGACACTACCCCCCGTGTGTAGCCAAGCATCACAGCTAAAGGCTTATTCAGCAGCCTGACCTGCGATCGATGATACAGGCTGCGCACTGGAAGCAGCCGATGAGCACCCCAACAGCAGCCGGGGAGGGGAAATGATCCCGGCGGCAGAGCCGAGGACACTTCCAGACCCGGGCTGAGGAAAGCTGGCTCCACACTGGCTTCTGTGCTCACATGGACAGAGGACAGCTGGGTGCTGCCGATGGCCGAAGCCCAGCGTGTGTGCGGCGCTGATCATGTATGGGTGTGGAGAGCAGCGGTACCCATGCCTCCCCACAGAAAAAAGGAGGATGAGAGAGCCACTGCTAAACCCCTCCAGTCCTGCTGCCCTCAGGCTTGGGGGAATCAGCACATGGCGAGGCAGGCTACGTTACCGCAGTGTTCTTCTCCAGACTCCATGTGGCCGATATTGAAAATGAGAGCAGACTGGTGCGGGCATCGTGTGGATCTAATTCCGTACTAATTTATTGCTTTACAAACTTAAAATGCCTTTAAAAAAAATTGTCAAAGAAAAATATTGAATTTGGTATGCATGGGAGCACATTCATTCTGTAGACGAAGAACCTGCTGCTGTCAGAGGTGTCTAAGTTTATTTTTGGTGTTGCCCCGGTCTGGTGGGGGCCCATTTCTTGGAACAACATTCCTGCTACAAACAAAAAACCTGCTGCTGTTTGTTCCTGCTGAGTTAGGCCTAGCTATGTGTATGCCTTATGCTCTACTTTTACCATGTACCTGCAGCTGCTGTCTGTCTTGATCATGCTGAGTTATGTGTAGGCCTTATACTCCACGTTACCTTTACCTGCTACTGCTGATACTGTCTGTGCTGATCCTGCTGAGTTAGGACCAGCTATGTCCTTATACTATAGCGTTCCTATTTACCTGCTGCTATTTACCTGCTGCTGTCTGTCCAGATCCAGCATTCCCATTTACCTGCTGCTGTCTGACCTGATCATGCTAAGTTAGGCCCAGCTATGTGTATGCCTTATACTACAGCGTTCCCATTTACCTGCTGCTATCTGTCCTGATCCTGCTGAGTTAGGGCCAGTTATGTTTATGCCTTATACTACAGCGTTCCCATTTACCTGCTGCTGTCTGTCATGATACTGTTGAGTTAGGCCCAGCTATGTGTATGCCCTATATTACAGCGTTCCCTTTTACCTGCTGCTGTTTGTCCTGATCCTGCTGAGTTAGGCCCAGCTATGTGTATGCCTTATACTACAGCATTCCCATTTACCTGCTGCTGTCTGTCCTGATCCTGCTAAGGACAACCAGCATGGACCACTTATTTTCCCTTTGGACTTTGTCAACTATCAAGTATTAGAATTCTCCTCAACTGGTGTTCATGCTTCATTTTTGCGCATGTGCTCTGTTTATCATATATTGTCAACATATACAGTACAGACCAAAAGTTTGGACACACCTTCTCATTCAAAGAGTTTTCTTTATTTTCATGACTATGAAAATTGTAGATTCACACTGAAGGCATCAAAACTATGAATTAACACATGTGGAATTATATACATAACAAACAAGGGTAAAACAACTGAAAATATGTCATATTCTAGGTTCTTCAAAGTAGCCACCTTTTGCTTTGATTACTGCTTTGCACACTCTTGGCATTCTCTTGATGAGCTTCAAGAGGTAGTCCCCTGAAATGGTTTTCACTTCACAGGTGTGCCCTGTCAGGTTTAATAAGTGGGATTTCTTGCCTTATAAATGGGGTTGGGACCATCAGTTGCGTTGAGGAGAAGTCAGGTGGATACACAGCTGATAGTCCTACTGAATAGACTGTTAGAATTTGTATTATGGCAAGAAAAAAGCAGCTAAGTAAAGAAAAACGAGTGGCCATCATTACTTTAAGAAATGAAGGTCAGTCAGTCAGCCGAAAAATTGGGAAAACTTTGAAAGTAAGGGCTATTTGACCATGAAGGAGAGTGATGGGGTGCTGCGCCAGATAACCTGGCCTCCACAGTCACCGGACCTGAACCCAATCGAGATGGTTTGGGGTGAGCTGGACCGCAGAGTGAAGGCAAAAGGGCCAACAAGTGCTAAGCATCTCTGGGAACTCCTTCAAGACTGTTGGAAGACTATTTCAGGGGACTACCTCTTGAAGCTCATCAAGAGAATGCCAAGAGTGTGCAAAGCAGTAATCAAAGCAAAAGGTGGCTACTTTGAAGAACCTAGAATATGACATATTTTCAGTTGTTTGACACTTGTTTGTTATGTATATACTGTAATTCCACATGTGTTAATTCATAGTTTTGATGCCTTCATAGTCATGAAAATAAAGAAAACTCTTTGAATGAGAAGGTGTGTCCAAACTTTTGGCCTGTACTGTATATGTATATATATATATATATATATATATATATAGAGAAAGAAGCCATTTTGAAGCCATTTCTAATAAATATGCGATGGACATTATGTTGCTCAATATTGAGTTCTCCCAGAAGGAAATGGTCGTGCTAAAAAATAAATTGCAGGACACTGAACAACAGCTGAAGGCAACTGTGTCCAGTAACGAGGTGGATGTATTTCTTGAGAAACAGCAGTGCTTTTTGGAGAAAATGCGGAAGGATCTGGAGGAGGTAAAGAGATCAAAGTGGCACAGAGATAAGAGTGATTACATGTCTGGTCATGTCTATGTCTGGGAGCAACCCTGGCGTATGGAACGGGGTCCTGTACCTAAAAAAACATTTAAGCGTAATAAAGAAACCAACAAATGGGTGAGAAATAAAGATGCTAACGATGACTCCAACTCTAGCCAGCCTGGAACTTTTTTAGGCCCACGAGTTGCTATGGGAGACGCCCCACGAGACGAGGAGGTCTCAGACATAGAAGAGCCTGGAAAAACCAGAGCACAGAGATCGATGAGGACCAACAACTCCAGACAGATGAATATAAACAAGAAAAAGTAGAATCTAATGTGGTGGTAAACATCTCATCCTATACATTGACTGAGTATGAATTGAAATCCCTGAATAAGGGATTGTCCTTTTGCCCACAGGCTAAGCCTGATTGGTTCCAGTTGGAACTGGACTTGAACCGTCTCCTCAGGAATTTAAAACTGAGGGTGTGGTTCGACTCCAGTTCCACTGGTGCCATGAATATTAATGAAGTCAGCAATTCTGATGGTCAACTCACTTTGAAACAGTTTGATTTGCATTTAAAAAGTGATTTTGTTCCACTTGTCAACTCACATGCCTTGGAATGTTTTTCTGAGGCGGTTAAGAGAGATGTAGCTATGTTGAGAAGGAGAGCCCAGTCCTGTATGTATATAAGGGCAAATATTTCGACACAGGAAATGTCTGCACTGGAGGATTTGTCCAGTAACCCCGATCTCACCATCAAGCCTGCGGACAAGGGTGGTGGGATCGTGGTAATGGACACCACTCTATACATTAATGAGATACAAAGGCAATTGAGCGAACCTGGTGTCTATGAACCACTGGTCAGGGACCCCAGATTCGATATTGCAAGGAAAATAGATGTACATTTGACTGTTGCGATGCAGAATGGTATTATTGATAGACAACTAAAAGAGTTTTTGGTGGTGAAGTCCCCGGTTACACCCACGATATACGTATTACCAAAGATACATAAAAGGTTGGTCGACCCTCCGGGGCGGCCTATAATTTCTGGTAGGGGTTCGATCCTATCCAACATAAATGTATTCTTGGATAAGATATTGAGAGAATATGCTATGGGTGCTAAATCATACGTTAGGGATACCGGAGACTTCATCACCAAAATTAAAGGAATGCGGGTTCCTAAAGGGGCGATTGTGGCCTCTTTTGACATAGTGTCATTATATACCTCGATCGACCACGGAAAAGGCTTGTCGGCTGTAGCGGAGATGTTACAACATTCAGAATATTCCGCTCCAGTACGACAGTTTATACTGACACTGTTGGAATTGTCTCTGAGGAATAATTATTTTGTGTTCCAGGGACACTATTTCTTGCAGAAGATGGGCGCGGCAATGGGCTCTAATGCCGCGGCCACTTATGCAAATATTTTTGTGCGGTCATTTGAGGAACGTCTTGTCTATGTATCTCCCCACTTCAACCAGGTCTTGACGTGGTGGAGATACATAGACGATATCTTCCTCATTTGGAGTGGCACCATGGAGCAGTTGATGGACTTTCACGTATACTTGAACTCCCTCGATCGGGAGATCCAGTTTACGTTAACGGCATCGACTGACCGGGTGCAGTACTTGGATACACAAGTATACATTGAGGACGACCAGGTACATATGGATTTGAATATTAAGGCCACAGATAAGAACACATTGTTGCATTTTACTAGTGGGCATCCAAGAAGGATGGTAGATTCGCTGCCCTACAGTCAAATGCTTCGAGTACGGAGAATAGTTGACAAAGATGAGAATATGAATTCAGCGATGAAAAATATGGAACAATCCTTTATAGATAGATATAAAGTTAGTAAAAAAACATGCGGAAAGAGCCAAAAAGATCCCTAGAGATGAATTGTTGACCCCCAAACAAAGACAGACTAGTGACAGATTGCCGTTTGTATCATCATACAACGAGTTGAGTCCTGATATTGAAAAGATAGTGAGGCGACATTGGGGGTTATTGAGCAGTGGACACCCTAACATTGCGGCTTTTAAAAATTCGCCTATGATGGCATATAGAAGAGCAGGGAACATCAGGGATAAGGTAGTACACTCCAAAGTACCAGACAAAGGACAATTGAGACAGACGTTCCTTAAAACAAGGCGCACGGGTTCTTTCCCGTGTCTGGGATGTGTGAACTGTAAACAGATGGCCAAGGGATCTGTGTTCTCACATCCAGACACGGGTGAGACCTATGACATAAGACATTATCTCACCTGTGATTCGTCATGGGTGATATATGTACTATGGTGCCCCTGTAAAAAATTATATGTTGGCGAAACTACTTGTGATCTAAAGACTAGGTTGAATAACCATAGACAATCTATTAGGAATAAAAGAAGAGATTTGCCCGTATCAAAGCATTTTGCTGAAAAAAACCATAAAGAAAGTGATCTAAAATTTATGATTATAGACCATGTTAAACCATTGGAGAGAGGAGGGGACCGATTAAGTAAATTAAAGAAAACTGAGCTAAGGTGGATTTTTCAGCTGGATACCCTGAAACCGAAAGGGTTAAATGTGGAATTTAGGGTAACAGGAGGAATGGTGGGCTAGATATCCAGTCTGCAGGACTCATGGTCTGATGTTGGCTGCTCTCTGTATAAGGTGAATTAAATGGAAGCTACAGTGATATGTCTATGCTAATATATATTTTTGTATGCATTGATTATTGCCTTGACTCTTGCCTGTGCCGGGTACTGGATAGGGATGATGAAATATGGGGTTATATGGAGGCATAATAATATTGCCCAAACAAATGCCTGAAACTAAGATGGTGGATAGGGACTCGTGGTGGGGCGCGGACGATTGGACTGCGTGCTGACGCACACTTTGCATGTGCGCTGCGCTCGGAAGTGATCGATCGTGCATCACCACGTTGGCTTCCACCCTAGAGGCGACGCATGACTAATATATGCTGCGTCATAAAGGAAATGGGTTAGATACATGCGCAGTAAGGAGCAGTGGACGCGGATGAGTGGCGTGCTCCAGTACAAGCAAAGACGCCTTCTCCCCTCGCTCCTTGGTCCACGGTCAGGCTTGCGGCAAGGTAATATGGTCAATGCCTTTTTAAATTGCACTGTTCACTTTAGTATACGCACTTGTATACACTTATGATGATTGATTATTACTGAATGTATCACTGATATGCCCTGACCTTCGTTGGTGTGTATGTTAATATGTGGAGTTAATTATATGAATTGAAACCCACCCACGAATGGGAGTGCACTAGTACCCTATTGGCCAATAGTGGAATGGGTCATGATGTAGAGATGTATTTATTTTTGCACTATGCACTTTTATGTTCCCTTGACTTGAGAAAGGTCCTGTGAGAGGACCGAAACGTTGTCTTTGTTGACATGTGTGAATAAATTGCACATTTTTTACTTGAAGGAGTGCTGCGGACTTTCTTTCTCTACTGATTCCGTCCTGCATCGAGGGACCTTCGCGGGCACCCATACAACTACAGCTGTGTTTGAAGGAGTGCTGCCTGACCTTTTCCATGAATATATATATATATATATGTATATATATATATATATATATATATATAAAGAATCGTTTGATTAAAATACAATCATGCGTTGTTACGCTTCATTCCACAAAAAAAAGTTTTTTTCATTTATTTAAATTTATATGTTATCATTTTGCTTTTCTAGGGTTTTGGGTGGCCCTGGTGTGGTTCTTACTTAAATTAGATGGGGACCGCATGTGGGCTTTCCTTGTCAAAAGGTCTTGTGCATTTGACATTGTACAGGACTGATTGATCAACCAAATTATTTTTATTTTATTTTATTATTTTCTTGTTTGTTTTATTCAGGATTTAGGTTTGAACATGGCGTTGTCTGTCGTCCTGAACAGGATGCCTGACTTCCATGTTGACCTCTCTACATGGTTGGGTGTGACTGGTGTTATACTCATCCGTGTGGTAATCCTGTTTTGGGAATGGAGCGTAATTGCCACATGTATATATCTACACTCACCTAAAGAATTATTAGGAACACCATACTAATACGGTGTTGGACCCCTTTTGCCTTCAGAACTGCCTTAATTCTACGTGGCATTGATTTAACAAGGTGCTGATAGCATTCTTTAGAAATGTTGGCCCATATTGATAGGATAGCATCTTGCAGTTCATGGAGATTTGAGGGATGCACATCCAGGGCACGAAGCTCCCGTTCCACCACATCCCAAAGATGCTCTATTGGGTTGAGATCTGGTGACTGTGGGGGCCATTTTAGTACAGTGAACTCATTGTCATGATCAAGAAACCAATTTGAAAGGATTCGAGCTTTGTGACATGGTGCACTATCCTGCTGGAAGTAGCCATCAATCAGAGTATGGATAAATGTTCTCATTCTGTTTACGCCAAATTCGGACTCTACCATTTGAATGTCTAGAAATCGAGACTCATCAGACCAGGCAACATTTTTCCAGTCTTCAACAGTCCAATTTTGGTGAGCACGTGCAAATTGTAGCCTCTTTTTCCTATTTGTAGTGGAGATGAGTGGTACCCGGTGGGGTCTTCTGCTGTTGTAGCCCATCCGCCTCAAGGTTGTGCGTGTTGTGGCTTCACAAATGCTTTGCTGCATACCTCGGTTGTAACGAGTGGTTATTTAAGTCAACGTTGCTCTTCTATCAGCTTGAATCAGTCGGCCCATTCTCCTCTGACCTCTAGCATCCATAAGGCATTTTTGTCCACAGGACTGCCGCATACTGGATGTTTTTCCCTTTTCACACCATTCTTTGTAAACCCTAGAAATGGTGGTAGGTTGTGGTGGCTCACTAGCAAGTAGTTAAGGTATGGTGCTGCAAGCTCATATAGAGGGAATCACCCCACCCTCTCTTAAAGGCAAATGTAGTAATAGAGTAATGAGCGAGCACTCATACACTTGGCAACCAAATTGACATGTGCAGAAAATATTTATTATATCCCCATAAAATACAAGTAATAAAATTTATAAGAACAATGTAGCAATAATATACAACATTACAATCACATATATTGTGGTAGATATGATTAACACTATATTCATATGACTCAATAGTGTCGATAAATTCAATAATATATATCACACCAAGAAACTTCAAGTATATGCTGTTATTTGGGAAGAGGGGGTATTATCTTCTAGCGCTCTATCCCAATTTGGGAAACTGAATGTCACTGAAAATGTTGTAGGTGTATTCACTGGGAGCGCAATATGTTCATAAAGTGTCCACAGGAATCCTGATAATGTGAAAAGTCTCTTATAGCATATCCTTTTAAGCTCGATATGAGCTTTGGATTGGAGAAAACTTTAAATCGATGTTTGGCTTACCGTCTAGCGTCTGCTGTCTCCCTATTGCTTCAATGGAGCTTTAAATATTTGCCGGCTTATTCAATCGCTCCATACAGCAAGCTGGTTTAAATTTCGCAGGAGTTCCAAAGATCGCAGGAGTTGCCACTTTGTTCCGCAATTTCCTTTGGTGCAGCTTTCGACGATAAGAATAGTTAATCCTTTACTGTAGAGATTTTCTTCTGTATGGCCATACAGTATTATCGGAGGCTTTTCAATGCAGGTACATCACTTGTTTCACCATACGCGTTACGGGTAGATTCACTCTCCCTTCCTCAGTGGTCAAGTGTCTGCCTGCTCTGCCTCCATTTTTATCCATTCCTTTGATTGCTTCCCAAATCTCGGACACCTGTTGTTCATGCTACTCCCAGTTTGCAAGGGAATCCTCCCACATAATCAAGGGATAATTCTATACAGCCTTGATTTTAAAATAAAAAAAAAAAAAAAATTTTTTTTTTTTCTTTTTTTTTTTTTTCTTTTCCCTCTTGCAGTTTCCATGCGTTTTTTATGCGTTTTTTGGGGACACATGCGTTTTTTGGCCCAGATGTCCCAATTGGTGTGATATATCATTATGTGAAATATAAACTTGATATCTGATTGCCAACACTTATAAAATGACTTTTTATAATAAAATATTATTAAACAAATTTTCAAGATTAAAATATCAATATAAGAATATAAAACAATAAATAATAAATGTGAGGAATCTTGAAAGTTTCATAGGAATCCTAGAGTTTGATACAATTATTCGGATTTGATAGAGAAAGAAGGGTGGGTATCTAGGAGCCAAGGACACGTCGCAGCGCCGATAGACGGCCTAGCATGCGACGTGCCGTCGGCCTCGAGACATCCAATCTACATAAATCCAAAAATTTCCAACTCCGAATTAAGGCCTTTCGGTTGTAGAGATCCAAATTCATAAATGCGTCTGGATTCTATCCTAGACATTTGTCTGATAAAATCACCGCCTCTCCAGTGTTTCTCCACCTTCTCCAGTGCCGTAAACACCAGACTTGATGGATCCTGATTATGCATCTCTTTATAATGTTTAGATAGGGAATGTTTATCGTACCCCTTCCTGATGTTGGCAATATGTTCGGCCACTCTTTTTTTGAATGGCCTCTTGGTACGTCCTATATATTGTCTGTTACAGGGGCACTGGAGAAGGTAGATAACTCCACTGGAGTCACATGTAAGACAATCTTCTATCTCCCAATTATAGTTGTTCTGAGTCGAGGGGACATTAGTCGTCAGGCGGGGTTTTTTATTCATTCTACAACCCATACACCTTCCACATTTATAAAAACCCTTCAAACTCAGCCAAGTTCCTGAAAAACTCAACTTATTCTGTTTCCACGGTTTTACGGTAGGGGCCACCTTGATACCTAGATTGGGTGCCCTAGTGAAGGTAATCGTCGGAACAGTCGGGAGTAAGTGTCCCACAATTTTGTCATTCAACACATGGTGCCAATGGGTTTTAATAATTTTCTGAATCTTCCTATAATTCTCATTAAATGGAAGAACAACTCTCATGGCTTCTTTATTTAGTGTTTTATCTTCCTCATTATCCATCTCATTTTTATCTTTATTGTCCTCCTTATTAAAGAACTCTCTTCTATCTAATTTCCTAATTTGGTTGAGTGACTCCTCCACTAAGTTTTCAGGATATTCCTTCTCAATAAATTGTCTTTTCATCTCAATGGCTTCCATCTCAAAAGTATGTCCCTCTGTGCAGTTCCGCTTAATCCTACGGAACTGACCAGAGGGAACATTTGTCAGCCATTTCGGCAGGTGACAGCTAGAAAAATCGATATAACTATTTCTAGCTGTGGATTTACAAAATGTCTCACATATATATTTATTATCAGATTGTGTGATTAATAAATCCAAGAATTCGGTGCTCTCCTGTATGTTTGAGGTAAAGACCAAATTTAAATTATTAATATTGATTGTTTCTAGGAATTTTTCCAATTCTTCTTTACTCTTTTTCCAGATGAAGATCACATCATCTATATAACAAGCATTTAACTCGTGTGGCCTTAAAAGCCATCACAGCCAAGCCTACTAACTTGTTGTTAACTCTGCGATCTACAGCAATTTTTTTTTGTGGGTGCAGTGCAACATTTTTGTACCCTGCCCTGAGCCCAGTGACACAGAAAAATATGTTTTATCCGTCTGTTAGTTAGGTGGGTAAACACAGGTGCAGACCGACAAGAAGGGCAGGGGTGAAGACTGGGTCGAAGATGATGTGGAGGACCATGAGGTCCTCGACCCCACATGGCATCAAGGTCATGCAAGTGACCTGTTTAGTTCGGAGGAAGAGTCGGTGGTCGCACAGAGCCACCTGCACAGCAAAAGAGGGAGTAGGGTGCAAAAGCGGAACGGCCGTCCCCTAGACAGTACGCCTGCTACTGCCCACCGCACCAAGGGACTGAGTACACCAAAGCCAGCTTTGAGGAGTTCCCTGGCAATGTGCTGACGACAAGACACGAGTGGTTTGCACGCTGTGCAATCAGAGCCTGAAGCGAGGCATAAACGTTCTAAATCTGAGCACAACCTGCATGACCAGGCATCTAAGTGCAAAGCACGAGCTGCAATAGAGTAGACACCACAAAAACAAAGAAAAGTCTCTAGCTCCTCCTGCTTCCTCTTCTGCTGCAGTCTCGGCCTCTTCATCCCCCTCTGGAGTGACAGTGGCATCTGCCACCCCGCAAACAGAGGATGTGCCAGCAATGCCACCACCGGTGTCACCAAGCATCTCCACAATGTCCCATGTAAGCGTTCAGCTTTCTATCTCCCAAACACTGAAGCGAAAGAGAAAGTACCCCCCTCCCCACCTGCGATCCCTGGCCCTGAATGCCAGTTTTTCAAAATTCCTGGCCTTTGAAATGTTGTCATTTTGTCTGGTGGAGACGGAGAGTTTTAAATGCCTTATGGCGGTGACTGTCCCACAGTACGTCATTCCCAGCCACCACTACTTTTCCAGACGAACTATCCCTTCCCTGCACAACCAAGTGAGGGACAAAATCAGGTGTGCACTGCGCAACGCCATCTGTGGCAAGGTCCACCTAACTACGGATACGTGGACCAGTAAGCACGGTCAGGGACATTATATCTCTCTAACAGCACACTGGGTAAATGCAGTGGCGGCTGGGCCAGAGGCGGATAGCAGTTTGGCGCATGTCCTTCCACCACGAGGATTGCAGTGCGTTTCTCTTTGCTTCCTGTTGCTTCCTCCTCCTACTCCGCTTCCTCATCCTCTACCGCCTCCTCATCTGGTCAGCGTAACACCTTCACCACCAACTTCAGCACAGCCAGGGGTAAACGACAGCAGGCAGTTTTAAAACGTATCTGTTTGGGGGACAAACCCCACACCGCGCAGGAGCTGTGGACGGGCATGGAACAACAGACCGATGAGTGGTTGGTGCCAGTGAGCCTCAAGCCCGGCCTGGTGGTGTGCGATAATTGGCAAAAACTCGTAGCAGCTCTGGACCTAGCCGGTTTGACGCACATCCCTTGCCTGGTGCATGTGCTGAATTTTGTGGTGCAGAAATTCCTGAAAACTTACCCCAATATGTATGTCAGAGCTGCTGCAGAAAGTGCTGGCCGTCTGTGCGCGCTTTCGGCGTTCTCACCCTGCTGCTGCTCGCCTGTCTGCACTGCAGCGTAACTTCTGCGACGTGCCCACAAGGTGGAACTCCACCTTGCACATGCTGGCCAGACTGTGCAAGCAACAGCAGGCGATAGTGGAGTTTCAGCTGCATCATGCACGGGTGAGTCACTCTGCGGAACAGCACCACTTCACCACCAATGAGTGGGCCTCCATGCAAGACATGTGTGCCTTATTGCGCTGTTTCGAGTACTTCACCAACAGTGGCGATCACGCCGTTCTCAGCGTTACTATCCCACTTCTATGTCTCCTTGATAAAACAGTTTGCGCGATGATGGAAGAGGATGTGGCACAGGAGGAGGAGTTCACAGCAGGGTGGCACCCAAACCAGCTCATGAACATCACTGGTGCGTGGCTGGGGGGATACAGAGGACACAGACAATACACCTCCCACAAAGGACAGCTTGTAGTTGCCTCTGGGCAGCCTGGCACACATGAGCGATTACATGCTGCAGTGTCTCAGCAACGACCGCCGAGTTGGCCACATTCTAACTTGCGCTGATTACTGGGTGGCCACGCTGCTGGATCCCCATTACAAGGACAACGTACCGTCCTTAATTCCATCACTGGAGCATGATCGTAAGATGCGCAAGCACAAGCACACGCTGGTAGACACGCTGCTGATGGCATTCCCACCTGACAGTGGGGTCACAGTTGAAGCACAAGGTGAAGGCAGAATAGGACAAAAAGGTCGCCAACGCAGCTGGGGCACCGCCAGCACCTCAGAAGGCAGGGTTAGCATGGCCGAAATGTGGAAAAGCTTTGTCAGCACGCCACAATAACCAGCACCACCAGCTCATATGGAACGTCTTAGCAGGATGTAACATTTCAGCAATATGGTGGAGCAGTATGTGTGCACACGCCTAAACATACTGACTGATGGGTCTGCCCCCTTCAACTTCTGGGTCTCCAAATTGGGCACATGGCCTGACCTTGCCCTTTACACCTTGAAGGTGCTGGCCTGCCCTGCAGCTAGTGTATTGTCTGAACGTGTGTTTAGCATGGCAGGGGGCGTTATCACAGACAAGTGCAGCCACCTGTCCGCAGCCAATCTGGACAAGCTCACGTTCATTGAAATGAACCAGGCATGGATCCCACAGGACTTGTCTGTACCTTGTGCAGAATATACATGTATACCGGCCTCACCCAGCCATTGTTGTACTCCAGCGCACTTTCTCTTTGTTTTATTTGTTATATTTCCCAGTGTTTTGGGGTGTACCCTAATTTAAACAACAACAACAAAAAAAAAAAAAAAATATATATATATATATATATATATATATGTGTTGGCTACCTCCTCCTCCACCGGCACTTCCAACTACACCGCCACGTCCACCACCTCCTCAACCTCCTACTCCATATGGACCTCCACCTCCTAGATCAAGATTATAATTTTTTATTTTTACATATTTTATGTTATTTTAAGTCATTTCACTAATTCGTCTGATACATTGTTGGGTGACATATCGAATCACAGCCTGACAAAACGTTGGTAACAAAAACAATAAATATTTTATTAGGAAATAAAGTGGGTGTAGATAAAATCAGGCGTACAGGAATCAGTAGTGTGGAGAGGGAACAGAATTATACCATCCACAACTCTGATAGCCTGAATGAAGCACCTATATATATATATATGGCAGGAATCCAGTATTGGGGCACACTGATTGATATCCTAGCCTTAATATATAAGGTGTGGTGGATACAGCACTCAGCCTGGGATTACCATATGATATGCAAGTTTTATAGTAGCTGCTAATAGTGAGATCTAGCAGACTAGTAATAGCATATGTTGGTAGTTGCAGTCCATTAGGCTAGTTTGTCCCAAAGACTGCTCCCCTATAGGCTGAGCGAGGTATCAGCAAACTGTGCTCTCACAGCGGCACTCGTGATAAGAATATCACTGAATAGATATGCCCTCTGCCCTAAGCACAGCTGACATCAGTGCTGCGCTCTACGCGTTTCAACATGCTAGGGTGACCGCATGTCTCATCAGGAGCGAGCTACACTTTCTATTAGATGTCATATACAGAACACTGCACTGTAACGTGCGTCTCTCGGCACTGTGCTGGCCATGTGTGGCCAGCCGCACGCCGAGACTAAGTAATCTAAGACCCGCCCCCATGCCGGTGGGTGCCGGCTCCAGCATCCAATCAGGGATAGGAGCGCATCCTCTGATGCGCTCCCTGACGATGCCGTCGCCCTCTCCAGCATAGTGCCAGCACGGGGAGGAGCATCATTCTGCTCTCTGCATCTGAGGGAATACTTACATGCGGTCACGAACCAGGCAAGTGACAGCGCTAAGATAAGATGATCAGGGTGTTACAAGGGGGTTACTAGAGGAAAAGGACAGCCATATATACCCAATATACAGCAGATAAGAGACATATTAAAGTTGGAAGGTCTGACAGAGTACATCCCTATGCAATAGATGATGTAAGGACTAGTGTTTAGAAATAACCTAGAGGACATATAAGAGCGCTACTGAGGCATGCATATGGGCTCTAGATAAAGCTTGCAAAGGACAGAGCCTCATTAAGTCCCTTGGGGTGGACAGTGTCTAATTTAAAGATCCACTGTGTCTCCTTGCGGAGCAGTGACACATCTATGTCACCTCCGCGGATGGATGTGGTGACATGTTCAATCCCCTGGACACGAAGCACGTCTGGATTGCCCTCATGAGACTCACAGACGTGACGTGCAACAGATGTATCGCGCTTGTTCTTAATGTCCAAAAGGTGTTCGCCCACACGTCTCCGTAGCTCGCGCCTGGTTTTCCCCACATACTGTACACCACACACACACGTGATGAGGTATACTACTCCCACTGATGTACATCTGATCAGAGATCTGATGCAAAATCTCTCCTTTGTTACCTGGCTCACAAAGTATGGCCCCTTCATGATATTACTGCAAATAACACATTTGCCACATGGGAAGGTGCCAGTGAACGTACTCCTGAGCCAGGTGTCAGATATGGGGTGTAAATAAATACTGTGGACCAGGCGATCACGGATATTAGAGCTGCGGCGGTATGTGATGGCGGGGCGATCTGACACTAGTGTACCAATGTCAGGGTCCGATTGCAGGATAGGCCAATGTTTCTGAAGAATCTCCCGTATATGCACTTCTGCTTTGTCATATGTCGCTATGATTCTCGGGAGATGTGGGTCCAGTGGCCTCTGTTTGGGTGTCAATAATTGGTCACGGCTCACACTCATCGAGTGATGGTAGGTCTTTCTGAGTGTATGCTCAGGGTACCCCCGGCGTGTGAACCGTGACCGCAGATCATTCGCAGCCACCTTAAAATCCCGAAGTTCGGAACAATTCCTCCTAGCCCTCAGATACTGGCCCTTCGGAATGCCACGTCTGAGGGCCAAGGGGTGGCCACTGTCCCACTTCAGCAAGCTGTTAGTAGCTGTCTGCTTCCGAAACAAATTGGTCGTGATTCTCCTGTCTGATGACACGGTGACAGTCAAGTCCAAAAATGTAATCGCCCTTTCCTGTATATTGGACGTAAAAAATAGGCCCAACTGGTTACTATTTAGTTCAGCTACAAATTTAGTAAACCAGTCCTTAGACCCTTTCCATAGCAGAAACACGTCGTCGATATATCTAATCCAGATTAGTATCGACGACGTGTACTGTTCCATGGAATCGCCAAACACGACCTCCTTTTCCCACCAGCCCAGGTAGAGATTTGCATAAGTCGGGGCACATGGGCTGCCCATCGCAACTCCCCTGAGCTGGTGGAAAACCTGACGGTCAAACAGGAACACGTTGTGATTAAGGACAAATTCTAATAAATCCATCACAAAGGTGTTGTGGCGGATAAGATGTGCACCTCTCTGTTGGAGGAAGGCCCGTACAGCTTGACAGCCCTTGTCGTGTGGAATAGAGCTGTATAGGGCCTCCACATCCAAACTGGCCAGCCAAGTGTCTGTCTCACATACAATACCCTCAAGGCGTTGTAGAACGTCCATCGTATCGCGGGCATAAGATGGTAGACATGCCACAAAGGGCCTCAAGATCACATCAACATATGTGCTGATGTTGGCTGTGAGGCTCCCAATCCCTGACACGATGGGTCTGCCTTTCAATGGTGTACTCTGCTTATGCAGCTTAGGGAGACTGTAAAACACAGCACGGATTGGGAACTTAGGTAACAAGAATTCCAACTCGGTCTTGCTTATAAGTTTCTCCCTTGCCGCTGCCTTTAGAAGTGTAGACAGTTGTTCACTGAAAATGGAAGTTGGATCCGATGGAAGACGTCTGTACGTGGTGGTATCTCGTAAAATGGTGAGGCACATCTCACGATACGCCTCCTGGTCCATAATGACAACGTTTCCCCCCTTATCTGAGGGTTTAATGACTATTAATGAGGGTTTCTTCTGTCAGCCCGCCCAACACGGCATTCAGTATGGCTGTTACCTAACGCAGCGTCCCGCATGGTATCCGAGTCAGACGTAGCGTCCCACGTGACTCTGTAGCCGCTTCCTGGAGAGCGTCTCCAGTCTCCTGGGTCCTACTTTCCCTCCACCTCCGCTCTCATTTGGTTTCAGAGATGCAGGTGACTATAGAGATGTAACATCAGGTTTCCATAAATAATTTATATTTCATTGATGAAAGTCCAGTACGGCACCAAACACGTTTCAGGGTATACACCCCTTCATCAGTGGCTATCGTGATGCTACATCTCTATAGTCACCTGCATCTCTGAACGGGACGCCGCGTTAGGTAACAGCCATACTGAGTGCCGTGTTGGGCGGGCTGACAGAAGAAACCCTCACAGGACACAGCCGGAGAACCCAGGAGCGGTAATGTACAATATCAGTACAATTAATACCGTGCATTGAGGGAAAGTTTATCCGCAACTTACCAGACCAATTCTGTTACTAACCACTTGCGTTGTTCACCCATATTAACTTGGAGTGTTTGGGACATAGCAGGTGTGTGCAACTTATGAGAGATACCTCACCATCCGTGACCCTATAAGTGTGGACTTACTACAACTAACATTGTGCATTGAAGTTCATCCTGAACATACCATACTAATCTTGATAGTAATAATTTGTTGTCTGCCTATGATAACCTGGAGTTCTTTGGATCTAGCAGGCTTGTGCAACGTATGAGGGATATCTGATACCCTACAAGTGTGAACTTACAAGCTATATACCAGATGTGGATGTATATGGTTATTATGTTCTAGGCAGTATTTATTTAGTTGATTTGCTGTTTCATCTTAATTGGTTTTATTGCTGTGCCATTACTATTGTTTTATTATTCTGTCATTTTATTGATTTAATTCCTGTATTCTTCTAAGTGGAGTTTTATTAAATTTCCGTGTATTCCCAAATAACAAGTGCCCTTCTCCAATCTATTTTACATTTCAGTAATTTGTCTGTTACATTGTCGGGTGACATTCACCTTTTTCTGTCTCTGATATACCCCTGCTCTACCTAGTGTACAGGGAAATACATTTCACTAATTCGTCTGGGGTGACATTGTTGGGTGACAAATGCTCATCTTTTGCGCTAGAAAGTACATTTGCGGCCTACACTGCATTTAGGACAGTACGAATGGTGAGGCCAGAACAAGTAAAGGGGATAGTAGATTGGGTGGCTGACAGTGCCTCCAGTTCCTTCACATTGTCTCCCACCCAGTCCCCTGCTGAAAGATCAGAGTTGGCACCTGCAGCCCATGGCCATCTGTCTTTCAACTCACCCCCTTGCAAATAAGGCAAGCATTCTGAGCAAGAAGTAATTCAGCAGTCTATTATGATTTTTGATGACTCTGCTGGCAGGGTTTCCGTGGGCCACCCACATAGCCCTGCCCCAGAAGTGGAAGAGATTGAGTGCAGTGATGCCCAAACGCTTATGTTTCAGGATGAGGAAATGGGAAGACCACCACAGCACGTCTCTGATGATGACGAAACATAGGTGCCAACTGCTTTGGCTTTCTGCAGTCTGCAGACCGACAAGGAGGGCAGAGGTAAAAAGTGGGTGGAAGATGATGTGGAGGATGATGAGGTACTAGACCCCACATGGAATCAAGGTCATGCGAGTGACGTGTGCAGTTTGGAGTAAGAGGCGGTGGTCGCACAGAGGCACCAGCACTGCAAAAGAGGGAGCAGGGTGCAAAAGCGTCTGTTACATTCTTCAGTGACATTTTACCATTTTTGCCGTGAATAAACCCCTGCTCTGCATAGGTGGCAGGGACCTAAATTTCAAAAAATCGTCTGTTACATTCTCAGGTGACATTTTACCATTTTTGCCGTATACAAATCCCTACTCTGCATAGGTGACAGGGACCTAATTTTTGTAAAATCGTCTGTTGAATTGGTGGGTGACATGAACCCAGGTTTGCTGTGAATAAACCCCTGCTCTGCATAGGTGACAGGGACTTAAATTTCTAAAATTTGTCTTTAATTGACGCGCGCATCCTCCTTTCATTCGATCCTTCCGCTTTAACAACTTGTCCCACATTTCCGCTCAATCACATTTCAGCCATTGACCTCCCTTGGATGTGGTATCCCTTTCTCACGCTCCCTCTCCGGCATGGAACCCTGATTCCCCGTTTCCCGTGATCACCATGGTAGGCGCAGAAAAGAACATCGAAAGTTGATAGAGAAGATATTCAATTGGATCGTGGACGTCACAGGGAAGTGCGATCAGGCAGAAGTTATCCAGAGTCAACAAAGTGGCAGCAGGGCCTCTCCTGCCTAACATTTCCAAATCCAAAATACTGCAGTGACATTCCCTGTAATTTTTTATTAATCATTCCAATAACAGGGCATCTTAAGAGTCCTGTTTTGTTATTTATCGTCACTACCTCCCCAAATCGGGAGTGGGTAATTGCCGCTCACCCCTCCTTACTTGGATGCTTCCGCTTTAACAACTTGCCCCACATTTCCGCTCGATCACATTTCATCCATTGACCTGCCTTGGATGTGGTATCCCTTTCTCAGGCTCCCTCTCCGGAATGGAACCCTGATTCCCCGTTACCCGTGATCACCATGGTAGGCGCATAAAAGAACATCGAAAGTTGATAGAGAAGATATCCAATTGGATCGTTGACATCACGGGGACGTGCGACATGGTGTAGCAGTATGTGTGCACATGCCTACACGTACTGACTGATGGGTCTGCCCCCTTCAACCTCTGGGTCTCCAAATTGGGCACATGGCCGGAGCTTGCCCTTTATGCCTTGGAGGTGCTGGCCTGCCCTGCAGCCAGTGTATTGTCTGAATGTTTGTTTAGCACGGCAGGAGTGGGTTATGAAAGAGAAGTGCAGCCGCCTGTTCAGAGCTAATGTGGACAAGCTCACGTTCATAAAAACGAACCAGGCAGGGATCCCACAGGACTTGTCCGTACCTTGTGCAGAATAGACATGTATACCGGCCTCACCCAGCCATTGTACTCCAGCGCCCTTTCTCTTTGCTTTATTTTTTATATTTCCCAATGTTTTGGGGTCTACCCAAAGTTGAACAAAAATAAATAAATAATAAAATAAAAAACAAAAACCAGTGTTGGCTACCTCCTCCTCCTCCACCGCCGCTTCCACCTACACCGCCACATCCACCGCCTCCTCAACCTTCTACTCCATATGGACCCACTCCTCCTAGATCAAGATTATTATTTTTTATTTTTACGTATTCTATGTTATTTGAAGTCATTTCCCTATCCACATTTGTTTGCAGAGCACTTGCCATGCTCTTAACCACATTTTGTTGCCATTTGCAGCCCTCTAGTCCTTTCCATTACTTTTTTAGAGCCATTTTAGTGCTCCAAAGTTCGGGTCCCCATTGACTTTAATGGGGTTCGGGTTCAGGGTCAAGTTTGTGTCCCGAACTCTAACTTTTTTGCGAAGTTCGGCCGAACCCGTCGAACCCGAACATCCAGGTGCCCGTTCAACTCTAGTCACTGCTTGATAAAGGTCCCATTGTGTGTACCGAAACAACGCCTTTTTTGAATAAACGCACATTTTCTGGAGGAAGTGACGTGGAATGCGTCTATCTCTCTCTCTCCATAAATTTTTACAAATTTATTGTGGGATTCACAATATTAAAAAGTCTTTGAATTAAAAATGCATTTTGTATGCATGGGAGAATATTCCCGCTGTAAGCGAAGAACCTGCTGCTTTTACAGTTGGATGAGTTTATTTCAGGTGTTGGCCCAGTCTTGCAGTGGACCATTCCTTGAAACACATTCCTGCTGGAAACAAAGAATCGGCTGCTCTCTGTTCCTGTGAGTTTTGTTAAGTGTAGGCCTTATACTCCACCGTTACCTTTAGCTGCTGCTGCTGCTGCTGTCTGTCCTGATCCTGCTGACTTATGTGTAGGCCTTATACTCCACCATTACCATTTACCTGCTGCTGTTATCCTGATCCTGCTGAGTTATGTGTAGGCCTTATACTCCACCGTTACTATAATCTGCTGCTGCTGTCTGTCCTGATGAGTTTGCCCTTGACTAAAGGGGCCTTACTGTAACCTTATTAGTTAAAATTACACAAAAGCATAACAATATTTAAAAAACAAAAGCACACAATCTAACAGAAAAAACTTTTTATTTACAATTTTGCTAAACTAAATTGCCTCTAAGGCAACTGTTTGACTTGGGAATGCAGGTCCAAAAACTCCTGCATGCTTTTACGGTGCTGCTCCTCCAACTGCTGCACCTTGTGAGCAAAAGTCAGCTGCTGCTCCTCCATCTTCCGCTGCAGCTCCCGCATCTTCTGCTGCTGCTGTTTCTGGAATTCCTTCAGGGCTTTCTGGTGCTCCTGCTGCAGCTGCTTTATTTTGCGCTCTAATTTAATGAGTACTGTTAGGATAAAAAAAATGAAAATTACTTGCAATTCAGATTAAGAGCCAATTAGTGCATTGTGTGGAGTACTTTTTAAAGCACTGCCGATTTGCATCTCAATTAGTTAGTTACTGATATTTATGATGATTATATAGTTCGTTAGTTATTGATAGTGTTCTGGTTTTCTATTACTGTAATTTATGTTGTCCCCTCATTTTTGGCCCTTTTAATGTTTATGTATATGTTATGGACACATATATGTTATTGCGCACATATTTAGCCTCCTGGCCGGAGCTGAAGAGATCCTCCTCCTCCTCATTATGAGCTGGGGCGGTGGAATCCACCTGCAGGGAGGTTCCGGCATTTACTGCCTCCACCACTTCGCCAACATCAGGTGGTGGTGGCGCATCCACATGCTGGGAGGGTTCGGCCTCCTCTCCCTCCTCCTCTGCAGAGACCTCCAGAACTGCAAGATCCTGGGTTGCAGGCCTGCTGCGGACCGAGGGAACGGGAACACCTATAATCACACAATGTTCAGAATTTAGACAAACAACTCAGAAATCATAACAAATTTAAATATCCAGAAATTCCAATATGGAGGGATCTGCATGGGATTAGGATTATCCAATGGGGGCTTAGGCTCGTTTTGGCGGTACATTACCCACCAAAACCAGTAGTAAAGATGGCTAAAAATAGCCTAAGTTACTAGGTAGGATGAGGTAGAAGGGGATTGGTTAGGAAGGTGTCCCATAGTGTACTGTTGATGGGAAATTGAAGTTTAGGGGAACCTAGCAACAATTAGAACATTGGATAAGGGGTTATTGGGTGGTGTTATGGTGGGTATATAATTGCAGAGGCTGACAACATTATGCTGTCTGCCAAGCCGCATTTTGAAGATCTGCTACCTGCCAGCCCTCCATGTTGATTTTGTTGTCACTTTATTAGAAGGAGGGGTAAAGTTGCTTGCCAATAGGTGGCGAGCGGACTAGATGTTTTTATGGTATTTTTTCAAAGCTTACAGCTGGTCTATTCAGTGGTTAATATGTCTTATGGAATTCATTTGTTAAACTATTCCTTAATAACGTTGGCCGTGGCCTAATTTATCCATTTATATTATGTGTCCATGTTTTTTATTTTATTATTGGTTTATGAGGTTAAATTACTGGGTTGTGCATATATATATAATCTATAATCCCATGCATGTTAAGTGGGGGATTTATCTAAAGTAATGATCGACAGGGCCTTTTACTGGAATACAGAATGATGATTGCATTTTATGTACAAACCGGATTCCAAAAAAGTTGGGACACTAAACAAATCGTGAATAAAAACTGAAAGCAATGATGTGGAGGTGCCAACTTCAAATATTTTATTCAGAATAGAACATAAATCACGGAACAAAAGTTTAAACTGAGAAAATGTACCATTTTAAGGGAACAATATGTTGAATCAGAATTTCATGGTGTCAACAAATCCCCAAAAAGTTGGGACAAGGCCATTTTCACCACTGTGTGGCATCTCCCCTTCTTCTTACAACACTCAACAGACGTCTGGGGACCGAGGAGACCAGTTTCTCAAGTTTAGAAATAGGAATGCTCTCCCATTCTTGTCTAATACAGGCCTCTAACTGTTCAATCGTCTTGGGCCTTCTTTGTTGCACCTTCCTCTTTATGATGCGCCAAATGTTCTCTATAGGTGAAAGATCTGGACTGCAGACTTGCCATTTCAGTACCCTGATCCTTCTCCTACGCAGCCATGATGTTGTAAATGATGCAGAATGTGGTCTGGCATTATCTTGTTGAAAAATGCAGGGTCTTCCCTGAAAGAGATGACGTCTGGATGGGAGCATATGTTGTTCTAGAACCTGAATATATTTTTCTGCATTGATGGTGCCTTTCCAGACATGCAAGCTGCCCATGCCACACGCACTCATGCAACCCCATACCATCAGAGATGCAGGCTTCTGAACTGAGCGTTGATAACAACTTGGGTTGTCCTTGTCCTCTTTGGTCCGGATGACATGGCGTCCCAGATTTCCAAAAAGAACTTTGAATCGTGACTCGTCTGACCACAGAACAGTCTTCCATTTTGCCACACTCCATTTTAAATGATCCCTGGCACAGTGAAAACGCCGGAGCTTGTGGATCTTGCTTAGAAATGGCTTCTTCTTTGCACTGTAGAGTTTCAGCTGGCAACGGCGAATGGCACAGTGGATTGTGTTCACTGACAATGGTTTCTGGAAGTGTTCATGAGCCCATTCTGTGATTTCCTTTACAGTAGCATTCCTGTTTGTGGTGCAGTGTCGTTTAAGGGCCCGGAGATCACGGGCATCCAGTATGGTTTTACGGCCTTGACCCTTACACACAGAGATTGTTCCAGATTCTCTGAATCTTCGGATGATGTTATGCACAGTTGATGATGATAGATGCAAAGTCTTTGCAATTTTTCGCTGGGTAACACCTTTCTGATATTGCTCCACTATCTTTCTGCGCACATTGTGGGAATTGGTGATCCTCTACCCATCTTGGCTTCTGAGAGACACTGCCACTCTGAGAAGCTCTTTTTATACCCAATCATGTTTCCAATTGACCTAATTAGTGTTAATTGGTCTTCCAGCTCTTCGTTATGCTCAAATTTACTTTTTCCAGCCTCTTATTGTTACTTTTTTGGTATTTGTTGACACCGTGAAAATTGGAATCAACGTATTTTTCCTTTAAAATGATACATTTACTCGGATTAAACGTTTGATCTGTCATCTACGTTCTATTACAAATAAAATATTGACATTTGCCATCACCACATCATTGCATTCAGTTTTTATTCACAATTTGTTTAGTGTCCCAACTTTTTTGGAATCCGGTTTGTATATATACACATACACACGTATATATATTTATGTGTGTTTAAAATGTATGAAATCAGCTGGTTGCCTTAGAAATCTCTAGCTCGCTGTGTGTATAAATATATATATAGAAATGACGAAAAACGGGCAGCACTCCGGACTTGTGGAAATTCAGTGATGTTTATTCAGTGCAATGCAGCATTTCAGCCCTCACAATGGAGCCTTTGTCAAGCTAATGAACTAGTGCTCTCAACATATTTAAATAGGTGGTTCTCATTATAATTACATAATTGCTCATTAAAACATATTTCACAAATATCAGTACAAAACATGATTATACAGATCATTAAATTACATCGGTGTACATGAATCATCATTATATCAACATGGTATATACATAGTGGAAAACCAACTTTACCACATGCCCAAATCTGTGTTAAATACACAAATATTTACCAATTGCCTCATAAAGTGCAGCTGTGCTAAATTGTGTTAAAGTACATATCAATTTAGAAAAATTAAAAGAGGGACAAACCCACAACACGAGACTCCACACTGCGATCCGGTATTGGCGTCCCCTGGCGTCCATTGCGCAGGCGCCAGTCTGCATCATTAGATAGCGAGATCCCGTTGCGTCCCGCGCATGCGCACAGAATGCTCAAACTCGTACCTATACGCAGTCGCCGGGACGCACACTAAGCTCGCGAGTCCTCTCCATTTCTCGCGCATGCGCTTTGCGCGGCTGTGAGAAACACGACATCCCAGCAGTATCACACTGCTGCGCATGTACCGAGGGGCGGAGACCAATGCTGTCGTCACTAAGTGACCATGGGGGGCGGAGATCAATGTTGTCGTCACTATGTGACCATAGTAACGATATTTGTATGCGGAAATCGGGAACAGTGGCCATCTGGGGACAGGCGATGTACCTGGAAATATGCACTCAGAGGAATCCAGTGCACAATCTCCAGCGTCACAAGGAACCTAGACCATATCATAGCCAGGCTCCCGTAACAACATCCCCGTCTCCTATGGTCATATTGGGGACGGCGTGGAGGAGAATGTCTATCACAGGTACACGCAGCCATCTCTGGGTGCATGCACCTGTGGGAAACAGGAGACAGGGCACTCTCGTGTCCCATGTCACCTGCTCCTACATCCATCAACCACACCTAACCTCCTCTGTCCCACCAACATCACCGCAAAATTCCTGACATGAATGTCATGTAATTCATTGGTCTCAGATCCTAAGTCATGAAAAAGAGAAAATACATAAATGGAGAGATATGTGCAGAAAGTAAAAAATACATTCAAAGGACATATACAGTGATCGCAAGGGGATCCCATGTTGGGCGTTGTCCTCTCAATTGGAATCAAATTCTCCATCATGATAATCTATAGAAAAGGAAGACAAAAAAAGGGAAAATAAATAGAGAGCACAATCCTAACCCACACATTCTCAGATAGAAGACACGCATCCCACCGGCGCCCAGCTAAGTCACCCTAAAATCAACATTGAGTCCGCGGGGTTTTAGGGTTTGCAATTGGAAAATCCAATATAGTTCCCGCTGCTTCAGCGTCACTGACCTGTCACCCCCCCGTCGTGGCATGGCGATCTGGTCAATGACCCTGAAGCGCAGGTCTTTTTCAGTATGTAATGCTTCCGTGAAATGTTTGGACACCGGTAAATCTAGTCTCTTCTTCCTAATGGTGTACCTGTGATGATTCAATCTTGTCTTGACATCCCATGTAGTCTCCCCTACATAAAGGAGATGACAGGGGCACTCCAACAAGTATACTACATAGGAGGAGTCACAGGTCAAGTGATGTTTAATCATATACTCCTCTCCTGTCTGTGGGTGCACAAAATGTGCACCCCTTAACATGAGTGGGCAATTCACACACCCATGACAAGGAAAACAACCCTTCCTGGATGCACCAAAGTATGTACTGAATGCAATCTTTTTAGTCCCGATGTCAGCCCGTACAAGATGATCTTTAATATTGCATGTACGTTTATAAGACATCATTGGAGGGTTGGCAAATTCGGGAATGTTTCTGAAGTTACTGCCCAATATGGGCCAATGTCCCTTCAAAATATTACCGATTTTGTCACTCAGGGGTGAGAACCGGGTTATAAACGGGATACGTTTGGTATCCTTTACCTCATTCGTCCCCTTTTCCAAGAGGGTTTTCCTAGGCTGTTGCATAGCCCTCACCTTGTGTTGTTCTATCAATTTCTTAGGGTATCCCCTTTTGATAAATTTTTCACCCATTGTGGTGAGTCTATCAATGGTATCTTCTTCACCCTGTACTATCCTCCTGACCCTAAGCAGCTGGCTATAGGGTAATGATCTCACCATGCTCCTGGGATGACAACTGTTGTATTGATGCAATGTGTTTTTATCAGTTTTTTTAGTAAAAAGATCCGTGTGTAGAGAGTCTCCTCGTCTACACACTGTCACATCAAGGAACTCGATATGGGTTTCAGAAAAAACCAATGTGAATTTGACCTCAGGGTCAATCCCATTGAGGAAGTCACCAAACTGATGTAACCCCTCAATGGAACCTGTCCACAACAGGAAGATGTCGTCTATGTAACGCCACCACCCCAGCACTTGTCTGAAGTGGTGGCTAACATAGACGTACATCTCCTCTAGATGGGCCATATAAATGTTCGCGTAATTGGGCGCCACATTTGAGCCCATTGCGGTACCACGCAATTGGATAAAGAACTCATCCTGAAACAAAAAATAGTTACAGGTGAGCACAATATCCAATAGCGTGGTCAGAAACTCTCTACATTCCATGGAGTATGGTGAATCAGCCAGACAATTTCTGACTGCATCCACCCCCCTCACATGTGAAATGGATGTGTACAGACTCACAACATCAAATGATGCTAAAATGACATGTGTCGGGAGCTGTACATTGCTGATTTCATTAAGGAAGTGTGTAGTATCCCTTATGTATGACTTGGCTTTCACAACATAAGGTGACAGTATCCTGTCCAAAAAGATGGCAATCTGAGAAAACGGTGAACCAATGCCCGATACTATGGGCCGGCCGGGTGGAGAAACCAATGACTTGTGGATTTTTGGTAGTACATATATTACCGGAGTTCTTGGCCGTTCCACATAGAGAAAAGAATGCAACTTGTCATCAATTACACCCTCCTCCCTAGCGGAATCCAGGACCCTACGGATTTTCTTAAGAAATTCAAACTTAGGGTCACCTGGAAGCCTACGGTAAACGTTTTCATCATTCAACTGGCGATATATCTCATCCACATAGTCAGTTGTGTTCATAACCACCACAGCCCCACCCTTGTCTGCCGGTTTAATGGTCAGACAAGGGTTAGTGGAGAGTTCCTTCAGGGCTTTGGTCTCCTCCGCTTTCATATTTCTCTTTACACACATCCCTTCAACCCCTGATGCTTTTAAGGTCTCTAAATCTAACCTAACTGCATTAATAAACGTATCCACGGCCACATGATTAACAACAGGTGTGAAATCACTTTTAAGGTGAAGTTGTACATCATTAAGTGTAAGTTCTGAACCGCTATTGGACCCAGCTGCTGGAACCTCAGTGGACTGTTTATTGAACCAGATCTTCAACTTGATGGCTCTAAAAAATCTATACAGATCAAGCTCTAATTGGAACCAATCGATGTTCCTAAATGGGCAAAAAGAAAGTCCTTTCTCCAAAACAGACAATTGTATAGGAGTAAGTACAATAGATGATATATTTACCACAGTTGTCTCTTCCGCATGGTTCTTTGCGGTTTCATCTGCCCTGCTTTTACGCCACCTCTGTTGTCTCCTCCCACCTCGTCTGGTCCGGTGGGATCTGGACCCAGACCTAAAAAAGAGGTAGTTGCAGTAGGGGTGTCAGCGCCAGATGCTGTGGTCATATCTGGGAGATTATCCATTTCTGGAACTGTAAGGTCAGCCCTTCGATTGGAATGCCCCGTTTTTTTGCTCCCAGGGGAGGGTCATTCCATCCTCTTGAGGCCTTTTTTAACAGTCCTCTGTCCCCCTTGCCAGCTATATACAAATCCGGTAGTGTAATCTTCCATGTCCCTTTGCCATTTTTTTCTCTTTGTGGACTGTAGATCTTGCTTCAGTTTCTCCAAATATATATTGCAATTGCTAAAGTATTTCTCTGCATCCTCTGGAGTTAAAGCTGCTCTCAACTCTCCTTCCGTTTGTTCCAGACTTGTTCTCAGAGTGTGAATCTCTTTTTGTAGATACTCAACATTTAATAAGATAATGTCCAGAGAATATTTATTTGAGATCTGTGCAAACCGTGCACAGAAATCCGGATTATTGGGAAAAAAATCAGGTCTCAATATTGACCGCATGCCCCTCGGAATCCGGTGTGCGTGATGATATTCACTAAGCGTGATTACATGCAAATCCAAATTAATGCACCTTTTAGAGTATAGTTCATACCTTTTCTTGAGATCTGGTATTGACGGAGTTGATAGGAAGGCGACATCCCTCATGGCACCTTGTAAGATACGTGTCTCATCCTCCTGTGTATAGGAAAAGATGTCCGGGTATACACATCCTGTAGCTTGATTCATATTTCAATAAAAGGTGCTGAGCTGATAAATCCAATATAGAAAAAGCAAAAACAATCAGCAGCACTTTATAAGATGCCGGGTGCAAATCCACCAATGTTCCTGGACACAGAACAACACCAAATATATATATATATACACTCACAGCGAGGTAGAGATGTATGATGTAAACGGCTAATTTTGTAAGTGTCACACCAGGTACTAAGTAATCATTTATAAAGAGATTAAATACTTATTTGCATATACATTACAGAGTGTTGGAGAGAGATACAAAAGTAATGTAAGCATTGTACCTGGGCCTATTCTGTCACAGATCTCTCTGATCCGCTCCAAGTGCCTCCTTTTCAGATCGGACCATTTCTTTAGTATGGCCATAGTATGGTGCCTGACATTGAATTTTCTCCTTAGCTCAATCTGAATCTCCCTCACAAATCTACAGTATGTTTCTCAGCCTGGACCCGGGTTGTGTCATAGCCCCGCTCCAACATGCGCTGCAGGATAAAGATGCAAGCATATAATCCCTATTTTTTTAATACAAGTATTCAAAATAATGTCCTCAACAAAACAGCGTCACGTGACTCTGATTGCTCATAACACAGCTGAGCGACAATTAATTAACATCGGCGCTCAGATCCCCTGCTGCTCGTTGTTTAGGGGACGGAGGACGCCGACCACAATGAGGAGGCGTGCATGGCCAGGTCCTCCCCACCCCCTGGACCCCATGGAGATGAGGACGCCGACCGTGTCCTCGCTCCGCTGTATGCGTGGGATTCCGGCGGCGCTGCAAATGAAGAGTGCGCTGCCGGCTCCCCGTGACATTGCTACAGGATGAAAAAACATATAAAATCTTGAAAAATAGACCCAACAATTGAGTATAATAAAGAGATGGAAAAGTTCATGTGAATGGGTAAGGAGAAAGATGTTCTTAACAAAAGAGAATTTGAGTATTTAAGGGTAAAACATCCGGTGATTCCAGTCATTTATTATCTCCCGAAAAATACATTAGAGCATAACTGCCCCCCCCAGGGAGACCAATAGTATCGGGGATAAACTCCCTGTCGAGCTGACTGACGGAGTATGTAGATTTTTTTTTCTAGCAGAAGTATGTTGTTGATACTCCATCATATTTCAAGGACACAGGAGATGTGATTAGATTTTTAAGTGAGTTTGGTTCTTACAACTGAGAATAAGCTGCTTGCCACTGTTGATGTAACATCTCTATACACAATAATTCCTTAAGATAAGGGTATAAATGCGGTCAAATATCGATTAAGTCAAGATCCATGGATGTCTCTGGAACAAAGAGAATTTATTATTGAATGTCAAAATTTTTGTCTGTTGCAATTATTTTTGGTTTGATGGTAATTTTTATTTACAGTGCACTAGGATGGCAATGGGGGGGGGCGTAATTCCCCGCCCAGTTTAGCCAATTTATGTGTGGCTTTATGGGAAGAGGAATTTATTGATCCAATAATGTGCTCTAAAGACAGCGAGGGTGGACTAGTTTTTTGGAAAAGATATATATAGATGATTGCCTACTGATATGGAAGGGAGATCGATTGGGATTGGAACAATTTTTTATTTATATAAGCTGTAATCAATGGAACATGCGATTCACTGAAAATATTAGTTGGGTTTCCGTGAATTTTTTGGAGCTTACTATTTATGATGAAGGGGAGAGGCTAAAGACTAAAACGTACTTTAAACCGACCGATGTAAATGCCTATATAGAAACCACTAGCTGTCATTATCGACCATGGATCAAAAATATCCCAAAGGGGCAATTCAATAGGATTTATCGTAATTGCACAGAGGTACATGATTATGAGGAGCAAAGTGTTTTGATACAAGAAAGGTTTTTGGAAAAGGGGTATGAAAAAGAAAATTTACTGAGTTGCATTAAAGAAGTACCTAAAGAAGGGGAAGGAAGAAAGAAAGGAGAGGGACAGGAATGAGGGAGTGCTACGGTAAGCAAATAGAAAAAAGACTTTAAACTAGCGTTTATAACCCAATTCAACAGCAATGTGGAACAAATTAAAAATGCAATAAAAAAATAATTGGTCCTTTTTAAAAAACGACCTTGTGTTGGGGACAATAATCCTGAAAAATCCTGAGATTATCTTTAAAAGAGCTCTGAGTATGAAGGATAAATTGGTGCATAGCTACTTGCCTAAGAAGCAGGAGAGAGTGAAGAAACACCTGTTCACATGGTGCGGTTTCTGTCTACAGTGCAGGAACCGCACATTAAAGAACAGAAAAGTAAGAACTGGTGAGATAGTGTTTACAAATAATGGGGTAAAATGAAGAGTTGAAGGTGAGTTCACGTGTGAACATCTGGGAGTCGTATACATTCTGGAGTGCACATGTGGTCTCCAGTATGTAGGACGGACAATGAGGAAACAAAAAAGAAGGGTTCAAGAGCACATCCGAAATATCAAGAAATAATTAGAGACATATAGCGTGTCAGCACATTTCAAAAAAGTACATAATACAAATCCAGAGGGTCTGAGTTTCATTGCATTAAAACTTGTCCAGAATAAGTATAGAGGGGAAGATCCGGTAGCCAAAATCAATAGGAGAGAGGTGGAGTGGATTTACCAGCACGCTGCAACCGGGCGGACTCAATCTGGAGTTCAATATATAAACCTGTATAATAGAAAACCTGCATTAGTATTGGTAGGAGATACTGTAGTGGTAGATGTAGCGAGGGTCATTTTGGGTAGTTTAAAATCATGAGACTGGAGGTGGATTGAAAATGAATGGAGTCTAAAGCTGATTCAAACCATGTGACCATGGTAATCTTGAGAAGCTATGCTTACAAATCCATTGAGTGATTACCAGAGTGGGTAGATAATTGGGGGGTTTTGTACCACGTGATTAAGAATGAAGGAGTGCGAGTAGTGGCTGATTGGTAAGAGTAATCTACTTGGTGAAATAGTTTTTTTAATGAATAGCATGGAAAGCGAGGTGACTCGCTATAATAAATAGTTTGTTCCACCCTTTTTGAAATGTGTTTTATGTTGGGGATTACAAATGAATGTTAAGGATTTTATAGTGTTAATTTTATGACTTTTTAATGAATTGCCTACAGAGAGACTTTTGGGTTAATGCCCAGATTGCTATAAAAGGAGTGCCCTGAGTGGAGGTATGTATGCCTCTGATGAAGCGAAGGCGAAACCCGGGTTGGGCATTTGGTGATGAGATCGGTTTGCATTTTATACGCTTGTGATTTTATGACTTTTGTAAGTATAATAAAAGCGCTGGGAAGATAAAGTACTTGCGGAACTTCACTACGTTGTGCCGTTTCTTTGATAAATAGAGGGGATAAGAGCACTGACTATTTTGGAGGCTGCGGTTATCGAAACCAGTAATTGATTGCATAAAAAAACTGGGTGCTTTTCAGTGGCAGGATTTCCTTCTACTGATCAAGAGCAGCGTGGTTCATATTCACTACAAACTAACAGCGCTCAGAGTGGGGGAACGGTTTGGAACATTTAACCTTTTTATATTTTGAGTGATATTGTGGTCTCCTCATGCTGCTGCCACCTCACCACTCTGTGGTCTCCTTATGCTTATACCACCTCAACACTCTGTGATCTCCTCATGCTGCTGCTACCTCACCACTCTGTCATTGGGCCACTCTGTGGACTTCTCGTGCTGTTTACACCCTCCCCACTCCATGACTGGGCAACTATTTTGCTTTTTTGGCCTGGATGACATCACCCTTTATTTGACCGTTCTTCTGATCTGTCAGAAGGAAGGAAAAATGAGACACACAATAGATCCTGTCTATGTAGCAGGTGTAAGGCCTGTTTGACATGGTCCCTATTTTGCATCAGAATTGGCTTATGATTTGGTAGCCAAAAGCAGGAGTGGTTACAAGACACAGAAGACATGCAAATATTCCATTCATGTGTCCTCTCTGTTTTGGATCCACTCCTGTTTTTCTTTTTTTGCCTTTAGCAATACTGGTGGATTATTGAGTAAATGCTAACCAAATGAAGGCGTATGCTCCACAGACAGGATCTGTTTTTTTGTGGGTTATTGTTCTGATGGATCAGAGGAAGGGCAATTTAATCAGTGACGTCAACACAAACTTACTGCTGACACCCTCTCCACTCTGTCAGGGGGGCTCTACTTGTGTTTAAGTGTTTAATAGAACAGGTTCTGTAGACATCTATGTGGAATCAACTAGCGACGGTGTAAAAGGAGTGCGCTCTTTCACGCTATTATTGGATCTTGGGCCTCTGCACGGTTCTTTATACCTGGCGCTAACATCGACCTGTAAGGTGGAGTTCACACTTGAGTTATTTGGTCAGTTTTGGCCCCATGAAGTGTGCAGTGATTCTAAGAGCGACGCCTGTCATGTATGTGTCATACTGTCTCACAGTATTGTTTCACTACCACAACAAACTCTCTATGCATGTTTCTGCAAGGCACAGTGTTCTACACCACTATACAGGCTCTCTGCAGCCAGGAATAAATTTGGATCAAATCAAATCTTTTTGGAAAATTTTGTGGACCGACCAAATTGAATTTTTGAGAAATTCGCTTATCTCTAACTATCACCCTTTTGGCTATTTATTCTTGCATCTTATATTGGAAATGTTGTCTGTAGTTGGGGCATTTTAAGGTAAAGATTGCAAAATCCCTTAGACTCTGCCCACCAATTTAGTCCTAGTAAAATCAAATAATGAGATGGGAATGTTTGTCTAGAACCTCTATTTAAATCTAACAGATTAAATATATTTTACAGCAGTGTCCCCAAATGTGACTCTGCCAATAAAACTGAAAAGGTATAGATGAATCTGTATTACAGATAATTTGTGGTATGTTTTTTATGCATTTTCTACCTTTTTGGCCAGATTTCTGCATAAGTGCAATGTTTATGTCACTCAAAGTCTAAGCCTATTCCCTTCATCATTCTGGAGCCTGACAGAAGATGCATCACATCTTTCGAACAGTAAAGTTGCTGTTTACAAAAAAGATGCATAACTGTCTCTGCTTTTACGTAAAATTCGTATATGGATTAGAAGTTATGTAGACATTTTACAATGTTTTTCAATTACATTTTATTTATTCTATCAATAGCAGAAAGGAGAGCTCAGTAAATATAACAGCACTTACTTAAGTATTTATAAAACTGCTACAACCCGCAGATCTGAAGAGCAAACACTTTGATGGATTGCTCAAATACATTTTGACAGAATAGGATTTATTGTAACTTAGAGATACTATATATTTGAAAGTATTACATTTAGGGAAGGAGAAATATTATTTTCTTTATAGTACACAGTAGAATTACATTATTATCACCACTTCTTACTTTTGACATTGGCATTGGCAGTGTTTAGCTCATGAAGGAAGTCACGTGTTGTGAGCTGGCTTGGTGGATATATACAGTAAGGTGTGCGATAGGCTGTCTGCATGGCTAAAAGGGGCGATGTATCACAGTTGCAAAAAGGGTTGATTATTGGCTTTCAGGCCAAGGGTGGCAGTATATCTGAAACTGTGCAGTTATTGAACTGTTTATGAGCTACTGTGGTGAAAGAATATTGTGAGTAGACAGATGGCACCATTGCGAATAAGAAACATAGAAACTGCAGAACACCATATGCCATTGATATGAGAGGTAAACGTTGGCTACAAAAATGCACAAGGGTCGACATTTTTGCTACAGTGGAGCAGGTCACTGCCAAAATGAACCAGGGGGTTACCAGAGGTGTGTCTAAAACAACCGTTCAGTGAACCCTACTGCATATGGGACTGTGTCTACACCTCTGTATTGGAATTGGACCTCCGCTGATTAGCAAAGGGTTGCCTTTTTTGATGAGTCACATTTTCTGCTTCATTAAACAGATAGACATTGGTGTGTCAAGCGAAAAACATCAGAGAACAAACATCCCTGTAACCACTGCTAGAAGAAAACAAGACAAGCTGCTGGTGGCAGCATAATGGTCTAGGGAATGTTTTCATGGAATTTTCTTGGCCTACTCATCCAATTTGAGTATGAATTTAACCTTGCAGATCACATGCACCCATACATGCTGATTATCTTCCCTGGGGCAGATGGGATCTTCTAACAAGACACGCAACATGGCACATGACTAGAAATGTCTGACATTGGTTGGAAGAGCATGACCAATACTTCCAAGTACTACCCTGGCCCCCTAACTCCCCAGACTTGAACCCTATTGAGCATCTGTGCTCACGTTGATCATCATTTTTGCTCTATGGATCCTCTCCCAGCAGAAGTGCACCCTCCAGCAGAAGTGATACACTGCAGACAGCATAGCTCCAGATACCTGTGACAACCTACCAGGACCTTATTGATTCACTCCCAGCCCATCTAGCTGCTGTTTGTGCTGCACATGATGGTTACTTTGGATATTAGCTGGTGCTCATAATAATGTGATTTAACTGTGTATGTTTACGGGTACACAAAATACAGCTGTATAGGGTTTCATGTCAAAACCTTTCTGTCATGTGGCCTTCTTGAAGGGATTATCAAGTTTGCATCAACATATTTTAAAATAATTCATGAAGGTAGCTCAAATTTTGTAATGCAGTGATTTCCCTTCTATTGCTCCTATCTTCTGTTCTGGGCTGTGGCCCCATAACCACATCAACACAGCTCTTTATTATTTCCTGTGATGTTATGTCCATAGGAGTGTGAAAGCAGCAACAGGGACAGTGATAGGGGAGTGTCTATGTAACTAGTTGGGTGGGAGAAGCTATAAACTTGCTGGGCATTGTTAGGAGCAGTGATAGGGGAGTGTCTATGTAACTAGCTGGTGGGAGGAGCTATAAACTAGCTGAGTGTTGTTAGGGGCAGTAATAGGGGAGTGTCTATGTAACTAGCTGGGTGGGAGGAGCTATAAACTAGCTGGGTGTTAGGGGCAGTAATAGGGGAGTGTCTATGTAACTAGCTGGGTGGGAGGAGCTATAATCTAGCTGGGTGTTAGGAGCAGTGATAGGGGAGTGTCTATGTAACTAGCTGGGTGGGAGGAGCTATAATCTAGCTGGGTGTTAGGAGCAGTGATAGGGGAGTGCCTATGTAACTAGCTGGGTGGGAGGAGCTATAATCTAGCTGGGTGTTAGGAGCAGTGATAGGGAAGTGTCTATGTAACTAGCTGGGTGGGAGGAGCTATAAGCTAGCTGGGTGTTAGGAGCAGTGATAGGGAAGTGTCTTTGTAACTAGCTGGGTGGGAGGAGCTATAATCTAGCTGGGTGTTAGGAGCAGTGATAGGGGAGTGTCTATGTAACTAGCTGGGTGGGAGGAGCTATAAACTTGCTGGGCGTTGTTAGGAGCAGTGATAGGAGAGTGTCTATGTAACTAGCTGGGTGGGAGTAGCTATAATCTAGCTGGGTGTTAGGAGCAGTGATAGGGGAGTGTCTATGTAACTAGCTGGGTAGGAGGAGCTATAATCTAGCTGGGTGTTAGGAGCAGTGATAGGAGAGTGTCTATGTAACTAGCTGGGTGGGAGGAGCTATAATCTAGCTGGGTGTTAGGAGCAGTGATAGGGGAGTGTCTATGTAACTAGTTGGGTGTGAGAAGCTATAAACTTGCTGGGCATTGTTAGGAGCAGTGATAGGGGAGTGTCTATGTAACTAGCTGGTGGGAGGAGCTATAAACTAGCTGAGTGTTGTTAGGGGCAGTAATAGGGGAGTGTCTATGTAACTAGCTGGGTGGGAGGAGCTATAAACTAGCTGTGTGTTAGGAGCAGTGATAGGGGAGTGTCTATGTAACTAGCTGGGTGGGAGGAGCTATAATCTAGCTGGGTGTTAGGAGCAGTGATAGGGGAGTGTCTATGTAACTAGCTGGGTGGGAGGAGCTATAATCTAGCTGGGTGTTAGGAGCAGTGATAGGGAAGTGTCTATGTAACTAGCTGGGTGGGAGGAGCTATAATCTAGCTGGGTGTTAGGAGCAGTGATAGGGGAGTGTCTATGTAACTAGTTGGGTGGGAGGAGCTATAATCTAGCTGGGTGTTAGGAGCAGTGATAGGGAAGTGTCTTTGTAACTAGCTGGGTGGGAGGGGCTATAAACTAGCTGGGCGTTGTTAGGAGCAGTGATAGGGGAGTGTCTATGTAACTAGCTGGGTGGGAGGAGCTATAATCTAGCTGAGTGTTGTTAGGGGCAGTAATAGGGGAGTGTCTATGTAACTAGCTGGGTGGGAGGAGCTATAATCTAGCTGGGTGTTAGGAGCAGTGATAGGGGAGTGTCTATGTAACTAGCTGGGTGGGAGGAGCTATAATCTAGCTGGGTGTTAGGAGCAGTGATAGGGGAGTGTCTATGTAACTAGCTGGGTGGGAGGAGCTATAATCTAGCTGGGTGTTAGGAGCAATGATAGGGGAGTGTCTATGTAACTAGCTGGGTAGGAGGAGCTATAATCTAGCTGGGTGTTAGGAGCAGTGATAGGGGAGTGTCTATGTAACTAGCTGGGTGGGAGGAGCTATAATCTAGCTGGGTGTTAGGAGCAGTGATAGGGGAGTGCCTATGTAACTAGCTGGGTGGGAGGAGCTATAATCTAGCTGGGTGTTAAGAGCAGTGATAGGGGAGTGTCTATGTAACTAGTTGGGTGGGAGGAGCTATAATCTAGCTGGGTGTTAGGAGCAGTGATAGGGAAGTGTCTTTGTAACTAGCTGGGTGGGAGGGGCTATAAACTAGCTGGGCGTTGTTAGGAGCAGTGATAGGGGAGTGTCTATGTAACTAGCTGGGTGGGAGGAGCTATAATCTAGCTGAGTGTTGTTAGGGGCAGTAATAGGGGAGTGTCTATGTAACTAGCTGGGTGGGAGGAGCTATAATCTAGCTGGGTGTTAGGAGCAGTGATAGGGGAGTGTCTATGTAACTAGCTGGGTGGGAGGAGCTATAATCTAGCTGGGTGTTAGGAGCAGTGATAGGGGAGTGTCTATGTAACTAGCTGGGTGGGAGGAGCTATAATCTAGCTGGGTGTTAGGAGCAATGATAGGGGAGTGTCTATGTAACTAGCTGGGTAGGAGGAGCTATAATCTAGCTGGGTGTTAGGAGCAGTGATAGGGGAGTGTCTATGTAACTAGCTGGGTGGGAGGAGCTATAATCTAGCTGGGTGTTAGGAGCAGTGATAGGGGAGTGCCTATGTAACTAGCTGGGTGGGAGGAGCTATAATCTAGCTGGGTGTTAGGAGCAGTGATAGGGAAGTGTCTTTGTAACTAGCTGGGTGGGAGGGGCTATAAACTAGCTGGGCGTTGTTAGGAGCAGTGATAGGGGAGTGTCTATGTAACTAGCTGGGTGGGAGGAGCTATAATCTAGCTGGGTGTTAGGAGCAGTGATAGGGGAGTGTCTATGTAACTAGCTGGGTGGGAGGAGCTATAATCTAGCTGGGTGTTAGGAGCAGTGATAGGGGAGTGTCTATGTAACTAGCTGGGTGGGAGGAGCTATAATCTAGCTGGGTGTTAGGAGCAGTGATAGGGGAGTGCCTATGTAACTAGCTGGGTGGAAGGAGCTATAATCTAACTGGGCGTTGTTAGGAGCAGTGATAGGGGAGTGTCTATGTAACTAGCTGGGTGGGAGGGGCTATAAACTTGCTGAGTGTTGTTGGGGGTAATGATAGGGAAGAGTCTAAATAACTAGCTGTGTGAGAGCTATAAAGTAGTTGTGAGTTGTTAGGGGCAGTAACAGGGGCGTGTTTATCTCACCAGATGGGTGGGAGCAAGCTATTGTTAGGGGCAGTGGTAGAGATCTGGCCGAGAAAAGAATAGTGCATGATAGTTTTTGTTGGATACAGCAACAGGAAGTGCTATATACAGGATCTATAGCAGGGGTACTCAACTGGCGGACCGCGGTCCAAATACGAACCACGGCCGCCAGTTGTCCGGACCCTGGCCATCCTTCAGAGCGCTCCTCCTCTCCTGCACACTGTACCGTGCAGGAGGACGAGCTTACCGACGCACTTCCTCCTGTCCCAGAGCGCAGTGAGACAGGGCTCCCTCCACATGTAGCGCTCCTCCTCCTGCACACTCTAGTACGTGCAGGAGGAGGAGCTTACTGGTGCACTTCTTCCTGCCCCAGGGGCGCAGTGAGAGACGGCTCCCTCCACATGCAGGCACCAGCGCTTTCTCCCTCAGTGCGCTCACAGGTCCCTCCTCCCCTGCAGCAGCGGCAGCACGTAAGGGAGCTTCAAGCTCCAAAGGACACTTACGTGCTGCTGGAGAGGGAAAGGGACATCACCACTGCCACCAATGAAATAAATGTCACATTTGGGTAGGAAGGGGGGCGTGGAGAGGGTGACAGAGAAGCGGGAACACGTCACTGACTGCAGGAAAGGACTCCAGTCAGTGTCGTGTTCCCATCTCTCCTGGGCCATCTTCTTTAAAATTAAAGGTAACCTGGGGCATTGGATGCAGACCCCTTAGTTTCAATGGAGTGGAAAAAGATGCAGACAGCACACAGTGTGCTGTCTGCATCTCTTGTGGCCCCATTGTAATTAAGGGGTCCGCATCCAATCCCCCAATAATGGGAATTGGATGTGGAACAAAACTATCATATGTCTGTTCTGTGGCTTGGGTTGCCACCCGGCCAGTAGTTCACCAGCAAGGCTGGTATTTTAGTTCCCTTGCTGGTGCCAGAATTTTCCTGTAAGGACTGTTAGGCTACTTTCACACTTGCGGCAGGACGGATGCGACAGGCTGTTCACCCTGTCAGATCCGTCCTGCCGCTATTTCGCCAGACTGCCACTCCCCATTGACTATAGCGGGAGTGGAGCTACGGCGCAGCATAGCAGTGCACAGCGTGAGGCCGCCAGATGAAAAAGTCGGACATGTAGTACTTTGTCTGGAGGCCTCTCCATTATAGTCGATGGGCACAGAGCAGCGGCACGGCGAAGTAGTGGCAAGATGGATCTGGCAGGGTGAGCAGCCTGTCGGATCCGTCCTGCTGCAAGTGTGAAAGTACCCTTACTAATGAGCGCTTCCATCATGGAACGCCCATTAGTACAGCCTTTACCTCCACCGCTACTTGTGCTAGTAAAAAAAAATTAAAAATTACGGTACCTCCACCTCCATTTGCTCATGCTGTGGAGAACACTCCCTTCTGACTAGAAGCTCAGGACAGGACCTACAAGACGTCATCACGTTGGAGCACCGGTCCTAAGCTTGTAGTCAGCAGCGAATGTTCACCGCAGCCAGGTGAATGCTAATTTTTTATTTTTTTGGCAAAAGCAGAGAAGGGGGGCACTAATGGGGGCATTACTCTTACTGGGGGCACTAATGGGGACATTATTCTTACTGGGGCACTAATGTAGCCATTAATAATTCTGGGACTTACCCGGGGTGCTCCACTATAACTTCAGAGCGCCCCACGCGCATGGATCACATGATCGCATGGCATCTTTACTGTTGATGTTCAGCTCGGACCTTCACCTGACTGCAGACCCAGGTATGTGGACCTTTAATAAAACTAGTTGAGTACCCCTGATCTATAGGATATACGATTTTTTTTACATGGTGAAAAAGGGTCAAGAGAATCGAAAGTAAAATAAAAATCATGGCAATAGGTTCTACTCCGTTACTGTGCTACAATGGTGTGCTGTTCTATGTTCTTCTGCCCATGTACTGACTTTTGCCTATTGACAGGACTTCTTGCCTATTGACAGGACTTCTTCCTGATCTCCATTCTAGCCTTCAGCTATCTGCCCTTAGCTGGGACTGTGTCACGGCCATGGCTATGACCGTGACTCTTCAACCGCATGCGATTGTCAGAGGTTTGGTTTTGTTGTCAATCACAGGTGAGGGCAGTGGTATTTGTCTCACCTGTGGTTGCCGCTGACAACGCTTGCTTGTAGCAGCTTTCCTGCTGTGCATGCGATTGCACCTGGCAACCCCTATGTTAGGTGTGTGTGTATTGTGTTCACTGTGTTGTTTGTCTGTGTGCACTCTGTGTAGTGTGTTGTGTGCACTGACAATTTTCCTGCACTGTGGCTGCCCGTGGCAACGTTTGGCTGTCTGTACATGTGGTGGCAGTGTCCCGGCCTCTGGGCTATTCCCCAGGACACGGTTGCCACCCATGTCGTGGCCAGCGGCAACAACCACAGTGGGTTGCTACTCTTGGACACTTTCCCTTTAATGTTGTGTTTTTCCTTCCCGAGTGTTGGAAGGATTAACTTTCTTCCCAGTGTGTGTGTGTGTCACTGGGTGTGTCCGACTGTAGGGTGTGGCTTCCTGGCCTATATAGCCTCACTGTTAGCATGGCTCTGTGGGTTGTTTCAGCCATGCTTGCTGGAGCAGCCTCCTGTGTTACTATCTGCCAGTGAGAGCCACCCCTGTGGTCATAAAGATATTGTCCTTATGTTTACGTCTGCTGTGTGTTGATGTTGTATGTTATGTTCTGTTGGGACCTTTCTATGTGTTTGGTGCAGCTTACGGTTCTGGATTCCTGTTTGCACAGGGATCCAGTCAGCAAGGCTGTGACAGGTTGGTGGAACTAATAGTTCGCCTGTCATTCCCGTAAGGCTGTATGAGTTCCCCTTTTCCCAACAGCTTGGCCATTGAGACTCCTGCTCCTCCGTGCCTAGGAGAAGTAGGTCGTCTTACTCTGACTCCTAGCGCAGGGACCGGACGGAGGGTGAGTTAGGGATCCGAGGTTCCTGCACATGGGTCCTCCTACCTTTAAGGTCGGCCCATGCAGTTAGGAGTTAGGGTCAGTGTAGGGACGCTGTAGGAGGTGACCTGCTCCCTATCCTGTTCTTCTGGCCGAGTAGGCCCACAGCACATGGCAGTGCACGGCTGAGGATTTCCCCCATCCTCAGCCGTGACAGACTGTTTATCGGATCATACAAACTCTGCCTGTCTTTGATTACGGTTACGATTTTGTGGCTTGTGGTGCCCCAGCACAAGCTACCACCAAGTGCATTTAACCATCAATAGTGTGGTTATTTTTTGCTATATCCTACATCAGGTGCAGACTGAGCCTGTGTCACCCAAGTGCATTTAACCATCAATAGTGTGGTTATTTTTTGGCCATATACTACATCAGGTGCAGGCTGAGCCTGAGTCACCCAAGTGCATTTAACCATCAATAGTGTGGTTATTTTTTGCTATATCCTACATCAGGGTCAAACTTTCATCAAGTGCATTTAACCATCAATAGTGTGGTTATTTTTTGGCCATATACTACATCAGGGGCAAGTTGAGCCTGTCACCCAGCGCCTAAAAAATAGGCCTGACATTTCTATTCCTCCAAATCAGTACTGTTTTAGCTGGTCAAATTATTTGTAGGGACCGTAAAAGCAAAGTTTTTGTTCTGGGTTGAAAAACTATTCCCAAATTTGCCATTCTCAAAATTAGTAGTTTCTGCTATATCAGGCCTACTTTAAATCTATCCCAAAAAGGGTATATTAGATTCAAGGTGCTGATAGTGTCATTCTGAAAAACTTAACACATACGCTACCGTGCAGATACAAGTCTAATTCTGTGATTAAACGTATACCTGTCACACAGCACCTAAAAAATAGGACTCACATTTATATTCAGCTAAATCTGTCATTACTGGTGTGCCTGTATTAGTGTAATACGGTACCTAAATAGATAGCCAGACAGTGTTAGGTGTCTGTAAAAAAAGGCCTGAATTTTAATTCATTACATTGGCCCGAATAATATTTTTCTTATTGTGGTGAACGGGAACAATGAGGAAAACATCTAGTAAGGGACGCGGATGCGGACGTGGACATGGTCGTGGTGGTGTTAGTAGACCCTCTGGTGCTGGGAGAGGATGTGGCCGTTCTGCCACAGCCACACGTCCTAGTGTACCAACTACCTCAGGTCCCAGTAGCCGCCAGAATTTACAGGGATATTTGTCAATTGGGTGGCCAACAGTGCATCCAGCACGTTCACATTATCTCCCACCCAGTCTTCTGCAGAAAGCGCACAGATGGCGCATGAAAACCAAGCCCATCAGTCTGTCACATCACCCCCATGCATATCAGGGAAACTGTCTGAGCCTCAAGTTATGCAGCAGTCTCTTATGCTGTTTGAAGACTCTGCTGCCAGGGTTTCCCAAGGGCATCCACCTAGCCCTTCCCCAGGGGTGGAAGAGATAGAATGCACTAACGCTGCATGTCCTCCTGATGATGAGGACATGGGAATACCATCTCAGCACGTCTCTGATAATGACGAAACACAGGTGCCAACTGCTGCGTCTTTCTGCAGTGTGCAGACTGAACAGGAGGTCAGGGATCAAGACTGGGTGGAAGACGATGCAGGGGACGATGAGGTCCTAGACCCCACATGGAATGAAGGTCGTGCCACTGACTTTCACAGTTCAGAGGAAGAGGCAGTGGTGAGACCGAGCCAACAGCATAGCAAAAGAGGGAGCAGTGGGCAAAATCAGAACACCCGCCGCCAGAGCCTGAAGCGAGGCATTAACGTTCTGAACCTTAGCACAACCTGCATGACCAGGCACCTGCATGCAAAGCATGAACTGTAGTGGAGTAAACACCTTAAAAACAAGGAAGTCACTCAGGCTCCCCCTGCTACCTCTTCTGCTGCTGCCGCCTCGGCCTCTTCTGCTGCTGCCGCATCGACCTCTTCCTCCGCCTCTGGAGGAACGTTGGCACCTGCCGCCCAGCAAACATGGGATGTACCACCAACACCACCACCTGTGTCACCAAGCATCTCAACCATGTCACACAGCAGCGTTCAGCTCTCCATCTCACAAACATTTGAGAGAAAGCGTAAATTCCCACCTAGCCACCCTCGATCCCTGGCCCTGAATGCCAGCATTTCTAAACTACTGGCCTATGAAATGCTGTCATTTAGGCTGGTGGACACAGACAGCTTCAAACAGCTCATGTCGCTTGCTGTCCCACAGTATGTTGTTCCCAGCCGCCACTACTTCTCCAAGAGAGCCGTGCCTTCCCTGCACAACCAAGTGTCCGATAAAATCAAGTGTGCACTGCGCAACACCATCTGTGGCAAGGTCCACCTAACCACAGATACGTGGACCAGTAAGCACGGCCAGGGACGCTATATCTCCCTAACTGCACACTGGGTAAATGTAGTGGCGGCTGGGCCCCAGGCGGAGAGCTGTTTGGCGCACGTCCTTCCGCCGCCAAGGATCGCAGGGCAACATTCTTTGCCTCCTGTCTCCTCCTCCTCCTACTCAGCTTCCTCCTCCTCCTCTTCCACCTGCTCATCCAGTCAGCCACACACCTTCACCACCAACTTCAGCACAGCCCGGGGTAAACGTCAGCAGGCCGTTCTGAAACTCATATGTTTGGGGGACAGGCCCCACACCGCACAGGAGTTGTGGCGGGGTATAGAACAACAGACCGACGAGTGGTTGCTGCCGGTGAGCCTCAAGCCCGGCCTGGTGGTGTGCGATAATGGGCGATATCTCGTTGCAGCTCTGGGACTAGCCGGTTTGACGCACATCCCTTGCCTGGCGCATGTGCTGAATTTGGTGGTGCAGAAGTTCATTCGCAACTACCCCGACATGTCAGAGCTGCTGCATAAAGTGCGGGCCGTCTGTTCGCGCTTCCGGCGTTCACACCCTGCCGCTGCTCGCCTGTCTGCGCTACAGCGTAACTTCGGCCTTCCCGGTCACCGCCTCATATGCGACGTGCCCTCCAGGTGGAACTCCACCTTTGTCGTGCATTTTCATAAATGTACAATCTTATCTAAAGATATTATAGTCTAAATAGCAATGCCCATTGCCTTTAAGTGTAATCACAGATTGAACCAGAGTCTGATATTTCTCTATAGGATTGAAACAGGCCGAGATGAGGTTATGCTGAGTTCAGTTTGGGAACATGTTTGTGGGGACATAGAGTATATTGTCTTTTAAAATGATAGTGAGCAGATGTAGTATATCCGTTAATACTATAATGGGCCCTACAGACATGTATCTGTGAGATTCAACCATTTGAATAGCAATGTATTATTTTACTTCATTACAAAATCAATAGGGAGGTCTACTTTGTAGAAAGCATTGGGTGTATGAATGTCCCATTCATGTCTTCATAATTATATTCTATATATTCCTGTGTGGTGTATTTAAATTTGCAACATATCTTATCCAATGACTTATATAATATGTCATCTATGTATAACAGTGTGTCGATGTGTGTATATATATATATATCATTTAGAAAATATATTTTATGCGTGTATATCCCACTAACCATATAGACTTTTAAGGTTTAGAAAAGTATTGAAGTTGCCTTCCTACTAATTGGTTTTCATGAGGAGAGCTAAATATTATTAGCCAGCCATGTAGGCAAGTTAATGAATCCGGATGTTAAGTAAAAGGAACCATTGTCCATTGTCCCTAAGAAGACAGTAGGAGATGGTGACTCCAACATGTCTAGATTAGGGGTAATTAAAATGTCAGGAAGAAACCCTTAATACTGATGCATATTGGGGGAGGTCAAAAGGGTCATCTGAATATATTATTAGGTATTTAGAATTAATGTTGAAATTGTCATGTGGTACAACAGTGCCATCTAGAGGTAAATTGATAATAGTATGGCATTTTCACCAGTGTTCCAAGGGTTAAAATGACATCATTGGTATCTGCATACGAACACACCCATCTTGTCTGATTGGAGATCCCTAATCTAGAAGGGGAGGAATTCTTAGATAACATGGGGTATAAACTATGCATGTAAGAGGTTAGGGGGGATCTATCTATCTATCTATCTATCTATCTAGCTATCTACCCAGCTATCTACACTCTTCAACTGAAACAACTGCAACTAACAATTCACTTCAACAACAAAAAGAAACTTGGATTAATTTTTGTCCACTGGAAGAGTTTTAAGAACTGATCACACCCGAAATCTGTCCATCCTTGACTTGGTAACGTATGTTATATATTTTTGCTTGTGATATTATTAAGATATTCCTCTCAGCGTATAGTCAAGTGTTTCCATATTGTGGGAACGTATAGTGTTAATCACCTCCCTAATGCTAGTTGTCCTCTTAGCAAAGATGCATATTGCTAATGGGAGATTAGACATTGTCTGAGTAGAGGAAAACTCTGGGAAATTATATTTCCATAGTCTGGTTGCTGAGTGGGATATAATATCATATTAATATCATTTATATTTTTGATTGTCATAGGCTGAGACAGAGTCAAGGGACAACATTTATTGTTCTTGTATTAATCTGTATTTTGTCATGTTACAACCTGTTGGTAAACAGAAAATCCTGAGCTTGTCTTGATGTATTAAGTATTGGTCTGTTTGATAAAGAAATTATCATTTATTTCTTATCATAAGTTACTTTTAATAATTCTGTGCTGGTGAGAAAGTGATAGTGGATTATACCACCATCTAGTGGTGGTTTATTGGTACTGCGTCAATTTGTCTATCCATTGATCTTATGTCAGTTTTATATTGGAATTTTACTCATTTATAAATAAATTGTTACATATATTTTGTATAATTGATTGCCCCTTTGTTTTCATTAATTGCATAAATTAAATTTAGAGTCTCAAGATAAAAGAAAGGCGTTTTATGTCCGCCTAGTGGATTTCCTGACTGATTTCCATTTTTTATTATTTTATTAATTTTTATATTTTTATATAAAATATTTATATTTTATATAAAAGATATACCTTGACAAATATGGAGGCACTGCTGAGATCTTGAGATATTTCTATAAATTATTTATGCAAATAGTGAAAAATTCTACACTTCTTCTTAGCTTGTTATTATTATCTGTATTGATTATTGATTATTGATCAGAATCATGAATGTAACAGGCAGCGACCCAGGTAATAGCCAGGCTATAGCAGATAGTCCATGTGACCCAGGAAAGATAATATCTAAGGTTATCGGATATGTTTATTCCCGTTTGAAATTAGATAAAAATATAGATGAATGGACTAATGAGCTGCAGGCAAGAGCCTATGAAGAACGTGGGGATATATGGAAGTTAGGTGGCATGGTTGATAGTTACCTGACATATATGGATTTGGCAAATGATAATTCCAAGAGGGACCAACACCTCTTATCTGCATTGCCACCTGTTTTGTATGCATTGTTTGAGGTCAGTACTCTTTCTAAAGATAGGTATGAGTCTATAATGGGTACAAAAAGATACGTATCCAAGATGGAATCAGAACTAAAATCCGCAGAAGCGATGATCAAAGACTTAGAGTACAACCTTAGTCACAGCCATGATGCATACCAAAAGGCAAAAAATGATTTAGAGGATTTATATCGTCAGTATTCCAAAATTAAGCAGACAGATGGATCAGCCCATAATATAGTCAATGCTGAAAGGGATCCATCTAACGCTGTGGGATCTCCTGACCCTCCATGTCTTACTCCCCAACATCCAGACATGTCATCACATGCTCCTAAAGCAGGCCCCATCCAAGACACTCAGCAACCTGAAAGTGTTGGTGTGATAACACAGGAGGCATTAACCCAATTGAACCAGGCATTGCCAACTGTAACCACCTTACTAGGTGCCAGTAATATGGAAGCCCCTAGAAGTGTCTCTCCTCATATTCCCTTGGATAGACATGTTAGGGTTAGGGTTAAATCACCTGTGCAATATGTGTCTCATGAGAGTGGGGAAAGCGCATGTGAGTCTGATAGTGATGTGGGAAAGCATGTATCTTACTCCCTGCCAAGCAGACAGGTGTTTACCCACAAAGAGGATCAGGGTCCCAGGCGACCATCATATGCTGAGGTGGTCTCTAGGAAGAAAAATTACCAGTATTCAGAAAAGGATCAAAATTCATCCAGCATAATTAAGTTTTTAAATACCACTGTGTCCAAGTTCTCTAAGAAAGGTTCTTCTCAGATAGCGAATCACTTAGAACTGTATGAATCCACTATGGATTCTTTAAAATTATACTCTGATGCTGACAGAATCAGATTCCTTCCATGGGCATTTGATGATAAATATCGTCATTACTTTACCTCTTTTAGGGAGAGAGGAATTCAAGATTGGCCAAGTGTTTTGCATGAAGTTAAACTGGAATTCGGACCTTACCGAACCATTACTGCTGCAAAACGAGACATATATAAGCTTACATGTAGGCCCAATCAAAGTCCCCGTGAATTCCTCTCTATCCTTAAAAATGCCTATGGGTTAGCATATAGATCCCCAAACTGGGAATCTGAAGAGTTTAAGCAGTTGTTCTATGATGCTATGCCAACCCAGATCAAACTTAGCCTAGCCAGAGATCTGGATATTGAAGCTCCCTTGGATAGGTTGGTGACGGCTGCCACCACGCTGTATAATATCAGTGAATGCCATGAAACAGGTGAGAGAAGATTTAAAAAATCCCCAGAGCAAAATATAGCTGAAGCTAAGGTAAACCCTAGCTTGGGATTTGAAACACAGCCACGTAAGTACCCTCAGTCTACAGGTCCTGTCCAACAAACCCAGCAACAACAGGTAAGACCCAAGCAAACCAAGCCCCAAAATCCCAACGGGTCAGAGGGGGATAATTCTGGTGCTGGGAGGTCTAACTACCGTCCATATTACAATAATGGTCCCCAATATAGGTCCTATTACAATAGGGATTCCCAGGGTTACAGACGCTGGAATAACAGGCCCAGACAACAGAGGGAAGATAGGCAGGAACCCTTAAACTCACCTAGGAGTAGGTCACCCACCAATAATCAGGGCGCCTCACAAAACCAAAATATGCGCAAACCAAACAGGTTTGATCAGCTGGCAGAACAAGTGGCCCAGTTGAATGACATTGTGAGAAAGTTGTCCCAGGTATCCCCAGGAAAACAGCCTGAACCTTTTTTAGGGGCAACTCCAGGTCCCAGCTCAACATCATAAAGCAGTTTGGGCCGGGTCAGAACCCAGGCCACTGCAAGGCTATTAAGATGGATGTGAAAGAATCTGATGTGATTACTAATACCATTTCTCCTTGCAGTACCCCTGACCCTAAGATTGGGGCCAGGGAGGAGGTGTCTAATATTTTATTTGTCTTACAGTCTAATCGTGTCGATCCCTGCGACCATGCATCTATTCCAGAGTGTGATCCCATCATTCCAGCCTCTTGTCATGAATCAGCTGTAAACTGTGATATAATTCAGTTTTCCCCAAGGGTGGGGGCCGATGCTGCTCCTCCAACTTCTCCTGTGAGACACAGGAATGCAGAGGTCACGAAGCTGCAGAGAGGTCAAACCCTACAGAGGAATCATATGAGTAAACATTCTAATTTCTTGTGTGATTTATTCCAGGTTGACGGCCGATATTTTGTGGAATCATATCTCCAAAATGAACTTATCGGACCAATCAAAAGTTTACTCGACACCGGATCACAAGCCACCATCTTATCATATAGTTATTTCCAAAAGATTATGGATCTGACGACAAAGAAGCCGAGATTAAGATCATTTGATGGCTCTTTGATAAGTGTAGGTGGAGATGCTTTACAGGTAAAAGGTACATCATGGTTGACATTTAGAATTGGCAAAAAGACCATTAGACACCCCACATTGATTGTGGATCTTCCATATGATCGGCTGATCATAGGAATTGACCTTATGAAAAGGTTGAGTACCATAATAGACTTCATTAATGAAGCAGTCTGGACTCAGGTGAAGACACCCATTGCCTATGAATTCTCTTGCAATGCACAAACACAACGCAGTTGTCACGTGATTGAAGAGAGGCCTAACTCGATTGAAGTTCATTTCAAGAACAATCAAATGCCGGATGTCACGATCCTAAACAATGGTAAGCCAGAGGAAGCTGTCAACGGTGCCGCTCACATCATTACCATCCAGAGGGACAGAATCGAAAAGGTAACCTTGGATGATGATGTATTAACTATTTCTCTTGAAGGAGGAAATCACAAAGTCGCGGACCTGACCAAACATACTCAATCCATGGTACGGATTGAAAAGGTCAATGACAATTTATTGATTCCCATACAAGTGAACAATATAACCCGGGTGAAATATGCCAAACTGGATCTGAAATCCGAAGCCAGCTACATAAGCTTAGGACTCTTAAAACAGGTCCCCAATCCTAAAATGATTAAAAGTTTCTCTCCACAGGAACAATGGGTTCATGATCTGGATGGAAATTCCCAGAGTCATAATGTGGTTGCAAGATGTCTTTTGTCTATCTCCATAGGAAATAAGACCACGGAACACGTTTTCATCGTGATAAATGGACCACGATACCAAATGTATATAGGTAACGACCTTCTACACAGATTTGCTGAACAGATTGATCTGGTGATTAAAAACATATGGTCCAGATTACCAGGAGACCCAGAGGGATTCCAGGATGTAGAGCAAGCTTTGAGAGGGGGACAACAGATGCCCTACGCCGTAAGTATTGAGGTTGCTGAAGAGGTTGAAATCCCTGAAGGATGCAAACCGTTTCTTCTCCCCATTCAAGTGAAGAAGGGACAGAAACTGAAGAATGCAGATGCCTTGATCTGTTTATCCAACCGGATGCAACAACTCGGCCTAAAGTTAAAGCCTACTCCTATGATAAACGTCCATCAGGTTCCATTACAGATGGTAGTCCATAATATGATTCCCCATAGCATATCTTTGCAAAAGGACACCGTAATTGGTTTAGCTATGGAATCAGAATACTACACTTTTGGATTCCAGAATGATGTTATTGGACTTATTCCTGATGAATACCTGACGGAAGAACAGGTAGTAGAACAAAGTTTTTCCTCAACCCCTGAGGGGTTATTCAATATACACTCTGTTTATCCTTTCAGCTCTGAAGAAGGTACATGCCACATCGAAGAAACATCATTGGTTTTCAACCATGAGATCGATGAGAGGGAATACGAATCCTGCCAGCAAGGAAAGGATAAGGTACACTACACCCAAAATGACTTAACCAGTGAGCTTGAAGAAGCTTACGAGTTAAGTCAGCCGGAAATCTTTTCAGAATTTCAGGAGCGGGTGGAGGAACAAGTCTCTATAGCTGATGCATGCTCCGATGAGTCAGAGCGTCAACAGCTAAAGGAGCTCTTCACAGAGTTCCAGGACATGTTCGCCAAGGATTCTTATGACTGTGGAGAAACAGACATACATGTTGCAAGGATCCAGACAGATCCAGATGCACCCCCTGTCTTTGTCAAACAATACCGACTTCCGCTGGCGGCTTACGAGTCACTATCGGAAATCGTTAAAAACCTGGAGAGGAGGGGCATTATCCGTCCAATACACAGCTCGTTCAATCATCCGATACTTGGGGTCCTCAAACCCAATGGTCAATTTCGTCTCTGCTCGGACCTAAGACAATTAAACAAACGTGTTTACATGTCCGGATGGCCCGTGCCGTATATTGACCAATGTTTGGCACAAATTCAAGGATCAAAAATCTTCACCGCCCTTGACTGTGCACAAGGATACTGGACGATTAAAATTGACGAGAGGGATCAGTACAAATTGGCCTTCACATTTGGAAAGCAACAATATGCATGGACCCGACTGCCCTTCGGGTACATAAATGCGGGCCATGAATTTGCTGTGTTCATGCATAAGGCAATGCCTGATGCCACTGAACGAGGTACCTTATCCTATGTGGATGACATCCTAATCAAAAGCACAACTTTTGAGGAACACATTGTAGAACTGAGGCATGTACTAACCCAGCTGAGGAAAGCTGGTGTGAAACTTTCTTTTCAGAAGGCTCAATGGTGTCGTGCCAAGGTCAATTTCCTAGGTCACGAAATCACTGCTGATGGAATCAACCCACAGAAGAAGAAGGTGGAAGCAGTGATCAACACCAAGTCACCTACAAATCTCAAGGAGTTGAGATCATTCTTGGGCATGATGAACTATTCACGTAAGTTTATAGATAATTATGCCGAAATTACAAAACCTCTTTTGCAGTTACTGAAGAAAGGAGTAAAATGGGAATGGAGTGAGCGTCATGAGCAAGCTGTGAATGAACTCAAGGCCAAACTTATCCAGGCTCCATGCCTTGCCTATCCAGAAGGGGGAAAACCTTTCTTCGTGGAAACAGGTTTCACTGACAAAAGCGTGAGTGCAGTCCTTTTCCAAAAACAGGAAAACTGGAACAGAATCATTGCCTATGCCAGCAAATCCTTGTCACCAGTAGAGGTAAAATTCAATAGCTGTGAGAAAGCCTTACTGTCAACTGTGTGGGCTTTACAATATTTCAGGAGTTTTATCCAAGGTGAAAGAATCATTGTGGAGACTGCACACCAACCGCTGCAATACTTGCAGAGTGATCGGATAAGGGATGGAAATCTGTCAAATAGCAGGATAACCGCCTGGACGATGTCCTTAATGGGATGGCCGTTGGAGATCAGGTATAAACAAAATAATAAGAACCCAGTTGCTCAAGAATTAGCTGAACTCCATGATTGTACCAATGCGGAACATCAAGGTGAGTCACAGGAGAATGACTTCCTGGAGGAACAATCATCATCCCCATATAAATCTTATGAAGAGGAGTACTGCAAATCATTACCATGTGTATATGTAGACGGCTGTTCCTTCCATACCGATGTAGGATCCGAACACACGCTGGTTGCAGGTGTCGGAATCGTGTGGAATAATATGTTCCCAGAGATATCCGTTGGATACAAAATTGGTTCCAAAAGCAGCCAGGTTGCAGAGCTTACTGCTGTGTACAAAGCCGTACAAATGGCTATCAAATATGATGTTAAGGAGTTTGTAATCATCACAGATTCTGATTATATTCGTAATAGCTTTGTGGAATATTTCCCCGGATGGAAAAGATCCAACATGATGAGAAGCAACAACAAGCCAGTCAAGCATGGTAAGATGTTTTGTAAGATTGACGAGATGGTTACCACCCACGGTCTTACAATTTACTGGAAAAAGGTAAAGGGTCATTCAAAGTATCCAGGTATGGATAAAGAAGGGAATGACCTAGCAGATTCCCTCGCCAAACAAGCAGCCATTGACGGAGAAGTCTTTGACGTTGATGACCTCATGGGAACTATGCAAGTGGATGCAACGACAAGAAGTCAGGCCCAAAAGGGAACTGAAGCTAATGTGTTGCAATGGAGCCAAGATTCCCCTAGTGAGGATCTCATTGCAGGCCAAAAGGGGGATCCAGTTATTGGTCTCTTTTATAACCACATTCTGGATCCACAGAATTGTCCCATAAATACAGAAGACTGTGATGGTAAGGAGGAGTTACGGATTTTGATGAAGGGTAAGTCCCAATTCTCATTACAGGATGGATTGCTGATAAGGACCTCAAAGAACGGTATCACGCAATGGGTAGTACCCGCAGCGTATCGAGGTCTGATGCTACAACATGCCCATGATGCCCCAACAGCTGGACATCGAGGTGAGAAACTAACATACGAGTTATTACGGGACTACGCTTACTGGCCGCATATGTTACAAGACGTGCGAACATATTGTCAAGGATGTCTAATATGCCCTCAATTCCAGCCACAAGGACCCACTCATCGGGCACCGCTGATGAAAAGGGGGATGTCCATGCCATGGTCAGACATCCAAATTGATTTCATTGGACCAGTAATCACATCATCAAAAGGCAACAGATACATGTTAACCGTAACTTGTTTGTTCACAAAATGGGTAGAATGTTTGCCGTGCAAAACATGCAGTTCAAGCGTATGTGCATCTCTGCTCATTAACCACATATTCTCCAGGTTTGGTCTTCCCCAACGCATCGAGTCCGATCGTGGAAGTCATTTTACTAGTGAAGTGATGACAAAGATGTGGGAAATACTGGGGGTAAAAAGGAAGCTGCATATAGCTTATCGGCCAGCCTCTAGTGGTGGAGTGGAGCGCTACAACCAATCCATCGTGAACGTTCTAAAAAAATTTGTCAATGAATCTGGTAAGGACTGGGATGTCAAACTGCCTTTGGTTCTTATGGCCATCAGGGCCACCCCAAGCGCAGCAACCAAATTTTCTCCCTTCGAGATGATCACAGGAAGGAAGATGGTGTTACCCCAGCATTTATTATACAGGACAACAGATCATAATTTGATAAATGCTACAACATCGCATCAATATGTGGAAAATTTACGCAAGCACTTTCAGCATGCTTTTGCGTTTGCCCAGAAGAATATAGAGAAAGCCGCAGTGAGTGCTAAAACATACTACGATCTGAAAACTACTCAGAAGGAGTATCAAATTTCCGATCAGGTTTATCTCTATAACTTCGCTCGGGATCAAGTGAAGGAGAGAAAATTCCTACCTTCATGGAAAGGACCTTATGTCATTATTGAAAAGTTGTCACCAGTGGTATACAAGATAAAAATCCCTAAGGGGGATGAATTTGTGGAAAAATGGGTGCACATTAATCAATTACGTGTTTGTCATCCTAGCTCACGACTTCGAGAGATAGGAGTCTGAGGAGGAGAGGTAAAGAGATTTTACAGTTCCAGCTAAAGACGGAAATTAGGATTGGTATTGTATGAACAAACGTGTATACTAACCCATTCTCACATGTGTTTCCTCTATAACTAAACATCTCTTAACTAACCTCTAAAACAAGGAACTTGCCCTGTTCAAGAAAAGAACCTATGCCAATCAAAAATATATGATAGCATTAACTCTTTTCTTACAGGATAAAAAGTGAAAGATGCATATACTCATATTTTGTCATACAATATTTTAGGCGCAAGATGCCGACTAAGATCATTGCCATCATCTATGTCATCCTAATCTTGGGGAAAGAATTCCACGCCGAACCGATTGTTGTGCCAGGTCCTTCTTTCGGAATCATGCTGCAGGACACCGCGGGATTCATTCTGACGAACAAGAGGATTTTGTCCCAGAAGATTTACATCAGCCTGGATCCACGCGTCTTCATCAAAAAACAATTCAACGTGTCTGAGATCCTGTCACCGGAGATCCAAACCTGGTACCAAACGCATATCGGATATTCCCAAGAACGGATTACCCAAATACTGGAACAAACGAGAAAGACCTTGACCAGAGAGCAGCTTTCTACGAGTCAAAGACCGAGACGGTTTATTTCTGTCATTGTTGCCGCTATAATCTTTAGCGTAGTGGGCGCTGTCATTGCCACAGGTGTAACCGTTGCCAATTCCATCTCCATTAAAACATTGGAACTGGAGATCGGTTCACTGAAAAGTAACTTACTAAGTATACATGCGGAGATGAAGAATCAAAACAAACATTCATCGAACTTATATCCTGTTTTGCAGGATCTATGGAATGGTTGAGTTTGCGGACCATCCAAAACAGTGCGTTGGATAAGATTATTCAAAAAGACTTTAGGTAAACTATGGCTAAAACACCATAGACAAAGTCTGCGCGCCGTGAGCCATGAAGAAGACATATGAAAAGTTTTTGACATTCCAATTATATTCTCACTTTGTGGAATATTTTGGAATGAAGGGGGATTTGTCGTGCATTTTCATAAATGTACAATCTTATCTAAAGATATTATAGTCTAAATAGCAATGCCCATTGCCTTTAAGTGTAATCACAGATTGAACCAGAGTCTGATATTTCTCTATAGGATTGAAACAGGCCGAGATGAGGTTATGCTGAGTTCAGTTTGGGAACATGTTTGTGGGGACATAGAGTATATTGTCTTTTAAAATGATAGTGAGCAGATGTAGTATATCCGTTAATACTATAATGGGCCCTACAGACATGTATCTGTGAGATTCAACCATTTGAATAGCAATGTATTATTTTACTTCATTACAAAATCATTAGGGAGGTCTACTTTGTAGAAAGCATTGGGTGTATGAATGTCCCATTCATGTCTTCATAATTATATTCTATATATTCCTGTGTGGTGTATTTAAATTTGCAACATATCTTATCCAATGACTTATATAATATGTCATCTATGTATAACAGTGTGTCGATGTGTGTATATATATATATATCATTTAGAAAATATATTTTATGCCGTGTATATCCCACTAACCATATAGACTTTTAAGGTTTAGAAAAGTATTGAAGTTGCCTTCCTACTAATTGGTTTTCATGAGGAGAGCTAAATATTATTAGCCAGCCATGTAGGCAAGTTAATGAATCCGGATGTTAAGTAAAAGGAACCATTGTCCATTGTCCCTAAGAAGACAGTAGGAGATGGTGACTCCAACATGTCTAGATTAGGGGTAATTAAAATGTCAGGAAGAAACCCTTAATACTGATGCATATTGGGGGAGGTCAAAAGGGTCATCTGAATATATTATTAGGTATTTAGAATTAATGTTGAAATTGTCATGTGGTACAACAGTGCCATCTAGAGGTAAATTGATAATAGTATGGCATTTTCACCAGTGTTCCAAGGGTTAAAATGACATCATTGGTATCTGCATACGAACACACCCATCTTGTCTGATTGGAGATCCCTAATCTAGAAGGGGAGGAATTCTTAGATAACATGGGGTATAAACTATGCATGTAAGAGGTTAGGGGGGATCTATCTATCTATCTATCTATCTATCTACCCAGCTATCTACACTCTTCAACTGAAACAACTGCAACTAACAATTCACTTCAACAACAAAAAGAAACTTGGATTAATTTTTGTCCACTGGAAGAGTTTTAAGAACTGATCACACCCGAAATCTGTCCATCCTTGACTTGGTAACGTATGTTATATATTTTTGCTTGTGATATTATTAAGATATTCCTCTCAGCGTATAGTCAAGTGTTTCCATATTGTGGGAACGTATAGTGTTAATCACCTCCCTAATGCTAGTTGTCCTCTTAGCAAAGATGCATATTGCTAATGGGAGATTAGACATTGTCTGAGTAGAGGAAAACTCTGGGAAATTATATTTCCATAGTCTGGTTGCTGAGTGGGATATAATATCATATTAATATCATTTATATTTTTGATTGTCATAGGCTGAGACAGAGTCAAGGGACAACATTTATTGTTCTTGTATTAATCTGTATTTTGTCATGTTACAACCTGTTGGTAAACAGAAAATCCTGAGCTTGTCTTGATGTATTAAGTATTGGTCTGTTTGATAAAGATATATCATTTATTTCTTATCATAAGTTACTTTTAATAATTCTGTGCTGGTGAGAAAGTGATAGTGGATTATACCACCATCTAGTGGTGGTTTATTGGTACTGCGTCAATTTGTCTATCCATTGATCTTATGTCAGTTTTATATTGGAATTTTACTCATTTATAAATAAATTGTTACATATATTTTGTATAATTGATTGCCCCTTTGTTTTCATTAATTGCATAAATTAAATTTAGAGTCTCAAGATAAAAGAAAGGCGTTTTATGTCCGCCTAGTGGATTTCCTGACTGATTTCCATTTTTTATTATTTTATTAATTTTTATATTTTTATATAAAATATTTATATTTTATATAAAAGATATACCTTGACACCTTGCACATGCTGGACAGACTGTGCGAGCAGCAGCAGGCCATAGTGGAGTTTCAGTTGCAGCACGCACGGGTCAGTCGCACTGCGGAACAGCACCACTTCACCACCAATGACTGGGCCTCCATGCAAGACCTGTGTGCCCTGTTGCGCTGTTTCGAGTACTCCACCAACATGGCCAGTGGCGATGACGCCGTTATCAGCGTTACAATACCACTTCTATGTCTCCTTGAGAAAACACTTAGGGCGATGATGGAAGAGGAGGTGGCCCAGGAGGAAGAGGAGGAAGAGGAGGAAGAGGGGTCATTTTTAGCACTTTCAGGCCAGTCTCTTCGAAGTGACTCAGAGGGAGGTTATTTACAACAGCAGAGGCCAGGTACAAATGTGGCCAGACAGGGCCCACTACTGGAGGACGAGGAGGACGAGGATGAGGAGGAGGTGGAGGAGGATGAGGATGAAGCATGTTCACAGCGGGGTGGCACCCAAAGCAGCTCGGGCCCATCACTGGTGCGTGGCTGGGGGGAAACACAGGACTTGTCCTTACTTCTGGACAGCCTGGCACGCATGAGCGACTACATGCTGCAGTGCCTGCGCAACGACAGCAGAGTTGCCCACATTTGCGGACGTGTGCAGAATACTGGGTTGCCACCCTGCTGGATCCCCCGTACAAAGACAATGTGCCCACCTTACTTCCTACACTGGAGCATAATAGGAAGATGCGCGAGTACAAGCGCACGTTGGTAGACGCGCTACTGAGAGCATTCCCAAATGTCACAGGGGAACCAGTGGAAGCCCAAGGTGAAGGCAGAGGAGGAGCAAGAGGTCGCCAACGCAGCTGTGTCACGGCCAGCTCCTCTGAGGGCAGGGTTAGCATAGCAGAGATGTGGAAAAGTTTTGTCACCACGCCACAGCTAACTGCACCACCACCTGATACGGAACGTGTTAGAAGGAGGCAACATTTCACTAACATGGTGGAACAGTACCTGTGCACACCCCTCCACGTACTGACTGATGGTTCGGCCCCATTCAACTTCTGTGTCTCCAAATTGTCCACGTGGCCAGAGCTAGCCTTTTATACCTTGGAGGTGCTGGCCTGCCCGGCGGCCAGCGTTTTGTCTGAACGTGTATTCAGCACGGCAGGGGGCGTCATTACAGACAAACGCAGCCGTCTGTCTACAGCCAATGTGGACAAGCTGACGTTCATAAAAATGAACCAGGCATGGATCCCACAGGACCTGTCCATCCCTTGTGCAGATTAGACATTAACTACCTCCTCTTAACCATATATTATTGTACTCCAGGGCACTTGCTCATTCAATCCTATTTTTATTTTCATTTTACCATTATATTGCGGGGCAACCCAAAGTTGAATGAACCTCTCCTCTGTCTTGGTGCCGGGGCCTAAATATGTGACAGTGGCCTGTTCCAGTGGTGGGTGACGTGAAGCCTGATTCTCTGCTATAACATGAAGACTGATTCTGTGCTGACATGAAGCCAGATTCTCTGTTACGGGACCTCTCTCCTCTGCCTAGGCCTAAATATGTGACAGTGGCCTGTTCCAGTGGTGGGTGACGTGAAGCCTGAATCTCTGCTATGACATGAAGACTGATTCTCTGCTGACATGAAGCCAGATTCTCTGTTACAGGACCTCTCTCCTCTGTCTGGGTGCCAGGGCCTAAATGTGTGACAGTGGCCTCTTCCAGTGGTGGGTGACGTGAAGCCTGATTCTCTGCTATGACATGAAGACTGATTCTGTGCTGACATGAAGCCAGATTCTCTGTTACGGGACCTTTCTCCTCTTTCTGGGTGCCAGGGCCTAAATGTGTGACAGTGGCCTCTTCCAGTGGTGGGTGACGTGAAGCCTGATTCTCTGCTATGACATGAAGACTGATTCTCTGCTGACATGAAGCCAGATTCTCTGTTACAGGACCTCTCTCCTCTGTCTGGGTGCCAGGGCCTAAATGTGTGACAGTGGCCTCTTCCAGTGGTGGGTGACGTGAAGCCTGATTCTCTGCTATGACATGAAGACTGATTCTGTGCTGACATGAAGCCAGATTCTCTGTTATGGGACCTCTCTCCTCTGTCTGGGTGCCGGGGCCTAAATATGTGACAGTGGCCTGTTCCAGTGGTGGGTGACGTGAAGCCTGATTCTCTGCTATGACATGAAGACTGATTCTCTGCTGACATGAAGCCAGATTCTCTGTTACGGGACCTCTCTCCTCTGTCTCGGTGCTGGGGCCTAAATATGTGACAGTGGCCTGTTCCAGTGGTGGGTGACGTGAAGCCTGATTCTCTGCTATAACATGAAGACTGATTCTGTGCTGACATGAAGCCAGATTCTCTGTTACGGGACCTCTCTCCTCTGTCTGGGTGCCGGGGCCTAAATATGTGACAGTGGCCTGTTCCAGTGGTGGGTGACGTGAAGCCTGATTCTCTGCTATGACATGAAGACTGATTCTCTGCTGACATGAAGCCAGATTCTCTGTTACGGGACCTCTCTCCTCTGTCTGGGTGCCAGGGCCTAAATGTGTGACAGTGGCCTGTACCAGTGGTGGGTGACGTGAAGCCTGATTCTCTGCTATGACATGAAGACTGATTCTGTGCTGACATGAAGCCAGATTCTCTGTTACGGGACCTCTCTCCTCTTTCTGGGTGCCGGGGCCTAAATATGTGACAGTGGCTTGTTCCAGTGGTGGGTGACGTGAAGCCTGATTCTCTGCTATGACATGAAGACTGATTCTCTGCTGACATGAAGCCAGATTCTCTGCTATGGCATGAAGAGACTGATTCTCTGCTGACATGAAGCCAGATTCTCTGCTATGGCATGAAGAGACTGATTCTCTGCTGACGTGAAGCCTGATTCTCTGCTATGGGACCTCTATCCAATTGATATTGGTTAATTTTTAAAATTTTTATTTTAATTCATTTCCTTATCCACATTTGTTTGCAGGGGATTTACCTGCATGTTGCTGCCTTTTGCAGCCCTCTAGCTCTTTCCTGGGCTGTTTTACAGCCTTTTTAGTGCCGAAAAGTTCGGGTCCCCATTGACTTTTAATGGGGTTCGGGTTCGGGACGAAGTTCGGGTCGGATTCGGATTCCGAACCCGAACATTTCCGGGAAGTTCGGCCGAACTTCTCGAACCCGATTATCCAGGTGTTCGCTCAACTCTAGTGATAAGTTTTGATTATAGATACACCTATATAGAACTAAAAAGATTGGCAACAGCTATATTACAACATACTGTAGGAATAAATACAGAGTCCCTAATGCAGAGATTCTTACATGAAGTCCAAGGTAGAAAGTGGTTACTTTGCAGGAGTCCATACATTTTGAAGGTAAAAAGCATTTGAGTTGAATAAGTTTCTAGAATTAAAATTCCCTGCAGCCTAACCGTAGTTGCAATATTCCTAACCCTGAAAGGAAACCTAATATTAGGGAGTTACTAGTTATGCATTGTGTAACTTTTTTAAGTGGCCCAAAGGAGGAGCTTTATTTTAATTGTTATGGCATTCGAGCAAATTACTGACTGTAACACCAATTTATTTACTGTGCAATGATGCTGTTTCTTCATCTGTGGTCTTTCCTTGTGCACTTGCAGAAGACAAATTAGTCTCAGTATGAAATCGCTGCTGCAGACTCTTATCTGTAACACTACAGGCTAAACAATTTCGCAGCATGCCATTTAGAAATTCACCAAAATTGCAATGTTCTGCAATGTAAGTAGAAACAGTCTCATTTACTCTCTGATTCGAGCTTTATGAAACTGAAATCTTTGAATAATGGCAGAAATGAAAACAATATGCTTGGATCACTTCTGACAGTCTCACATTAGTCTCTTTGTTTGTAGCTCAGCAGACTCATCTAATGAGCAAAGTGTTAGCTGGTTGAGGATCTCAGAAACTGCTGATCTCCTTGGATGTTCATGCACAAGAGCTTCTAAATTTTATGTTGAATAATGCACAAAATGAAAAAGAGATACAGTAAGCCTCTCCAAATGCACAGAATGTCAAACCATGAAGTAGATGGTCTACAGCCGGAGAAGATCGCAGGGGTAGGGTGCCTTCACACGCAGCGGATTGTGTTGCAGAACATTTCTGTCACAGAAAGTCATCTATATTTATCTGAATGGGGTTGTTTTGGTGGGAAGCACATTGGTTTGTGCAAGAACTATTCAGATGAATAGATCAGATTTTTAGCTGCAGAAATCTCCTATGCCACTGCAGCCAGCCAGTCGCAGGGGCAACATGTGAGGTGCACGGTGGACCGATGAGGGGCCAAATAATAACACACAGTTCATCAGTTTACTCACGGTTAGCAGAAAGCCTCCCTGGGCTGGCAGCACAGTGTTGAGGTTGAAAGCACGAAATCCTCCGGGGCACGCTCTGTGGTAGGAAGCATCAGCCAAGATGGTGGTTGAGGTGCCCTTGATGTTAGGGGTGCTTAGGGTGCTTGTTGCGGCTGAGTCCATTGATGTTTTTTGTCGTGATGCCAGTACCGTTAATGGTGGTACTACCATAGGTAGTAATAATGAGGTAGACAGTGGTAAGATGCAACTCACAACTTTTACTTTGGATGTCTTTTGGTTGCAGCAGTACAATTATGCAGTCTTTAGATGGTACAGAGTAAATTCTGAAAATCCACTGTTTTAAGGCTGTTTAGGTTCCTTGGTTTTGGAGCAGTGGGTTAGGTGTACCTGGTTCCTTTCGATGCGTTGGATCTTATTCCTTGACTTTCCCTACAAGCTGAATAATTTATACAGGAAAACTCAACTGTCTCTTAGAAGGTTGGTGTGCCTGCCTGAAGCTATAAAACCTCCACCATGCAAAGGTGTCTGTGGCCCTCAATAATGGCTCTTATCACTGATGAATTCCTAGGAATGCTTGTTTATTTTCCAGGGAGGCAAACTCTTCTCCTACTGGTCAGGGATGCAAGTCTACAGTCCAGCTACAGAATGAAAACGCTCTTCTGCGCCTAACATCTGAGTAAACACCTCCTAGCGAAGTTGGCTCCACTCACTGTGTTGCGAAGTCTTCACTCTATCTTTCCTCCCACTAACTTGATCTGACTACCTCAGATCTGCTCTCTTCTCTGACTACATTTTTAACTCTCCCCACTAACTAGGCCTGACCTAGATATATATAGTACCTGAACTTTATCCCCATCTAGTGGCGGGATGTATAAATTGCACCTAATAGGCCTGTTAACAGGGATTTTGCAGATACATAAATGCAAAGTTATACATGACAACCTAGTGCTCTTAATAATATAAAAAATGCTTTTAAGCAGTGCCCCCACACACACGTAGTGGGATGCTGCACCACGTTAAATTTCCTATGCCGCAAGTGAAGGTAACTTTATTGTCCTAGCAGCTAAGAAATGAATGTGAAGGCCTAAGGGATCAAAATATCACAACACCTAGACAGTTGGTTGGGAATTGTAAGGTGATGTATTCTTTAGCTGTGTTTATATCATCTATTATATATATATATATATATATATATATATATATATAGCTACCAGTGAGCATGGATGTCCAATCAATCATAGAACAGATTGACTTATTTAAAGGGGTTTTCCAGTGGAAAAAAACATATTTTGTTCCAAAAAAACATTTTCTGTCTTCCGGTACCCTGTTCAGGAATTCTGTTGTTCTTCACTTCTCAACACACATAAAACTGTTTTCTTTTCCCTCTGGGTCTAAATGTCATCTAATCAGGTGAGGTGACCAAAGTGTTTTTTTTTTTTTTTGTTCCATGCACTTTCTAAGCATTGCACCCTGGTTCTTTCCCCTGAAGTTGCCTCATTAGAATAATTCTCAGAATAATACTCCCTCCTAGCTGCATCAAACATCATGGGACTGCAGCTATCAGAGATTATCCACACCTCCAGACAAGCCATGTTTCATTCTCCAACTAAATTACAAATTTACGTGATCTCAGCTCCCAGCAAATTATGATTGAAGGGTACCCCATGTTCCTGCCTCCCCCTGACCCACATCCTGGTGTTGTGATTCAGCATTGCATACTGTACTTTTCATTAGCTGTCCAGAGCCGATAAAAGATGCTTGTATCGAATGCATTGAACAGTGTATGCAAACTTTGCAGGAGGAGATTAGTCAAAACTGCTACAAAAGGCAAACTGGCTTAGCTGCCTATAGATACCAACCAGATTAGACTTTAAATTTTTCAGAGCTCCTTTGGAAAGGCAAAGGCAGACTCTGATTGTTTGCTATGGGCAACCAAGCCAGTTTTCCTTTACACCAGTTTTGATAAACAGACCTTCTGCAAAACCCTTGTCACTGTCATCTTTGGTCACCTGATTGGATTATGTCTCTACACAGAGTGGAAAAAAGCCATGGGCAGACTGGCCATAGATCATGTGATGAACACCGCACCTTGCTGCCCCACCTGACGTCAATCACGTCAAGCTCACGAGATACGGTTCTATCACTGGTTTCCAAGATGTGATGTTATGCCTTCCCTAGGAGCATGTAAGATCAGCTAGGTACAGTTTACACAGACACCTTTTGTCCAGGGAGGTATGGGAAGTGATAGAGGGTGGTCCACGCTGCCTCCAGCGCAACTCCACACTCCCTTTCAACCCTGACAAGCTCAGAGGGCATTTTCATTGCCCCAGTGAAACAGCGCCCTATTTGCTCGGTAGACTGCCCCCAGGTCCTCGTTTGATATAAGCCAAATCCACTAACGGGATTATATAAGGTGAGAAACCAACCCACAGTAGCGTATAACTATGCCGAAACACGGACGTGGGGATTCGTGATTGAGATAAAAGGACAGCACAAGATCAAATTATATATTTAATTGTCTTAAGGGCGCACTAGACAATACACGACATACACAGAGAATATATACAGTGGTCAGATGTGCAAATACAGATGGTATGATACAACAGAGTTAAACAGAGCAAGAGTCAGTTACCAGGTGGATGAGTAGTCCTTTGGGTTATGATGAGTTCTGAGTAGTGTTGAGCGAACTGAACTTTACGAGTTTGGGTACCCAGACCCGAACCCGAACTTTGCCGGAAACGAGGGAGAGTGTTAGGAATCTGGCTCTTTGTTTTGTGGGTGACCTATAATGATTTTTTTGTGGGTGCAATGCACCAGCTTTGCAACCCCTGACACAGAAATATAATAATAAATCTGGCTATTATATCTGTGGGTGACCTATAGCGATTTTTAGTGGGTGCAATGCACCATCATTGTACCCCTGACACAGAAAAATAATAATTTATCTGGCTGTTAATTCTGTGGGTGACCTATAGTGATTTTTTGTGGGTGCAATGCACCATTTCTGTACCAAAAATATAATAGTTAATCCGTCTGTTAGTTCAATGGGTGACATAAACCCATTTTTAGTGTGAGATACACATGCACTTTATACGTGACAGGGAAATTAACATAGTTAATCAGACTGTTAGTTTGGTGGGTGACATATCAATTTTTGGTGTGAGATACACCTGCACTGCATATGTGACTGTTAGTTCGGTGGTTGACCTCAAAGAATAAGGAAAGCATCAAATAAGGGACGTGGCCCTGGTCGTGGTGCTGCTGGTGCTGGTAGAGCTCCTGTTGCAGGGAGAGGACGTGGTCGATCTGTGCCAGCTACACGCCCAAATGAAGCACCGTCCTCAGGTGCACGTAGGCTACAGGACGTTCAGCGTCATTTGCAGGCCCGAATATCGGTGTACGAATGGTGAGGCCAGAACAAGTAGAGGCGGTAGTAGATTGGATGGCTGACAGTCCCTCCAGTTCCTTCACATTGTCTCCCACCCGGTCCCCTGCTGAAACCGAGTTGGCACCTGCAGCCCACAAGCATCTGTCTTTCACCTCACCCCTTTCCAAATCAGACAAGCAGTCTGAGCCCCAAGTCATGCAGCAGTCTCTTATGCTTTTTGATGACTCTGCTGGCAGGGTTTCCGTGGGCCATCCACCTAGCCCTACCCCAGAAGTGGAAGAAATTGAGTGCACTGATGCCCAACCACTTATGTTTCAGGATGTGGACATGGGAGGTCCACCGCAGCACATCTCTGATGATGATTACAAAACACAGGTGCCAACTGCTGCGGATTTCTGACATGTGCAGACCCGCAAGGAGGGCAGGGGTGAAGAGTGGGTGGAAGATGATGTGGAGGATGATGAGGTCCTAGACCCCACATGGAATCAAGGTCATGCGAGTGACGTGTGAATTTCGGAGGAAGAGGTGGTGATCACACAGCGCCATCCGCACAGCAAAAGAGGGAGCAGGGTGCAAAAGCAGAGTGGCTCTGTCCCCCAGACAGTAAGCCTGCTCCTGCCCACCTCGCCCAGGGACTGAGCACACCAAAGCCAGCTCCAAGGAGTTCCCTGGCAAGCCAGTTCTTAAAACAATGTGCTGATGGCAAGACACGAGTGGTTTGCATGCTGTACAAACAGAGCCTGAAGCGAGGCATAAATGTTCTAAACCTGAGCACCACCTGCATGACCAGACATCGAAAATGCAAAGCACAAGCTGCAGTGGAGTACACAACTGAAAAACCACAAAAGATCTCAGGCTCCTCTTGCTCCCTCTTCTGCTGCGGTCTCAGAGTCTTCCTCTCCCTCTGGAGAGACAGTGACACCTGCCACCCCGCAAATAGAGGATGTGGCAGCAACACCACCACCTCCACCACTGTCACCCAGCATGTCCACACTGTCCATGGAAGTGTTTAGCTGTCCATCCCCCAAGCACTGGAGAGAAAGAGGAAGTTCCCCCCTACCCACCCGCTATCCCTGGCCCTGAATGCCAGCATTTCAAATTTCCTGGCCTTTGAAATGCTGTCATTCCATCTGGTGGAGACAGAGACTTTAAAAAAAAAAAAAACTTATGGCAGTGGTTCACAGCCGCCACTACTTTTCTAGGCAAGCCATCCCTGCCCTACACAACCAAGTGGTGGACAAAATCAGGTATGCACTATGCAACGCCATCTGTGGCAAGGTCCACATAACTACTGATACGTGGACCAGTAAGCACGGGCAGGGAAGTTATATCTCCCTAACAGCACACTGGGTAAATGCAGTTGCGGCTGGGCCTGAGGCGGATAGCAGTTTGGCGCAAGTCCTACCGCCACCGAGGATTGCAGGACATCTCTCATTGCCTCCTGTTGCCTCCTCCTTCTACTCCACTTCCTCCTCTACCACCTCCTCATCTGGTCAGTGTAACACCTTCACCACCAACTTCAGCACAGCCAGTGGGAAACGACAGCAGGCTGTTTTGAAACTCATCTGTTTGGGGGGAAAACCCCACATCACGCAGGAGCAGGGGACGGGCATGGAACAACAGACCGATAAGTCTGGCCTGGTGGTGTGCGATAATGGGCGAAATCTCATAGCAGCTCTGGGGCTAGCCAGTTTGACGCACATCCCTTGCCTGGTGCATGTGCTGAATTTGCTGGTGCAGAGGTCCTGAAAAATTACCCCGATATGTCAGATCTGCTGCAGAAAGTACGGCCCGTCTGTGCGTGCTTTCGGCGTTCTCACCCTGCTGCTGCTCACCTGTCTGTGCTGCAGCGTAACTTCGGCCTTCCCGCTCACCGCCTCATATGCAATGTATCCACAATGTTCCTGCACCAACAGAGGCCAGGTACACAACTGTTCAGCCAGGGCACAGTTTTGCAGGATGAGGAGGAACTGTATTCACAGCAGGGTGGCACCCAAAGCAGCTTGTGGGCATCAATGGAGCGTGGCTGGGGGGATACAGAGGACACAGACATTACACCTCCCACAGAGGACAGCTTGTCGTTGCCTCTGGACAGCCTGGCACACATGAGCGACTACGTGCTGCAGTGCCTGCGCAATTACCGCCGAGTTGCCCACATTCTAACCAGTGCTGATTACTAGGTGGCCACCCTGCTGAATCCATGCTACAAAGAACAACATGCTGTCCTTAATTCTGTCACTGGAGCGCAATTGGAAGATGGCTTGTACAAGCGCACACTGGTAGACGTGCTGCTAATTCACACCTGACAGCCGGGGCTGTGTGGAAGCGCAAGGCGAAGGCAGAGGAGGAGGAGGAAGAAGTCGCCAACGCAGCTGGGGCACTGCCAGCACCTCAGAAATGAGAGTTAGCATGGCCGAAATGTGGAAAAGCTTTGTCAGCACGCCAAAACAACCAGCGCAACCAGCTGATACGGAACGTCTTAGCAGGAGGCAGTATTTCAGCAACATGGTGGAACAATACATGTGCACATGCCTACACATACTGACTGATGGGTCTGCCCCATTCAACTTCTGGGTCTCCAAATTGGGCACATGGCCTGAGCTTGCCCTGCAGCAAGTATATTGTCCAAACGTGTGTTTAGCATGGCAGGGGGGGTAATCACAGACAAGCAAAACCGCCTGTCCACAGCCAACCTGGACAAACTCACGTTCATTGAAATGAACCAGGCATGGATCCCACAGCACTTGTCCGTACTTTGTGCTGAGTAGACAAGTATACCGGTCGCACCCAGCCATTGTTATACTCCAGCGCACTTTTTCTTTGCATTCTCTTTTCAATTTCCCAATGTTTTTGGATCTTCCCAAATTTATAAAAAATAAATAAAGGAAAATAAATAAAACAACAAGAAAAACAGTGTTGGCTACCTCTTCCTCCTCCACCGTTGCTTCCACCTACACCGCCACGTCCACCGCCTCCTCAACCTCCTACTCCACTTTGACCTCCGCCTCCTAGTTCAAGATTATTTTTTTTATTTTTTTCTATTCTATGCTATTTTAAGTCATTTCCCTATCCACATTTGTTTGCAGGTCAACTATCCTGAATTTTGCTTCCTTTTGCAGTCCTCTAGCCCTTACTACGACTATTTTACAGCCATTTTAGTGCACCAAAGTTCAGGTCCCCATTGACTTCAATGTGGTTCCGGTTCGAGTTCGGGTCAAGTTCGGGTCCCGAACCCGAACTTTGACCCGAAGTTCGGCCAAACCCGGCGAACACGAACATCCATGGGTCCGCTAATCCCTAGTTCTGGGTTGCTGTAATGCTTGGCTGTAGTCACGTGGGGGCAGTGATGTCAGCGGTTTGTCCACGGTCCCTCGATGTGACCCCCCTTCAGAGAAAGACGCTGGCATCTGGCCTGCATGGGCCTTTCACCTGTAGTCGGCCACTCCCCTCCCTCCCTCTGGGAGGAGTCCACTCCTCCTTCCTGGTCCTGGTAGCCAAAGACCCACAAAAACCATTATGGCCCATAGCTTCAGATCGGAAGGTCATAGGGAGATGGTTCTGGGACCAACGGATCCGCATGGGTTCCAGCTACAGGAGAAAACCAAACATGGCACCGTTATTGAGTCCTTGCTGGGAGATCTATGTATCTCCCCTTCCTTCCTACCCCCAAACTATGACCAGGGGCATGTCCGCATTGGTCCCAGTGTCACAGATATGAAACCGGTTTATGCCTATGATGGACGGGCAATTCATAATTCCTTATGAACCCCTGGTTCCATGATGTCTGATGGATTTCAGTTATCTGGGTAATTAGCTGAGACACCCTACAGGGTGGGTTTCCTGTAGGATAAGTTAGCCTCCATGCTGGCTGAGTGAAGTGTAAATTGTAAACACCTGGCCGTGCTTTAAAGCAGTGCCACCCTGTGGAGTTTGATTTCCTCTGCCCACTCCAGGAGCAAATGGCAGGAATAAAATCATAATTTCACATTCCCCACAGATCGTACAGGGAATTTTATTGGTGAGCTGATGCCCTGAGGGCCGCCCAAGCCCTCGTCTGGGCCGCAAGCCAGCTACATATAGATCTGATTCTCTCAGCATTAATTAATGTAGGAGCATCAGTCACTTGGTGCCACAGGTGCCCTTCTGAATTAAAGTATATTACCATCCTCAGGACAATGATACAACTTAATACTGTAGTGCAGGTGGCAGTATTTTGTGCTGCACTGTGGTATTTGGTTCTGCTGAGGCAGTATTTATTTATTTATTTATTTGTTGTGTTCTGCACTATCGTATTTCTGGCACCACCTGCTACGAATTTGCACCGGCCTACAACATGGGGACACTTTATTTTTTTCCAGGGACATTTTAAGTTCCCAGTTCACTTCTGGGGAAAGCTGTTTCCTGTAAATGGAGAAGCAAAGTACTACTCAACTGGTCTTTGGGCTAGGGTACCAGAATACAGGGAATTAAGGTTCATGAGTCCAAGGTATAGGTGACTAATGGCTTGCAAACGGAACATATTTTTATACCACTGAAAAACACTTTTAAAGCCTCATCGGGTCTGCAGGTCTTGCCAGTTATAGTGGTTAATAGCCTGTATGATATCATTATTATGACTGCTATTATGTACTTTGAGCTTTACCTGAATCATGTCAATGAATTATTACTGACCTTCTTCAGATGATGAGGTGGATCTGAAACATCAAAGTAATCTTTTCATGTCAAAATGGAATAGAATTTGTAAGGGACGTTTCCATTAATTTGTTATATTTCAAAAATCCCTGAGGACAAAAAACATGTTAAAAGGCTCCATACAGAGGGGCGGAGCTCAACCAATGGCGGAGTAAGCAGCACGACGGCATAGCTCCCGAACACCTCCGGCCTATCATCCTCATACAGGGCATTTCGAGAGGCACAACACCGCTAACGGGTCACAAGAGAGTACCCCCTTCCACTCCTGCACCCGCAGACCGCGATCCGGGGGACATTTCCCGCTTCTTCGGCTCACCTAGCCAGCCCACTGAGACCACAGTGGGAAGTGCAGCAACCAAGATGGCGGAGACAAAGCGCAAAGCTAACCTACCCGCGCACACTCCTGGTGTGAAGGCGAGGGAAAACAAGATCAACGTATCCCCAGTCTCTTACGCAGAAGCTGTAAGTCCGCGCTTGGCGGTCCCATCCTCTCCCTCCCTTTCCAGCTACACACAGAAGCCTCCCCTGGCTCTAAACCACAACAAGGCAGCTCCCCCACCATGTCACATAAAGCTGGCAGATCGCCTGCTCCAAACGACTAGTCAGGAGAATGGGACTGGAAAACACATCTAAGGGCACTTCCTACTAAAACTGAGGTAGCAAGATATGGCCACTTTACATCAAGATATCAAGCATGTAGGCCAAAGAGTAGTGGAAATTGAAAATATGCAGGAGCAGGTCCTTACAACACTGGACTCACACCAAAAGATCATAAATGACCATGCCATACAGCTTCAAGATATTCTGACCCACTTAGACAACATTGAAAATAGAAATTGGAGGAATAATCTCCATGTCAGAGGGGTCCCTGAATCGATAGCTGCTCCAGACCTGGAGGCATGGGCTCAGGAATATTTTAGCAAATTGCTGAATACAGACCCTAGCAAGCTCATAGAAATTGATCGCATACACAGAGCACTGGGCCCCAAGCCAACAGATCCCGCCTGACCTCGGGACATTATATGCCAAATTCACTTCTACAAAGAAAATGACGCTATCCTCAGAGCTGCTAGAAATGAAGAGACATCTCATTCTGGAAATAAAGAAATAATAATTTTACCGAATCTTGCAAGACGCACCTTAGTTTTCAGAAAGGCCCTAAAACCATTTCTGACTACCTTCAGGGACAATGCTATTATTTACGGATGGGGTTATCCTTTCCAACTCATTGCTAAAAAGGATGGGAAAACAGCAGTTTTTAAGTCGCTGACTGACCTTCCTAAACTGCTGGACACATCTGGCCATAACCTCAGTTTATACAGCCCCCCCCCGGGACGAGAAGAATGGCAGACATCAACATCTAAACTCCAGAGACCTTCTCGACGACATCAAAGAACAACCAGCTGAGACATCAGTCCTATATTTCTGTTTGGCCTTTTTTCTTTTTCTTTTCTCCAGTGCTCTCTTATTTTGTTTCATTGCTCCACTTGTAACCGCTCTCTACATCGCACCATTTAAAACCTTGCGCTACCTCTCTTACTTCCCAAAATTGGCTGATATTCATGTAATCAGTCTTTGTTATATGTACCCTGTCATACAGTATATACTGTTTTCTTGAAAAGGAATATGTCGCACTAGAGTGATCAGGGAACAACGTGAGGTGCACCCACTAACAGATCACCAAATCTGAAAGGGGTTGTAATAATGAATAAATAACAGTGGGGCACTCTCTAAAGAAATGGGAACAGTGGCTAATGGTGCATAATTTTTTATTTTTTTTATATAACTAAAATGCGTCGTTCACCATTAATATTTCGAATAATTCACAATATTAATTGTATAAATATAGCAGCATGTATGGTAAATGTGCATGCTAAAACAACATTGTGAATAAGTATAAGGGTAAAACAATTAGCAATCCACAGTAAAATTCTATCAATAAAATCAATAGAAACTTTGCCTCCAAAAGTACAAAAAGTTTCTTTAAAAAGCTCTGGATATCCACAAATGTTAATAACACTCCATTCTCGATTATTGAACTCCAATCTCAGGTCTCGATTAATAGCACTCCGATTTTAGGTCTCGATTAATAGTAGCTATAACCAGAGCGGCGTCCCACTCCTTAGCCTGAGACAGCGGCGTCCCGTTGTAATTTTTCGAAAAGCGATTGCTTAATTTTCAAGGACAGTTCGATCTTACCCGGAGGGTTTTCGACAAAGATTATCCTACCCTCGTCTCGATGCACCTGCTGGATGTATCGGTGCTTCGGTCCCGAGGGCTGTTTGTTCTTCGAACGAATCCCACGCCACTGCCGGAAGTTCACGTAGTCTCACTGAAGGTAGACTTCCCTTGTCCAGCAAAGACCTCCTACAGCTGGCGTTCTCAGGATCATTGCAGCATTAAATTGTTCACCTCCAAAATCGATCGAAAGTCTCAGTCTGTGTTCCAAACATGGGGGTCCATTTACAAAACGCGTTTCGGGGTTAGAGCAATTGACCCCTTCATCAGTGGCTAGTGTCCCCCTATTAGGGCCCCTCCTTTATAGGGCTGCTGGTTCATAGAAAAACCTGGTTATGGATCGTCTTTTTGGATCATCCGAATTTTAAATGTTCTGAAACTCTGTGGAGTAATCTAACCAGAGCAAATGATTATTATGTTGGATTGCATGTATCCGATAATACGTCAGGGAACATCGAAAAATATTCTTTAGGCATAAAATTGTCATTATGGACTTAAAATTACCCAAATCCAATGTTTAGCAGTCTCTGAAATCAAAATCCTTCCATCCATTTGTTATTATATCAGTCCCAAATCCTATGGTCTAAAACAGTGTTTCCCAACCAGTGTGCCTCCAGCTGTTGCAAAACTACAACTCCCAGCATGCCCGGACAGCCTTTGGCTGTGCGGGCATGCTGGGAGTTGTAGTTTTGCAACAGCTGGAGGCACACTGGTTGGGAAACACTGGTCTAAAAAACGCACCGTCGACATTGCTGTTCCAGTGTGGTTTCGGTGCGTTTTTCAAAAAATTCTCAAAAACTTTGTTAAAAACGTTAAAAATGATAAAAATGAACCTTAGAAATAGAAACTATAATGTAATATTCAATTGAGTTACATGCATTATCTGAAATTGTTATAAATACATGATTCAACAGTCAGCATAAGATATGGCCTTCCCCAAAAGTCCTTCTATACATGGGATGTTGATTGGGGAGTAGATGGGGGCCCAACCCAGAGGAAAAACTGGACAGAGAATAAAAACTGCCCAGTTGATCGTCTGTGAGGGGCGCCCATCTATAGGAAGCCAAACTATTCGAATTTGGCATTTAAGCCCTGTGGTAAAAGAGTGTTCAATTCGAAAATACGTTTGGTTTCTAGTCGGGACATCTTTTCTATATGATTCCCACCTCTCCAATCTCTATGTACTCGATCAATGGCCATACATTTCAAACATGAGGGATCTTGTTGATGTGCTATTTTAAAGTGACTTGACACTGAGTGGTTTTTGAAGCCCTTTTTTATATTGGCAATATGCTCCGCAATCCGTTTTTTAAGGGGTCTCTTGGTCCTGCCTACATATTGATATCCGCAGGGGCACTCCATTACATAAATAACATCTTCCGTACTACATGTAAGAAATGCCCTAATCTTATGGCAGTATTTGTTAGTAAATGACACTAATTCTGTTGTCTTTTTAGGGAAAGAGGTGATCTTACAATTATTACACTTTCCGCAACGGAAAAAGCCCTGGATACCTGCCCAACTCTGAATAGACGAGGTCGTATCTCTCCTCCTTTGTACGGTGGGTGCTATTTTGGTGTTTAATTTTAAAGCTTTTGTAAATGCAATTTTGGGATTTGGAGTTTCCAAGGTCCCTAGCATTTTGTCTTTCTTCAAAAGGTGACAGTGCTTTTTAATAAATTGTACCTTCTTAAAATCCCCATTGAAAGGTAAAACCAAACGCAAATCCATATTTCCTGTGTCTGTGTCTCTTTTTTTGTTTTCAATAAAAAACTCCTCCCTATTTATCTTTCTGACCTTATCTAAGGCTGTGTTTAACATTTTGGTGGGATATTCTTTTTTAAGAAACTGTTGGGTCATTGTTTCTGCTTCTTTTTCAAATTCCATCTCCAATGTACAGTTACGTTTTATTCTACGCAGCTGTCCTTGCGGAATATTAATTAACCAGCTTGGAAGATGACAGCTGTTGAACAAAATGTAACTGTTACACGCTGTAGGTTTGACAAATGTATTACAATGTAATTTGCCCTTTTTATTTGAGATACGTATATCTAGAAACTCCACTGAATCCTGACTAGTGGTTCCTGTAAAAACCAAATTGCACTCATTGGAGTTAATGGACTTTAAAAATTGATCCAGTTTTTCCCTTCCCGCCTGCCAGATAAAAAAGACGTCATCAATATATCTTTGCCAGAGCACCAGGTCCGCCCCCAGCTTCGGCTGAATATGTTCTTGTTCCCATTGTGCCATGAATAAATTGGCATAGCTGGGAGCGAACCTGGTGCCCATGGCAGTCCCCTGTATCTGAAGGTAAAAATCCCCTAAAAAATTAAAATAATTATGGGTTAAAATGAAATTTATTGCTTCAGTTACAAATTCTATTTGGGTCTGATTGAGTCTACCCTCCAAGGCTAATTGGGATAAAATTACTTCCCTACCTTGATCGTGTCGAATAATTGTGTAAAGAGATTGTACGTCAAGGGTGCCCATTATCCAATCTTGATTAAAATTCAATGCTTCTACAATTTTAATAATTTGTGTAGTGTCCTTAACATATGATGGGACATTTTTGACGCGAGGTTGCAACATTGTTTCAATATATTTGGACAAATTAGAGGTCAGTGATCCGATCCCTGACACAATAGGGCGTCCAGGTGGATCATTCCTATTCTTGTGCACCTTTGGCAAACAATAAAATACTGGGATACGGGGATGTTTTTTAGCTAAAAAATCTAATTCGTTCTCAATTAAAATCCCTATCTCTTTGCCTTTGGTACACAGTCGCATCAATTCCAAACTGAATTGTTCCGTGGGATCACTAGGCAATTTTCTATAAATTTTATCATCTGACAGTTGTCGTAAGCATTCCTTATTATAACTGTTAGTGTCTTGTATTAACCCTCCTTTGTCGGCAGGGCGAATGACAATTTATTTTTCTTTCTGTAATTCTTTTAACGCTTTTACTTCCTCATTTGTCAAATTATTCCGTTTGTATCTCACCTTATCCTTTATTTTACGAATGTCATGTTCCACACATTCTTTGAAGCTTGCCATCTCCTGACTCATTTCGTTTCTGGGATATTTTTTGGAGATATTTTTTTAGTTCTGTATGAACATACTCTTCACTATTGGTGATTTCACGACTGAAAATATTTTTTGAGACAGACGTCTCATAAATTTTTCTACTCCGATAAATGTGTCAAATTTGTTACGTTTCGTGGTGGGAGCAAACTTCAGGCCTTTATGTAATAAAGTGACTTGTGCATTAGTAAGTGTTTTTGTGCTTAAATTAATGATAGAGTCATTGTTAACCTGTTCTTCTATCTGTGTACATCCCTTCTTCTCCCCCCCCCCCCTCCTCTATGTATCTTTCTTTTCCTTCGTGTTCCCTCTTTCTTGGTCTTTGTTCCTGATTGTTGTGATATTCTTGTGATGTGTATGGTCTCTTTGGTCTTTGATACTGAGACCTGTGTGTCCGCTGTGTGGTTTGTGGTCTGTGTCTTAAGTTGTATCGGTGATCTCTTTTTCTTTGTAGCTTATTTGTTGGTGTTTTAATCATAATTGTTATGTTTTTGTCTGTCCAGTCTTATACCTGCCTTCCCCTCCTCATGTTCTACCCCTTTGTTATCCCACAATTTTGGGTGATTGACCTACTCATCCTAAAGGCTTTGCTATCTACTTATCCCCCATGATGACAGAGGCCTCAACAAGCTAAAAAAGTGAAGCCAGATTTTGTACTGCTTTTACAGGAAACTTGTCATGTTAGCTATGATACAAGTATCCCACTTTAAAGTTAAGTCGGTACCCAAATGTGAAAATAGCTACTACAATACCTGGTTTCAAAGCCCTAACCCCTCTAAAAAAGCAGGGGGAGTCTCTATTGCTTTCCACAAAAGCTTCTGTTTAGTGGTCTTGTCCTCAGACATTGACCACAGGGGTTGATATGTGTTTCTTAAGCTATCGGTTGGCCACTCCATTCACACAGATGCTAACGTTTATTTTCCTAATCAGGGACAGACGTCCTTCGGATCCTAATTCCTCAGAAGATTAGCCGGTTCTCAGAAGATTCCTCTATCATACTTGGAGGTGACTTCAATATGGTGATGGACCCTATCATTGACTCTTCGACCGGTAAGTCCTCAATTTCCCTAGTATCTCCAAATTAATTTAATGCAGATCTAGCAGCACTTCGTCTGGTCGATCTATGGCGGATTCTGCATCCAGGAGTCAGAGATTACAGCTTTCACTCACAAAGCCCATAATAGTTATGGTAGACTTGACTACCTTTTTATCTCACACAAACTATTGGACTCAGATCCCCGCAGCTCTATTGATGGGTTCCTATGGTCAGACCATTCCCCTGTATATGGCCTTCTTCACCCTCACCTCACAAAACTATGTTCATTTACTTGGAGATTAAATGACAACCTATTAAATGACTTGGTCTGTCTGTCAGACATTCGAGCCACTATTTCAGATTTCACTTGGAACCACCAGTCAGACACAACCTCACCACCTGTGAAATGGGAAGCATTAAAATGTGTAATTAGGGGTATTTTCATATCCCATGGAACTAGACTTAAAAGAGAATGTTCACACAAGCTCTCTACACTTCTTGTAGAGTTAGATTGCAAAGAGACCCTAAATAGGACCTCCCCATCCAACCAGCTTAAAACGGACATCTCTTCAGTCCGTCAGCAAATACTTAAGATCCTAGACCAAAGAACACTCTGTGTTCGAGACAGAATCAAACAGGGTTTCTTTGAATATGGGGATAAAAGTGGGAAGTGGTTAGCTAGAGCACTACACCCTCATATAACCTTTCATATGTGAAATCTTTAAATACGACCTCTAGAGGAATGGTACATGCCCCCTCTGAAATAACTTCTTAATTCCAGGCCTATTATGATAAACTCTATAACCTTAAGACAGGAAGAGATACCGCGTCAGAAGCTTATCTACAAGACATACGAAAATATCTAAGTCAATTTGGCCCTTCATATATCCCAGAGGAATCAGCTTCCAGTCTAGAGGAGGACTTTCTTCCTCAGAACTTTTATACACTGCTCAAAAAAATAAAGGGAACACAAAAATAACACATCCTAGATCTGAGTTAATTAAATATTCTTCTGAAATACTTTGTTCTTTACATAGTTGAATGTGCTGACAACAAAATCACACAAAAATTAAAAAATGGAAATCAAATTTTTCAACCCATGGAGGTCTGGATTTGGAGTCACACTCAAAATTAAAGTGGAAAAACACACTACAGGCTGATCAACTTTGATGTAATGTCCTTAAAACAAGTCAAAATGAGGCTCAGTAGTGTGTGTGGCCTCCACGTGCCTGTATGACCTCCCTACAACGCCTGTGCATGCTCCTGATGAGGTGGTGGACGGTCTCCTGAGGGATCTCCTCCCAGACCTGGACTAAAGCATCTGCCAACTCCTGGACAGTCTGTGGTGCAACGTGACGTTGGTGGATAGAGCGAGACATGATGTCCCAGATGTGCTCAATTGGATTCAGGTCTGGGGAACGGGCGGGCTAGTCCATAGCATCAATGCCTTTGTCTTGCAGGAACTGCTGACACACTCCAGCCGCATGAGGTCTAGCATTGTCTTGCATTAGGAGGAACCCAGGGCCAACCGCACCAGCATATGGTCTCACAAGGGGTCTGAGGATCTCATCTCGGTACCTAATGACAGTCAGGCTACCTCTGGCGAGCACATGGAGGGCTGTGCGGCCCCCCAAAGAAATGCCACCCCACACCATTACTGACCCAATGCCAAACCGGTCATGCTGGAGGATGTTGCAGGCAGCAGAACGTTCTCCAAGGCGTCTCCAGACTCTGTCACGTCTGTCACATGTGCTCAGTGTGAACCTGCTTTCATCTGTGAAGTGCACAGGGCGCCAGTGGCGAATTTGCCAATCTTGGTGTTCTCTGGCAAATGCGTCGGTGTTGGGCTGTAAGCACAACCCCCACTTGTGGACGTCGGGCCCTCATATCACCCTCATGGAGTCTTTTTCTGACCGTTTGAGCAGACACATGCACATTTGTGGCCTGCTGGAGGTCATTTTGCAGGGCTCTGGCAGTGCTCCTCCTGCTCCTCCTTGCACAAAGGTGGAGGTAGCGGTCCTTCTGCTGGGTTGTTGCCCTCCTACGGCCTCCTCCACGTCTCCTGATGTACTGGCCTGTCTCCTGGTAGCGCCTCCATGCTCTGGACACTACGCTGACAGACACAGCAAACCTTCTTACCACAGCTCGCATTGATGTGCCATCCTTGATAAGCTGCACTACCTGAGCCACTTGTGTGGGTTGTAGACTCCGTCTCATGCTACCACTAGAGTGAAAGCACTGCCAAACTAAGAAGACAGGTTGGCATTAGCAGGAGCTGCTCAAACCCACATGCAGTTGTGCATATATATAGGGGAGCAAATCCTGCACTTGTGGCCCGTTGCTAATGGCAATCCCCAGCAAAATGCATACAATGGAGGATGCCCGCGGCGAACCACAAGTACCACAATAGACATCCTACACAAGGTAACAAGTGTGGATGTGATAATTAATATAACAATATAACAAAACAATAACAAACATAGGTGCACTCTGCAGTCTCACTAATTCTCAAACTGATTTTAAAATTGAGAGATTAGTCAACATGTCCTACGGTGTAGAACATGTCTAAGCCCGGACACCACGACAAGGTTTCTCAAGTAGCCCGGGACCCTACACTCTCCTACCTGAGCCATATGGGCGATACCAGGAGCCAGTGGGCAAATTACAGGAGCATAAGGCCGATTCGCAAACAACTCACCAGTTACCTCCAGCATGTGGCCATGCTTGCAATGGGAGGAGGGAGGAGTCTGTGAGTCCCACTCAAGACTTGCTGATATAGCCCAGGCTTCACAGGTGCACCTAAATGTGACCTGTAGATGGAAAACAGGCACATTTAAATAGGAGTTTATACACCTCCAGGAATCTATATATACAAACTAAGAAGACAGGTTGGCATTAGCAGGAGCTGCTCAAACCCACATGCAGTTGTGCATATATATAGGGGAGCAAATCCTGCACTTGTGGCCCGTTGCTAATGGCAATCCCCAGCAAAATGCATACAATGGAGGATGCCCGCGGCGAACCACAAGTACCACAATAGACATCCTACACAAGGTAACAAGTGTGGATGTGATAATTAATATAACAATATAACAAAACAATAACAAACATAGGTGCACTCTGCAGTCTCACTAATTCTCAAACTGATTTTAAAATTGAGAGATTAGTCAACATGTCCTACGGTGTAGAACATGTCTAAGCCCGGACACCACGACAAGGTTTCTCAAGTAGCCCGGGACCCTACACTCTCCTACCTGAGCCATATGGGCGATACCAGGAGCCAGTGGGCAAATTACAGGAGCATAAGGCCGATTCGCAAACAACTCACCAGTTACCTCCAGCATGTGGCCATGCTTGCAATGGGAGGAGGGAGGAGTCTGTGAGTCCCACTCAAGACTTGCTGATATAGCCCAGGCTTCACAGGTGCACCTAAATGTGACCTGTAGATGGAAAACAGGCACATTTAAATAGGAGTTTATACACCTCCAGGAATCTATATATACAAACTAAGAAGACAGGTTGGCATTAGCAGGAGCTGCTCAAACCCACATGCAGTTGTGCATATATATAGGGGAGCAAATCCTGCACTTGTGGCCCGTTGCTAATGGCAATCCCCAGCAAAATGCATACAATGGAGGATGCCCGCGGCGAACCACAAGTACCACAATAGACATCCTACACAAGGTAACAAGTGTGGATGTGATAATTAATATAACAATATAACAAAACAATAACAAACATAGGTGCACTCTGCAGTCTCACTAATTCTCAAACTGATTTTAAAATTGAGAGATTAGTCAACATGTCCTACGGTGTAGAACATGTCTAAGCCCGGACACCACGACAAGGTTTCTCAAGTAGCCCGGGACCCTACACTCTCCTACCTGAGCCATATGGGCGATACCAGGAGCCAGTGGGCAAATTACAGGAGCATAAGGCCGATTCGCAAACAACTCACCAGTTACCTCCAGCATGTGGCCATGCTTGCAATGGGAGGAGGGAGGAGTCTGTGAGTCCCACTCAAGACTTGCTGATATAGCCCAGGCTTCACAGGTGCACCTAAATGTGACCTGTAGATGGAAAACAGGCACATTTAAATAGGAGTTTATACACCTCCAGGAATCTATATATACAAACTAAGAAGACAGGTTGGCATTAGCAGGAGCTGCTCAAACCCACATGCAGTTGTGCATATATATAGGGGAGCAAATCCTGCACTTGTGGCCCGTTGCTAATGGCAATCCCCAGCAAAATGCATACAATGGAGGATGCCCGCGGCGAACCACAAGTACCACAATAGACATCCTACACAAGGTAACAAGTGTGGATGTGATAATTAATATAACAATATAACAAAACAATAACAAACATAGGTGCACTCTGCAGTCTCACTAATTCTCAAACTGATTTTAAAATTGAGAGATTAGTCAACATGTCCTACGGTGTAGAACATGTCTAAGCCCGGACACCACGACAAGGTTTCTCAAGTAGCCCGGGACCCTACACTCTCCTACCTGAGCCATATGGGCGATACCAGGAGCCAGTGGGCAAATTACAGGAGCATAAGGCCGATTCGCAAACAACTCACCAGTTACCTCCAGCATGTGGCCATGCTTGCAATGGGAGGAGGGAGGAGTCTGTGAGTCCCACTCAAGACTTGCTGATATAGCCCAGGCTTCACAGGTGCACCTAAATGTGACCTGTAGATGGAAAACAGGCACATTTAAATAGGAGTTTATACACCTCCAGGAATCTATATATACAAACTAAGAAGACAGGTTGGCATTAGCAGGAGCTGCTCAAACCCACATGCAGTTGTGCATATATATAGGGGAGCAAATCCTGCACTTGTGGCCCGTTGCTAATGGCAATCCCCAGCAAAATGCATACAATGGAGGATGCCCGCGGCGAACCACAAGTACCACAATAGACATCCTACACAAGGTAACAAGTGTGGATGTGATAATTAATATAACAATATAACAAAACAATAACAAACATAGGTGCACTCTGCAGTCTCACTAATTCTCAAACTGATTTTAAAATTGAGAGATTAGTCAACATGTCCTACGGTGTAGAACATGTCTAAGCCCGGACACCACGACAAGGTTTCTCAAGTAGCCCGGGACCCTACACTCTCCTACCTGAGCCATATGGGCGATACCAGGAGCCAGTGGGCAAATTACAGGAGCATAAGGCCGATTCGCAAACAACTCACCAGTTACCTCCAGCATGTGGCCATGCTTGCAATGGGAGGAGGGAGGAGTCTGTGAGTCCCACTCAAGACTTGCTGATATAGCCCAGGCTTCACAGGTGCACCTAAATGTGACCTGTAGATGGAAAACAGGCACATTTAAATAGGAGTTTATACACCTCCAGGAATCTATATATACAAACTAAGAAGACAGGTTGGCATTAGCAGGAGCTGCTCAAACCCACATGCAGTTGTGCATATATATAGGGGAGCAAATCCTGCACTTGTGGCCCGTTGCTAATGGCAATCCCCAGCAAAATGCATACAATGGAGGATGCCCGCGGCGAACCACAAGTACCACAATAGACATCCTACACAAGGTAACAAGTGTGGATGTGATAATTAATATAACAATATAACAAAACAATAACAAACATAGGTGCACTCTGCAGTCTCACTAATTCTCAAACTGATTTTAAAATTGAGAGATTAGTCAACATGTCCTACGGTGTAGAACATGTCTAAGCCCGGACACCACGACAAGGTTTCTCAAGTAGCCCGGGACCCTACACTCTCCTACCTGAGCCATATGGGCGATACCAGGAGCCAGTGGGCAAATTACAGGAGCATAAGGCCGATTCGCAAACAACTCACCAGTTACCTCCAGCATGTGGCCATGCTTGCAATGGGAGGAGGGAGGAGTCTGTGAGTCCCACTCAAGACTTGCTGATATAGCCCAGGCTTCACAGGTGCACCTAAATGTGACCTGTAGATGGAAAACAGGCACATTTAAATAGGAGTTTATACACCTCCAGGAATCTATATATACAAACTAAGAAGACAGGTTGGCATTAGCAGGAGCTGCTCAAACCCACATGCAGTTGTGCATATATATAGGGGAGCAAATCCTGCACTTGTGGCCCGTTGCTAATGGCAATCCCCAGCAAAATGCATACAATGGAGGATGCCCGCGGCGAACCACAAGTACCACAATAGACATCCTACACAAGGTAACAAGTGTGGATGTGATAATTAATATAACAATATAACAAAACAATAACAAACATAGGTGCACTCTGCAGTCTCACTAATTCTCAAACTGATTTTAAAATTGAGAGATTAGTCAACATGTCCTACGGTGTAGAACATGTCTAAGCCCGGACACCACGACAAGGTTTCTCAAGTAGCCCGGGACCCTACACTCTCCTACCTGAGCCATATGGGCGATACCAGGAGCCAGTGGGCAAATTACAGGAGCATAAGGCCGATTCGCAAACAACTCACCAGTTACCTCCAGCATGTGGCCATGCTTGCAATGGGAGGAGGGAGGAGTCTGTGAGTCCCACTCAAGACTTGCTGATATAGCCCAGGCTTCACAGGTGCACCTAAATGTGACCTGTAGATGGAAAACAGGCACATTTAAATAGGAGTTTATACACCTCCAGGAATCTATATATACAAACTAAGAAGACAGGTTGGCATTAGCAGGAGCTGCTCAAACCCACATGCAGTTGTGCATATATATAGGGGAGCAAATCCTGCACTTGTGGCCCGTTGCTAATGGCAATCCCCAGCAAAATGCATACAATGGAGGATGCCCGCGGCGAACCACAAGTACCACAATAGACATCCTACACAAGGTAACAAGTGTGGATGTGATAATTAATATAACAATATAACAAAACAATAACAAACATAGGTGCACTCTGCAGTCTCACTAATTCTCAAACTGATTTTAAAATTGAGAGATTAGTCAACATGTCCTACGGTGTAGAACATGTCTAAGCCCGGACACCACGACAAGGTTTCTCAAGTAGCCCGGGACCCTACACTCTCCTACCTGAGCCATATGGGCGATACCAGGAGCCAGTGGGCAAATTACAGGAGCATAAGGCCGATTCGCAAACAACTCACCAGTTACCTCCAGCATGTGGCCATGCTTGCAATGGGAGGAGGGAGGAGTCTGTGAGTCCCACTCAAGACTTGCTGATATAGCCCAGGCTTCACAGGTGCACCTAAATGTGACCTGTAGATGGAAAACAGGCACATTTAAATAGGAGTTTATACACCTCCAGGAATCTATATATACAAACTAAGAAGACAGGTTGGCATTAGCAGGAGCTGCTCAAACCCACATGCAGTTGTGCATATATATAGGGGAGCAAATCCTGCACTTGTGGCCCGTTGCTAATGGCAATCCCCAGCAAAATGCATACAATGGAGGATGCCCGCGGCGAACCACAAGTACCACAATAGACATCCTACACAAGGTAACAAGTGTGGATGTGATAATAAATTATAACAAAACAATAACAAACATAGGTGCACTCTGCAGTCTCACTAATTCTCAAACTGATTTTAAAATTGAGAGATTAGTCAACATGTCCTACGGTGTAGAACATGTCTAAGCCCGGACACCACGACAAGGTTTCTCAAGTAGCCCGGGACCCTACACTCTCCTACCTGAGCCATATGGGCGATACCAGGAGCCAGTGGGCAAATTACAGGAGCATAAGGCCGATTCGCAAACAACTCACCAGTTACCTCCAGCATGTGGCCATGCTTGCAATGGGAGGAGGGAGGAGTCTGTGAGTCCCACTCAAGACTTGCTGATATAGCCCAGGCTTCACAGGTGCACCTAAATGTGACCTGTAGATGGAAAACAGGCACATTTAAATAGGAGTTTATACACCTCCAGGAATCTATATATACAAACTAAGAAGACAGGTTGGCATTAGCAGGAGCTGCTCAAACCCACATGCAGTTGTGCATATATATAGGGGAGCAAATCCTGCACTTGTGGCCCGTTGCTAATGGCAATCCCCAGCAAAATGCATACAATGGAGGATGCCCGCGGCGAACCACAAGTACCACAATAGACATCCTACACAAGGTAACAAGTGTGGATGTGATAATTAATATAACAATATAACAAAACAATAACAAACATAGGTGCACTCTGCAGTCTCACTAATTCTCAAACTGATTTTAAAATTGAGAGATTAGTCAACATGTCCTACGGTGTAGAACATGTCTAAGCCCGGACACCACGACAAGGTTTCTCAAGTAGCCCGGGACCCTACACTCTCCTACCTGAGCCATATGGGCGATACCAGGAGCCAGTGGGCAAATTACAGGAGCATAAGGCCGATTCGCAAACAACTCACCAGTTACCTCCAGCATGTGGCCATGCTTGCAATGGGAGGAGGGAGGAGTCTGTGAGTCCCACTCAAGACTTGCTGATATAGCCCAGGCTTCACAGGTGCACCTAAATGTGACCTGTAGATGGAAAACAGGCACATTTAAATAGGAGTTTATACACCTCCAGGAATCTATATATACAAACTAAGAAGACAGGTTGGCATTAGCAGGAGCTGCTCAAACCCACATGCAGTTGTGCATATATATAGGGGAGCAAATCCTGCACTTGTGGCCCGTTGCTAATGGCAATCCCCAGCAAAATGCATACAATGGAGGATGCCCGCGGCGAACCACAAGTACCACAATAGACATCCTACACAAGGTAACAAGTGTGGATGTGATAATTAATATAACAATATAACAAAACAATAACAAACATAGGTGCACTCTGCAGTCTCACTAATTCTCAAACTGATTTTAAAATTGAGAGATTAGTCAACATGTCCTACGGTGTAGAACATGTCTAAGCCCGGACACCACGACAAGGTTTCTCAAGTAGCCCGGGACCCTACACTCTCCTACCTGAGCCATATGGGCGATACCAGGAGCCAGTGGGCAAATTACAGGAGCATAAGGCCGATTCGCAAACAACTCACCAGTTACCTCCAGCATGTGGCCATGCTTGCAATGGGAGGAGGGAGGAGTCTGTGAGTCCCATGTTCTACACCGTAGGACATGTTGACTAATCTCTCAATTTTAAAATCAGTTTGAGAATTAGTGAGACTGCAGAGTGCACCTATGTTTGTTATTGTTTTGTTATATTGTTATATTAATTATCACATCCACACTTGTTACCTTGTGTAGGATGTCTATTGTGGTACTTGTGGTTCGCCGCGGGCATCCTCCATTGTATGCATTTTGCTGGGGATTGCCATTAGCAACGGGCCACAAGTGCAGGATTTGCTCCCCTATATATATGCACAACTGCATGTGGGTTTGAGCAGCTCCTGCTAATGCCAACCTGTCTTCTTAGTTTGTATATATAGATTCCTGGAGGTGTATAAACTCCTATTTAAATGTGCCTGTTTTCCATCTACAGGTCACATTTAGGTGCACCTGTGAAGCCTGGGCTATATCAGCAAGTCTTGAGTGGGACTCACAGACTCCTCCCTCCTCCCATTGCAAGCATGGCCACATGCTGGAGGTAACTGGTGAGTTGTTTGCGAATCGGCCTTATGCTCCTGTAATTTGCCCACTGGCTCCTGGTATCGCCCATATGGCTCAGGTAGGAGAGTGTAGGGTCCCGGGCTACTTGAGAAACCTTGTCGTGGTGTCCGGGCTTAGACATGTTCTACACCGTAGGACATGTTGACTAATCTCTCAATTTTAAAATCAGTTTGAGAATTAGTGAGACTGCAGAGTGCACCTATGTTTGTTATTGTTTTGTTATATTGTTATATTAATTATCACATCCACACTTGTTACCTTGTGTAGGATGTCTATTGTGGTACTTGTGGTTCGCCGCGGGCATCCTCCATTGTATGCATTTTGCTGGGGATTGCCATTAGCAACGGGCCACAAGTGCAGGATTTGCTCCCCTATATATATGCACAACTGCATGTGGGTTTGAGCAGCTCCTGCTAATGCCAACCTGTCTTCTTAGTTTGTATATATAGATTCCTGGAGGTGTATAAACTCCTATTTAAATGTGCCTGTTTTCCATCTACAGGTCACATTTAGGTGCACCTGTGAAGCCTGGGCTATATCAGCAAGTCTTGAGTGGGACTCACAGACTCCTCCCTCCTCCCATTGCAAGCATGGCCACATGCTGGAGGTAACTGGTGAGTTGTTTGCGAATCGGCCTTATGCTCCTGTAATTTGCCCACTGGCTCCTGGTATCGCCCATATGGCTCAGGTAGGAGAGTGTAGGGTCCCGGGCTACTTGAGAAACCTTGTCGTGGTGTCCGGGCTTAGACATGTTCTACACCGTAGGACATGTTGACTAATCTCTCAATTTTAAAATCAGTTTGAGAATTAGTGAGACTGCAGAGTGCACCTATGTTTGTTATTGTTTTGTTATATTGTTATATTAATTATCACATCCACACTTGTTACCTTGTGTAGGATGTCTATTGTGGTACTTGTGGTTCGCCGCGGGCATCCTCCATTGTATGCATTTTGCTGGGGATTGCCATTAGCAACGGGCCACAAGTGCAGGATTTGCTCCCCTATATATATGCACAACTGCATGTGGGTTTGAGCAGCTCCTGCTAATGCCAACCTGTCTTCTTAGTTTGTATATATAGATTCCTGGAGGTGTATAAACTCCTATTTAAATGTGCCTGTTTTCCATCTACAGGTCACATTTAGGTGCACCTGTGAAGCCTGGGCTATATCAGCAAGTCTTGAGTGGGACTCACAGACTCCTCCCTCCTCCCATTGCAAGCATGGCCACATGCTGGAGGTAACTGGTGAGTTGTTTGCGAATCGGCCTTATGCTCCTGTAATTTGCCCACTGGCTCCTGGTATCGCCCATATGGCTCAGGTAGGAGAGTGTAGGGTCCCGGGCTACTTGAGAAACCTTGTCGTGGTGTCCGGGCTTAGACATGTTCTACACCGTAGGACATGTTGACTAATCTCTCAATTTTAAAATCAGTTTGAGAATTAGTGAGACTGCAGAGTGCACCTATGTTTGTTATTGTTTTGTTATATTGTTATATTAATTATCACATCCACACTTGTTACCTTGTGTAGGATGTCTATTGTGGTACTTGTGGTTCGCCGCGGGCATCCTCCATTGTATGCATTTTGCTGGGGATTGCCATTAGCAACGGGCCACAAGTGCAGGATTTGCTCCCCTATATATATGCACAACTGCATGTGGGTTTGAGCAGCTCCTGCTAATGCCAACCTGTCTTCTTAGTTTGTATATATAGATTCCTGGAGGTGTATAAACTCCTATTTAAATGTGCCTGTTTTCCATCTACAGGTCACATTTAGGTGCACCTGTGAAGCCTGGGCTATATCAGCAAGTCTTGAGTGGGACTCACAGACTCCTCCCTCCTCCCATTGCAAGCATGGCCACATGCTGGAGGTAACTGGTGAGTTGTTTGCGAATCGGCCTTATGCTCCTGTAATTTGCCCACTGGCTCCTGGTATCGCCCATATGGCTCAGGTAGGAGAGTGTAGGGTCCCGGGCTACTTGAGAAACCTTGTCGTGGTGTCCGGGCTTAGACATGTTCTACACCGTAGGACATGTTGACTAATCTCTCAATTTTAAAATCAGTTTGAGAATTAGTGAGACTGCAGAGTGCACCTATGTTTGTTATTGTTTTGTTATATTGTTATATTAATTATCACATCCACACTTGTTACCTTGTGTAGGATGTCTATTGTGGTACTTGTGGTTCGCCGCGGGCATCCTCCATTGTATGCATTTTGCTGGGGATTGCCATTAGCAACGGGCCACAAGTGCAGGATTTGCTCCCCTATATATATGCACAACTGCATGTGGGTTTGAGCAGCTCCTGCTAATGCCAACCTGTCTTCTTAGTTTGTATATATAGATTCCTGGAGGTGTATAAACTCCTATTTAAATGTGCCTGTTTTCCATCTACAGGTCACATTTAGGTGCACCTGTGAAGCCTGGCCTATATCAGCAAGTCTTGAGTGGGACTCACAGACTCCTCCCTCCTCCCATTGCAAGCATGGCCACATGCTGGAGGTAACTGGTGAGTTGTTTGCGAATCGGCCTTATGCTCCTGTAATTTGCCCACTGGCTCCTGGTATCGCCCATATGGCTCAGGTAGGAGAGTGTAGGGTCCCGGGCTACTTGAGAAACCTTGTCGTGGTGTCCGGGCTTAGACATGTTCTACACCGTAGGACATGTTGACTAATCTCTCAATTTTAAAATCAGTTTGAGAATTAGTGAGACTGCAGAGTGCACCTATGTTTGTTATTGTTTTGTTATATTGTTATATTAATTATCACATCCACACTTGTTACCTTGTGTAGGATGTCTATTGTGGTACTTGTGGTTCGCCGCGGGCATCCTCCATTGTATGCATTTTGCTGGGGATTGCCATTAGCAACGGGCCACAAGTGCAGGATTTGCTCCCCTATATATATGCACAACTGCATGTGGGTTTGAGCAGCTCCTGCTAATGCCAACCTGTCTTCTTAGTTTGTATATATAGATTCCTGGAGGTGTATAAACTCCTATTTAAATGTGCCTGTTTTCCATCTACAGGTCACATTTAGGTGCACCTGTGAAGCCTGGGCTATATCAGCAAGTCTTGAGTGGGACTCACAGACTCCTCCCTCCTCCCATTGCAAGCATGGCCACATGCTGGAGGTAACTGGTGAGTTGTTTGCGAATCGGCCTTATGCTCCTGTAATTTGCCCACTGGCTCCTGGTATCGCCCATATGGCTCAGGTAGGAGAGTGTAGGGTCCCGGGCTACTTGAGAAACCTTGTCGTGGTGTCCGGGCTTAGACATGTTCTACACCGTAGGACATGTTGACTAATCTCTCAATTTTAAAATCAGTTTGAGAATTAGTGAGACTGCAGAGTGCACCTATGTTTGTTATTGTTTTGTTATATTGTTATATTAATTATCACATCCACACTTGTTACCTTGTGTAGGATGTCTATTGTGGTACTTGTGGTTCGCCGCGGGCATCCTCCATTGTATGCATTTTGCTGGGGATTGCCATTAGCAACGGGCCACAAGTGCAGGATTTGCTCCCCTATATATATGCACAACTGCATGTGGGTTTGAGCAGCTCCTGCTAATGCCAACCTGTCTTCTTAGTTTGTATATATAGATTCCTGGAGGTGTATAAACTCCTATTTAAATGTGCCTGTTTTCCATCTACAGGTCACATTTAGGTGCACCTGTGAAGCCTGGGCTATATCAGCAAGTCTTGAGTGGGACTCACAGACTCCTCCCTCCTCCCATTGCAAGCATGGCCACATGCTGGAGGTAACTGGTGAGTTGTTTGCGAATCGGCCTTATGCTCCTGTAATTTGCCCACTGGCTCCTGGTATCGCCCATATGGCTCAGGTAGGAGAGTGTAGGGTCCCGGGCTACTTGAGAAACCTTGTCGTGGTGTCCGGGCTTAGACATGTTCTACACCGTAGGACATGTTGACTAATCTCTCAATTTTAAAATCAGTTTGAGAATTAGTGAGACTGCAGAGTGCACCTATGTTTGTTATTGTTTTGTTATATTGAAAGCACTGCCAGCATTCAAAAGTGACCAAAACATCAGCCAGGAAGCATAGGAACTGAGAAGTGGTCTGTGATCACCACCTGCAGAACCATTCCTTTATTCGGGGGGTCTTGCTAATTGCCTATAATTTCCACCTGTTGTCTATCCCATTTGCACAACAGCATGTGAAATTGTTTGTCACTCAGTGTTGCTTCCTAAGTGGACAGTTTGATTTCACAGAAGTGTGATTGACTTGGAGTTACATTGTGTTGTTTAAGTGTTCCCTTTATTTTTTTGAGCAGTGTATGTTATAAAAGAGCTCAAAAATAGGAAAAGCCCAGGTCCAGATGGTCTTACTCCTCGCTTCTATAAGATGCTCAGCGAGGAACTATCTCCAACCATCCTACAGGCTTTTAACTCAATCTCCGAAGAATGTCCCTTTTCTTTGTCAAGCCCTTCAGGACCACATAACGGTTATCCCTAAGACAGATTAAGATCCCTCCTCATGTGCCAATTACCGGCCAATCTCCCTGCTTAATGTGGACTTGAAAATCTATGCAAAATTGTTAGCTTTACGATTACACAAACACATTCCTAGCTGTATCCACAGGGAACAAGTGGGTTTCATCCCAGGTAGGGAAGCACAAGATAATACCCTGAAACCTATTGGAATAATTGCCAGATCCAGGTTGACAAAGACACCCTTATGCCTGCTCACAGTAGACGCGGAGAAGGCATTTGATAAGGTTAGCTGGCATTTTTTAGCAAAAACACTGGACTGTATAGGACTGGGGAATAGAATGATCAGCAGGATCCTGGCACTTTATTCCGCACCCTGGGCACTAGAGATGGCCTTGCGGTTCGCCCGGCAGTCGTTTTGCGGAGAACATATGGCGATGTCCACCAGTGCCATATTCTTTTACATTGTGAAGAACTTTGACCTATGACACATCCATCAGGTGGTACAGGACAGCCAATTGAGACGTTTCAGCACATGGACATACCCCCTACCACCAGACTGTAAGGGACACCAAACACTAGCTAATTGGGCCACAAAAGTCCTTTTAAGGACTTGTATGGGTGTGCTATACTGAGGGGTGTAATATACTTATAATATACTTTCTAGCATAGAAAGTGTATTATAGTGCAATTGTATTGTGCAGCAGTTGTGTGCCATTCTGCTGCGATACTACAGCTACACAGAGTGCCAAACGTCATTGGAACAAATTATTTCTACAGGTGTGATATACCAGTTGCCCCCCAAAAAAGTGATTTAAGCAGGGGTGTTATATATCAATAATATACTTTCTATATAGTGCATTTAGGTAGTGCAGCATTTGTTTGCGGTTTAGCTGCGTTATCTCAGCTACAGATAGTGACAAACAACATTGGAACAAATAATTTCTACTGGTGTGATATACCAGTTGCTCCCCCAAAAATTTTATTGAAGCAGGGGTGTTATATACCAATTATATACTTTCTATATAGTGCATTTCGGTAGTGCAGCATTTGTTTGCGGATTAGCTGCGTTACTTCAGTGACAAACTCTATTGGAACAAATAATTTTTAGTGGTGTGATATACCAGTTGCCCCCCAAACAAACTGTTTGAAGCAGGGGTGTTATATAAAAATTATATACTTTCTATATAGTGCATTCGGGTAGTGCAGCATTTGTTTGTGGTTTTGCTGCGTTACCTCAGCTACAGATAGTGACAAATAATTTCTACTGGTGTGATATACCAGTTGCCCCCCAAAAAAACTGATTGAAGCAGGGGTGTGATATACCTTCTTCCACAAATACTGCTCTTCTATAGGGACTTTTGTCACAGGGTCATTTTGAAAATGACAGGCAGAGGAAGAGGCAGGCCATTCCGCAGCTGTGGTAGGGGTCGGGCAGGTGCACCAGGCCAGATCATATGTGGGAAGTTGCAGAAGGTGCGTGCGATTACGTCAAAGGACTCACCAGACTTGGTTGAGTAGCTCACTCAGCCTTCTGCTTCTGCACCCTTCTCATTCTCTCTATCTGCACCCTCTTCACTCTCTGCTGTGTGCACCCCCAAAGACACCACCACTACGACCACCACCATATCCCCTACGCTCGAGTCAGAGGAATTATTTTCCCATCCATTACAAGAACTTAGCCATGTGCAGCCATTCTTGGCATCGGATCAGGAAGAGGAGGTATCAACGGTCACCACCCAGGAGTCTGACAACAGTACTCAGATCAGCCCAAGGAGGGTGGTCCCTGCTGTTGCTGCCTACTCCGAGATCTCTAATGTCAGTGGTGGTGAAGGGGACGATGATGATATGTCTATGGACGTCACGTGGGTGCCCACAAGAGAGGAAGATGAGGGGAGTTCAGAAGGAGAAACGGAGCAGCAGATAGGGAGGAGAAGCAGGCAGAACTGATAGTGCACATGAGGCAAAAAGCAGACTCCTAATGTATCTAGAACAAGCCATCCACCATGCACGGTCACATCTGGTGCTCCCAGGACGCCGGCACATGGCTCTGCAGTGTGATCTTTTTTTAACATGTCCGCTGCTGACAATAGTGTTGCCATCTACAACCTATGCTGTCAACGCATAAGTCGCGGTAAGCCCAACACTCACCTAGGTATGACCGCCTTAAGAAGGCACCTGGCCTCCCATCACCGAGCCCAGTGGGAGCAACTCCGTCAGAACCCACAAAGACACACTCCTGGTGCTCCACGTCCTGCCTCTTCTCCTTCTACTTCTCCTCTCTCCTCCCATTTGTCCTCCACTCCACCTTCCACCGCGCTCTCGTCGCATTCATCTGGAAAAAGGCAGGCTTACGTAGCCCAAATGTTTGAGCGAAAAAAGATGATGACACCGGATAACCCTCTTGCCCAACGGATGACCGCTGGCTTGTTGGAAGTGCAAGCCCGCCAACTACTGCCATATAAACTGTTGGACTCGGAGGCCTTTAGAAAATTTGTGGCCATTGGCACACCGCAATGGAAGGTCCCCGGAAGGAAATATTTCTCCCAGAAGGGCATCCCAGAGCTATATGGCCACGTTCAACGGCAAGTGAATGTATCTCTGGCACACAGTGTCGGTGGTCTAGCAAACACGGGCAGGGAAGGTGCATAACTTTTACTGCCCACTGGGTGAACCTTCTTAAGGCCGTCAAGCATGCAACCCGTTGCACCCATGTGGATTTGGTGTTACTGCCACGGATTGCATGCAGGTGTAGTGACCAGTAATGGGTTCACTGTTGCCACTTTTAGTGCAGTGGCCGGGTCAGGTGGATAATATATCCTGTATTTGTCGTGATGCCAATTGCAGTGTGTCCCAGGGCCCTTCCAAGGTGTTATAAAGCACGTCCCAGATTAGGAATGCCAAAGTGGTGTAATGGCCTATAATGTCTCTGTAGTTTTATGATCGTTGTGTCACTGTGTCTCCTACCTGGGTACGGCCAGACTCCTGGCTCCTGGCTCACTTGCAATAGTGTAGAGTGTAGTGATAGTAGGAGTAATAGAGGAATTTTGCATAAGAAATGATGTCCAGACCTTTAGCTGAAGTTCAAACATTGCTTTACTTGAAATAACTTGCATCCAAGCGGTATACAGCTTTGGTCTATTGGTCCCAGCAGGTTTTGGCCATTATTGGCAGGAATGAGTACTTCTGCTTTAAATGTGGAGCTTGCAGGACAAAACGTCTGCTTGGTAGCTCTGTAACTGTGCCAGGATTAGCTTCTGCACTTACCTGGTACCTTCTGCTTTGTGGGGACAGACTAGAGGAGGAATTGGCTTCTCCTAGGCACTGGACTTATCTCACAGATGGATTCTCAGGGGATGCTTTCTTCCTGGAACTCTGGAGGTAGTCTGCAGTTTCTGCTTTCCTCATCCAGCTGAGCTGAAGATGCTCAGACTGGGTATATGAACAAGTCTCAGTCGAGACTAGGTCCTTGCTGTCTTCCCTATGCAGGGGAACTCCACACACACACACACAAATACACACACCCTACCCCTAGAAGGGGGTGGGCTACACTCCTTCTAACTTCCTTCTCCACCCATGCTACATGATGTGGGACCAGGCCACCTCTCCACAGAGGGGAATCTAAGCTGTAATAATCCATTTCAGCTTAGATTCACTAAACACTAAACTATACTTGCCAATGGGTTGCTGCCACCTACTGGTAACCAGGCAAATTACATGAACAATTGCATTTAACATAGTTTTGTATGCACAGCTGTGGAAGACATACGCAAAATCACATCTGATGACATTATAAAGGCTCTTAGAAGATAGTAGCGGTGTAGAGTCATGTAGTAACACAACTTTAGGGTGTTATACAGGCCTGCCCCTTCTTCTCCTCCTCCTACTCCATCCTCCATCTCCTCCTCGGCTGACTCCTGCTTTTCCACTGCTACCGCCTCTTCCGCTGCGCCCCCAAGCTCCACAGAACCTATTTGACGTGCCAGGTGAGACATTGCCATGCTTTGCTGCGGCTGTTGTGCCTGGAAGCCAAGAGCCACACAAGTCCTGCATGCCTTTCAGCTTTGCGGTCACAGACCAATCAGTGGATAACCCCGCTCAATTTGACAGTTGGTAAAGTGGTGTGCGACAACGGTGCCAATCTGCTGAGCACGCTGAAACAGGGCAAAATGACACACGTGCTGTGCATGGCACATGTCCTTAACTTAGTCATGCAGCGATTTGTTGCCAAATACTCAGGGGTCCAGGACGTCTTGCAGCAGGCCAGGAAAATGTCTGGCCATTTTAGAAGATCTTACATGGCCACGGCTCACCTTGCTGACGTTCAGCGGTGACACCACCTGCCCGTCAGACGTCTGATTTGTGACTGCCCGATGCGATGGAACTCCACCTTGTATATGCTTGATAGGTTGCTCCAGCAGAATTGTGCAGTTAAAGACTACCTTTACGAACTCTGCGGCAGGACAGGTTCTGGGGAGCTTGTTTTTTTTTCTGTGTCATTGATCAAGCCATTGAGGAGTAGGAGCAGGAAGATTAGGAAGTCACAATGCTTGATGAATTCCCAGGGGGTACTTCTCCATCTGAGATAAGTCAACAGGAGTATGAAGAGGAGTCATAGGAGGATGGTGCCGGGGCAGATGAGGAGCAAGAAGAGCATGCTTTAAACATTTCTGGAATCCCTGGTGTTGTCCGTGGCTGGGGGGAGGAGACAGAGGACGACATTATCCTGGACGATGAGCAGGAGCAAGGCCACTTCACTGCTTCCAGTTTAGTGCAAATAGGGGCCTTCATGCTCCAGTGTTTGAAGAGGGAACCCCGTTGTAAAAAGCATAAAGGGCAAGGACCAGTACTGGGTGGCAACGTACTTAGACCCCCAGCACAAACACAAAATGGCAGACATGTTACCAGCATCACAGAGGGCTGTCAGAATGAAGCACTTCCAGGCCATGCTATGAGAAATGCTGCAATCTGCTTTTGAAGGCACTGTCAGAGGCATTTCCAATCGCAGATAAACAGTTGCGGGTACCAATCCAACAGCGCATGCAAGAAGAGGGCGGTTTGAAGATGTGTTGGTCACTTCGGATATGAGATCATTCTTGCAGCCAACCCATCGACAGCCACCCTCCTGATCCAGCCTCAGGGAACGACTAGACCGACAGGTGTCCGACTACATTGGGTTAACGGCCGATGTAGACGCTCTGAGAAGCGAGGAACCCCTGGACTACTGGGTGTGCAGGCTTGACCTATGGCCAGAGCTGGCACAATTTTCCATGGAACTGTTGGCTTGCCCCTCGTCCAGTGTCCTGTCCGAAAGGACGTTCAGTGCAGCAGGGAGGATCGTGACCGATAAGCGCACTGGCCTAGCTCACGACAGTGTGGACTACCTCACATTTCTAAAAATATATGAGGCATGGATCTCGGAGGAATTCAACACCTGTGACGACCTCGTTTAATTGAATTTCCTCATGCCAGCCCACAAATATCCGCCACCAGACAGAGCAAATATTGGTCCCTATCTTAGGTAAATACAGCAGCACAAAAGACCTTTTCTGTCCGTTGAATGCCTAATGTTTTGAGACTCGGAGGAATTCAACACCTGTGATGACCACGTGTTTCAACTATTATCATTAGGGTTTTTTTCAAGATGGGGGATTTCGATAGCCATGTTTTTAATTAAATTTTATATTTTTAGTTTTTTTTAAACATATGTATTTGACGTACTTGCCTTCAGTAAAATTGATATCCATTGACTATCTAATAGACCTCCAGCCACATACTTCCTTGTTCTTTTATGTATGCTGAATGCAAAATTTTTGGGGCCTGTAGTACACTGGCCTGCTGGAAAATTGATATCTAATGACTGTGTAATCCACCTCCACCCACATACTTACTTGTTCTTTTATGTACGCTGAATGCATAATTTTGGGGATCTGTAGTACACAGGCCTGCTAGAAAATTGATATCAAATGACTGTGTAATGACCAGCCACATACTTCCTTGTTCTTTTATGTACTAACTTGTTTTTTTATGTACGCAAAATGAATAATTGTTGCGACCACGTGTTATCAAATTTCAACTATTATCATTAGGGTTTTTTTCAAGAGGGGGGATTTTCTTAGCCATGTTTTTTATCCAATTTTATATTTTTTGTTATTTTAAACATGTGTATTTGACCTGTATTTGTACTGGCCTGCAGTAAAATTGATATCCATTGACCGTGTAATATACCTCCGGCCACATAATCACTTGATCTTTTTTGTCCGGTGAATGCCTAATGTTTGGGGCCTGTAATCCAGTGTCCTACAGTAAAACTTTTATCCATTGACCACATAATGTACCTCGAGCCACATAATCAGAATTTATTTTATGTCCGGTGAATGCCTAATTTTTAAGGCCCATAGTCCCGTGGCCTAAAGTAAAAATGTTCTAGGCTCCAACAGGGCAAATTTCTGAGAATTTCCCTTTAAGACGCATAAAAATGTCCCCTGATTAAGATATATTTTTTGTTGGAATTTTTGTCATTGATCCCCCTCTAGTATGTCATTGTCCATGTTGTGGGACTATTTGTACACTTCTATTGAGTATTTGGTGGCTGCAATTATGAGCTGAAGGTTTTTCAGGTTCGCCTGCCATTAAAGTGAATGGGGCCCGACACAATCTTGCAGTTCGTGAACATTTGAACGCGTTCGCGAACCGCCCCGGCCGATGTTCGTCCATCACTACTCGGCACAGGTGCGAGTCAATGGCTCATTGTCTGATCAATTTAATATTCGGAACGGGACACGCCAGGGATACCCCCTCTCCCCATTCCTATACATTTCAGTTATTTAATCTTTGACCAATGTTCTCAGAGATAACCCATCAATCAAGGGTATACAAATAGGGAAAACCGACTACAAGTTATCAATATTTGCAGTTGATCTCCTGCTATATTTGTCCACCCCCAGGTTGAACTTTTTGGACATCTTTGTAACTTCAAATTAAACATTCAGAAGTCTGAATTATTAAACAACACTTTGCCCCACCGAGAGGTTGCCCATATTTGAGAAACATTTTCATTTCGATCTGCCTCACATTCCATCAAACACTTAGGAATCTGCTTATCAGCAAACCCTGCTCACCTTTTTAAACTTAACTGTAAACCGATCCATTGAAATACATTTTCAGAGATCGTCTCCCCTTCAAATATCATGGTTTGGTAAAATAATGCTCTTAAGATGGACATTTTACCCAAACTCTTGTATCTGTTCCAGTCGATCCCTTGTGATATTCCTCAAACATTTTTCACTCACCTCCGAAAGATGGCCTCCCAATTTATCTGGAACGGTTCTAGGGTGAGGTTAAGCTACAGGTACTTATCCTGTCCAAAGATCATGGGAGGAGCGGGCCTACCTAACTTTCTCTCATACCACAGGGCATTGATCGCGAACTGTGTCCTAGATCTCTTTCATAACCGCACTACGAAACTGTGGGTAGAGATAGAACACGAACTAGAACCACATCTGGCAACAGGTATTTTCTGGCTAACACTCTCTCTCCAGAGACAATTACCTCAAACTCAACATTCACCACTTATTCGAACACTAGCAAAGTCATGGGGTAAGTTTGCGTCTAAACTTAAACTAATCACGACGCCCGGACAGTTTACGGTCTTGTCAATCTATCCAGATCTACCCGAAGGCATCAAAACCCTCCCAACTTTCAGAGATTCTAATATAGCCCCGATCAGGATTCAGGATATTTATAATGAACTAGGATTATATCCTCTTAATCAATTGTCACACTTCTTGCCTAGCCCCTCACAACGATGGTTTCATTACTTTCAACTTCGTAATTTCCTCAACTCCCTGGCTCCTGGATCGCAGTTATTGGCTTCTCTAACAGACTTTGAAAAATGATGTGTTGCAGACACGTTGGTATAGGACACCGATAAAGATCCACCAGTTTTATCCCTCAGTACCCAATACCTGCAGGCGATGTTTAGTAGCAGTTGGCTCTATGCTCCACATTTGGTGGGACTGCCCAGGAGGGGCATCACTGTGGCAAGATGTCTTCACCTTATATAATGCTCTCTACCGGTCTAATATATCGCCCTCCCCACTAATAGCACTATTGTCTATTTACCCGGGACGGATTCAACAAGTAAAGAGAGGAGCACTCAGAACCTTTATACAATCCATGAGGCAGATAATTCCCCGTAGATGGAGGTCCACCGAGAGCTTACAGAGAATAACCTGGGTATCCGCACTCAATAATTTGGTTCATATGGAGGAGATGGGAGCAGAGGCTCATAACCAGATGTCTGTTTTCGAATTGGGAACCTTGGTTTCAATTTCAGAGATCTGCGCAATTTTCGACTTGGTTTACTAATGGTGTTGTTGCCTCCTAAGATGCGTAGATAACTAGTGTCACTTACCTGATACTTACCTTTCTCCTTCTTCCCCTTCCCACCGTGTATCTGTTTAGTCCCCTCCAGTACGTATTTGTTAGTCTACTAATCATTATATTTGCTTATATATGGGACTTATCTCATTATTCTCATTGTTATGGGTACTCTTAGATACCTACTAATTTAAACAATGTTTGACTTATGCTATGTCTAAGTAATTCCTATAAGATTGTACCATCTTACTCTCCAGGGGCGTCGCTAGGTTAAAACATTCGGGGCCTGGGCCCCGGATGTTTTGTCCCATGCCCCGAATGTCCTGCCTGCCTGCTAGATACAACTGTATTGCCGTACACAGAACGGCAATGCAATTGAATCTAATACACTGGGAAGAGATGAAGGACCTGTGGTGACATCACAGGTCATGTGATCAGTAAAACAGGCTGTGATACGATGACCTGGATTATGTCACCATCATGTGACCAGTGCAGGATTGGACGGAGTGAAGAGGAGAAGGAGCCTAATGGTGATGTCTGTACATGAGGAGAGGTAAGTGAAGGGGGAGGCAGAGCAATGCTGGGAGTTGTAGTTATTTAACTGGGATGTATGTTAGGGCTGAAGGGAGGGATGTTATTGACATGGAACTGTGTGCTTGAGGTGGCTGGGGGAGGGAGTGATGTTATTTACATGGGATGTTTATGTACATGGGACTTAATGTTTAGACTACGTTCACACTTGCGTTTGGGGATCCGCTTGTGAGATCCGTTTCAAGGCTCTCACAAGCAGCCCCAAATGCATCAGTTTAACCCCAATGCATTCTGAATGGATGCGGATCCATTCAGAATGCATTCGTTCGGCTCCGTACGGCCCCCCATTCTGTTTTGGCGGCGGACCCCAAAATGCTGCAAGCAGCGTTTTTGTGTCCGCATGGCCTTGCGGAGCCAAACGGATCCGTCCTGACTTACAATGTAAGTCAATGGGGACGGATCCCTTTGCATTGACACAAAATGGTGCAATTGTAAACGGATCCGTCGCCCATTGACTTTCAATGTAAGTCAGGACGGATCCATATTGGGACTTAGAAATTCAAATCTATTACAAACGAATCGGTCCTAAACGGATGCATTAGTTTGTATTTATCGGTGCGGATCCGTCCTGTACAAGTACAGGACAGATCCGCACGAACGCAAGTGTGAAAGTAGCCTTAGGGGGTGATGTTTACATGGGATTGTGCGTTGGAGACGGCTGGGGAGGAGGTGATGTTATTTACATGGGACTGTATGGTGGAGGGGGGATTATAACTGCAGGGGGCACTGCAGATCCAGGGGACATTATAGGCTTATAACTACTGGGGGCTCTATAGGAGGGTCTTATAGATCCGCCTTATTTCTACTAAGCGCACTATGGGGGCCTTATTACTACTGAGGGGTCTGTAGGGAGCTTTATTACCACTGGGGGAACAATAGGGGGCCTTATTTCTACTGGGGACTCTGTGAGTGTATTATTAATATGGGAGGCCTCTTCTAATAATGGGGGCATTGTTGAGGAGCAGTGTTACTAATGAGGGCATTCTAGAAGGGAATTACTATTGGTGGGACTATGAGGAGCACTATTAATATGGGGGCAGTAATGTTTCATCAGGATAGTATTTGGGGATATTGGCGGGGGCAGGGTCGTAACTAAAGGCTCATGGGCTCCGATGCAAGAGTTCAGCTTGGGCCCCCCTTCCCTCAGTGCTTTGTGTGTCTTCTTATGCGGCACAAGTGTCTTTGGGCCCCTTCAGGCTCCTGGGCCTGGTAGCGACTGCTACCTCTGCACCCCCTATAGCTACACCCCTGGGCGGGGGGGGGGGGGGCACAGCAAGCAGCAGGATAACACTGTGGGGACTCCAGTTGGGGGATAATGATAGAATGTGAGGAAGCTAAGATGTCTGTGTGTCACACTCTGCAGAGACGAGGCGGCTGAGAGAAGTTGTTCAGACCGAGTGGAGAAGATGATGAGAGAGAAGATCTACAGAGAAGATGATGACAGAGAGGAGACGTCACCTGGAGGCCCTGGACGTGACAGGTAAGTGCTGCTGTATAGCAAGTACAGCAAAGTGCGGGGGGGAAGGGGGGCAACATATTTATTGGGGCTTGTGCCCCGGATCTTTTGAGACCCTAGCAACGCCCCTGTTAGTGTCTATTCTACTATTCTCTTAATAAAACAGATTGAACCATAAAAGGCTCCATACACATAAGAAAAAAGTTGTCTGACGTGATCATGAACCATGTGAGATTTCACGCGGCCTCTTCACACTCAAACGGATGAGGTGAGTATTTTTTTTTTCTTTTTAACACCTGAAAGGGCTCCATTCTTACATCAGATGCCTCGAGGGGTTCAATGAGAGGGGCGGGCGCAATCGCCAGACCCCATTATTGCACCCACTAGTTACAAAGAAATGAGCTTTGTGACAAAGTAATTTGTCACAAACCTAATTTCTTTGCAAAATGTGGCATAGCAACCGAATTGAAGTTTTCATAACTCATCTCTAGAAGCCACCATTACTGCATTCTGGCTATTATAATTAGCAAATACCTTACTGTAATCATTTCCTATAGAAGCATGCATTTCAGATACCGGCGCTATAACATGGAATTTCAGGCCTTCTCCCAACAATGTCCATTGGCCCCTATAATAATAGATCATCAAGAAAGGACTGATTAAAATAATACCTGTCTTGTGAAAATTATTTGCATAAAGAATAAAGTTCCTGATTTATCAAGACTGGCATGTGCTACACTGGTCTTCATCGCCCCTGCACTGCTGGAGCGGGCTTTTAATTTATGATGAAGAACAGGTCTCATCATAAATTGAATGCCTCCTTTTGGCAGTCAGTGCAACAGACTTGAATCCTCTCTAGCTCGTACATAGAGTATATTTCAGTAATCATTTACACCAGTTTCTGTCATAAATGTTGATGAATGTGCAGGGACCTATAAATATACCGACCACAGCACTCAACTTGGGGCTTTTAGGGTGGGCTCACATCACGTTTTATATCTCCTTTCGACGTATGCATTAGAAAGAAAAAGGATACAAAAACGTAGCACACAACGTTCTTGTATCCTACAGAATTCGGTAAAAAAATTTACAATGGTAAAGAAAAAGTTTGTTTTTTTCTTACAATCGAATTCTATGGTGAACAGATGCCACTGTATGGCATCAGTCTGAGGCATCCGTATAACATATACGTTTTTTGTATACCTTAAACGAATGAGAAAAACGTGATGTCAACCCAGCCTTATATTGTGCTCATCCTGTTCTGGTTCTTTTCCCCCTAAGGACCTCATAACTTAGATACAGAAAACAATTGCAGACGAGACTTCAGCTGCAATTTAATCAAACATTTCTTTATTAAAGGGGTGTCCACTTTTTACTATTGATAACCTATTCTCAGAACCAAAAACCAAACACTAGATGCAAACTGCTCCATGTGCAAAGACACATGCAAACACTGAAAACATGGATAAATCTGAATTGCATCACTACTATACACACTATACATGTATGCAAATTTGAAGTTCCTTGCTCACATTTCTGATCATTTTTACAAGACAGGGATCTTTTTAATCAACATTATTAAACCTACATTACCAGACTGTATGCCTATTGTAACAGGGGTGATCCTGCTGACAGGTGCTGTTTAAGACATCTGTCTTAGTAATTGCAAAACATCGACAGAAACAGACATTTTTTAAAAATAAAAGAAGAAAACTATGATATACTGAAATCAACTCTAATTAATGTCATGTCTAGCGGTAATGTCATGGAATATAAAGATGCAAATGGTTAACATTAATTTGATATACCAGCCAGATGTTTGCTTCAGGATATTTGGCCAGCAGGAGATTCTCCTGGGCTTCAAAATGCTAAGCTCTGTCAAAGTTGAAATAAATGTACTTCAGTGGGTTTGTCACCGGAGACCTGCCTACAAATGAAATATCACTTTGAGGCACGAGCCTAACATAAATGACCCGGTAACAGAGACTAGTCAGACAGGAGGAAGACTAATGTAAATAAATATCTGTAGATAAAATAGGGGTTACAACCACTCCAGTGAAAATGTTTATTAAGTTTTTTAACAGAGGGAAAATTAGAAGTTTAGTATATTTATTTATTTTACACACTTATATAGCGCTACTATATTCTGCAGCGATATACAGATATTAGTTTCAAGCTGTCCCCAAGGGGGCTCTCAATTTAAGTTCCCTAAAAGTATGTCTTTGGAGTGTAGGAGGAAACCAGAGTACTCAGAGGAAACTCACGCAAACACTGGGAGAACATAAAAACTCCATGCAGATGTTATTCTTGGTCGGATTCGAACCTAGGACCCCAGCGCTGCAAATAACCAGTGCTATATTACTGTTCAAAAGTTTTAGGCAGATGTGCAAAGTGTTCATAGTTTGTTTTTATCAATAAAAATTCAAAGTGAAGGAGTAGAAAAGAAATGTAAATTACGTTGATATTTGGTGTGATCATCCTTTGCCATCAAAACAGCATAATTTCTTCTAGGTTCACTTATATAAAGTTTTTGGAGGAACTCTGCAGGGAGGTTGCTGAAAAGATCAAGGAAAACTAACCACATATCATTTGCTGATGTAGACTTGCTCAATAATAATTTGATCAGGTCCATAACATGAGTTCCAGTTGTTCCCCTTATTCTTCCTTATGCTGAAGAGAAATAGATAGGTGAATATATATATATATATATATATATATATATATATATATACACAGAGCCTTGCAAAAGTATTCACCCCCTTGACTTTTTTGTATTTTGTTACATTTCAGCATTAAGTTCAATGTTTTGTTAATCTGAATTGTATGTGATGGATTAGAACACAATAGTCAAAGTTGGTGAAGTGAAATGAGAAAAATAAATAAATAAAACTATTGTTTAGAAATAGAAAACAGAAAATTTTCATGTGCGTATGTATTCACCCCCTTTGTTAGGAAGCCCATAAAATGCTCTGGTGCAACCAATTACCTTCAGAAGTCAAATAATGGCATTGGCATTAACAGTAGAAAGAGGGAGGTGCTCATGCCCCTCTACAGAGCACTAGTGAGACCTAATTTGGAGTATTGTGTGCAGTACTGGAGACCATATCTCCAGAAGGATATTGATACTTTGGAGAGAGTTCAGAGAAGAGCTACTAAACTAGTACATGGATTGCAGGATAAAACTTACCAGGAAAGATAAAAGGATCTTAACATGTATAGCTTGGAAGAAAGACAAGACAGACGGGATATGATAGAAACTTTTAAATACATAAAGGGAATCAACAAGGTAAAAGAGGAGAAAATATTTAAAAGAAGAAAAACTGCTACAAGAGGACATAGTTTTAAATTAGAGGGGCAAAGGTCTAAAAGTAATATCAGGAATTATTACTTTACTGAGAGTAGTGGATGCATGGAATAGCCTTCCTGCAGAAGTGGTAGCTGCAAATGCAGTGAATGAGTTTAAGCATGCATGGGATAGGCTTAAGGCCATCCTTCATATAAGATAGGGCCAAGGGCTATTCATAGTATTCAGTATATTGGGCAGACTAGATGGGCCAAATGGTTCTTATCTGCCAAAACATTCTATGTTTCTATAATTAGTGAAATGATGTCCACCTGTGTCCAATCTAAGTGTCACATGGTCTGTCATTACATATACACACCTTTTTTGAAAGGCCCCAGAGGCTGCAACACCTAAGCAAGAGGCATCACTTACCAAACACTGCCATGAAGACCAGGGAACTCTCCAAGCAATTAAGGGACAATGTTGTTGAGAAGTAAAAGTCAGGGTTAGGTTATAAAAAACTATCCAAATCTTTGATGATCCCCAGGAGCACCACCAAATCTATCATAACCAAATGGAGAGAACATGGCACAACAGCAAACCTGCCAAGAGAAGGCCACCCACCAAAACTCATGGACCAGGCAGGGAGGGCATTAATCAGAGAGGCAGCACAGAGACCTAAGGTAACCGTGGAGGAGCTGCAGAGTTCCAGAGCAGAGACTGGAGTATCTGTACATAGGACGACAATAAGCCATACGCTCCATAGAGTTGGGCTTTATGGCAGAGTGGCCAGAAGAAAGCCATTACCTTCAGCAAAAAACAATAAGGCACGTTGTGAGTTTGCAAATAGGCATGTGGGAGACTCCCAAAATGCATGGAGGAAGGTTCTCTGGTCTGATGACACTAAAATTGAACTTCTCGGCCATCAAAGAAAACGCTATGTCTGTAACGGTCATGTCCACACACACACAGGGGGAAGGATAGTGACCACTGTGCTCCACCCTCACTCCTGGCCCTGCCTACTTGCCTCACAAGTCCTGATGACAGGGGACAACTGGACGACAGTCCCTTAGTTAGGATATGTGCAGGGAAGACAGACAAGACAAAATACGGAACGTGAACGGACCGGGTCAGAACCAAGAGAGCTACTCAGTACAAAGAGTTAAGCAAAGAATGGTCAGGAGAAGCCGGGGTCAAATACCAGGAAAGTAGAGAAGTACAAGAGGAGTCTGCAAAGAGTAGTCAGGTGGGAGCCGAGGTCACAATGCCAGGAGGGATGCGCAGTACAGGAGGAGCAGGAAAAGGATCGTCAGGGAACAGAATCAGGTGAGTATTCGGTAGTCCAACAAATAGCCAGGAACCTAGAATTAACAGGCAACCTGTTGCCAGCAGGCTGCCTGTATTTATAGTGGGGTCTGAGGGTTATGTGACGTGGCGACAGACAAGTCTTGCACCGAGTGATCAGCTCGGCGCTCAAGGCAGACTAGGAGCAGGGAGCCTCCCAGCTAGCAAAGCCACCCTGGGAACGAGGCCAAACACAGACCCTCGCTCACGAAGCTAAGCAGCAGGTCTGCGCCTGATGGGAGACCGAGTGCACCTTTGGCGCCCCGTGACAATACCCCCCTTTTACGAGGGGCCACCGGACCCAAGACTTCAGGCAATGGCCTTTCAGGGTGTTCTAAATTTTTGAACAAGTCTAGGAGCATGAACCTCTCTGGCGGGTACCCAAGATCTCTCTTCGGGTCCATACCCCTTCCAGTGAATCAGGTACTGTAAGGAATTACGCACTCTCCTGACGTCTACTATCTTAGACACCACATATTCGACAGAATCACTAACAAGAACCGGCGGAGGCGAGGCTATTAACGGTACAACAGGCTCAAAATACTCTTTAAGTAGAGATTTATGAAATACATTATGAATGTGAACGACTCGGGCAGCTCCAACTTAAATGATACCGGATTAATCACCTCCATGATCTTATATGGTCCAATAAAATGAGGAGCAAATTTTCTAGAAGCTACCTTGAGAGATAGATTCTTGGAGAATAACCATACTTTATCCCCAACCTGAAAGTTCACCCCCTTGGAACGTCTCCCATCGGCCTTGAGTTTTTGAGAACTTTGAACCTTTTCTAGGTTCGATTGAACCCGGGCCCAAACTGTGCACAGTTCGGAGGAGAGTTTATCCGCTTCAGGGTTAGAGGAGGAGACGAACGACCCAGAATGAAAACGGGGATGAAAACCATGATTACAAATGAAAGGTGAGACCCCAGCAGAAGAATTGACACGGTTATTCAAAGCAAATTCAGCCAACGGAAGGAATTTGACCCATAATTGCTGGTTATCAGCAACATACAACCTCAAGAATTGTTCCACAGACTGATTAAGGCGTTCAGTCTGCCCATTACTCTCAGGATGGTAGGCGGAAGAAAAAAACAATAAAATTTTACATCTTTGACAAAAGGCCCTCCAGAATTTGGACACAAACTGCACACCCCTGTCAGAAACAATATTTTCCGGGATGCCATGTAAACGAACAATCTCTCTCACAAAAATAGACGTCAGGTTTTTTGCATTCGGAAGTTTAGACAGGGGAATGAAATGAACCATCTTGCTAAACCTATCGACCACTACCCAAACCACAGTCTTACCCTCCGCCAGCGGTAGGTCAGTTATAAAGTCTATCGAGATATGGGACCAGGGTCTACTGGGAATGGGTAGGGGTTGTAGGTTACCAGCTGGGCGAGTCCTAGGTGTCTTAGACCTGGCAAAAACCTCACAGGCTGACACCTAGGACTTGACATCCCTGTTCAGAGTATGCCACCAGTAAGATCTAGAAACCAGATCCTTAGTGCCCTCAAAACCCGGATGTCCACAAAAGGCAGAATTGTGACACTCACCCAACAGCTGGAGACGAAATTGTACGGGAACAAACAACTTATCTGTTGGGGTGGATGCCGGTGCCATATGTTGTTCGGCCTTAATGCGAGCCGAGATATCCTGGGTTAGAGCTGCTAGGAAGATGTTTGCTGGTAGGATGGATTCAGGCGGTGCCTCAGTGGGTTGAAAAGCATGGAAGCTACGAGATAATGCGTCTGCCTTCACATTTTTACTTCCCCGCCTGAACGTAATGGAGAAATCAAAACGTGTAAAAAACAGAGCCCATCAGGCTTGCCGGGGATTCAACCTCTTAGCAGACTCGAGAAACATTAGGTTTTTATGGTCAGTGACAACAGTTACCCGATGCCTTGCCCCCTCCAAAAAATGCCTCCACTCCTCAAATGCCTATTTAATAGCAAGCAGCTCCCTATTCCCTATGTCGTAGTTTCTCTCCGTGGGAGAGAATTTAATAGAGAAGAAGGCACACGGTCTCAGGTTAGTGAGGCTAGCAGGACCTTGTGAAAGGACTGCTCCTGCGCCGTCCTCGGACGCATCCACCTCCACAATAAAGGGTCTCTCCTGATTAGGCTGGATCAGAATGGGAGCGCTACTAAATGCCTTTTTTAATGTTTCAAATGAAGAAATGGCCTTGGTAGACCAATTCTCCAAATCCGCCCCTTTCTTAGTAAGGTCGGTCAATGGTTTAGCAATTACAGAAAAATTCATGATAAATTTTACCATAGTAATTAGCGAAACCCAAAAACTGTTGTAAGGCCTTTAAGGATGAAGGCCTTACCCATTCCTTAATTGCCAAAACCTTACCAGGATCCATCTTCAAGGCGTGAGGAGTCAAAACATGCCCTAGAAACAGTATCTTCTGTACACCAAAGACACATTTCTCTTGCTTAGCGGATAGCTGGTTCTCCCTCAGCACCTCTAATACTTGTCTAACATGAGACACATGAGATTAGAAATCAGGAGAGAATATAAAAATGTCGTCAAGATAGACAATAATACATTTACCTAAGAACTCCCTAAGAATATCGTTCATTAAGTTTTGGAACACAGCTGGGGCATTGGAGTCCAAAAGGCATCACCTGATATTCAAAGTGTCCTATCGGAGTATTGAACGCTGTCTTCCATTCGTCTCCCTACTTGATTCGGATTCGATTGTATGCCCCTTTCAGGTCATCTTGGAAAACCAGGTTGCCCCCAGAACCTGGTTAAATAAATCCGGAATCAATGGGAGAGATTATCTATTTTGGACAGTGATTTTATTTAATCTCCGGTAATCAATACAAGTGTCACGGAACCATGAACCAGACGTACAACAAGGGATAAGTGAAAATAAGAAGGCTTTATTGAAAATAAAGCTGTAAAGCAAAAGTCCAAACGGATGGCGAAACCGAAGCAGAGTCTTTGCGAAGCCAGAGGTCAGGAACCAGAAGGGTAGTCAGACGAAGCCAGGATCAGGAACCAGCAGGGTAGTCAGACGAAGCCAGGATCAGGAACCAGCAGGGTAGTCGGACGAAACCAGGATCAGGAACCAGCAGGGTAGTCGGACGAAACCAGGATCAGGAACCAGAAGCAGCAGCAGTCTAGAAGCATGTGAACACAGGAGGACCAAGCAAGGAACTGAAGCCACAGACCTCCTATATATATGAGCTAGGCATCCAGCTCCTCCCAGTGGGAAGGAGGAGCCGCAGGGTGGGAGGCTACAAGAAACCCAGAAACCAAGATGGCCGCCAGCACATGTCAAACGAAGGAGAACAGCAAGAAGGTAAGACCATGACAGTACCTCCCCCTCAAGGGCCCCTCCTCCGCGGAGTAAAGAACGGTTTCTGAGGGAAGCGTGCGTGGAAGGCTCGGAGCAAGGCAGGAGCATGGACATCTGCGGAGGGAACCCAGGAACGCTCCTCTGGACCATAACCACGCCAATGGACCAAAAACTGCACCCGACCGCGGACCAGGCGTGAGTCCAGGATATTGCTCACCTCATACTCCTCACGATTACCCACTTGGACCGGACGAGGCCGAGGAACCGAGGAAGTGAAACGATTACACACCAGTGGCTTCAACAGGGAGACATGAAACACGTTGGAGATCCGCATGCCAGGAGGAAGCGCAAGGGCATAGGCTACCGGGTTTACCCTGCGAAGCACTCGGAAGGGACCAACAAAGCGAGGCGCCAGCTTGGGAGTGGGCACTCGAAGGTTGAGGTTGCGGGTGGACAACCATACACGGTCTCCGACCTGGTAGGAAGGAGCAGGCGCTCGTCTGCGATCAGCCTGGAGTCTCTGGCGCTGCGCAGAGACCTCAAGGGACTTCTGGATCAGTACCCAAGAAGCACGTAGGACGGAAAGGTGATCCTCCACAGCCGGAATATCCTGGGGAGAGAATACCTCCGGTAACACGGCAGGTTGGAACCCATAATTGGCCATGAAGGGAGACGTCCCAGAGGAAGAGTTCACCGCCGTGTTCCTGGCAAACTCAGCCCAAGGCAGGAGGTCAACCCAATTGTCTTGGTGATCGGAGACATAGCAACGAAGGAATTGCTCCAAGGCCTGATTGGATCGTTCTGCGGCCCCATTGGACTGAGGGTGGTAGGCCGAGGAGAAGGAGAGATGAATCCCCAACTGGGAGCAAAAGGCGCGCCAGAACCTGGACACAAACTGACTCCCCCGATCCGACACAATCTCCTTGGGCAAACCGTGCAACCGGAAGACCTCCCTGGCAAAAATCGTGGCCAACTCTTGTGCAGAGGGTAACTTCTTGAGAGGAACACAGTGGCACATTTTGGAAAACCGATCCACAATCATGAGAATGACCGTATGGCCTCGGGATGCAGGGAGGTCCACAATGAAATCCATCCCCAGGTGTGACCATGGGCGCTCCCCGGTGGCTATGGGTTGCAGAAGGCCCAACGGAAGGTGCCGAGGGGACTTACTCTGGGCACAAACGGAGCATGCAGCTACATATGCGGTGATGTCGGAACCTAGGGAAGGCCACCAGATCAGACGTGAAACAGCCCAGGACAGCTGATTCTTTCCAGGATGCCCCGCGGTCTTGGAGTTATGGTAGGTTCGCAACAACCGAGTGCGCAACTCCTCAGGCACAAAACATCTGCCGTTGGGTCTCCCAGAGGGAGCACCAGATTGAGCCGCCAAAATCTGCTCACCCAGGGGAGAGGTCAGGCTGGTGCGAATGGCGGCCAAGATCTGATTCGGAGGTATGACCGAAGTCGGAATCGACTCCTCCCTGGACAGCTCGGAGTACTGCCGTGATAAGGCATCCGCCCTGATGTTCTTGGAACCGGGTAGGTAGGAGACCACGTAATTAAAACGTGACAAGAACAGAGCCCATCTGGCCTGACGTGGTGTCAATCTCTTGGCCTCAGAAAGGTAGGTCAGATTCTTGTGGTCCGTCAGGATGAGGACCGGAACCACCGAACCCTCGAGCAAGTGCCTCCATTCTTTAAGGGCCTGCACGATGGCCAATAACTCCCTGTCACCAATCTGATAGTTGCACTCCGCGGAAGACAGTTTCCGGGAGTAAAACCCACAAGGAAGCAGAGGACCCTCTGGTGTTCTACGCTGAGACAGAAGGGCGCCTACTCCCGTCTCAGACGCGTCCACCTCGAGGACACAGGGCAACCCAGGGTTGGGATGCGACAGAATCGGAGCCGACACAAAGGCGGACTTTAGAGCCTCAAAAGCTCGGATGGCCTCGAGCGGCCAGACCTGGGAATTACTGCCCTTCCTGGTCAGATCCGTGAGAGGCTTGGCTAGCATGGAAAAGTCCCTGATGAACTTCCGATAATAATTGGCGAAGCCCAAAAAGCGCTGCAGGGAACGAAGACCACTGGGCTGGGGCCACTGTAAGACAGCCGAAACCTTCTCAGGATCCATGGAGAACCCCTCAGCGGAAATGATGTAACCTAAGAAGGTTACCTGGGATCGGTGAAATTCGCATTTCTCAAGCTTACCGAACAGCTTGTTCTCTCGTAACCGTTGCAACACTCGTCTGACATCCAGAATGTGGGCCTCCATGGATTCAGAATATACCAAGATGTCATCCAAATAGACCACCACACACTGCTGCAACAGGTCACGGAAAACATCGTTGATGAATTCCTGAAAGACTGCGGGCGCATTGCACAACCCAAAGGGCATAACCAAGGATTCATAATGACCGGTCCTGGTGTTAAACGCGGTCTTCCACTCATCGCCCGCCTTGATCCTTACCAGGTTATATGCCGCCCTCAGGTCGAGTTTGGTAAAGACCGTGGCCCCTTTAAGGCGATCGAACAGCTCGGAAATCAAGGGTATCGGGTAAGCGTTCTTGATCGTGATGCGATTGAGACCCCTGTAATCGATGCAAGGCCTCAACTCACCGCCCTTCTTTTTCACAAAGAAAAATCCAGCCCCTGCCGGGGACGAGGATTTGCGAATGTGTCCGCGTGAAAGCGCCTCCCTCACGTACTCCTCCATGGCCTCATTCTCCGCTACCGACAGTGGATAGACTTTGCCACGAGGAGGAACGGCACCAGATTGTAACTCTATGGCACAATCGTATGGGCGGTGCGGAGGTAGGGCAACCGCGCGCACCTTATCGAATACATCCCGGTACTCCTCGTATTCAGGAGGCAACAGAGAGTCCGAGGAAGTACACAGCAACTTGACAGACCCATGGATGCAACTAGCCCCACACTGCGGTGACCACGAGAGGATCTCGGCCGATCTCCAATCGAAAGTCGGATTATGCTTCCGGAACCAGGGGTACCCCAAGACCACCGAGTAGTGTGGAGACGAAATAACCTGGAGGCAGACCGACTCTCTGTGAACGGCACCAATGGCTATCCCCACTGGAAGGGTCTCATGAGTCACGTGTGGCGGCAGAAGGGGTCTGCCGTCTATCGCCTCAAGAGCCAGTGGGGAACCTCGAACCTGCAGAGGAATGGAATTGGCGGCAGCGAACACATTATCAATGAACAAACCACCAGCACCAGAGTCCACCAACGCCTGGGTCGTCACCGAGCCCCCGACCCAGGAGAGGACAACAGTGATCAGTGGTTTGTCAACACGGGAAACCGGGGACGAGGAGACTCCACCCAAGATCTGCCCCCGACAGGATCTCAGGTGCGAGCGTTTCCCGGACGGTTCGGACATGCCAACCGAAAATGCCCACCGAGACCACAGTACATGCATCGGCCCTCGCGTCTCCGGAGTACCCTCTCCCCCTCGGACAGGCGAGCAAACCCCAGCTGCATGGGTTCACCCCCAGACAAGTCATCCCCAGGAGGCGTGGGAGGAGAGGGAGGCACGGGTGGGACAACAAACGTAGGCGCCAATCTGTTAGAAAACCTCCGCAGGCTCTCCTTAAAGGAAGGTCTCTCCCTGAGTCTGGTGTCAATCAAAATCAGGAAAGAAATAAGAGACTCGAGCTCCACTGGTAGGTCCTTAGCTGCAACCTCATCCTTCAAGGCATCCAAGAGACCATGAGAGAAAGCAGCGACCAGAGCCTCATTATTCCAGCCCACCTCTGCTGCCAGGGTACGAAACTCAATGGCGTATTCAGCTACGGATCGTGAACCCTGTCTGATGGACATAAGGAGCTTCGCAGCAGAGGCAGCACGAGCCGGCACATCGAATACCTTCCGAAGAGAAGCAACAAAACCGGAAAACTCGGCAACCATTGCTGTTGCAACGGATTGTTGTTCTCCCATAAAGGGCTGGCCCAGGCCAAGGCCTTGTCCGAGAGCAGCGAGATCAAGAAGCCCACCTTTGATCTCTCAGTGGGAAAGGCATGTGGCAGCAACTCGAAATAAATGCCCACCTGGTTAAGGAAACCTCGGCACTGAGTTGGCTCTCCCCCAAAGCGCTGTGGAAGAGGGGCAGAACCGGTCATACCCCGAAACACCGCAGGTGCAACAACAGGTGTCGGGGTAGACTCTGGCGCAACAACCGGAGCGGCAGTAGGAGCGGGCCCAGGAGCGACAACCGACCCATCGGCAACGGGAGCGAAATGAGCCGTGCGTTCAAGCAGGGTTTGCAACGCCACAGCGAACCGACCCAACAGGTGATCCTGCTGATCAAGTCTGGCAACCAGCGTGGGTAGCGAGGATGGCCCTGTACCGTCAGAATTCATGGCTTGGTCCTAATGTCACGGAACCATGAACCAGACGTACAACAAGGGATAAGTGAAAATAAGAAAGCTTTATTGAAAATAAAGCTGTAAAGCAAAAGTCCAAACGGATGGCGAAACCGAAGCAGAGTCTTTGCGAAGCCAGAGGTCAGGAACCAGAAGGGTAGTCAGACGAAGCCAGGATCAGGAACCAGCAGGGTAGTCAGACGAAGCCAGGATCAGGAACCAGCAGGGTAGTCGGACGAAACCAGGATCAGGAACCAGCAGGGTAGTCGGACGAAACCAGGATCAGGAACCAGAAGCAGCAGCAGTCTAGAAGCATGTGAACACAGGAGGACCAAGCAAGGAACTGAAGCCACAGACCTCCTATATATATGAGCTAGGCATCCAGCTCCTCCCAGTGGGAAGGAGGAGCCGCAGGGTGGGAGGCTACAAGAAACCCAGAAACCAAGATGGCCGCCAGCACATGTCAAACGAAGGAGAACAGCAAGAAGGTAAGACCATGACAACAAGGCCTAAGACCACCATCCTTCTTCTTAACAAAGAAAAACCCTGCTCCCATAGGAGAGACTGAAGGTCTAATATGCACTTTTGCAAGGCTCTCCTTAATATAATCTTCCATAGCCTTGCGTTCGGGCTTAGAAAGATTATAAATTCGCCCTTTAGGAAATTTGGCACCCTCTATTAGCTCTATGGCGCAATCATAAGGTCTATGGGGGGGTAGAACCTCTGGAGTAGGGGATGAGAATACATCTGAATATTCCTTAATAACTGAGGGTAATGTATTAGACCTTACTGAAACCCCAGCCTGCACCACGGATAAGCATGAGTCACACTTAGGTCCCCATTTCACCAACTCTCCTTTGGACCAATCTATTGTGGGGTTATGTAAACGGAGTCAAGGCAACCCTAGTACCACCTCAACCGGTAGGTTCTCCAGGACTATAAGAGAACATCTCTCAGAGTGGCACACACCCACGGTTAGAGAAATTTCAGAGGTACATGACCTCACCGTACCACCAATCAGGGGAGTAGCATCAATAGCCATGACATGGATAGGTGTAGGTAAAGAAAACATTGGAATACCCAATTTACTAGCATATTCAAAGTCAATAAAGCTGGCCGCTGAACCGGAATCAATAAAGGCCTTACCTGGCTAATTATTAACCCCCAGAGAAATTGTTATGGGTACCAAAAGCTTACATTTAGAAAAATCAGGGTGCACCTGGTCTTTAGGTTGTCTTGCCTTAGGAGACTTGTCAGAGAGGATCCTCCTAGGACACTTGTAGATCCAATGGCCAGGATCTCCACAGTAGAAGCACTCTCCGCGTCTGCGACGAAGATTACCCCGGGTCATGCCAACCTGCATGGGTTCCTCGGTGGAAACCTCAGTGTTGTCCCTGGAAAAGGCCTCTGGCTGGACCACTATCTGAGAACAGCACTGTCGTTCTTGTCGTCTCTCCCTAACTCGTCGGTCAAGTCGGACAACTAGGGTCATCATCTCCTCTAAGGTCTCTGGAACTTGATAACTGACTAATAGATCTTTTAAATTATCAGACAGACCAGACCTAAACTGACTCTTCAGGGCTGGTTCATTCCATCCTGAGGGGACACACCACCGTCTGAATTGGGTGCAATACTCCTCCGCAGGGAGATGGCCCTGAACCAGTGCCCTAAGAGCCGTCTCGGCTACCAGTGCCCTGTCTGGTTCATCATAGAGGGTACCCAGGGCCTGAAAAAACCCTCCACAGAAGTTAGACAACTGGCCCCAGGAGGTAATGAGAGTGCCCAGTCCTGGGGATCACCCTGTAGAAGAGAAATGTTAATACCCACGCGTTGGCTCTCGGGACCGGAGGACACGGGGCGCAAACGGAAGTAGAGTTTGCAACTCTCCTTAAAGGAGAGAAACCTCTTCCGGTCTCCAGAAAAGGGTTCTGGGAGCTTGATCTGGGGCTCAAAATGTGGACTGGAGGTCTGAGGAGTGGAAGAACCTTGCCCTAACTCAAAAGAACAGAGTTTCTCTCCTAGCTCCTGCACCATCTGTGTCAGGTTAGAGACATGGTTAGTCAGGGTCACAAGAGGATTCATGATACAGTGGTTATTGGGCCTGTTAATCTGTAACGGTCACGTCCACACACACAGGGGGAAGGATAGTGACCACTGCGCTCCACCCTCACCCCTGGCCCTGCCTACTTGCCTCACGAGTCCTGATGACAGGGGACAACTGGTCCCTTACTTAGGATATGTGCAGGGAAGACAGACAAGACAAAATACGGAACGTGAACGGACCGGGTCAGAACCAAGAGAGCTACACAGTTCAAAGGGTTAAGCGAAGAATGGTCAGGAGAAGCCGGGGGCAAATACCAGGAGAGTAGAGAAGTACCAGAGGAGTCTGCAAAGAGTAGTCAGGTGGGAGCCGAGGTCACAATACCAGGAGGGATGCGCAGTATAGGAGGAGCAGGCAAAGGATCGTCAGGGAACAGGATCAGGTGAGTATTCAGTAGTCCAACAAATAGCCAGGAACCTAGAATTAACAGGCAACCTGTGGCCACAGGCTGCCTGTATTTATAGTGGGGTCTGAGGGTCATGTGACCTGGCCAGCGTCACATGACCGACAGACAGACAAGTCGAGCACCGAGTGATCAGCTCGGCGCTCAAGGTAGACCTAGGAGCAGGGAGCCTCCCAGCTAGCAAAGCCGCCCTGGGAACGAGGCCAAACACAGATCCTCGCTCCCGAAGCTAAGCAGCAGGTCTGCGGCTGATGGGAGACCGAGTGCGCCTTTGGCGCCCAGTGACAATGTCTTGCGCAAACCCAACACATCACAACACCCAAAGAACACCATCCTGGGACTGGGAAACTGTTCAGAGTTGAGGGAAAGAAGGATGGTGCTAAATAAAGGGATATTCTTAAGCAAAACCTGTACCACTCTGTGCATGATTTGAGGCTAGGACGGAGGTTCACCTTCCAGCAGGACAATGACACCAAACACACTGCTAAAGCAACACTTGAGTGGTTTAAGGGGAAACATGTAAATGTGTTGGAATGGCCTAGTCAAAACCCAGATCTCAATCCAACAGAAAATCTGTGGTCAGACTTAAAGATTGCTGTTCACAAGCGCAAACCATCCAACTTGAAGGAGCTGGAGCAGTTTTGCAAGGAGGAATGGGCAAAAATACCAGTGGTAAGATGTGGCAAGCTCAAAGCGACTTGGAGCTGTGATTTCAGCAAAAGATGGCTCTATAAAGTATTGACTTTAGGGGGGTGAAGGGTGAATAGTTATGCACATTGACTTTTTCTGTTATTTTGTCCTATTTGTTATTTGCTTCACAATAAAATAAAATAAAACATATTCAATGTTGTGAGCATGTTCTGTAATTTTAAATTATGCAAATCCTCAAACAATCTACAGTCGTGGCCAAAAGTTTTGAGAATTACATAAATATTGGAAATTGGAAAAGTTGCTGCTTAAGTTTTTATAATAGCAATTTGCATATACTCCAGAATGTTATGAAGAGTGATCAGATGAATTGCATAGTCCTTCTTTGCCATGAAAATTTACTTAATCCCAAAAAAAACTTTCCACTGCATTTCATTGCTGTCATTAAAGGACCTGCTGAGATCATTTCAGTAATCGTCTTGTTAACTCAGGTGAGAATGTTGACGAGCACAAGGCTGGAGATCATTATGTCAGGCTGATTGGGTTAAAATGGCAGACTTGACATTTTAAAAGGAGGGTGATGCTTGAAATCATTGTTCTTCCATTGTTAACCATGGTGACCTGCAAAGAAACGCGTGCAGCCATCATTGCGTTGCATAAAAATGGCTTCACAGGCAAGGATATTGTGTCTACTAAGATTTCACCTCAATCAACAATTTATAGGATCATCAAGAACTTCTAGGAAAGAGGTTCAATTCTTGTTAAGGAGGCTTCAGGGCGTCCAAGAAAGTCCAGCAAGCGCCAGGAACGTCTCCTAAAGAGGATTCAGCTGCGGGATCGGAGTGCCACCAGTGCAGAGCTTGCTCCGGAATGGCAGCAGGCAGGTGTGAGCGCATCTGCACGCACAGTGAGGCGAAGACTTTTGGAAGATGGCCTGGTGTCAAGAAGGGCAGCAAAGAAGCCACTTCTCTCCAAAAAAACATCAGGGACAGATTGATCTTCTGCAGAAAGTATGGTGAATGGACTGCTGAGGACTGGGGCAAAGTCATATTCTCTGATGAAGCCTCTATCCGATTGTTTGGGGCATCTGGAAAAAGGCTTGTCCGGAGAAGAAAAGGTGAGTGCTACCATCAGTCCTGTGTCATGCCAACAGTAAAGCATCCTGAGACCATTCATGTGTGGGGTTGCTTCTCATCCAAGGGAGTGGGCTCACTCACAATTTTGCCCAAAAACACAGCCATGAATAAAGAATGGTACCAAAACACCCTCCAACAGCAACTTCTTCCAACAATCCAACAACAGTTTGGTGAAGAACAATGCATTTTCCAGCACGATGGAGCACCGTGCCATAAGGCAAAAGTGATAATGGGTTGCTATCAGTCAGGAATTGGCCCAGAAGTTGATTGAGAGCATGCCCAGTCGAATTGCAGAGGTCCTGAAAAAGAAGGGCCAACACTGCAAATACTGACTCTTTGCATAAATGTCATGTAATTGTCGATAAAAGCCTTTGAAACGTATGAAGTGCGTGTAATTATATTTCACTACATCACAGAAACAACTGAAACAAAGATCTAAAAGCAGTTTAGCAGCAAACTTTGTGAAAACTAATATTTGTGTCATTCTCAAAACTTTTGGCCACGACTGTATGTTAATTCCAAGTTGTGAGGCACCAAAATACGAAAAAAGTCAAGGGGGGTGAATACTTTTGCAAGGCACTGTGTGTGTATATATATATATATATATATATATATATACACAGTTGCAATAAAAAGTATGTGAACCCTTTGGAATGATATGGATTTCTGCACAAATTGGTCATAAAATGTGATCTGATCTTTATCTAAGTCTCAACAATAGACAATCACAGTCTGCTTAAACTAATAACACACAAAGAATTAAATGTTACCATGTTTTTATTGAACACACCATGTAAACATTCACAGTGCAGGTGGAAAAAGTAGGTGAACCCTTGGATTTAATAACTGGTTGAACCTCCTTTGGCAGCAATAACTTCAACCAAAAGTTTCCTGTAGTTGCAGATCAGACGTGCACAACGGTCAGGAGTAATTCTTGACCATTCCTCTTTACAGCACTGTTTCAGTTCAGCAATATTCTTGGGATGTCTGGTGTGAATTGCTTTCTTGAGGTCATACCACAGCATCTCAATCGGGTTAAGGTCAGGACTCTGACTGGGCCACTCCAGAAGGCGTATTTTCTTCTGTTTAAGCCATTCTGTTGTTGATTTACTTCTATGCTTTGGGTCGTTGTCCTGTTGCAACACCCATTTTCTGTTGATGTTCAGCTGGTGGACAGGTGGCCTTAAGTTCTCCTGCAAAATGTCTTGATAAACTTGGGAATTCATTTTTCCTTCGATGATAGCAATCCGTCCAGGCCCTGACACAACAAAGCAGCCCCAAACCCTGATGCCCCCACCGCCATACTTTACAGTTGGGATGAGGTTTTGATGTTGGTGTGCTGTGCCTCATTTTCTCCACACTTAGTATTGTGTGTTTCTTCCAAACAACTCAACTTTGGTTTCATCTGTCCACAGAATATTTTGCCAGTACTGCTGTGGAACATCCAGGTGCTCTTGTGCAAACTGTAAATATGCAGCAATGTTTTTTTTGGACAGCAGTGGCTTCCTCTGTGGTATCCTCCCATGAAATCCATTCTTGTTTAGTGTTTTACGTATTGTAGATTCCCTAACAGGGATGTTAGCATATACCAGAGACTTTTGTAAGTCTTTAGCTCACACTCTAGGATTTTTTGAGCAGTCTGCGCTGTGCTCTTGCAGTCATCTTTACAGGATGGCCACTCCTAGGGAGAGTAGCAGCAGTGCTGAACTTTCTCCATTTATAGACAATTTGTCTTGCCGTGGACTGATGAACAGCAAGGCTTTTGGAGATACTTTTATAATCCTTTCCAGCTTTATGCAAGTCAACAATTCTTAATTGTAGGTCTTCTTAGAGCTCTTTTGTGTGAGGCATCATTCACATCAGTCAATTCTTCTTGTGAAAAGTAAACCAAGATTTGGCGTGTGTTTTTTATAGGGCAGGGCAGCTGTAAACAACACCTCCAATTTCATCTCATTGATTGGACTCCAGTTGGCTGACACCTCCCTCCAATTAGCTCTTGGAGATGTCATTAGTCTAGGGGTTCACATACTTTTTCTACCTGCACTGTGAATGTTTACATGGTGTGTTCAATAAAAACATGGTAACATTTAATTCTTTGTGTGTTAGTTTAAGCAGACTGTGATTGTCTATTGTTGTGACGTAGATGAAGATCAGATCACATTTTATGACCAATTTGTGCAGAAATCCATATCATTCCAAAGGGTTCACATACTTTTTCTTGCAACTGTATATATACACATATATATATATATATATATATATATATATATATATATATATTATATAAAGCTGAGTGTATGTGTGTGTGTGTTGGTATGTCTGCTAAAGGAATCCACACCGTCATATTTACAATCACAAAATTTGTCACACAGGTACATCAGGTGTCCGGGAAAGTTTTAGAACAGGTCTCAGCTCTCTAGGACATACCATTTCTGAGATATTCCCCAAAAAATGCATTCACCAATAGAAGCTTGGTCACATGACCCTTATCAGCCAATAGAAGCTCCCAGGTCCTCCAGTCTCCACATACAGTTTTACTCCAGGTTTCCAAAACAAACCAACCATTTTTCTTCACTGCTGTAGGTCAGCTTTAAAGGAAATCTGTTACCAGGATAATTGCTATTAAAGTAAAACCATGGCCTAATGGCACTTAGTACTTTATTTCAAGATGTGCCTTTGTTCCAGCAATAGATGTTTTTATCCTCTGAAAATCCAGTTTATTTGAAATGCAAATGAGCCAGTAAGGTGCCCAGAGGGGCATCACTCTTGCAGGAAGGAGCCCAGACACGCCCCCTGCCACAATGTGCCCACCCTTAAAAGATGAACTTAAAACCCCTCCCCCAAGTGCCGCTAAGCTATGCCCCTGATCTGGTAAGGCCACGCCTCCTCCCACTCCTTAGCCGACAAGGATTGAAAAAATGAAGTTAAAAATCAACTTCTAGGTCCCGCTAGGCCACGCCGCCGATTCAGTTAGCTCATGCCACGTCCCACTTCTTAGCCGACAGGGATTGAAAAAATGAAGTTAAAAATCAATGTCTGTAAGCTGCAGAAGTGGGAGGGAGGGTGACTTTCTCCCTGCAGCTCACACTCAGACAGCACAGTGCTGCTGTCTTAGACTGAGCTGTTCAAAAGGACATGCCCCCGATCCAGTTATGCCATGCCCCCTCCCACACCTCAGCCAACAGGGATTGAAAAAAATAATTTAAAATCAACTTCTGGGTACCACTAAGCCATGCCCCGATCTGGTTAGGCCACGACCCTCCCACTCCTCAGCCGACAGGGATTGAAAAAATGAGGTTAAAAATCAACTTCTGTCAGCTGCAGGGGTGGGAGGGATGGTGACTTTCTTCCTGTAGCTCACTCTCAGACAGCACAGTGCTGCTTTCTGAGAGTGAGCTATTCAAAAGGACATCCTTGATGGAGGACAGGGAGTCTGAAAACCGGACTGTCCGGCCTAAAACTGGACCTCTGGCCACCCTAGGGGCAGGCTGCTGTGGAGGTCACAGTTAAGGGGATGTTCCGCTATGGAGGACAGTGTTAAGGAGCTGATTGCTGTAAAGGCCACTGTTAAGGAGGCCGGCCCCTGTGGAGGTCACTGTCAAGGGGGTGGTATGTTGTGAAACTCACTGTTAAAAGGGAAGGCTGCTGTAAAGGTCAAAGTTAAGGGGGTTAGCTGTTGTGGAGGTCCAATTTTAAGGGAAGCGCACTGTGGGGGGGATCAGAATTAAGGGGTGGAGGGCTGTGGATTTCACTGTTAAGGGGGCCGGGTGCTGTAGATGTCACTGTTATAGTGGATTGTGTTGATATCTTTTAACGACACACACAAACATTATATGAAATAGATTAAATATACCCGAGCGAAGCCGGGTCCTTCTGCAAGTATATATATATATATATATATATATATATATATATATATATATATATATATATATATAATGATAGAACAAGGGCTGTCTTTAACCTCTTCTGAACCTCAAAGTCCCAGCGTTAAAAATGGTGCCAGGCAAATCACCTCCATGTGATGTCTCCTCCATTCAAATACACTGCCCCACCATTTGCACTTGTTCTGTTTAGTGCAGTTGCAGTGTGTTTGGATGGAGGAGACATCACATGGAGGTGATTTGCCTGGTCACATGGCCCTCCATCAGTAGCCATTTTATGGACAAGATCTCTGTGTGGACAGCACAAAAGACGTTGTGTACCTTATAAAATGCAGAAAATGGTGCAGAATTTCAACATAGGCTATATTAGTGTCATACACTGCCTGTCCAAAAAAAAAGTCGCTACCTGGATTTAACTAAGCAAATAGTAATGAGCCTCCTATAAGATAATTACTGCATGGGCAATTATTTTTCAGCCGGCAATAAGTTATTTAACCCCAACTGGTGCAATGAGTTGCTTCTCATTTCTTAAACAACCATGTCGAAAGACACATCTCGTGGAAAAGATGTTAGTCTGTTTGAGAAGGGTCAAATCATTGGCATGCATCAAGCAGAGAAAACATCTAAGGAGATTGCAGAAACTACTAAAATTGAGTTAAGAGCTGTCCAACGCATTATTAAAAACTGGAAGGATAGTGGGGACCCATCGTATTCGGGAAGAAATGTGGCGGGAAAAAAATCCTGAATGATCGTGATCGGCGATCACTTAAACGTTTGGGGAAATCAAATCGAAGAAAAACAACAGTAGAACTCAGGGCTATATTTAATAGTGAAAGTAAGAGCATTTCCACTTACACAATGCAAAGGAAACTCAAAGAATTGGGACTAAACAGCTTTGTAGCCGTAAGAAAACCACTAATCAGTGGGGCAAACCAGAAGAAAAGGCTTCCGGGGGCGTGGCTAGCCGAGGAAGGAGGAAGACGTCTTGTAGCACAGCTCTGCTGAAAGTTCTTTAATCTAAGCCCATCCTCAGCCTACCAAGGCTAAAAAGTTCCCATTATAGGCATTTTGGGATTGTGGACACAGTCGCCATTATTTTGAGACCTTTCTGGGGCAGCAAACTGGTCCCTGGCCTGATCTATCATTGCGGCCTAGTGGTGAGGTACATCCGCGGCCTAGATTTGATCTGGTGTGGCCGTTTCCGGGGACTCACTGACCGCTGTAGGCCATAAAGCCATACACTCAGCGCTCGAACAAGCGTTACACCTTAGCCGTACCGTACGCAGCTCCGGTGAGCCTCAGCAGCTGAAGGGACATTGCGCCTGAAGCGTCCATCTGCAAGCAGCCGCCATTTTGTGACCCGAGCACCGGAACGTACATCAGCGGAGTAGCCTTCGGTGGGCATCAGGACTCAAGCTTTAAGGTACCCCCCTTGCCCTCTATGCCCCGATTTACTGGGTATCCATAGGCACTCACCAGTAAGACTCCCGCTGCTCTGCGCTGGGCCTCAGCTGCAGCATCGACACACTACCCCACTCCTCTGATTCTCAGCCGGACTCTGGCACTTCCCTCTGTGCCGATCAGTAGTGACACACTACTTCCAATACCCCTGAGTTCACCAGCTAAACTTAGGAGCGTAAGGACATATTTCTTGTAAATCGGCAAGATTTAAAGAGACAGTAACCAATTTTGCCATAGCACAAATCTTGCAGCAGCAATATCTTACATCAAGAGAATGCCCTAAGAGCGGGGTCAGAGCTAGCCCCTGAAATGTCCGGTCACATGCAGCAGTAGCTCTATATACTATATCGCCCTACAGCCTGGATTCATAGCTTGTCGGATCCAAAATGGTTATGTGAGGTGCAGCTCTCCTGCTAGCAGATCCCTCATAGCCCATTATTACTAGCGATCTGGAAGTTAAGATTGTCAAGATCGGTAACCAAAAGACCACTGATCAGGCTGGTCATAGTAAATCGCAGAGCCAAGCTGGTGAAATTGAGAAATTCATCAGGAAAGCGGCGGCTACATCAGTGAGCAAAGAATCTAAGATGGCGCCCGGGACACCTCGCTCCAGCTATAAACAAGCGGCAACTGCAAGCGCCGATAAGGTAGGAGAGGACCCTGAAGACACAGAACGTCTGCCCATCTCCAGGTCTTTCCTTAAAGAAGCCCTGGCAGACGCATTGGGGCCACTCAGCCTGGATCTCTCCTCTATCAAAGAGGACATACGTCACATAGGCCGCAGAGTGGAAGTTCTGGAAGACACCCAGGCCATAGTCCTGCAGCACCAGAGCGAGATGGTTTCCAGCCTGTCCCTGGCCCAGAGCCATATGAACACCCTATATGCAGCTATGGAGGATCAGGAGAATAGGGGCAGTCTGTTTCTGCAATGGATATCCCAGAGACAGTTATACAGGTCTGCCTCAAGCTTCTGGGCCCTGACTCTGTGCACGAGGTTTTAATAGAAAGAGCCCACAGAGCACTTCGCCCCAAGCCACAAGCAAACAAACCCCCTAGACACGTGATCTGCAGATTTCTACACTTTCCGGTGAAAGAAGCAGTCCTGGCTGGCTCTAGGAATTCCGACTCTGTGGAATGGGAGGGCAATTCCATCACCATCTACCAGGACTTAGCCCAAACTACCCTGAAGAAACAAAAAATGTTGAAACCACTCACTGACCTGCTACGTCGTCTTAAGATCTTATACAGATGGACATTCCCATTTGGACTATCTTTTCTCCATGATGGTCGCCGCATTCACATTGCTTCCTTCAGTGATCTAAATAGAGCCTATGATCTCCTTCAAATATCGCCGTTGCCTATAGAAAACTGGGACATGGTCCAAAACTTGACCGCCTTGCCAAACCTGCCTACGTCAACTCCATGGGAACCTCTCCTTACTCCTAAATCTCAAAGATCCAGAAGGGGAAATGTTCCTTCTACCCCTAAACGCTTATCTCTAGCATAAGTATCATTCACTTAACCCCTCTTTTCTTTTTGTTTTGCTCTCTTATGCATATAACTAGGGAAACAGAGGACTCAATACATTGTCTTTTGTCTTATTACTACTATTTTTGTGCGCTCCATACATTTTGGCTTACTACACTGGGTGGTGAAATGGGTATTCACTCTATTATTGCCTTTGTCTGTGCCTTGTCTCCACTCAGTGTAGGAGAAAGAAACAATAGGGACCTCCATCCCATCTGTTTGATGGCTTTTACAGCTTTATATATGAATAGTGGTTTTTGAGTCTTATATGCTAATCCATATATATTTTGTCCTCTTCTTCTTCCCCTCCCCCCTCCTTTTATTCACTTAACCCCTCTTTTCTTTTTGTTTTACTCTCTTTTGCATATAACTAGGGAGACAGAGGACTCAGTACATTGACTTTTGTTTTATTACTACTATATTTGTGCGCTCCATACAACTTGGCTTACTACACTGGGTGGTGAAACGAGTATTCATTCTCTTATTGCCCCTGTCTGTGCCTTATCTCCACTCAGTGTAGGAGAAAGAAACAGTAGGGACCTCCATCCCATCTGTTTGATGGCTTTTACAGCTTTATATATGAATAGTGTTTTTTGAGTCATATATGCTGATCCATGTGTTGTGTCCTCTTCTTCTTCCCCTCACCCTTCCTTCCTTTTTCTTTTCCTCCCCCCCCATCCCTCCCCATCCTCCCCTTCCCCCCTTCTATTTCTACGGAGAATATAGCCCTGTATTACTAACTACTGATTGACCCCAGGTTCAATACAAATTTAAGGACAACCCAGTCCGACCTTCCAGATAGAATAACCCCTCAGAGGGAGCTGCTGCTCCTTGGTATCCAAGTATACCTTCTTCCCCCTGCATCACTCCTTCTACTCAGGGAACTATGTTAGTCATGTTCCCACTCCATAGGCATCTATCTAACCATTTGCGATTAAAGTTACTGGTTTTGTTCTTTAAGTTCACTTTCTGTTATTTTGACAGGTACTTAAAATCTTCTCTGACTGCTCTTCCCATATGCGAATCTGACATGATGTTGAAAGAAAAGTCGTGGTCCCAAGGCGGTTCTAGACAGAGGTTTCCAGTATGCTTCTCTCGTGGTGGCGCCCTCCTCCTCCTCTGGTGGTCAGTGGGTAACCCCCTAGCAGACATCTCAATTAGATCCTATACCATTCCTTCCCCCATGCTCAATGATGTCTGACATTAAATTGGTATCCTACAATGTCAAAGGCTTGAGATCTCCCTCCAAGAGAAGCCAAATCTTCTCTTTATTACATAAAGAGAAATGCTCAGTAGTTTTCCTCCAGGAAACTCACTATAAGCATGGCTGTTACCCGAATCTCTCCTACTCCAAATTCCCTTGCTGGTACCACTGCGGGGCCGGGGGCGCCGCCTCGAAGGGAGTTAGTATAGGATTCCGTAGGGGGCTCACTTTCCAATATAAATCCCATCTGCAGGACCCAGATGGTAGATACCTCATCCTTAAGGGTAAAGTAGGGCAAGCTATGTTTACATTCGTTAATATTTACACCCCTAACGAAGATCAGATTAATTGGCTCTCCAGTACCCTGGCTTTAGTTGATACACAAAGAGAAGGCATCCTGGTCATAGCAGGAGACTTTAACCTTGCCTTCAACCCTCTCATTGACACTTCTTCAAAGAAATCCTCAATTTCTACAAAAGCCCTTAGAGTGCTACATACTAAACTATACAACATGGGTATGGTAGACATATGGCGCTGCCTCAACCCTGAATCAGTGGATTACTCCTTCTATTCCCCAGCTAACTCCTCATACAGCAGGATAGATTATATTTTAACCCCAAAAGAGAACCTACAGCACTGCTCTTTAGCTCAGATAGGAGACATCACACTCTCTGATCACTCCCCTATATATTGTACTATATGTCCAGAAGTCAAAAAAAGTAGATACATAAACTGGAGACTTAATGAATCACTGTTGGGTAATTCTAAGCATAAATCGCAAATACTATCCTTCCTTGAGGAATATTTCAGATTAAACAATACCCCTGAGATATCTCCCCAGATACTCTGGGATGCCCACAAACCTTACATCAGAGGCAGACTGATCAGCCTCTGCTCTTTTTTAAAGAAAGAGTCTGAAAGGAAACTAAACACTCTATTGTCCAAAATCCACATTGTGGAAAAAGCCCATAAACAGTCCCTGCTTGCTCATCAATTAGCGGAACTCTCTTCTCTTAGAACACGACTGAAGAACTTATTAAACGAGCGTTCAGCTAAGTTCTTCTTGTCGGCCCAGCAAAAAACCTTCGCTCACGGAAACAAAGCATCAAAATACATGATGCGTAGAATAAAGCAGAGAAGAGACTCCCGTTATGTTCAGAGCATCAAATCCCCCCAAGGTACTCAGCTTTTCAAAGCTGAAGAAATAGCTGATCAGTTCAAACAGTTTTATGAAACTCTATACAACCTCCCTCCTCCTGCTCTTCCAAACACCTCCCTAGATAGAGAAGCTAATATCAAATCTTTTTTAGACACCCTCAATCTCCCGTCCCTAACTACTATACAGCAAAAATCCTTATCCAAGCCATTTACCTCCCTAGAATTAACAGCGGCCATTAAGTCTACCCCCAAAGGAAAGAGCCCTGGTCCTGATGGCCTTCCTATATCATACTATTCGGCCTTTAGAGACTTATTAATCCCCTTTATGCTCCCCATCTGTAATGGTACTTTAGCCGGCCAACCTCTTTCCTCAGACATGACGAAAGCCACGATTACAATAATCCCTAAAGAGGGTAAAGATCTCAGATCTTGCTCCAATTACCGCCCCATATCTTTACTCAACATTGATCTTAACCGCCTCACGTCCGCCCATAGGATATAAACGTCCTATGGGTGGACGTCTATTTCTGACAGCACGTTTTAAAACGTCCTGTCAGAAATAGCAGCTGCACGCTAATCGTGCAGCTGCTGATCGGGTTGCCCGCTGTCAGTGACAGCAGGGCAACCCTAAGACAAGGCAGGGACAGTGCCCAGGTGTCCCTGCCTTCACGATCGCTGCAGACACAGCGCTCACCGAGCGCTGTGTCTGCAGAGAAGGAAGCGCTGTGCGCTTCCTGTTCCGGCCCGGCGGTCATGTGACCGCCGTGACCGGAGAGTGCAGGGGCTGTGTGAGGTCTCTCAGAGACCTCGATCAGCCCTGCTGTGAGGCTGTACAGTGCAGGATTGCTGCTGAACAGCCTCTATAGGGGTGCATTTGTCCTGTAACTGGGGCTACTATGTCAGCCCCAGTTACAGGAGAAATCAACAGTGTAAAAAAAAATAAAAAGTGAAGTAAATGTCCCCCAGAGGTCTTGTATGACCTTATGGGGGACGAAAAGTGTAAAATAAAATAAAAATAAAATAAAGGGTTGAAAAAATAAAATAAAAAAAAGTTTCACATGTAAAAAAAAAAAAAAATCCCAAGTAAGGAAAAAAAAAAAATTAAAAATAGAAAAAATAAAATAGACATATTTAGTATTGCCGCGTCCGTAAAAACCAGCTCTATAAAAATATCACATGACCTAACCCCTCGGGTGAACACCGTAAAAAAATAATAAAAAAAACTGTGTCAAAACAAGCAATTTTTGTCACCTTGCATCACAAAAGGTGCAACACCAAGTGATCAAAAACGCGTATGTCCCACAAAATGGTACCAATAAAACCGTCACCTCATCCCGCAAAAAATGAGCCCCTACATAAGAAAATCTCTCAAAAAATAAAAAAACTATAGCTCTTAGAACATGGAGACACTAAAACATCATTTTTTTGGTTTCAAAAATGCTATTATTGTGTTAAAGTGAAACAAATTAAAAGAGTATACATATTAGGTATTGCCGCGTCCGTAAAAACCAGCTCTATAAAAATATCACATGACCTAACCCCTCGGGTGAACACCGTAAAAAAAAAAAAAAAAAACTGTGTCAAAACAAGCAATTTTTGTCACCTTGCATCACAAAAGGTGCAACACCAAGTGATCAAAAACGCGTATGTCCCACAAAATGGTACCAATAAAACCGTCACCTCATCCCGCAAAAAATGAGCCCCTACATAAGAAAATCTCTCAAAAAATAAAAAAACTATAGCTCTCAGAACATGGACACATTAAAACATAATTTTTCTGTTTCAAAAATGCTATTATTGTGTAAAACTTTAATAAATGAGAAAAAGTATACATATTAGGTATCGCCATGTCCGTAACAATCTGCTCTATAAAAATGTCACTTGACTGAACCCCTCAGGTGAACGCTGTAAAAATAAATAAATAGAAACTGTGCTAAAACAACCAATTTTTTGGTCACCTTGCCTCATAAAGTGTTATAATGAATGATCAAAAAATCATATGTACCCAAAAATAGTACTAATAAAACTGGCACCTTATCCCCTAGTTTCCAAAATGGGGTCACTTCTTGGGAGTTTCTACTGTAAGGGTGCATCAGGGGGCTTCAAATGGGACATGGCATCTAAAAACCATGTGGAGTTCCTTTCCTTCGGCGCCCTGCCGTGTGCCCATACAGCAGTTTATGACCACATGTGGGGTGTTTCTGTAAACCGCAGAATCTGGGTAATAAATATTTTTGTTTTGTTTGGCTGTTAACCATCGATGTGTTAAAGAAAAAAATTGATTAAAATGGAAAATCTGCTAAAAAAGTGAAATTTAAAAATTTGATCTCCATTTTCCTTTAATTCTTGTGGAACGCCTAAAGGGTTAACAAAGTTTGTAAAATCGGTTTTGAATACCTTGAGGGGTGTAGTTTCTACAATGGGGTCATTTATGGGGGTATCCACTATGTAGGCCCCACAAAGTGACTTCAGACCTGAACTGGTCCTTATAAAGTGGGTTTTGGCAATTTTCTTAAAAATTTAAAGAATTGCTTCTAAACTTCTAAGCCTTCTAACGTCCTAAAAAAATAAAATGACATTTCCAAAATGATGCCAACATAAAGTAGACATATGGGGAATGTTAAATAATAAATATTTTATGAGGTATCACTTTCTGTTTTAAAAGCAGAGAAATTGAAATTTAGAAAATTGCGAATTTTTCAAATTTTTGGGTAAATTTGGGATTTTTTCATAAATAAAGGTGAAATATTTTGACTCAAATTTATGACTATCATGAAGTACAATGTGTCACGAGACAACAATCTCTGAATGACTTGGATAAATAAAGGCGTTCCAAAGTTATTACCACATAAAGTGAGATATGTCAGTTTTGCAAAATTTGGCCTGGTCAGGAAGGGGGCAAAGGGCCCAGATGGGAAGTGGTTAAGCTCATAGCTAAAATGCTTGCCACAAGACTGCAAAACCTACTCCCTCTCTTGATACATCCCGATCAAGTGGGGTTTGTTAAAGGTCGGGAAGGGAGGGATAATACCACTAAAATACTGAATGCCTTATTTTATGCTTCACAAAAAGCTATCCCCCTGGTCATGATCGGCACGGATGCTGAAAAAGCATTTGATAGAGTTGATTGGACGTACATTAAACTGATCCTCTCGAAATTCCAGTTGCCTTTACAATACATAAATGCTGTGTTCTCTATGTATACAAATTCTTCAGCATCCGTGTCGGTCAATGGACTCTTATCCTCTCACTTTCCAATAAGAAATGGCACGAGGCAAGGCTGCCCGTTATCCCCCCTCATATTTGTCCTGGTTATGGAATCTCTCCTACAAATTCTAAGACGAGACAAGGAGATCAAAGGTTTGATGGTCGGACGTCATGAATTTAAATTGGCGGCCTTCGCATTTGACTTATTGATCCTAACCACTAACCCCCATATTTCTATGCCCAGAATACTGTCAAAGCTCTCCCTATTCGGCTCATTATCCAACTTTAAAGTTAATCCCTCGAAATCTCAAATTCTCCATATAGGTCTTTCTCCTTTGAGTCTTTCCTCACTACAGGCAAACTCCCCCTTCAATTGGCAGACTCAACTATTAACATATTTAGGTATCAGGATTTCTCCCAAATTGTCAGAATTATTTAGTTTGAATTATAAACCCCTTCTAACATCTATACAAACCCAAATGGACTCACTTGACTACCCATACCTTTCCTGGTTTGGTAGGAAAAACATCCTAATGTCCTTAATTATACCCAGACTTACTTACTTAATGCAGGTACTCCCTATAGAAATCCCTAAATCCTTCTTTGTTTCTCTGAATAAGCTCATTCGAAAATTTATTTAGAATGGTAAAACCTCCCGCATCTCATTTCTCACACTGACTAGGTCCAAAGCTAAAGGAGGTATCGGACTCCCAGACCCGGAGACTTATATGAAAGCCATACAGCTCTCTCGAGTAGTTGATTGGATCAGAGACCCACCCCATAAATCTTGGCCCATAATAGAAAATGCTTTCCTATCCTCTCCCATCAGAGCCCTCTTATTGGCTGATAAACTACCTTCCTCACTTGGTACCATTCCAAACCCTCTCATTCGCAACACATTAAAAGTCTGGAGGGGTTTCTCACCTTGCTCTAAGATCCTAAACCTGCCCTCCCCTCTTCTTCAGATAAGAGATGTCATAAATTTGGCACCTAAAGATTTGAGAGATAGCTGTCCCCTGGCCTTAAGATCTCTTGAAACGTCTGTCTCCCAACTTCTAGACCCAAATGGATGTATACTCTCTGACCCTGAAATCTGTAAAGTACTAACCACACAGATCCATAACCCGGTCCTCATGCGCTTCATCAGAACCGAATCTCTTCTCCTTGCAAAAAAGACCCTTCCTTCCAACACTATATACTGGTTTGAAGAATTAATAAGCTGTAAGAAATACCCCTCTAAAATCATCTCCACAATATATAAAAATTTGATATCTCCCCCTATAACACTCAAACCTGCAGTGATTGGTTTGTGGGAGAGAGATCTCCAGCGTACCCTGACACCTCTTGAAATAGCTAAAGCCTTAATTACCCCCCATAAGATCTCCAGATGCGTTCGTATCCAGGAGAATAGTTACAAGGTCCTTATGAGATGGTACAGAACCCCTGATATAACATGCCTATATAAACCTAATGCTACTGATATATGTTGGCGCTGCTCCAAAACCAAAGGTTCGTTTTTTCATATCTGGTGGTCATGTGAGCTAATTAATCCGTGGTGGCACAACATAATCAAACTAAGTAACCAGATCTGCCAGACTTCCTTCCCCTGCTCACCAGATTTAGCATTATTATCCTTGGGTATGAAAGGAGTCAACCCATCTAAGTCCTCACTCTTCTCACTTTTGATAGCTGCTGCTAGACTCCTATTACCGATTCACTGGCTGTCTTCTGAAGTCCCTAACTTGGAACACTGGATTAACAGGGTAGATCAGATCTACAGAATGGAAGAAATCTCTCATTGGGAATCTCACACTAGACACATCTTTCTCCAGATTTGGTCCCCTTGGAGAAGCTACAGGAACTTCTCTTAGATATCTCCCCCCATCCCACTGTTTCTGGGCCAATACCTAAATTCTACTCTAACGTCTTTCACGCCTACACCATGTCAGTCTTATTTTAGTCTTATTCCAGTCTTATTCCAGTCTTATTTCAGTCTTATTTCAGTCTGTTTTCAATGCTATCTAAGTACCCTGTCACAAAGTTAAACTAACTTAGTGTTATTGTTCATCTTTATTTGACACTTGCCTTTATGTGGCCATACAGACCTCTCTATACATCTACAATTGCAAGGTGTATATATGACTGTTAGACATGGATACTGCATATGTATATCTTTACACTTTGTATATCAGTCAATGCTCTTTATTATGACCTTGAATGTAAAAATGGAAAAAAACAATAAAAATTGTCAATTAAAAAAATAAATAAAAAAAAAAGAAGAAGAAAAGGCTTCAATTTGCTAGGCAGCATAAAGATTGGACTCTGGAGCAAAGAATTTCATGTGGTCTGATGAGTCCAGATTTACCCTGTTCCAGAGTGATGGGCACATCGGGGAAAGAAGAGAGGCAGATGACGTGATGCACCCATCATGCCTAGTGCCTACTGTACAAGCCTATGGGGGCAGTGCTATGATCTGGGGTTGCTGAAGTTGGTCAGGTCTAGGTTCAGCAACGGTATGTGCTCCAAGAATGAGGTCAGCTGACTACCTGAACATATTGAATTGTTATTCCATCACTGGATTTTTTTTTCCCTGATGGTATGGGCATATTCCAAGATGACAATGCCAGGATTAAGCGGGCTCAGATTGTGAAAGAGTGGTTCAGGGAGCATAAGACATAATTTTCACACATGGATTGGCCACCACAGAGAAAAAAAATTATTTGATACATACAGTCAGGTCCATAAATATTGGGACATGGACACAATTGTAACATTTTTGGCTCTATACACCACCACAATGGATTTGAAATGAAACGAACAAGATGTGCTTTAACTGCAGACATCAGCTTTAATTTAAGGGTATTTACATCCAAATCAGGTGAACAGGGTAGGAATTACAACAGTTTGCATATGTGCCTCCCACTTGTTAAGGGACAAAAAGTAATGGGACAGAATAATAATCATAAATCAAACTTTCACTTTTTAATACTTGGTTGCAAATCCTTTGCAGTCAATAACAGCCTGAAGTCTGGAACGCATAGACATCACCAGACAATGGGTTTCATCCCTGGTGATGCTCTGCCAGGCCTCTACTGCAACTGTCTTCAGTTCCTGCTTGTTCTTGGGGCATTTTCCCTTCAGTTTTGTCTTCAGCAAGTGAAATGCATGCTCAATCGGATTCAGGTCAGGTGATTGACTTGGCCATTGCATAACATTCCACTTCTTTCCCTTAAAAAACTCTTTGGTTGCTTTTGCAGTATGCTTCGGGTCATTGACCATCTGCACTGTGAAGCACCATCCAATGAGTTCTGAAGCATTTGGCTGAATATGAGCAAATAATATTGCCCAAAACACTTCAGAATTCATCCTGCTGCTTTTGTCAGCAGTCACATCATCAATAAATACAAGAGAAGCAGTTCCATTGGCAGCCATACATGCCCACGCCATGACACTACCACCAACATGCTTCACTGATGAGGTGGTATGCTTAGCATCATGAGCAGTTCCTTTCCTTCTCCATACTCTTCTCTTCCCATCACTCTGGTACAAGGTGATCTTGGTATCATCTGTCCATAGTATGTTGTTCCAGAACTGTGAAGGCTTTTTTAGATGTCGTTTGGCAAACTCTAATCTGGCCTCCCTGTTTTTGCGGCTCACCAATGGTTTACATCTTGTGGTGAACCCTCTGTATTCACTCTGGTGAAGTCTTCTCTTGATTGTTGACTGTGACACACATACACCTACCTCCTGGAGAGTGTTCTTGATCTGGCCAACTTGTTTTCTTCAACAGGGAAAGAATTCTTCGGTCATCCACCACAGTTGTTTTCCGTGGTCTTCCGGGTCTTTTGGTGTTGCTGAGCTCACCGATACAGTCCTTCTTTTTAAGAATGTTCCAAACTGTTGTTTTGGCCAGCCTAATATTTTTGCTATCTCTTTGATGGGTTTGTTTTGTTTTTTCTGCCTAATGCTAACTTACTTCACTGACAGCTCTTTGGATCTCATCTTGAGAGTTGACAGCAACAGATTCCAAATGCAAATAGCCCACTTGAAATGAACTCTGGAACTTTTATCTGCTCATTGTAATTGGGATAATGAGGGAATAACACACACCTGGCCACGGAACAGCCGAGAAGTCAATTGTCCCATTAATTTTGGTCCCTTAACAAGTGGAAGTCACATATGCAAACTGTCGTAATTCCTACACAGTTTACCTGATTTGGATGTAAATACCCTCAAATTAAAGCTGACAGTCTGCAGGTTAAGCACATCTTGTTTGTTTCATTTCAAATCCATTGTGGTAGTGTATAGAGCCAAAAATGTTACAATTGTGTCCATGTCCCAATATTTATTTGCATAAAAGGCATTAAGTACAAAAATGCATAATACTTGTTGAATTTGTCTGCAAATGAAATTAAAAGTGTAATTTATATGTTTAGGGTAACAAAATGAACATTTAGAAACGTTCAGCATAGTAGAGGTGACAGGTTCCCTTTAACCCCATTGAGAATCTTTGGCATGTGCTGGAGAAGGCTTTGCGTAGCAGTCAGACTCTACCATCATCAATGCAAGATCTTGGTGAAAAATGAATGCAACACTGGATGGAAATAAATCTTGTGACATTGCAGAGGCTTATTGAAAAAATGCCACAGCGAATGCCGTAATCAAAGCTAAAGGCTTTTTTTGGTGGCGACTTTTTTTTGGGACAGGCAGTGTATAATTATCTTATATACACATTTGTAAACAATAAATAGAAAGTGGCCAACCCCTTTAAGTTTCCTTTTTTATTATGGATTGTTCTGAGTGTCCTATGCTTCTAGTATCTATTTTGCTTCTAGATATGTGGCTTCTTATGTATGCAAGGAATACTTGCATACATAAGACGCCACATACATTGGCAACTATAATTACAATTGAAACAAGGGAATGGAGCATCTAGGTTTTATTGCTGTGATTATTATTATACTAGCAAACACAGAAAATCATCTTTATTTGGAACGGTGGAGCTAAGTGGCCTAAGGCCAAGCAATTAGCTATTCTCTTTTTAAGTTGAAATCAAATGCTGCCATTGAAATGAGAATAGAAATGAATTACTGTCTCCCATCAGTGAAGGCTGAGGGAAAGAACCACGCAGTATAAAAGCCATTTTAAATCCATTTTTTGGCACCTACAGCTTAATTAAACTTGTGCCTAAGATACACACGTGGAATGAACATTGCAATAAACTATTGTACTCCTTTAATGAATTATTTCACTTTAAAGTATTTTGAGCTCTTTTCTAATTAATTGACTGGGATCACCCTGTCGTAAGATTCTAGAAATAAGGTTAATTAAAGCAGCAGGTCTGCAATACATCAAATGGTTTATCTTAGATTCTTTTTCGTGTTTGAGTACAGCAGTTCTATTTACTTGGAAATAGGAAATTATTGATATTTATGCCAAATATGCTCCTTGTAATATGGATAATCCATGGTTCAATTTCACTTCTGCATTTTGTGATTTCTTATTGCATAAACAGGTTCCAAGAAAGAATCTAATATTGCAGATTGCGTTCTATACCAGGCAGACTAGCCAATTCACATATTCTTTAGTATCATAGTTGAAAATAAAAATTGAACGGGGAATTTATCATTTGCTGTGGTTTCGGTGCCAGTTTTAAGTCTGTTTTTGCTTTGTGAGATTGCAACAAATTCATGAAATGTTATTAATACACTGCTCAAAAAAAATAAAGGGAACACTTAAACAACACAATGTAACTCCAAGTCAATCACACTTCTGTGAAATCAAACTGTCCACTTAGGAAGCAACACTGAGTGACAATCAATTTCACATGCTGTTGTGCAAATGGGATAGACAACAGGTGGAAATTATAGGCAATTAGCAAGACACCCCCAATAAAGGAGTGGTTCTGCAGGTGGTAACCACAGACCACTTCTCAGTTCCTATGCTTCCTGGCTGATGTTTTGGTCACTTTTGAATGCTGGCGGTGCTTTCACTCTAGTGGTAGCATGAGACGGAGTCTACAACCCACACAAGTGGCTCAGGTAGTGCAGCTTATCCAGGATGGCACATCAATGCGAGCTGTGGCAAGAAGGTTTGCTGTGTCTGTCAGCGTAGTGTCCAGAGCATGGAGGCGCTACCAGGAGACAGGCCAGTACATCAGGAGACGTGGAGGAGGCCGTAGGAGGGCAACAACCCAGCAGCAGGACCGCTACCTCCGCCTTTGTGCAAGGAGGAACAGGAGGAGCACTGCCAGAGCCCTGCAAAATGACCTCCAGCAGGCCACAAAAAAGCATGTGTCTGCTCAAACGGTCAGAAACAGACTCCATGAGGGTGATATGAGGGTCCGACGTCCACAGGTGGGGGTTGTGCTTACAGCCCAACACCGTGCAGGACGTTTGGCATTTGCCAGAGAACACCAAGATTGGCAAATTCGCCACTGGCGCCCTGTGCTCTTCACAGATGAAAGCAGGTTCACACTGAGCACATGTGACAGATGTGACAGAGTCTGGAGATGCCGTGGAGAACGTTCTGCTGCTTGCAACATTCTCCAGCATGACCGGTTTGGCATTGGGTCAGTAATGGTGTGGGGTGGCATTTCTTTGGAGGGCCGCACAGCCCTCCATGTGCTCGCCAGAGGTAGCCTGACTGTCATCAGGTACCGAGATGAGATCCTCAGACCCCTTGTGAGACCATATGCTGGTGCGGTTGGCCCTGGGTTCCTCCTAATGCAAGACAATGCTAGACCTCATGTGGCTGGAGTGTGTCAGCAGTTCCTGCAAGACGAAGGCATTGATGCTATGGACTGGCCCGCCCGTTCCCCAGACCTGAATCCAATTGAGCACATCTGGGACATCATGTCTCGCTCTATCCACCAATGTCACGTTGCACCACAGACTGTCCAGGAGTTGGCAGATGCTTTAGTCCAGGTCTGGGAGGAGATCCCTCAGGAGACCGTCCGCCTCCTCATCAGGAGCATACACAGGCATTGTAGGGAGGTCATACAGGCACGTGAAGGCCACACACACTACTGAGCCTCATTTTGACTTGTTTTAAGGACATTACATCAAAGTTGGATCAGCCTGTAGTGTGTTTTTCCACTTTAATTTTGAGTGTGACTCCAAATCCAGACCTCCATGGGTTAAAACATTTAATTTCCATTTTTTTATTTTTTGTGTGATTTTGTTGTCAGCACATTCAACTATGTAAAGAACAAAGTATTTCAGAAAAATATTTAATTCATTCAGATCTAGGATGTGTTATTTTTGTGTTCCCATTATTTTTTTGAGCAGTGTATATTCGAAACAAGTTCAATGTGATATACCTAAGTGCCTATATCTGTAAAAGTACACTGGGGGTTGCCTGGCATGGAGATTCAACTTTTAGTCACTTTTTTTAAAAGGTAAGCATCATAAAACCTGAAATCCTGACCTACTATCATTCCATTTCTAAAAGAGGTAAGGCGCACTAAATGTCTCAAAATTTGACCACGTCTTAAAAATATGCACCAAATGTCACATATACAGTCAGGTCCATAAATATTGGGACATGTACACAATTGTAACATTTTTGGCTCTATACACTACCACAATGGATTTGAAATGAAACGAACAAGATGTGCTTTACCTGCAGACTGTCAGCTTTAATTTGAGGGTATTTACATCCAAATCAGGTAAACGGTGTAGGAATTACAACAGTTTGCATATGTGACTCCCACTTGTTAAGGGACCAAAAGTAATGGGACAATTGGCTTCTTGGCTGTTCCGTGGCCAGGTGTGTGTTATTCCCTCATTATCCCAATTACAATGAGCAGATAAAAGGTCCAGAGTTCATTTCAAGTGGGCTATTTGCATTTGGAATCTGTTGCTGTCAACTCTCAAGATGAGATCCAAAGAGCTGTCACTGTCAGTGAAGCAAGCCAGCATTAGCCTGAAAAAAAAAAACAAACCCATCAGAGAGATAGCAAAAACATTAGGCGTGGCCAAAACAACTGTTTGGAACATTCTTAAAAAGAAGGACTGTATCAGTGAGGTCAGCAACACCAAAAGACCCGGAAGACCACGAAAAACAACTGTGGTGGATGACCGAAGAATTCTTTCCCTGTTGAAGAAAACAAGTTGGCCAGATCAAGAACACTCTCCGGGAGGTAGGTGTATGTGTGTCAAAGTCAACAATCAAGAGAAGACTTCACCAGAGTGAATACAGAGGGTTCACCACAAGATGTAAACCATTGGTGAGCCGCAAAAACAGGGAGGCCAGATTAGAGTTTGCCAAACGACATCTAAAAAAGTCTTCACAGTTCTGGAACAACATACTATGGACAGATGATACCAAGATCACCTTGTACCAGAGTGATGGGAAGAGAAGAGTATGGAGAAGGAAAGGAACTGCTCATGATGATAAGCATACCACCTCATCAGTGAAGCATGGTGGTGGTAGTGTCACGGCTGAGGATAGGGAAAACCCTCAGCCGTGCGATGCCAGGAGGTGGTAGGTCGCTACTTGGCCAGGACCACAGAATTAGGGAGCAGGTCACCTCCTATCGCATCCCTAATCTGACCCTGACTCCTAGCTGCATGAGCCGACCTTGATGGTAGGAGGGCTCATGCTCCGTACCTCATATCCCTACTAACCCTCCGCAGATCCCTGAGCTAGGAGCTGGGTAGACAGCCCGTTCCTCCTGGATGCAGAGAAGTAGGAGTCTAAAGTGGCCAAGCTGCAAGGAGATGGGGTACATAAACAGACCTATGGATATGGCAGGAGAACAACTCTAGTTCAAACCTACCTGCCACAACCTAGCTGACTGGATCCCGTGCTCACAAACTGATGTCCAGACCATACATAAATGGACACAGCAAACACAAATACACACACAGGAACCCAGATCCATAGCTGCATTAAACATGAAAGGAAAGCCACATCAACTTAACATCACATAAAAACATTTATGACCACAAGGGTGGCCCTCACTGGCAGATGGTATAAGGGACCAGGAGGGTGCCTCCAGCTTACAAACAAGGCTGGAGTACCCCTCAGACATCAGGTCTCAACTGAGGCTATATAGCCCAAAGTGGCCACACCCACACAGACACACAGTGGAAAGGGAATTAACCCTTCCAACACCAAGGAGGGAAGTGAAACCACTTAAAGGGAAAGTGCATACATAACTAAACCTCATACACAACAAAGTGGGAAAGTGCACACATATATATCACACCACACCAGTTACCGCCGGCAACGGCATGCGTGGCAATCATGTCCTGGGAATCAGCCAGCAGGCCGAGACACTGCCACACACGTACACAATACTACACGTTGCCACGGGCAACCACAAGTGATGGAAGGTGTAACAGTGCACACCATACAAACCAAACCAGGAGCAACCGCATTGTAACAGTCCTACAGTCTCACCTGAGTCAGAGGACCGCTGGCTGGAGGTAGGAGTGGAGCCTAGTGGCAAGGACCGCAGGCAGGTAGTAGGTGCAGGACGTCTGGCAGAGGCGTAGTCGGTAGGCAGGCGGTGGGTCAGGGCAGGCGCCAGTAAGCGTGGTCAGACAATCCGGATGGCAACTGTGGTAGCAGTTCAGTAGGTAGGGACAAAGCAGAAGAGTAGTTGGTAGGCATTTCCTGGTCAGCAGTGGACTTCCAGTAGTAGCAAGAGCAGCAGATGAGGAGAAGCTTGATCAAGGCTCAGGAGCTCAATAATAAGCAAGCTAGAGTGCAAGGGGCTGGACTTATATAGGGAAGTACCAGGTGTGGGGAATCAAGGGTGATGAGCAAGGCTTGGCAAGACTGAGGTTACATAATAGGTTTCAGGGAGGAATGTCCAGTGAGGACGGTAGCCTAGTAAGCAGGGCTACCACCTGGGATGTGGCTGGTCACGGGTTCGAATCCCGACAGTACTCCCCCCTTCCAAGGTGACCTCCGGGCACCGCAGGGGCAGGCTTACCGGGGTGCCGTTGGTGGAACTCTTTTACCAGTCTGGGGGCGTGGACATTTTCTTCTGGCTCCCAGGAGTTATCCTCGGGAGGGTAAGCCTCCCACCCAATTAGGTATTGTAGTCTTCCCCGGTGGATCCTGGAGTCGAGGATCTTTGCGACAACGTATTCTTCTTCACCCTGTACCCTCACGGGTGGTGGAGGGGGCGAGTGGCGGCCTGTGAAGGTGTTCTCCACGTATGGCTTGAGGAGTGAGCAATGGAAAACAGGGTGCACCCTAATGGAGTCCGGAAGGTCGAGCCGGAACGTGACCTCGTTGATTTGTGCGGTGATCCGGAACGGACCCATGTATCTTTGGGCCAACTTTTTGGAGGGGACCTTCAATCTGAGGTTCCTGGTGGACAGCCACACATGGAAGCCCGGGGTGGGTTTGCGACGTCTGTCTGCTCCCTGTTTAAAACGCCTCTGGGCGAGCTGGAGGTTGTCTATAATGTTCTTTTGTGCCTCCTGTAGGGTTGTTAGGCATTCGGCCACTGCTGGGAGGGTGGAGGCAACGGGCAGGTGGGGAATGAACACCGGGTGCGAGCCTGTGTTAGCAAAGAAGGGGCTGTGCTTGGTTGAGCTGTGCTCAGCATTGTTGTAGGCGAACTCGGCCGTGGGGAGATGGTCAAGCCAGTCATCCTGCAGATGGGAGCTGAAACAGCGTAGGTACTGCTCTAGGGTCTGATTAGTTCTCTCAGTCTGCCCGTTGACTGAGGGTGGAAAGCGGAGGACAGGTTCATTTTAACCCCGAGCGCCAGGCAGAAGTTCTTCCAGAACTTTGAGGCAAATTGTACGCCTCGGTCGGAGACAACGTCGTCCGGGATCCCATGCAGCCTGAAGACCTCTCTGAGAATTAGATCGGTCGTCTGTTTGGCGGTGGGTATGCCTTTGTAGGGGATGAAATGGGCCATCTTGGTGAGACAGTCGACCACGACCAGGATGGTGTTCATCCCTTTTGAAGGAGGAAGGTCTACCACAAAGTCCATGGAGATCGAGCCCCAGGGGAGGGAGGGGTTGTAACAGACCCACGGGAGAGGAACGAGGAGTCTTATTGCGGGCACAGACCATGCACGAGGAGATGTACCTCTTGATGTCCTCCTTGTATGTTGGCCACAAGAAGGAGCGGGAGAGAAGCTCCTGGGTCTTTCTTGTGCCAAAATGGCCGGCCAGCTTGGAGTCATGGTTGAGTTTGAGCACTTCGAGCCGTGCGATTTCTGGTACATATAGTTGTAGGTCCTGATGAAACCAATGACCGTTCTTAAACGTAAGGCTGATATTCCCTGTGGGGTGGGCGAGGAAGGGGTCATTTTTGTATCCTTATTTGATTGTGCCCAGGAGTTCTTTATAGTAGGTGGCCCCTACGACCCTTCTCTCGGGTAAGATGTTATTTTGGCCCTTGTTACTCTGTGAGGGCTCGGAAAACATTCTGGAGAGGGCGTCAGCCTTGCCGTTTTTTGATCCGGGGCGATAGGTGATGAGAAAGTTGAAGCGGGAAAAGAATAGGCTCCATCTGGCCTGTCTGGCTGAGAGTCTCTTAGCGCTGCGGATGAACTCGAGGTTCTTGTGGTCAGTTAGTACGATTATGGGGTTGGTGGCTCCCTCCAGCAGGTGTCTCCACTCGGAGAAGGCATCCTTGATCACCAGTAGTTCTTTGTTCCTGATGTCCTAGTTCTTCTCGGAGGGGGACATCTGGCGGGAGAAATATGCGCACGGGTGTAATAGCATCCTCTCCCCTGTCCGTTGTGACAAAACTGCCCCCACCGCGGAGTCTGATGCATCCACTTCGACTGTAAATGGGAGCTCGGGGTTCGGGTAGATTAGGATTGGGGCAGAAGTGAAGAAGAGTTTCAACTTGGTGAAGGCCTCCTGGGCCTCGGGTGTCCAGGAGAAGGGGACTGCCTTCTTGGTGAGTTGGGTGATTGGTGCTATGACCTTGGAGAAGTTCCGGATAAACTTCCGATAGAAGTTGGCGAAGCCAATGAATCTTTGTATCTCCTTCTCGTTTTTCGGAATGGGCCAGTTCATCACAGCTTGGACCTTCCCCGGGTCCATACTTAGGCCCTCTGGGGAGATGATGTATCCGAGGACCTGAGTGGTGGTTCGCTCAAACTCGAATTTCTCTAGCTTGATATAGAGAGAGTTCTGTCAGAGTCTCTGCAGTACCCTGCGGACGTGTTCGCGGTGCTGCTCGAGGTCTTCAGAGAAGATCAAGATGTCGTCCAGGTAAACGACTACAAACAGATCCAGCATGTCTCTGAGGACGTCGGTAATGTAGTGCTGGAAGGTGGCGGGAGCATTGCAGAGTCCGAAAGGCATGACCAGGTACTCCAAATGACCATAACGTGTCCGGAAGGCGGTCTTCCATTCGTCCGCAGGGCGGATTCGGACGAGGTTGTAGGCCCCTCGATGTTCGAGTTTAGTGAAGATCTTCGCTGCCCGGAGTCTCTCAAGGAGTTCTGAAATCAGTGGGAGAGGGTACCGTTTTTTTACGGTTATGTCGTTAAGCTTTCTGTAGTCTATGCAGGGACGCAGGGAGGAGTCTTTTTTCTCTACGAAGAAAAAGAGGGCTCCCGCGGGGAGGTGGAGGGTCGGATGAACCCCTTCCTCAGGTCCTCGTCCAGGTACTCTTTCAGAGCCTTGAGTTCAGGCTCTGAGAGGGAGTAGATACTGCCAAAGGGTATTTCGGCCCCGGGCAACAGTTCTATAGGGCAGTCGTAGGGTCGGTGTGGTGGCAGCTTGTCTGCGTTTTTCTTGTCGCAGACATCCTGGAACTCGCAGTATTGAGGGGGTAGCAGATCCTTGACGGATAGTTTTGAGATGGTGGTGTCTTCGGGTGGAAGGACGGGTTTGTGGGAGCAATTTAGCGAGCAGAACTCGGACGGGAATCGTATGCAGCGGGTTTCCCAGTCCACCGAGGGGTTGTGGGTGGCCAACCATGGGATGCCCAAGATCACTGGGAACTTTAGGGAGGCGATCAGAGAGAAGTGGATCTTTTCACGGTGATCTGGTTCTATGAGGAGTTGTAGTTCAGTGGTCTCGTGAGTGGCCGGCCCCAAGGAGAGTGGGGATCCGTCGACGGTTTCCAGGTCAACGGGGGCTGCCTTCATTGTCAGTGGAATGTTCTTTTCGCGGACGAAGGTTAGGTCCATGAAGTTGCCTCCCGCCCCGGAGTCTGACATCGCTCAACAGGGGAGTTGTCGCCCCTCAATGTCGATGAGGATGGAAACGATGAAGTGGGATCCATGAGCCGCTGTGTTGTTATTTTCAGGGGCTGCTGGCGGGGTTGGAGTCTGTGGTTGCTCCTTTAGCTCCGTGAAGGCAATAGTCTTTCGGATCTTATGAGGACATTTGATGGCAAAATTACCCGGCTCCCCACAGTAGAGGCAGAGGTTTTCGGCCAGCCTTCTCTCCTTCTCAGCTGTGGATAGAGACCTACGTAGAGCGTCGACCTGCATAGGTTCAGTTACTAACTGGGGGTCGCGCTGGGCGGTGGAAGAGAAGGGGTAAGTGGGTCTGTGGTCTGAGGACCAGAGTCTTTCTTTCTTCCTCTCGGAGAGTCTTTGATCTATCCGGATGCATAACTGAATGAAGTCATCCAGATCGTCCGGGGCCTCAACTCTGGTGAGTTCGTCCTTTATTAATTCGGACAGGCCTCGTTGGAATTGGCTTCTCTGTGCCGCTGGGTTCCAGGTGGTGTCCGTGACCCAACGGCGAAACTCGGCGGTGTATTCGGCGACGGAGCGTCTCCCTTGCCGCAGACCATGTAGTCGCGCCTCGGCTGTCGCACAGCGGTTGGGGTCATCGAAGACTTGGCTCATGGCGGTGATGAAGTTGTTTAGGTTGTCCAGGAGCTGACTGTTAGTCTCCACGTATGGTGATGCCCATGCTAATGATTTATCCGTCAGGAGATTGACCACGAATAGCACCTTCTTTTTCTCGGTGGTGAAGGGGGCCGGGTACATCTGAAAATAGATGCGGCATTGGTTTAGAAACCCCCGATACTGGCGTCTGTCGCCGCTGAATCTTGATGGGAGTGGCATGCGGGTGTCTGCGGGTGCGCCGCGGACGTCCAGGAGTTGCCTCTGTAGTTCAATGATCTCCAGCTGTTGGCTTTGGACTACGCCTTGGAGCTGGGCAAATTTCTCCTGATATGTAGTACCAAATTCTTGAAGTTCGGAGACCTGCTTACGCAGAGTGGCCATTGCGGACTCCATAGTGTGGCTGATTATTCTGTAACAGTCCTACAGGCTCACCTGAGTCAGAGGACCGCTGGCTGGAGGTAGGAGTGGAGCCCAGTGGCAAGGACCGCAGGCAGGTAGTAGGTGCAGGAAGTCTGGCAGAGGCGTAGTCGGTAGGCAGGCGGTGGGTCAGGGCAGGCACCAGTAAGCGTGGTCAGACAATCCGGATGGCAACGGTGGTAGCAGTTCAGTAGGTAGGGACAAAGCAGAAGAGTAGTCGGTAGGCAGGCGGTGGGTCAGGGCAGGCGCCAGTAAGCGTGGTCAGACAATGGTGGTAGCAGTTCAGTAGGTAGGGACAAAGCACAAGAGTAGTCGGTAGGCAACTCCTGGTCAGCAGTGGACTTCCAGTAGTAGCAAGAGCAGCAGATGAGGAGAAGCTTGATCAAGGCTCAGGAGCTCAATAATCAGCAAGCTAGAGTGCAAGGGGCTGGACTTATATAGGGAAGTACCAGGTGTGGGGAATCAAGGGTGATGAGCAAGGCTTGGCAAGACTGAGGTTACATAATAGGTTTCAGGGAGGAATGTCCAGAGAGGACGGTAGCCTAGTAAGCAGGGCTACCACCTGGGATGTGGCTGGTCACGGGTTCGAATCCTGACATGCATGCATTTGGCAGCAAGCTGCCTAGCAACCTTTCAGAATGCTATACCGCCAAACACAATCTTGTTGCCAGCGGCAACCACACGTGAGGCAACAAACAAGTAGCCCTCACCATGTAGTTGACAACTACCAAACCGCAGGCAACCACATGCGGGTCCAGAGTCACGACCATGACCATGGTCGTGACAGGTAGTGTCATGGCGTGGGCATGTATGGCTGCTAATGGAACTGCTTCTCTTGTATTTATTGATGATGTGACTGCTGACAAAAGCAGTAGGAAGAATTCTGAAATGTTTCGGGCAATATTATCTGCTCATATTCAGCCAAATGCTTCAGAACTCATTGGATGGCGCTTCACAGTGCAGATGGACAATGACCCGAAGCATACTGCAAAAGCAACCAAAGAGTTTTTTAAGGGAAAGAAGTGGAATGTTATGCAATGGCCAAGTCAATCACCGGACCTCAATTCGATTGAGCATGCATTTCTATTGCTGAAGACAAAACTGAAGGGAAAATGCCCCAAGAACAAGCAGGAACTGGACAGTTGCAGTAGAGCCCTGGCAGAGCATCACCAGGGATGAAACCCAGCGTCTGGTGATGTCTATGTGTTCCAGACTTCAGGCTGTAATTGACTGCAAAAGATTTGCAACCAAGTATTAAAAATTGAAAGTTTGATTTATGATTATTTTTCTGTCCCATTACTTTTTGTTCCTTAGCAAGTGGGAGGCACATATGCAAACTGTTGTAATTCCTACACCGTACACCTAATTTGGATGTAAATGCCCTCAAATTAAAGCTGACAGTCTGCAGGTAAAGCACATCTTGTTCGTTTCATTTCAAATCCATTGTGGTGGTGTATAGAGCCAAAAATGTTAGAATTGTGTCCATGTCCCAATATTTATGGACCTGACTGTAAGTATCTCTTGCAACATTTTTGTTACAAAACTGGTGTAGAAGATTTGATAAATGTCCTTTATAGTGTCGGGTATATAAAGCAAATGCTTTATATATATATATATATACAAAAAAAATTACGGATCAAAAGAAATATAGTTCAAATGATATTGACCCGCGAGATGGACATAAACATCTCAATAGAGATGTCGCAAACATGAAATTTTCCGTTCGCGAATGGCGAACGGGCGAACCGCCATAGGCTTCAATAGGCAGGCAAATTTTAAAACCAACAGGGACTCTTTCTAGCCACAGTAGTGATAGAAAAGTTGTTTCAAGGGGACTAACACCTGGACTGTGGCATGCCGGAGGGGGATCCATGGCAAAACTCCCATGGAAAATTACATAGTTGACGCAGAGTTGGATTTTAATCCATAAAAGGCATAAATCACCTAACAATCCCAAATTTTTTTGAACAACGTGGTTTAAAACATCCAGTGTGTGTATACGATCAGGTATGATGTTGTATCGATCAGGTAGTGTAAGGGTTACGCCCGCTTCACAGACATTGACAGACCAAACTCCCCTTTTAATTCACCGCAAACAACCACAAACAGTCCATTTTGCCCAACCGCAAACTTACCATTTGCACAAGATTGGATACCAAGCTAGCCATGTCCCGTTGATGTCATTGAAGGTTTCTTCCTCCACCCAGCCACGTACAACACCAAGGGTCCCCGAAAGGTGAATTGAATTGATTTTTCGAACGGGGAGATGGTTAAAAAAACGCTGGAACCCTCCCCTTTGTTTGAATCCAAGCCACGGTCACTGCGTCAGCGCCGTGCAATTTACTGTCACACCCGTGAGTGGTATTTTCTGTAGTACTAGTCTCATCAGTTTAATCCCTGTATGGTCCCCAATCTGGGATCCATTTATTAAATGGATTTTTCGAACAGAGAGATGGTTAAAAAAACGCTGGCTCCCTCCCCTTTGTTTGAATCCACACCACGGTCACTGCGTCTGCACCATGCAATTTACTGTCACACCCGATATGAGTGGCATTTTCTGTAGTACTATTCTCATCAGTTTAATCCTTGTTACGTTCCCAATCTGGGGTCCATTTATTAAATAGATTTTTCGAACGGGGAGATGGTTAAAAAAACGCTGGCTCCCTCCCCTTTGTTTGAATCCACGCCACGGTCACTGCGTCTGCACCGTGCAATTTACTGTCACACCCGATATGAGTGGTATTTCCTGTAGTACTATTCTCATCAGTTTAATCCCTGTTACGTCCCATATCAGGGTAGGATTGCCTTTTGTGAAAAAAAAATTAGGCCGGGTACCTTCGACTGCCTTCACAGTGACAGACCAAACTCTAAAACATCAAACTGAATTGATTTTAGGAACCGGGAGATGGAAAAAGCAGCTTGGTCGGTCCTCTTACTCCCAAGTTGGGGCACTGCGCGTGCACGGAGCAATGTGCTGTGACACCCTATATGAGTGGTGTCTTAACTAGTACTATTCCTACTGTTAAAGATGTGTGAATTTGACTGTTAAAGATGTGTGAATTTTATTCTATATTCAGTATCTCTAGGACTGTAATGAGTTAAACTTTTTCTTCTCCAAGTGCCTCCCTCCCACCCCCTCTCTTTGTTTAAAGACTGTAGAGAGAGGGGGGCAAAGTGCTGCGGGCAGTGTCTGATTTCTCATCTTTCTGCAGGTGTCCCATGGAGTGTGGTGGAATGCTTAAACCAATCACATGACTTGATGATATATGTTGTTCACTGCCTATAGAGAAGCACCTCTTTGAAGTGTCACATATGACGTATGCAGTAGTAGTGTTAGACTGTCCACCATTAACAAATGGCGACCCTTAGATGTTTACATTAGCTTAACATTCCAAAGTGGTACCTACTGCGCAGATGTGAAGAGTGTTATCTCTGTTTCTCTTATCTCTTCTTAACTTTGGCCAATGAAACAATGGTTTGTGTCTCAGTGAGGACTGCCCTCTTCTGAAGATATATATACGCTTACCTGATGTAATAAAAGTTAGAGATTGCTTTGACCAACTTCTGTGTCAGTGTTCAGTCTCTCAGCCATGCGTGGATATTAACCCCCTGGGGGGGGTACATTGATCTGGAACACCAGAGTGTATCTTAAATGCCCTAATTTAGGGCTGCTTTAACAAATAGCGCCCAACGTGAGGCCCCAAGGCGAAGGGAGCATCAACAGCTGACACACAAGAGGCCCCAGGACTTGACGAACGGCAGAGAGGAGATGGCCGGCTTTCATAGAACGGTAAGAATACTCTTACCTGCCTTTCTGCCATTTAGTTCGTCACTTCATGTTGGCTTAGTCGGCTGTAATGCTGAAAGCCTGGGGTCCATAGAACCATAGTCTGAAATCATAGATCACTCTGGTGTGTATATGTTTTGTGTGTGTCTGTGATTTATGTAAGGAGTGAGTGAAGCACAGACGGTAAAACCACAGACAAAGGGAGGGGACAGTAACCTCCTGGTTTGGAAGGGGGCGCTGTAGCGCTGAGGTGTGGGACAAAGAAACTCCGGCTGACCTGACCAGGGAGACGGTAGTTCCGCATGACTCATTGATCTAAGGGAAGACTGCGGAGACTACCTGACCTGACCCTAGGAAGACGATAGTTCCGCATGACTCATTGATCAAAGGGAAGACTGCGGAGACTACCTGACCTGACCCCAGGAAGACGCGACGGATCCCGCCTGACCCCTGGTTTTGGGGAAGACGTGCGGGGAGTCCCGGCTGACTAGTCAGACGTGATAGTCAGATTTGAGCAAACCAGTGGGGAGGGTGAATCCTTTGTCTGCGTAGGAAAGGGTTAAAGGTGCTGATCACTCCTCTGTTTTGTGTGTGTGTCAGTCTGAAATACTGTTGTTAAGAGGGGCCAGTCCCACTCACATGGAGATGAAGGAGAAAATACAGCCCCTAGCTAGTAGCGAGGAAAGAGGGAGATTATAGGATGTGATATGGAGAATTGAAAGTTAAAATGTGACAAAGAATGTTAGAGAAAGTGTGGCCCCGGACAGAAGGTCGCCCGGCTGGCAACAGGGATGAAAATCTGTAAGAAACTGTGAAGTTAGAGCTTACAGACTGAGGGCATCAGAACTCCGGTGATGTTGAAGGGGGAGTTTTAACGAGTGAGAAAACAGAGCAGTGTCAGGGAAAGCTGAATGATGAAGGATTATTAGGTGCAGCACAGGCATGGCACCGAGCGGCAAGTCGATTTATGGCAACTGGAGGGACAAAAAGATGGTCAGGAACTGTGAAATAGAGAAATTTATTTCCCCCCCACCTTCACACAGAAACATTCCTGAGATAAGAGGAGCAGGGAAAGGGGGGAGGGAATCATGGGGGCAGGGAATCATGCAGAGTAAGTGATGTGTAATATATTATACAAGACAGAATTGTTCAATAATCTTTTTTCTTTCTTCTTTCTCAAGCAGTGTACTGTGGGAATCCAGCTTTTAACAAAATGACTGTATGATTATAACATGTATATTGTCTTACAGCGACAGACCATCAGTAATTCTGGGTGTGGTGTGGCTGTTTTCAGGAAAGCTGTGTTTGTCTGTGCTGCAAGTTTTGGGATGAAACAATGTGGGTTGGAAGACATAAATGATTCAGTGGAATGTGAATGGGTGTGGCTTTGAGTTGTAATTGAGGCGAATATGTGTGAAGACTGATTATGAGCTGTTAATGAAAATGAGTACATGAAAATGTATATGAATGCGTATGGAGTAAGGTATTTGTTTGTTTTTTAAATAATATGCGCATTGAGGATTTATTTATTTTTTTTCTTGGAAGTTTTGGGGTTTTTATTGGTGCCAACAGCATTGATCAAGCTGGAATTTTTTTATATCAAAGTCAATGAAAAGTTTTTTATGGGCCCTTTGTGTGTTCATGTCTGTATTGTCAGATCTGTTTGTTTCAATGTTTGAAGTTACGTGTTACATGTTAAGTGTTGTGCTAAACATCAGAGCTCTGTTCTTATGGATAGCTGCCACATTACTGATGGACAAAAGGGGGACCACAGCATCCGACTGAAGGGGGTAGACTTAGATGACTCAGAGCGGAGGGAGGAGGATAGGGGTGGACGTTACAGACAACGACAGCCCTTGTGCCCATCCCCTAGTTATAAGACACTCCTATGGAAGATGAGAAGTCCTGTTTTGTTTTCCAGTCTACTAATTCCGCGATAGGGAAAGTTGGATACTTCTGTAAGCTAAAATGCAGAGTAACATCAAGCGGCATTGGGTGGTTCAGTGGTGCCAACCATAGGTAGTGTTCCTTTGGCATTGCTACAGCCCTGATGTCAAACGCCTCATTGAAGTGAGGAAAAAGTCAGTCTGCCACCCTATGATGGGCCTGCAGAGTCTGTGGGACCCAGATCCCAGAAGAGAGAGTGTTGTGCTGTGTGTGGTACTGCTCGTCCACACCACACAAGAGGATTGTATTCTATGTTGACCATGCCCGGATCACTGTCCGTCCCCACAGACACCCATGTTTTTTTGTTATAAGGAGAACACAAAGACAGGTAAGGGGGGGGAGTTAGATCAAGATTAGGAAACAGGAAATCCAGTATCGGCTCTACTTTTAAACGTTTTTAGCAGATTCAGTCTGGTCCAATGATATCCCTCACTCTGGGTGATAAAGAAGTAGTCCCGTTTTTTGATTGATACTGGAGCAGCCAAGACAGTTGTGCACAGCAAACATGGCCTCCCCTGATTTACTCTCCAAGGACACCAGTCTTTGGGTAGAAGTGGATGGGAAAGTAGTACGCTCCTTTTTTCAACAGAAACCATCCATATTAGATTTGCCCCTAACCAAGATGCGCTTGCACGTTTGCTGGTCAGTGGTAACGCCCTTGTTGCCTCCTAGGTGCAGATTTGCTTGCAAAAGTACATGCTGGTATCTCATATCAAGAGGACGGCACTGTGAAGCTTACAGGTGCCCTCAACGACCAGGAACTTTGTTGGCCATTAGTGATAAAATTCCCTGGTCCATGTTTGTATCAGTACTCCCAGAAGCTGAGAAAAGCAAAACCACTCACCATTGGATGGTACATGACCTACATGCAGTTAATAAGGCCACAGTTTCTAACTCCCACATCGTGCCCAATACACACACCTTGTTGGCTCAGGTTCCCATTACCCCTACTCACTCCACTGTGATTGATTTGTCCTTTAGTCCCTACCGCCTCACAGATGAGGTGGTAGATGCTTTTTATGCCTAGAGCTGGCAATTTTGTGTTCCCCCACACTGGTCCTATCAGATTATTACATTTAGATTGTATTGCTATGAAGTGAGTGGCCATGACTCAGCTGTCCTCACCCAACTGCATGGCCAGCAATAACGCCCCGTAGCATATTATTCAGCCAGACTTGATCCCGTGGCCAGAGGTGCCCCTTTCTGCATAAGAGCTGTAGTAGTTGTACTAGCTATGCTTGATGAAAGCTCTGAGATAGTACTGAACCACAAAGTGATGGTGATATTACATCTATCCTGATGAACGTACAATCCAAATGATTGTTTTGTTGCCCGTTATTTGAGAATGCAGTGTTCCATTTTGTTGCCTGACAATGTTGCTCTCCAAAGGTGTAATACTTTGGACCCAGCCACCCTGTTGCCTCTGGACCAAGGGGGGAGGGAAGAGTTAGGGCACCGCACTTTAAACTTTTTTTCCAGATTCAAAGGAAGAGGCTCCTGACTGTTTGCAGATGATGTCACGAGAGGTAGTGGGATTTGGTAAATCAGCCATTAGGTAATCTAGATCATGTGCTCTTTGTGGATGGATCGAGGTATGGCCAGGATGGCAGATACTACACAGGTTGGGCAGTGGTGATTAAACGTGAACTACCACACATGTCTGCTCAAGAAGTGGAGCTAAAAGACTCTGAAGATGGCTTGCAGATATGCATATGGGAAAAACAGCCAACATTTACACTGATTCCAGGTGGGCTTTTGGGATAGCCCATGACTATGGGCCCATATGGAAAGCCAGAGACTCCTTGATCGCTTCAGGTAAACCCATCGAAAATGGGGAAGCAGTGAGGTCTCTGATGGAAGCCCTCTTGTCACTAACATGAGAGGTGATGATAGCAACGAAAGGCCACTGTAAACAGATGCAGAGGAGGCAAAGGGGAAAGCCACGGCAGATCAGGCGGCAAAAATGGCTGCCAAATTACCTAAGCAGACCCCTGTGGGCACAGTTCAGGTCCCTGAAATAACTCCTCCTGTCTCCCGAAAGTTCTTAAGACCTTACAGAACCAGATGGGGAAAGAGGAAAGGGACTGGTGGATGGAAAAGGGGGGACTACAAATAAGAAGGGAAACTTTACCTTCCCAGGTCCCTCTAATCCACGATGGCACAGGCAACCCATGGAGTGATGCACCAGACAAAACTGCTATGTGTGATTTAGTACGTAGCATATGGTACACACCAGGGTTCAGCACTGTAACAGTCAGACATACTCAAGGATAAATGGTTCGTGTCCAGAACAACGTGGGCAAGGTGGTTAAGGTACCCAAGAAACACGTCTTGCTTTTTGTATCTGTTTCAACGTTTGCAGACTACCTTCAACTACCCAAGGTGGGCATGTATGAGTATGTATTGATATGTGACTTGTTTTCAGGATGGCCAAAACCGTACCCAAAGAAGATTATGGCCGAAGTTGTGTGCAGGTATGGGGTACTTTAGATCATTGAAAGTGACACAGGTGTTCACTTCACAGGTGAAGTGATGCAGGAGTCGATGAAGGTTTTGGGTGTAGGACAGGCCTTACATGCTTCGTACCATCCACAAAGCAGCAGTAGAGTAGGGAAAAGGAACTGAACGGGACACTAAGTTAAAGATTCAAAAAGCCTTAGAGTGCCTGCTGGTAGCCCTCTTTTAGTAAGGTATTTGCCTAACCGTGAGACAGGCCTTTGTCCCTATAATGTCCTTTTTGGGTCAGCCCACAGGATAGGATTTATTTCCCACAGCAGCTTCAGATGCAACATGGTTGTCTGGCAGATTATGTGATCAGTTTTGTACAAGCATTTGACTAAAGTACATTTTCGAGTTTTTGCTTCACTTCCAGGTTTTGATAAAGTACCAGGAACCCACCCACTTGTGTCTGGAGATTGGGTGGTAGAAAAAGACACGTTAGAAAGTCCTAAAACCCTGGTTTGATGGTCCATTCCGAGTGTTGTTGACCACAAGCACAGTGAAGCTCAAAGAAAAGCATAATTGGATTGATTTCAAGGAAGTGTTGAGACTGGTTTTCCCTTGTGTGACTCTTGTGTGACTGTTGATCATGACTCAAAAGAATATGGAAAAATTGTATGAAAACATCGATCCGGAAAATCAGAAGCATTGATGACCTCCAATCCCCCCATATAATGTCAACATCAGTTAGGGAAAGATCATCTGACTTCCCCGTGCTCAAATCCAGTGTCACGGGAGGCTGTTCGCTAGGAATGACTTGTCGTGGAAGCTGGTGAAGAGGAGGTTTGTGTCACAGTGAGGACTGCCCTCTTCTGAAGATATATATACGCTTACCTGATGTAATAAAAGTTAGAGATTGCTTTGACCAACTTCTGTGTCAGTGTTCAGTCTCTCAGCCATGCGTGGATATTAACCCCCTGGGGAAGGGGGGGGGTACATTGATCTGGAACACCAGAGTGTATCTAAAATGCCCTAATTTAGGGCTGCTTTAACACTATCAGCTTAATCCCTGTTACATCCCCTATGCGGGGACGTGTGTCGAATTGATTCACCATTGTCGAATTAACGAACCATTACGACATCCTGGAATAATTTAGTTCTGAGCTTTGTACTTGCTTTGTATTGGAATTGATGGGGATTTTTAAAATTGTCTGCATTATTTTTAATAAACTATTAAGAGACTTTATTATGATTTTTTTATTTTATGTATTAAAAACCCACCCATACAACTTAAAAAAAAGAAAATTATGTTTTTTCTATGAAAAATTATCCAGCCGATCGCTTTTGGTCTGATCATAATGAAGCAACTGCCTTATCATCTGGGGTGTGGCAACATTGCCAACACACTCATAGAGGTGATGATCGCTTCATTGTGATACGCAAGCCCCTTCACCACAACAAGGTAACGATCACGAAGGGGACTTTACACTTGTATGTGCCTTTTTTTTGTTGTTTTGTTTTTGCAGCCACGGTGCAGCACCAGAGGCCAGAAAAATTAGGCATGCACACATGCCTGAAAAATAATGTTATTGTTGCAGCCGCTGTTGTAGCAGCGGCCGGAAAAATTGATGTTTACAAGGCAGAAAGGTGACTAAAACATTGCGGCTTGAACCCTAGTTGGTGGCGGAGAATTCACGAAAGTCATCCGGTATGCAGACATTAAATACAGCAGCGTGGGGACCATTTTGAGGCCAAGGCATGTCATCAGGCCTTTTGTTAGTCAAACGTATCCCCCACTGTCAGTCCCTTCGGCATCCATGCCTCATTCATCTTAATGAAGGTGAGGTAATCAACAATTTTTTGACCGAGGCGACTTCTTTTGTCAGTGACAATGCCTCCTGCTGCACTGAAGGTCCTTTCTGACAGGACACTTGAAGCGGGGCAGGCCAGAAGTTCTATCGCAAACTGGGATAGCTCAGGCCACAGGTCAAGCTTGCACACCCAGTAGTCAAGGGGTTCATCGCTCCTCAGAGTGTCGATATCTGAAGTTAAGGTGAGATAGTCTGCTACCTGTCGGTTGAGTCGTTCTCTAAGGCTGGATCCCGAAGGGCTGTGGCGATGTGTAGGACTGAAAAAGCTCCGCATGTCCTCCATCAACAACACATCTGTAAAGTGTCCTGTCCTTGCCGCCGTGGTCGTGGTAGGAGGAGGATTACTTTCACCTCTTCCCCTGTTAGATTCCCGTTGTGCTGTGACATCCCCCTTATAAGCTGTGTAATGCATATTTTTTTAGTTTTGTTTTGAACTGCTGCATCCTTTCTGACTTTTGGTAAATTGGTAACATTTCTGCCACTTTCTGCTTATACCGGGGGTCGAGTAGCGTGGCCACCCAGTACAGGTCGTTCTCCTTCATCCTTTTTATAAGAGGGTCCCTCAACAGACATGACAGCATGAAAGACCCCATTTGCACAAGGTTGGATGCCGAGCTACTCATTTCCCGTTCCTCGTCCTCACTGATGTCATTGACGGTCTGTTCTTCACCCCAGCCACGTACAACACCACGGGTCCCAGATAGGTGACAACAGCGAGCACCCTGGGATGCCTGCTGTGGTTGGTCTTCCTCCTCCTCAAAGCCACATTCCTCCTCTGACTCCTCTTCCTCATACTCCTCTTGCAGCGTTGCCGCAGGTTCGGCAAGCGATGATGACAAGGCTGTTTCTGGTGGTGATGGTGACCACAACTCTTCTTCTTCCTCTTCACGCTCATCTACAGCCTGATCCAGCACTCTTCGCTGGGCACGCTACAGGAAGAAAACAAATGGGATGAGGTCACTGATGGTGCCTTCGGTGCGACTGACTAGGTTTGTCACCTCCTCAAAAGGACGCATGAACAAACAGGCATTGCGCATGAGCGTCCAGTAATATGGCAAAAAAATTCCCAGCTCCGCAGAGGCTGTCCTAGCACCCCGGTCATACAAATACTCGTTGAAGGCTTTTTCTTGTTGGAGCAGGCGGTCGAACATTAGGAGTGTTAAATTCCAACGTGTCGGGCTGTCGCAAATCAAGCGCCTCACTGGCATGTTGTTTCGGCGCTGAATGTCTGAAAAGTGTGCCATGGCCGTGTAGAAATGCCTGAAATGGCCAGACACCTTCCTGGCCTGCTTGAGGACTTCCTGTAAGCCTGGGTACAGACACCTGACTGTAAGCAGATGAGATGGAACTGCTGAAGGTGAGAGACTGAGTGGCGGATGGTTGAGAGGGGGCAAGGAGGACAGCAGTGGTTGACGTGGCTGAAGATGCTGAACCAGGAGGAGGATGGTGGCTTTGAGCTTTTGTGCTGCTTCTACTCGTCATCATGTGTTGATCCCATAGGCGTTTGTGATGTGCGATCATGTGCCTTCGCAAAGCAGTTGTACCTAGGTGGGTGTTGGATTTCTCACGACTTAGTTTCTTTTGGCACAGTTTGCAAATGGCATCGCTGTTGTCAGAGGCAGACACTAGAGTTGAGCTTCCCGGAAATGTTCGGGTTCGGGATCCGAACCCGACCCGAACTTCGTCCCGAACCCGAACCACATTGAAGTCAATAGGGACCCGAACTTTTGGGCACTAAAAAGGCTGTAAAACAGCCCAGGAAAGAGCTAGAGGGCTGCAAAAGGCAGCAACATGTAGGTAATTCCCCTGCAAACAAATGTGGATAGGGAAATGAATTAAAATAAAAATAAAAAAAATAAAAATGAACCAATATCAATTGGACAGAGGTCCCATAGCAGAGAATCTGGCTTCACGTCAGCAGAGAATCAGTCTCTTCATGCCATAGCAGAGAATCTGGCTTCATATCAGCGCAGAATCAGTCTTCATGTCATAGCAGAGAATCAGGCTTCACGTCACCCACCACTGGAACAGGCCACAGTCACATATTTAGGCCCCGGCACCCAGACAGAGGAGAGAGGTCCCGTAACAGAGAATCTGGCCTTATGTCAGCACAGAATCTGTCTTCATGTCATAGCAGAGAATCAGGCTTCACGTCACCCACCACTGGAACAGGCCACTGTCACATATTTAGGCCCCGGCACCCAGACAGAGGAGAGAGGTCCCGTAACAGAGTATCTGGCCTTATGTCAGCAAAGAATCTGTCTTCATGTCATAGCAGAGAATCAGGCTTCACGTCACCCACCACTGGAACAGGCCACTGTCACACATTTAGGCCCCGGCACCCAGACAGAGGAAAGAGGTCCCGTAACAGAAAATCTGGCCTTATGTCAGCACAGAATCTGTCTTCATGTCATAGCAGAGAATCAGGCTTCACGTCACCCACCACTGGAACAGGCCACTGTCACACATTTAGGCCCCGGCACCCAAGCAGAGGAGAGAGGTCCCATAACAGAGAATCTGGCCTTATGTCAGCGCAGAATCAGTCTTCATGTCATAGCAGAGAATCAGGCATCACGTCACCCACCCCTGGAACAGGCCACTGTCACACATTTAGGCCCAGGCACCCAGGCAGAGGAGAGAGGTCCCGTAACAGAGAATCTGACCTTATGTCAGCACAGAATCTGTCTTCATGTCATAGCAGAGAATCAGGCTTCACGTCACCCACCACTGGAACAGGCCACTGTCACACATTTAGGCCCAGGCACCCAGACAGAGGAGAGAGGTCCCGTAAAGGAGAATCTGGCCTTATGTCAGCACAGAATCTGTCTTCATGTCATAGCAGAGAATCAGGCTTCACGTCACCCACCACTGGAACAGGCCACTGTCACACATTTAGGCCCAGGCACCCAGACAGAGGAGAGGTTCATTCAACTTTGGGTTGCCCCGCAATATAATGGTAAAATGAAAATAAAAATAGTATTGAATGAGGAAGTGCCCTGGAGTAGAATAATATATTGTTAAGGGGAGGTAGTTAATATCTAATCTGCACAAGGGATGGACAGGTCCTGTGGGATCCATGCCTGGTTCATTTTTATGAACGTCAGCTTGTCCACATTGGCTGTAGACAGGCGGCTGCGTTTGTCTGTAATTATGCCCCCTGCCGTGCTGAATACACGTTCAGACAAAACGCTGGCCGCCGGGCAGGCCAGCACCTCCAAGGCATAAAAGGTTAGCTCTGGCCACGTGGACAATTTGGAGACCCAGAAGTTGAATGGGGCCGAACCATCAGTCAGTACGTGGAGGGGTGTGCACAGGTACTGTTCCACCATGTTAGTGAAATGTTGCCTCCTGCTAACACGTTCCGTATCAGGTGGTGGTGCAGTTAGCTGTGGCGTGGTGACAAAACTTTTCCACATCTCTGCCATGCTAACCCTGCCCTCAGAGGAGCTGGGCGTGACACAGCTGCGTTGGCGACCTCTTGCTCCTCCTCTGCCTTCGCCTTGGGCTTCCACTGGTTCCCCTGTGACATTTGGGAATGCTCTCAGTAGCGTGTCTACCAACGTGCGCTTGTACTCGCGCATCTTCCTATCACGCTCCTGTGTTGGAAGTAAGGTAGGCACATTGTCTTTGTACCGGGGATCCAGCAGGGTGGCAACCCAGTAGTCCGCACACGTTAAAATGTGGGCAACTCTGCTGTCGTTGCGCAGGCACTGCAGCATGTAGTCGCTCATGTGTGCCAGGCTGCCCAGAGGTAAGGACAAGCTGTCCTCTGTGGAAGGCGTATCGGCATCGTCCTGTGTTTCCCCCCAGCCACGCACCAGTGATGGGCCCGAGCTGCTTTGGGTGCCACCCCGCTGTGAACATGCTTCATCCTCATCCTCCTCCACCTCCTCCTCATCCTCATCCTCGTCCTCGTCGTCCTCCAGTAGTGGGCCCTGTCTGGCCACATTTGTATCTGGCCTCTGGTGTTGCAAAAAACCTCCCTCTGAGTCACTTCGAAGAGACTGGCCTGAAAGTGCTAAAAATGACCCCTCTTCCTCCTCTTCCTCCTGGGCCACCTCCTCTTCCATCATCGCCCTAAGTGTTTTCTCAAGGAGACATAGAAGTAGTATTGTAACGCTGATAACGGCGTCATCGCCACTGGCCATGTTGGTGGAGTACTCGAAACAGCGCAACAGGGCACACAGGTCTCGCATGGAGGCCCAGTCATTGGTGGTGAAGTGGTGCTGTTCCGCAGTGCGACTGACCCGTGCGTGCTGTGCGTGCTGCAGCTGAAACTCCAGTATGGCCTGCTGCTGCTCGCACAGTCTGTCCAGCATGTGCAAGGTGGAGTTCCACCTGGTGAGCACATCGCATATGAGGCGGTGAGCAGGAAGGCCGAAGTTACGCTGTAGCGCAGACAGGCGTGCAGCAGCAGGGTGTGAACGCCGGAAGCGCGAACAGACGGCCCGCACTTTATGCAGCAGCTCTGACATGTCGGGTTAGTTGCGAATGAACTTCTGCACCACCAAATTCAGCACATGCGCCAGGCAAGGGATGTGCGTCAAACCGGCTAGTCCCAGAGCTGCAACGAGATTTCGCCCATTATCGCACACCATTAGGCCGGGCTTGAGGCTCTCCGGCAGCAACCACTCGTCGGTCTGTTGTTCTATACCCCGCCACAACTCCTGTGCGGTGTGGGGCCTGTCCCCCAAACATATGAGTTTCAGAATGGCCTGCTGACGTTTACCCCGGGCTGTGCTGAAGTTGGTGGTGAAGGTGTGTGGATGAGCAGGTGGAAGAAGAGGAGGAGGAAGCTGACTAGGAGGAGGAGGAGACAGGAGGCAAAGAATGTTGCCCTGCGATCCTTGGCGGCGGAAGGACGTGCGCCAAACAGCTCTCCGCCTGGGGCCCAGCCGCCACTACATTTACCCAGTGTGCAGTTAGGGAGATATAGCGTCCCTGGCCGTACTTACTGGTCCACGTATCTGTGGTTAGGTGGACCTTGCCACAGATGGCGTTGCGCAGTGCACACTTGATTTTATCGGACACTTGGTTGTGCAGGGAAGTCACGGCTCTCTTGGAGAAGTAGTGGCGGCTGGGAACAACATACTGTGGGACAGCAAGCGACATGAGCTGTTTAAAGCTGTCTGTGTCCACCAGCCTAAATGACAGCATTTCATAGGCCAGTAGTTTAGAAATGCTGGCATTCAGGGCCAGGGATCGAGGGTGGCTAGGTGGGAATTTACGCTTTCTCTCAAATGTTTGTGAGATGGAGAGCTGAACGCTGCCGTGTGACATGGTTGAGATGCTTGGTGACGCAGGTGGTGGTGTTGGTGGTACATCCTATGTTTGCTGGGTGACAGGTGCCAACGTTCCTCCAGAGGCGGAGGAAGAGGCCGAGGCGGCGGCAGCAGCATAAGAGGCCGAGGCGGCAGCAGCAAAAGAGGTAGCAGGGGGAGCCTGAGTGACTTCCTTGTTTTTAAGGTGTTTACTCCACTGCAGTTCATGCTTTGCATGCAGGTGCCTGGTCATGCAGGTTGTGCTAAGGTTCAGAACGTTAATGCCTCGCTTCAGGCTCTTATGGCACAGCGTGCAAACCACTCGGGTCTTGTCGTCAGCACATTGTTTGAAGAAGTGCCATGCCAGGGAACTCCTTGAAGCTGCCTTTGGGGTGCTCGGTCCCAGATGGCGGCGGTCAGTAGCAGGCGGAGTCTCTTGGCGGCGGGTGTTCTGATTTTGCCCACTGCTCCCTCTTTTGCTACGCTGTTGGCTCGGTCTCACCACTGCCTCTTCCTCCGAACTGTGAAAGTCAGTGGCACGACCTTTATTCCATGTGGGGTCTAGGACCTCATCGTCCCCTGCATCGTCTTCCACCCAGTCTTGATCCCTGACCTCCTGTTCAGTCTGCACACTGCAGAAAGACGCAGCAGTTGGCACCTGTGTTTCGTCATCATCAGAGACGTGCTGAGGTGGTATTCCCATGTCCTCATCATCAGGAAAAATAAGTGGTTGTGCGTTAGCGCATTCTATCTCTACCACCCCTGGGGAAGGGCTAGGTGGATGCCCTTGGGAAACCCTGGCAGCAGAGTCTTCAAACAGCATAAGAGACTGCTGCATAACTTGAGGCTCAGACAGTTTCCCTGATATGCATGGGGGTGATGTGACAGACCGATGGGCTTGGTTTTCATGCGCCATCTGTGCGCTTTCTGCAGAAGACTGGGTGGGAGATAATGTGAACATGCTGGATCCACTGTCGGCCACCCAATTGACTAATGCCTGTACCTGCTCAGGCCTTACCATCCTTAGAACGGCATTGGGCCCCATCAAATATCGCTGTAAATTCTGCTGGCTACTGGGACCTGAGGTAGTTGGTTCACTAGGACGTGTGGCTGTGGCAGAACGGCCACGTCCTCTCCCAGCACCAGAGGGTCCACTAACACCACCACGACCATGTCCACGTTTGCGTACGCGTCCCTTATTAGATGTTTTCCTCATTGTTCCCGTTCACCACAATTTTGAGAATGGCAAATTTGGGAATAGTTTTTCACCCCAGAACAAAAACTGTGCTTTTACGGTCACTACAAATAACTTTACCAGCTCAAACAGTACAGATTTGGTTGAATAGAAATGTGACGGCCTATTTTTTTTTGCGCTGTGTGACAGGTATAGGTTTAATCACAGAATTAGACTTGTATCTGCACGGTAGCGTGTGTGTTAAGTTTTTCTGAATGACACTATCAGCACCTTGAATCGAAGATATCCTTTTTGGGATAGATTTCAATTAGGCCTCATATAGCATAAACTACTTCTTTTGAGAATGTCAAATTTGGGAATAGTTTTTCAACCCAGAACAAAAACTGTGCTTTTACGGTCACTACAAATAACTTGACCAGCTCAAACAGTACAGATTTGGTTGAATAGAAATGTGAGGCCTATTTTTTTTTGCGCTGTGTGACAGGTATACGTTTAATCACAGAATTAGACTTGTATCTGCACTGTAGCGTGTGTGTTAAGTTTTTCTGAATGACACTATCAGCACCTTGAATCGAAGATATCCTTTTTGGGATAGATTTCAATTAGGCCTCATATAGCATAAACTACTTCTTTTGAGAATGGCAAATTTGGGAATAGTTTTTCAACCCAGAACAAAAACTGTGCTTTTACGGTCACTACAAATAACTTGACCAGCTAAAACAGTACAGATTTGGTTGAATAGAAATGTCAGGTCTATTTTTTAGGCCCTGGGTGACAGGCTCAACTTGCCCCTGATGTAGTATATGGCCAAAAAATAACCACACTATTGATGGTTAAATGCACTTGGGTGACACAGGCTCAGCCTGCACCTGATGTAGTATATGGACAAAAATGAACCACACTGTTGATGGTTAAATGCACTTGGGTGACACAGGCTCAGCCTGCACCTGATGTAGTATATGGCCAAAAATTAACCACACTGTTGATGGTTAAATGCACTTGGGTGACACAGGCTCAGCCTGCACCTGATGTAGTATATGGCCAAAAAATAACCACACTGTTGATGGTTAAATGCACTTGGGTGACACAGGCTCAGCCTGCACCTGATGTAGTATATGGCCAAAAAATAACCAGACTGTTGATTGTTAAATGCACTTCGGTGACACAGGCTCAGCCTGCAGCTGATGTAGGATATAGCAAAAAATAACCACACTATTGATGGTTAAAAGCACTTGGTGGTAGCTTGTGCTGGCGCACCACAAGCCACAAAATGGCCGCCGATCACCCCAGAAAAAAAGTGATCTAAAAACAGGGCAGCCTAAAAAAAGTGAGCAAGTCGATATTAGCACTTCAATGATCCACAGCTGGAGATCGATCACTGAATTAAGTCTTTTGGAGGAGTTAATCTGCCTAATCTCGCCCTAACGTCGCAGCAGCAACCTCTCCCTATGCTTGAATCAGCAGAGTGACGTGCAGCGCTACGTGACCCAAGCTTATATAGAGGCTGGGTCACATGCTGCACTGGCCAATCACAGCCATGCCAATAGTAGGCAAGGCTGTGATGGCCTCTTGGGGCAAGTAGTATGACGCTTGTTGATTGGCTGCTTTGCAGCCTTTCAAAAATCGCCAAGAAATCGCCGAACACCGAACCCGAACCCGGACTTTTACGAAAATGTTCGGGTTCGGGTCCGTGTCACGGACACCCCAAAATTCGTTACGAACCCGAACTATACAGTTCGGGTTCGCTCATCCCTAGCAGACACACAAAAAAATGCAACACTGCTGAGCTTTGCAATGACGGCATTCTTGTTGTGGCAACAGCACGTGTTGATTGGCGTGCTGTCTGGCTGACCCCGGGTGCCGATACATGCTGTCTGACTGTGCCACTAGCTCCTTGCGACGACCTCCCCCTGCTTCCAACTCGTCTCCTCCTTCTCTCTGTCTCCCCTTCTGAACTTTCCCCCTCTTCTTCTTCTCTTCGAGCAGGCACCCACGTGGCATCCACGAACACATCGTCATCATCAACCACTTCACTTGTATCTGACACCTCAGCAAAGGAAGCAGCAGCGGGTAAAACTTCATCATCATCATCACACTGTACATCCATGTGTGTAATGCTGCCTGACTGAGACATATCCCTGTTATCTCCATCCTCTGGCAACAATGGTTGCGCATCACTAATTTCATCCAACTGATGTGTAAATAACTCCTCTGAGGGATCAAGTGAAGCGGCTGTGGTGGCTGTGGTGGTAGTGGTGGTGGATGCGGCGGGCGGGAGAGTGGTAACTTGAGAGCAGGTGACCAAAGCTGAGCTGGAGGAGGATGGTGCGTCAATGTTCTTAGCGGAAGCTGTTGAAGATTGGGTGTCCTGTGTAAGCCAGTCAACTATTTTCTCCGAATTTTTGGGGTTCAGGGTACGTGGCCTCTGAACACTGGGCATTATTCCAGGGCCAGTGGAAATCACAGCACCACGACCACGACGGCCCCTGCCGCATGGCCTGCATCTGCTTGTCATTTTTTATTAGATAAGTGTTACTATGCGTGCAAGGTACTGTACCACCCTATATAAGTGGTGGGTAGTGGGCACAGTACAGTCTGTGTGGGCCTGACACACACTGGCTTGCAACTGTGATTATATCACAGAAAAAGATTAAATATATTTTTTTTTATCTGCGAGTTATTTGTGAGTGAGTGACTCCCTGTAACGGTATGAGTGGAGGCCTAGCCACTAGCCAGTGGCCACAATACAGTCTGTGTGGGCCTGACACACTCGGGCTTGCAAATGTGATTATATCACAGGAAAATATTTAATAGAATTTTTTTTATCTGAAAGGTATTTGAGTGAGTGACACCCTGTAACGGTATGAGTGGAGGCCTAGCCAGTGGCCACAATACAGTCTGTGTGGGTCTGACACACACGGGCTTGCAACTGTGATTATATCACAGAAAAAGATTAAATATATTTTTTTTTTTTTATCTGCGAGGTATTTGTGAGTGCGTGACACCCTGTAATGGTATGAGTGGAGGCCTAGCCACTAGCCAGTGGCCACAATACAGTCTGTGTGGGCCTGACACACACGGGCTTGCAAATGTGATTATATCACAGAAAATATTAAATCAAATTTTTTTTATCTGAAAGGTATTTGAGTGAGTGACACTCTGTAACGGTATGAGTGGAGGACTAGCCAGTGGCCACAATACAGTCTGTGTGGGCCCGACACACACTGGCTTGCAACTGTGATTATATCACAGAAAAAGATTAAATATATATTTTTTTTATCTGCAAGGTATTTGTGTGAGTGACACCCTGTAACGGTATGAGTGGAGGCCTAGCCACTAGCCAGTGGCCACAATACAGTCTGTGTGGGCCTGACACACACGGGCTTGCAAATGTGATTATATCACATAAAAATATTAAATAGAATTTTTTTTTTATCTGCGAGGTATTTGTGAGTGAGTGACACCCTGTAACGGTATGAGTGGAGGCCTAGCCACTAGCCAGTGGCCACAATACAGTGTGTGGGCCTGACACACACGGGCTTGCAAATGTGATTATATCACAGAAAAATATTAAATATAATTTTTTTTTATCTTCAAGGTATTTGTGAGTGAGTGACACCCTGTAACGGTATGAGTGGAGGCCTAGCCACTAGCCAGTGGCCACAAAACAGTCTGTGTGGGCCTGACACACACGGGCTTGTGAATGTAATTATATTACAGAAAAATATTAAATAGAATTTTTTTTTATCTGAAAGGTATTTGAGTGAGTGACACCCTGTAACGGTATGAGTGGAGGCCTAGCCACTAGCCAGTGGCCACAATACAGTCTGTGTGGGCCTGACACACTCGGGCTTGCAAATGTGATTATATCACAGAAAATATTAAATAGAATTTTTTTTATCTGAAAGGTATTTGAGTGAGTGACACTCTGTAACGGTATGAGTGGAGGACTAGCCAGTGGCCACAATACAGTCTGTGTGGGCCTGACACACACTGGCTTGCAACTGTGATTATATCACAGAAAAAGATTAAATAGAATTTTTTTTTTTATCTGCAAGGTATTTGTGAGTGAGTGACACCCTGTAACGGTATGAGTGGAGGCCTAGCCACTAGCCAGTGGCCACAATACAGTCTGTGTGGGCCTGACACACACGGGCTTGCAACTGTGATTATATCACAGAAAAATATTAAATATCATTTTTTTTTATCTGCGAGGTATTTGTGAGTGAGTGACACCCTGTAACGGTATGAGTGGAGGCCTAGCCACTAGCCAGTGGCCACAATACAGTCTGTGTGGGCCTGACACACACGGGCTTGCAAATGTGATTATATCACAGAAAAATATTAAATATAGTTTTTTTTTATCTTCAAGGTATTTGTGAGTGAGTGACACCCAGTAACGGTATGAGTGCCTAGCGACTAGCCAGTGTCCACAAAACAGTCTGTGTGGGCCTGACACACACGGGCTTGCAAATGTGATTATATCACAGAAAAATATTAAATATCATTTTTTTTTATCTGAAAGGTATTTGAGTGAGTGACACCCTGTAACGGTATGAGTGGAGGCCTAGCCAGTGGCCACAATACAGTCTGTGTGGGCCTGACACACACTGGCTTGCAACTGTGATTATATCACAGACAAAGATTAAATATAATTTTTTTTTATCTGTGAGGTATTTTTTGCCACACCTTGTATGAATGGTATGCACACAGTACTGTCTGTGACTGAGCCTGCAGCCTCTCACACACGGGCAGGCAACTGCAATATATATATACAGTACAGACTAAAAGTTTGGACACACCTTCTCATTCAAAGAGTTTTCTTTATTTTCATGACTATGAAAATTGTAGATTCACACTGAAGGCATCAAAAGTATGAATTAACACATGTGGAATTATATACATAACAAACAAGTGTGAAACAACTGAAAATATGTTATATTCTAGGTTCTTCAAAGTAGCCACCTTTTGCTTTGATTACTGCTTTGCACACTCTTGGCATTCTCTTGATGAGCTTCAAGAGGTAGTCCCCTAAAATGGTTTTCACTTCACAGGTGTGCCCTGTCAGGTTTAATAAGTGGGATTTATTGCCTTATAAATGGGGTTGGGACCATCAGTGGCGTTGAGGAGAAGTCAGGTGGATACACAGCTGATAGTCCTACTGAATAGACTGTTAGAATTTGTATTATGGCAAGAAAAAAGCAGCTAAGTAAAGAAAAACTTTAAGAAATGAAGGTCAGGCAGTCAGCCGAAAAATTGGGAAAACTTTGAAAGTCAGGGCTATTTGACCATGAAGGAGAGTGATGGGGTGCTGTGCCAGATGACCTGGCCTCCATAGTCACCGGACCTGAACCCAATCGAGATGGTTTGGGGTGAGCTGGACCGCAGAGTGAAGGCAAAAGGGCCAACAAGTGCTAAGCATCTCTGGGAACTCCTTCAAGACTGTTGGAAGACCATTTCAGGGGACTACCTCTTGAAGCTCATCAAGAGAATGCCAAGAGTGTGCAAAGCAGTAATCAAAGCAAAAGGTGGCTACTTTGAAGAACCTAGAATATGACATATTTTCAGTTGTTTCACACTTGTTTGTTATGTATATAATTCCACATGTGTTAATTCATAGTTTTGATTCCTTCATAGTCATGAAAATAACGAAAACTCTTTGAATGAGAAGGTGTGTCCAAACTTTTGGTCTGTACTGTATATAAAAAAATATAAAAAAGCAGACTGATGTACCAGCCCTGAAAAAGGCTTTTTGGGGTGCTGTCAGGACGCTGTCCTTACAGCAGATGAGTCTGTGGACACAGAACACTGCCCTAGCTAACGTTTTCCCTATTGAATCAGCAGCAGCAGCACTGTCCCTCCTCTCACTGAGAATGCAGCTTCCGAATGAATCTAAAATGGATGCTGTCCAGGAGGTGGGAGGGTCTGGGAGGGAGGGTCTGCTGCTGATTGGCTGGAATGTGTCTGCTGACTGTGAGGTACAGGGTCAAAGTTTACTCACTGATGATGTATAGGGGCGGACCGAACATCGCATTTGTTCGCCCTCTGCGGCGAACAAGCTATGTTCGCCTGGAACTATTTGCCGGCGAACTATTCGGGCCATCTCTACATCTCAAAAAGAGTTCAATGAAGAACCTGATTATTTTGTGCAATCAGTAAAACAGGGTACAAGCATCTATGCAAAAATATAAATGGTTTATTTTACAATAGTTTAAAATACAATCAAAAATTTATCAACATAAATTTCAATAATATACAATGATATGCAGTACCCAGAATTCACCACTACATGGTGCCAACAAAACACTACTCAACAAACACAAGAATATTATGCAATACGGCTTTAAAATTGAGAGAGATATACAATCAATGGATTATGCGGAAAACCGAATCAAGAAACGACAGATACGAGCCCTTGCTCTGCTTCAAAATGATGACCAATCTCAGATAATGGTAGTATTGCAACAAAACTTATAAATTATTGGCTTGATATCAAACTAGGGAATTTAAAGATTCCCAACAGAGAGTTTCTCCAATATTATCCCCTTTATTCAGTTTTATGCATCGTAACTAAAATCAGAGAAAATACTGATGTAGCAACTAACGTTACACGTCCTGAAATGAGCGGGTATCTGGCTAAGTATCAAGCCAATTAATTTAGATCAATACTACATAAAACAAAAATATACATTACCAAGGGTCAAGTGATGAGTCTTGGGGCAATCAGCTCTCAAGAGTTTTTCCCGATAATCCAAATGTTTCTCCAGAGATCTATAATCCAAATGTTTTTCCAGAGATCTCCCTTTCTTTCTTTTTTTTTTTCTTTTTGGTATCTGGCTTCTTAACCCAAAACTTATCAGATGAACACACCCTCCTAGTTTGGACTTTCCAATCATTGTTGGATGGGCGTGGGCATTGATAAGGAATGTGACATCATAATACTACCCAGAATGCACTTTTGCTACTGATGTAGTATTAACTGCTCATATCTAGGTGGCACTGTTGTATAAGCAATAAGCATCATCCCATTAAGGGTTAACTCATACATGCCTAATATTTTCAATACTACACACCTCTGACATCTGGAGGCCTTGTCTTAGAGCCGAGGGACAAACTTTGATACATAAATGTATACTTTGAGGAACATCTAGACAATTCTCACATGTGGAATTCATGTTCAGATAAGAAATATAATGGAGCCTCTAAATCTGCAGGTGCGGTGTATCTTCTAACTGTCTAAATGTATAATATATTGTTACTATAACACTAGCTTTTTGAACGGCACAGTAATCTTCTCATGGACTTACTTCGGCCTACATGAAAATTCATACAAAACAGTGAATATAAATCAACATTGCTCTTAAAGGCAATGAATACCTATTATAATTAGAATAAGTAGATATAACTGTTTACACTTATGAAAAAAAAAACTTCATTACAATGTAATCCAATAGAGAAGTTGGACTACATTGGAATGTCACAAAGGGCTTTTCATTCGGATTCCTCAAGAACCGGGGTGCGCAGACTCGGTTTGTAATGCTCCAATTAGAGCTTTGCTAAAGTCTTTCTGAAGAACTTTGTCCAAGCACCACTTGGATGGTCAGGAAACTTAACCATCCCAGAATGGTGACAATCAGCACTCCCCATATATAATCCACCCCCCCATGTCCAAACGGAGGGATTTAACATATCATTGTCCAACGAAGAATACTGTAACGTGTCCATGGTGACTTTATCCTTCCTGATTACCATGCAGACTGTATGGCTAGGCTTGTTATCTAGCAGAAATTTTAAATCTGAATTTATGGTAATCTCTTGGTTTTTGAAGGCATCAATACTCTCTACTGTCCCTTCAATGTCCTTTATGTCGACCGGATAAAGAGTACGGTTTCCCATCATAATCCTGGAATTACGGGGCACTTTTACAATGGAGACACGAGAAGGTAGGGCAATGACTTTCACCATCACATGATCATTTGAAAAACAGTCATATCTGGTAAACGGGTACTAAGAAGCCATTTGTCTTGTATCAAAACAGCGTTCACTACCTTATCCTCCTCGATTTTAGACAGGGTCACCTAGCACTAGAGATGGCCTTGCGGTTCGCACGGCGATCGTTTCGAGGCGAACTTTGCGTGTTCGCGATTCGCCAAACATGCGACCATATGGAGAAATTCGCGCCCGCCATATTATTTTACATTGTGAAGAACTTTGACCCATGACACATCCATAAGGTGGTACAGGACAGCCAATTGAGACATTTCAGCACATGGACATACCCCCTACCTTATAAATAAACCTGATCTGGCCGCCATTTTACATTCAGTGTTTTGCCAGTGTAGGGAGAGGTTGCTGTGTGGAGCAGGAACAGGCTGTTAGGGACACCAAACGCTAGCTAATAGGGCCACAAAAGTCATTTTAAGCACTAGTATAGGTGTGCTATCGATATGTGTGATACACAGAGGTGTGCGATATACTTATAATATACTTTTTTAATGAGTCAAAAACACATAGATCTATATAGTGATCACCTGGAAGTCAGGGGCCTAGGGGCTAGGGGCTTACTAGGGCCATTTTTATATAGGGTAAGGTTCCGTACGAGGTCGCTATTATCAGGGCGGGTGGTCTGTTGTTAGGCTATCAGGGCCAGAATAGCACCCCCCTGTAGGGAAATATCAGGGACAGTTCTTTGCCCACCCTGTCCTTCAATACCACATCATCATCTAGTCCAGGGATGGATGTTTTTTTGCTTTCCCTCCTGGATTCACTGATGTGCACTGATACCCCCCGGATTGTGGTAGGACATATGGTTTCTGATTTGGTGCCGCCGGGCACCTGATTTAGTGCCGCCTAGCACTTGTTATTGCATACCACATCTATGCTTTTTGGTTAACTTTAATAATTTCATTTATTTTCATTTTGAGGTATATCTTTTCCATTCACACATCCGAAAAATGGTTCCGCATCCGTTCTGCAATTTTGCGGAACGGGTGCAGACCCATTAATTTTCAATGGGGCCGGAATGTGCTGTCTGCATCCGCGGATCCGCACTTCCGCATCTGTGCTTCCGTTTCCGCAAAAAAATAGAACATGTCCTATTCTTGTCCGCAATTGCATTTTCTATTATAGTGCCGGCGATGTGCGGTCCACAAATTGCGGAATGCACATTGCCGGTGTCCGCAAAACACTTACGGACGTGTGAATGGACCCTCATACTAAAATTATTAAAGGTTACATTTTATCTTCATGTATATTCTAATGGATGCCTTCCTTGTACAATGTTATAATATACTATCTATGTTAGAAAGTATATTAAAGTGCATTTGTATTGTGCGGCAGTTGTGTGCGGTTCTGCTGCAATACTGCAGGTATATAGAGGGACAAGCGTTATTGGAACAAATAATTTCTACTGGTGTGATATACCAGTCGTCCCCCAAAAAAACAGATTAGCGGGGTGTTATATACCAATATACTATCTTTATAGAGCATTTGGGTACTGTATAGTGCATTTGCGCATGCGTGTACGCGAAAATTATATTGCCGATATTTTGCATTGAAAACAAAAATTAATGGAGATCGCAAATTAAAATAATATATCTGGTATGTCACTGTCCATGTTGTGGGACTATCACTACCTGGCACTTTTCCGATCCATGTTTCTCATATTCGAGACCACACAATGCGTTGGTTGCATCATAATTGAAAGGATCGCCTTCGCACTGGAAATTGTTGTCTCGGAATGTTACGCAAATGTCCAGAATTGGGACCGAAAGCCAGTCCAGTTTCCAGAGCTAGTAGGCTACAATGTCAGGAGTCTGAATCCTAACGTGGATATTGTCTTTCCAAGTGCCCACATTATGAATTCTTTTCATCTGGAACACATTATTTGTAGAAACTACGGGAATTGAAAGAAGAAAACAGATTTCCATCTTTATAGGATCAATATACAATGGTATGGCAATCCCCATGTTGAACGCTAAGTTCAGTTGGATGTCCTCTACTTTCTCTTCACTGACCTTTTGTAGCATTTTACAAATGATATCATACGAAACAAAGTATAGGGGAATGCGTCCTTCCCTTAAGTCCTGTATCCCACTTTGTACTTCATCATGATAGACTTGAGTATGGAAGTCAATACGCTCTTTTAGGGAAATAAGTTCTTGTTTAAACTGTTCATTACTCTCATGAAGATTTATTGAATGAGTCAATAACTTTGAGTGTAAGTTGTTGGTAACTACAGTATCCTCTACAATGGAATATAAGTCCGATAAATGTTTTTTCTGATTCTCCATCTCTGCATGAATACTCACCAGGTTCCTTTTCAGTGAACCGATCTCAAGTTTCAAATCTTAATAGAGATGGAATTAACAGCTGATACACTGGTGGCAATGACAATGCCCACTACGCCAAAATTTATGGCGGCTGTAATCGCAGAAATGAACCGCTTTGGTCGTCGACTTGTTGAAAACTGTTCTCTGGTCATGGTTTTCCTTGTCTGTTCCAGGATCTGTGTAATCCTTTCTTGGGAATAGCCGATATGCATTTAATACCACATCTTTATCTCCGGAGACGAAATCTCGGAAATGTTGAACTGTCTTTCGACGAAGACACGTGGATCCAAACTGATATAATCGGCTCGTCCTGGAACTCCTTCCCCAAGATCAGGACGATGTAGATAACGGCAACAACCCTCAATGCCATCTTTCGCCTGTAATATATTGTATAAAAATACATACATCTTCCACTTTTTATCACTCCTGCAAGAAAAGAGTTCATTCTACCATGCATCTTTGATTTGTCATTGTTTCTTTTCTTGAACAGAGCAAGTTCTCGATCCAAAAGTGAGTCAAGAGATAATTAGTTATAGAGGAAAATACATGAGGATAGGTTAGTACATTTGTATGTTCATACTATACCAATCCTGCATTTCCGCCTTTAGCTGGAACCTTGATATCTCTTTACTCTTCATCATCCGGCAATCCTTCCATTTGGCGAAGTTGTGACCTAGGATGACAAACACGTAATTGATTAATATGCACCCATTTCTCTATAAATTCACCTCCCTTAGGAATTTTGATCTTATAGACCACAGGTGACAATTTGTCAATGACGACATAGGGTCCCTTCCAGGGAGGCAGGAACTTCCATTCCTTCACTTGATCCCGGGCGAAGTTATAGAGATAAACCTGATTGTAAATCTGGTACTCCTTTTGAGTAGTCTTCAGATCATAGTAGGTTTTGGCGCTCACGGCTGCTTTCTCCAGATTCTTCTGGGCAAATGCAAAAGCATGCTGAAGATGCTTACGTAGATTCTCTATGTATTGATGGGCTGTTAAGCATTTATCAAATTTTGGTCTGTTGTCCGGTAGAGTAAATGCTGGGGTAACACCATCTTCCTGCCTGTGATCATTTCAAAGGGAGAAAGTTTGGTTGCTGCACTTGGAGTGGCTCTGATGGTCATCAGAACCAGAGGCAACTTTACATCCCAGTCCTTACCGAGTTCATTGACAAATTTCTTTAGAATGTTGACAATTGTTTGGTTGTAGCATTCCACTCCACCACTAGAGGCTGGCCGGTAAGCTATATATAGCTTCCTTTTTACTCCCAGTATCTCCCACGTTTTTGTCATCACCTCACTAGTGAAATGACTTCCGCGATCGGACTTAATGCGTTGGGGAAGACCGAACCTGGAAAACACGTGGTTAATGAGTAAAGACGCACACACACTTGAACTGCAAGTCTTACAAGGCAAACATTCTACCCATTTTGTGAATAGACAAGTCACGGTTAACATATATCTGCTGCCTTTTGATGAAGTTGTTACTGATCTAATAAAGTCAATCTGGATGTCTGACCATGGCATGGACATTCCCCTTTTCATCAGCGGTGCCCGATGAGTGGGTGCTTGTGGCTGGAATTGAGGTCATATTAAACATACTTGACAATATGTACGAACGTCTTGCAACATATGAGGCCAATAAGCGTAATCCCGTAATAATTCATACGTTAACTTCTCACCTCGATGACCAGCCGTTGGGGCGTCATGGGCGTGTTGTAACATCAAACCTCGGTATGCTGTGGGTACCACCCATTGTGAGATACCATTCTTTGAGGTTCTTACCAACAATCCATCCTGTAACGAGAATTGGGACTTACCCTTCATCAAAATTCGTAACTCTTCCTTGCCTGCACAGTCTTCCATAGTCATGGGACAATTCTGCGGATCTTCAATGTGTTTATAAAACATAACAATAACTGGATCCCCTTTTGACTCGTGATGAGATCCACACTAGGGGAATCTTGGCTCCATTGTGCCACATTGGCTTCGGTTTCCTTTTGGGCCTGTTTTCTTGTCATTGCATCCACTTGGATAGTTCCCATGAGGTCATCAACGTCAAAGACTTCTCCATTAATGGCTGCTTGTTTAGCTAGGGAATCTTCCAAATCATTCCCCTCCTTATCCATACCTGGAGATTTTGAGTGACCTCTTACCTTTTTCCAGTAAATGGTGAGACCATGGGTGGTAACCATCTTGTCGATCTTACAAAACATTTTACCATGCTTGACAGGCTTATTGTTACCTCTTACCATATTAGACCTTTTCCATCGAGGGAAGTACTCCACGAAGCTACTGCGAATATAATTGGAATCTGTGATTATAACAAACTCTTTAAGACCAGAATCAATAGCCATTTGTACAGCTTTATACACAGCGGTGAGCTCCGCGAACTGGCTACTTTTGGAACCAATTTTGTATCCGACGGACATGTCTGGGAATGTATTATTCCATACGATTCCGATACCCGCAACCAATGTGCGCTCAGTTCCTATATCTGTATGGAAAGAACAGCCGTCAACATATACACATGGTAAGGATTTGCAGTATTCTTCTTCATAAGACTTGTATGGAGATGCAGATTGTTCTTCCAGGAAATCATTTTGCGGTGATTCACCTTTATGTCCTGAATTGGAACAATCATGAAGTTCGGCTAATCCTTGAGCAACTGGATTCTTATTATTGTGTTTGTACTTGATTTCCAATGGCCATCCTATCAAGGACATCGTCCAGGCTGTTATCCTGCTGTTTGATAAATTCCTATCCTTGATTCTATCACTCTGCAAATATTGCAGTGGTTTGTGTGCAGTTTCCACAATTATCTTTTCGCCCTGGATAAAACTCCTGAAATATTGCAAATCCCACACAGTTGACAGTAATGCTTTTTCACAGTCATTCAACTTTACCTCAACCGGTGACAAGGACTTTACAGTTTCTTCAGCAACTGCAAAAGAGGTTTTGTAATCTCGGCATAGTTATCTATGAATTTACGTGAATAGTTCATCATGCCCAGGAAAGATCTCAACTCCTTGGTATTTGTAGGTGACTTTGTGTTGATCACTGCTTCCACTTTCTTCTTCTGTGGGTTAATTCCATTGGCAGTGATTTCGTGACCTAAAAAAAAAACTTTGGTACGACACCACTGAGCCTTCTGTAAAGAAAGTTTTACACCAGCATTTCTCAGTTGGGTTAGTACATGCCTCAGTTCCGCAAGATGCTCCTCAAAAGTCATGCTTTTGATTAGGATGTCATCCACATAGGATAAGGTACCTCGTTCAGTGGCATCAGGCATTGCCTTATGCATGAACACAGCAAACTCATTACCCGCATTTATGTACCCGAAAGGTAATCGGGTCCATGAATATTGTTGCTTTCCAAATGTAAAGGCCAGTTTGTATTGATCCCTCTCGTCCACATTAATTGTCCAATATCCTTGCGCACAATCCAGAGCAGTGAAAATTTTGATCCCTGTATTTGCGCCAAACTCTGGTCAATATACGGCACGGGCCATCCGGACATGTATACACGTTTGTTTAACTGCCTTAGGTCCGAACAGAATTGGAATTGACCATTGGGTTTGAGAATCCCAAGTACAGGATGGTTGAACGAGCTGTGCACAGGACGGATGATCCCCCGCTTCTCCAAGTTTTTGACGATTTCCGATAGCGACTCATAAGCTGCCAGCGGAAGTCGGTACTGTTTAACATATACAGGGGGTGCATTGGGATCCGTTAGGATTCTTGCAACGTGTAGGTCAGTTTCCCCACAGTTGTAAGAATCCTTAGCAAACATGTCCAGGAATTCGGCGAAGAGGCCCTTTAGCTGTTGACGCTCCGGCTCCTCGGAACATGCTTCAGCCACAGAGATTTGCTCTTCCATCCGTTCCTGAAATTCTGGAAAGATTTCAGGTTGACTTAACTCGTAAGCTTCTTCAAGCTCACTAGTTAAATCGTTTTGAGTATTGCGTACCTTCTCCTTTCCTTGTTGGTATGACTCGTACTCCTTCTCATCGATCTTATGGTTGAAAATCAGTGATGATTCTTCAATGTGGCATATACCTTCTTAAGAGCTGAAAGGATAAACAGAGTGGATATCAAAAATAACCCCTCAGGTGTTGAGGAAAAATGTTGTTCCACTACCTGTTCTTCTGTCATGTATTCATCAGGAATAAGTCCAATGACATCATTTTGGAAACCAAAAGTGTAATACTCTGAATTCATAGCCAGACCAATTATGGTGTCTTTTTATAGAGATATACTATGGGGAGCCATATTATGAATTACCATATGCAATGGATCCTGACGGATGTTTATCATAGGAGTCGGCTTTACCTTCAGGCCGAGTTGCTGCATCCAGTTGGATAAACAGATCAAAGTATCTGCATTCTTCAGCCTTCTTTATTTGAATAGGAAGAAGAAATGGTTTACATCCTTCAGGGATTTTAACCTCATCTGCAACCATGATACTCACAGCATAAGGCATCTGTTGTCCCCATCTCAAGGTTTTCTCTTCATTCTGGAATCCCTCCGGGTTCCCAGGTAATCTGGACCATAGAGTGTTGTTGACCAGATCAATCTGTACGGCAAATCGGTGTAGAAGGTCATTACCTATGTACATCTGGTACTGTGGTTCATTCAACACAATGAATAAATGTTCTGTGGTTTTATCTCCTATGGAAATAGACAATAGAAATCTTGCAATCACATTATGACTCTGTGAATCTCCATCCAGATCATGAACCCATTGGTCCTGTGGAGAGGAAACTTTAATCATTTTAGGATTTGCGATCTGTTTCAATAGACTTAGGCTTATGTAACTGGCTTCGGATTTCCGATCCAGCTTGGCGTATTTCACTCGGGCCATATTTTTCATCTGTACAGGAATCAATAAGTTATCATTAACCTTCTCAATCCGTACCATGGATTGAGTATGCCTGGTCAGGTCCGCGACTTCGTAACTTCTCCCTTTAAGAGAAATAGCTAATGCATCCCCATCCAGGGTTACCTTTTCAATTCTGTCCTTCTGGATGGTTATGGTATGTGCGGCACCGTTGACGGCTTCCTCGGGCTTACCATTTTTCAGGATCGTGACATCCGGCGTTTGATTGTTCCTAAAATGAACTTCAACAGAGTTAAACCTTTCCTCAATCACATGACAATTACGTTGGGATTGTGCATTACAAGAGTACTCATAGGCAATGGGTTCTTTCACGTGAGTCCAGACGACTTCATTGATGAAGTCTACTATGGAACTCAATCTTTTCAGGAGGTTGATTCCTATGATCAGCCGATCATAGAGAAGGTCCACAATCAGTGTGGGATGTCAAATTATCTTCTTGCCAATTTTAAATTCTAACCATGATGTACCTTTTACCTGCAAAGCGTCTCTGCCTACACTTATCAAAGAGCCATCAAACGATTTCAATTTCGGCTTCTTTGCTGTCACCTCCAATACCTGTTGGAAATAACTATATGACAATATAGTGGCTTGTGATCCTGTGTCAAGTAAACCCTTGATTGGCCCGATTAGTTCATCTTGGAGATAAGAATCAAGAAAATATCGGCCTTCAACCTGAAATAGATCGCATAAAAAATTAGGGTGATCACTTATTTTACATTTGTTAAGGATTTGACCTTTCTGCAGCGTCGCAACCTCTGGTGAATTCTTGGAATTCCTGCTGCTCGCGGCGGCAGCAGCCGCCACCTTTGGGGAACATTGGATCACTTCACAGCTTGCAGACGGCAGCTCGCAGATTGACGCTGAGATGATAGGATCACTCACTGGAGAAGACACATTAGTGCAGGAATCATTGTGATTAGACTGTAACATAGACAACATGCTAGACATCACCTCCTTGGCCTCAATTTTAGGGTCAAGAACGTTGCAAGGCAAAGTAGGATTAGAAATCACATTAGATTATTTTACAACCATCTCAGTAGCCTTGCAGTGGCCTGGGCTCTGACCCTGCCCTGCCTGCATTATGGGGCTGAGCTGGGTCCTGCAGTTGCCCCTAAAAAAGACTCAGGCTGTTTTCCAGTGGACACCTGGGACATTTTACTAATGATGTCATGTAATTTGGCCACTTGATCTGCCAACTGATCCAAACAATTGTTAGGTTTGCACACAGTTTGGACATCTGGTGTGCCCTTATTAAAAGTGGGTGACCGACTTCTAGGTGAGGTAGGGGATTCAGGCCTACTTTCCTTCTGTTGTCTGGGCCTGTTGTTCCAGCGCCTGTATCCCTGGGGACCCCTATTGTAATATTGGGGATGGCAGTTAGACCTCCAAGCACTGGAGTTATCCCCCTCTGGCCCATTGGGGCTCTGAGGTTTTGTTTGCTTGGGTCCTACCTGTTGTCGCTGGGTTTGTTTGAAAGGTCCTGTAGACTGAGGGAACTTACGTGGCTGCGTTTCAAAATTGAAGCTAGGGTTTACCTTGGCTTCTGCTATGCTTTGTTCTGGGGACTTTTTATATCTCCTCTCACCTGTAGCATGGCATTCACTGATATATACAGTGAGGTGGCAGCCATCACCAACCTGTCCAATGGAGCTTTGCGATCAAGATCTCTAGCCAAGGTAAGCTTAATTTGCATGGGCATTGCATCATAAAACAGTTGTTTGAACTCCTCAGACTCCCAGTTTGGGGATCTATATGCCAACCCATAGGCATTTTTAAGGATGGGGAGAAATTCCCGGGGACTTTGATTGGGTCTACATGTGAGTTTATAGAGTTTATAGATATCACGTTTTGCAGCAGTCACAGTTATGTAAGGGCCGAATACTAATTTGACCTCGTGCAAAACATCCTGCCAATCCTGAATTCCCCTCTCCCTAAATTAAATAAAGTAGTGGCGATATTTACCATCAAATGCCCATGGTAGGAATCTGATCCTGTCCGCATCAGAATACAATTCTAAAGAATCCATGGTGGACTGGTACAGTTCTAAGTGATTGGCAATTTCAGGAGAACCTTTTTAGAGAATTTGGGCACAGTGACATTTAAAAACTTTATAATACTCGAGGAGTTCTGATCCTTTTCTGAACATTGAGTATTTTTCTTTCTAGAGACCACCTCAGCATATGTTGGTCGTCTGAAACTCTCATCCCCCTTTTGGGCAAACTCATGCCTGCGTGGTAGGGAATGGATCACACGCTTTCCCACATCATTGTCACAATCACTCACGCTCCGCTCACTTCCAGCAGACCCACTTGGCACAGGTGACTTAACCCTAACATTCCTCTCTAGAGGAGGATGTGGAGGGGCACTTCTGTGTCCTTTTGCGTCGCTAGCGCCTAGTTAGGCGGTTACAGCTTTAAAAAACGCCTGACTTAATTGGGTTAAAGGGATTCTGTCACCAGGTTTCACCCCTGTCAGCTAAACATATGCTGATGTTCAGGGCCTCATCACGATTCCTAATGTGGGCTTATAAATGTGATCTGTAGCCTTATTTTGCTAAAAAACAGCTTTTACTAACCTGTCACTCAAAGAAATAAGGTGCCCAAGAGGATGTCAAGCGATGCAAGGTGCCCACCGCACCCACCGCCGTTCGTGCCCAGCGCCGCCTTTCCAGACTTCTGCGCCGCCTCCTAATACTCTGTGCCGCCTCTCGCTCTCCCTCCCTCCCTCCCCCTCCTCCTGCTGTAAGATCTCGCGCGTGTGCACAGGGCTCTGCCTGAAGTGCCCGTGTGGACTTCTCCATTTGGCTTCTTACAGCGAAGTGCGCATGCGCCGGCACTTCGCTCAACCTCCTGTATGACCTGCACTCTGGCGCCAGCCTCTCAGAGCCCTGTGCGCAAGCGCGAGATCTTACAGCAGGAGGAGGGGGAGGGAGGGAGAGCGAGAGGCGGCACAGAGGATTAGGAGGCGGCGCAGAAGTCTGGAAAGGCGGCGCTGGGCACGAACGGCGGTGGGTGCGGCGGGCACCTTGCATCGCTTGACATCCCCTTGGGCACCTTATTTCTTTGAGTGACAGGTTAGTAAAAGCTGTTTTTTAGCAAAATAAGGCTACAGATCACATTTATAAGCCCACATTAGGAATCGTGATGAGGCCCTGAACATCAGCATATGTTTAGCTGACAGGGGTGAAACCTGGTGACAGAATCCCTTTAAGGCCTCCTGTGTAATCATGCCATCACCCTCAGGTGGCTTAGGGTCTCGGATGGATTGCGCTTTAAGGCATGTGATGATGACATATCTACATTTTGGGGTGTGAGAATTGGAGGGTCTGGAGATCCCTCATGGTCAGACAGATCACTTTTAACATTTGCTACAGTTTGGCCTAGTTCATTTGTTCGCTGCAGACTGCTATAACGGATGTGCAGCTCCTCTGCCTCACTTTTTAATTTGTGATAGGCAGCATGGCTGTGATCGAGCTCACATTTTAAGTCCTCGATCGATGCCTTTGCAGATTCTAATCTTTCTTCCATATGGGATACATATCTTTGCATTTTTGTTATATGCACATGTCTACTCTCTGAGAAAATGCTGACCTCTAATAATGCATACAGAATTGATGGCAACATCTTTAAGAGGTGTTGGTTTTTACTGGCGGTATTTTTAAGCACATCAAGTTAAGTTAGATGTCTCCTGACTGTGCCAAGTGGCGTCCATACATTCACACATTCTCACTTATCCATGCAGCCAAATCATGATCCAAATTTAAATGTGAATTGACATATTCAACAACGTTATGGATTAACTGCTCCAGGCTAGATGGACTATCTCCTGTTGCAACATCACGACCCGCTTCACTACCGGCTGCACTCATTTTCTTACAACAAAGTTATACACAGATCTATAAATAATTTGGTTAGCCAAGAAACATATGCAACGGTTTACTATTTGCACAAATAATCAAAGAATTAACGCGATCTTGGTGGGACCTCCATTTTATGTCGGGTATATAACGCAAATGCTTTATATATATATATATATATATATATATATATATATAAAAAAAAATAACGGATCAAAAGAAAAATAGTTCAAACGTTATTGACCCGCGAGATGGACATAAACATCTCAAAAAGAGTTCAATCAAGAACCTGATTATTTTGTGCAATCAGTAAAACAGGGTACAAGCGTCTATGGAAAAATATAAATGGTTTATTTTACAATATATACAAACTGAAAAGAATGGCGTGGTATTAAACAGGCAGGAAGTGCTCAAACGCACTTGCAGTTGTGCATATATATACAGGGGAGCAAATCCTGCACTTGTGGCCCGTTGCTAATGGCGATCCCCAGCAAAAATGCATACAGTGGAGGATGCCCGCAGCGAACCACAAGTACCACAATAGACATCCTACACAAGATAGCAATTATGTGGATGTGATAATCAATATAACAATATAATAATAGCAAAGAAAGGTGCACTCTGCGGTCTTACTAAACCCTCAAACTGATTTTAAAATTGAGAGATTAGCGAACATGTCCTACGGTGTAGGACATGTCTGAGCCCGAGCACCGCGCCAAGGTTTCTCAAGTAGCTCGGGACCTAACACTCACCTACCTGTGCCGTATGGGCAATAGCAGGGGCCAGTGGGCAAATTACTGGAGCATGAGGTCCGACTCACAGACAACTCACCAGTTACCTCCAGCATGTAACCATGCTAGCAATAGGAGGAGGAAGGAGTCTGTGAGTCCCACTCAAGACTGGCTGATATAACCCAGGCCTCGCAGGTGCACCTAAATGTAGCCTGTGGATGAAAAACAGCCTCATATAAATTGGAGTTTATACACCTCCAGGCATCTCTATATATACAAACTGAAAAGAATGGCGTGTTATTAAACAGGCAGGAAGTGCTCAAACCCACATGCAGTTGTGCATATATATATATACAGGGGAGCAAATCCTGCACTTGTGGCCATTCCTAATGGCGATCTCCAGTAAAAATGCATACAGTGGAGGATGCCTGCAGCGAACCACAAGTACCACAATAGACATCCTACACAAGATAGCAATTATGTGGATGTGATAATCAATATAACAATATAATAATAGCAAAGACATGTGCACTCTGCGGTCTTACTAAGCCTTACGAACCTAGGAAGGACCACAGCACCAGCGCTAACCACTGAGCCACCGTGCTTGTAAACAAATCAAATTTGTCTAGAATTTTACAAAAATTTACTCTGTCTGAATCTTTTGTGTGTTGCCACCATCCTCCTCACAGAGGTGTCAGTGCCTTCTCAAACAGCTCATCATGGGGGTCCTGGGTGTCAGACCTCCCCCAATCAGATACTCATGACTTATCCTGCGGATAGGTCACCAATAGTGTTGAGCTTACCGAAGCGTCCAAAGTGTCATTCAATCCGAAGCTTAGGAAAAAACTTTTTACAAAAATGGCAGCTACATGTGTTACAAAGTGAAAAAAGCTGGGGAACACGATATGACTCATAATGCTATGCAGCCAGCCAATCAGCAGATGGCCATCTCCTGTGATGTCACAGCCCTATAAAAAGCCTAATCCCGCCCGGTCTCCGCCATTTCACTAAGATCTGAGCATAGGGAGAAACGTGACAAGTGCTAGGGACTAGTGATGAGCGGCATAGGCAATATTCCCTTTTGCAATATTTTGCTAATTTTTTGCATAATATTCGCAATAAATTAGCGAATTCTAGAAATCGTGATCTCGTAATTAATTTTGCGATTGCACAAATCTGCACTAATGATGTGCATATTGTTTCCGCAATACATGCAACTTCAGTATAAATTACTGATTGGTGCACTAAATATTGTTGTGACATCACAGCACTATGTCTGTAGCATGTATGTATGGACAGCAGAGAAACAGTAATTCCTATCACACTACCTAACACCCTGCACTGGTATCTATCAGCTACACTATATCACTATCTAACCTACACTGACTATCTGTATTATATATATGAACTAACTATCTTATGTAATTGGATAAGAATCCAGATGCCTCAGCAAAGCACAGAGCACAGCAATGACACTGATCTCTCTCTCTCAGAACTGCAAAAAATGACTGTTGGGGAGTTTCCTATATAGTAAGGGGTAGGCAAATTTCCTATTGGTTGCTAGGGATGTTGCTAAGCTCTGACAAAGATATTGCAGCCTTATCATTGGCCCACAAGCAAGAAGGGAGGTTACTGATGAAAAAAAATCTAGAATATTTGCGATTACGAATATATAGCAGTATATTTGACATCTTCGTGAATTCTCGAAGTGCCAATATTCACGATAAAAATTTGCGATTAAAATATTTGCAATTAACACTACAATGGACATTGTTCAAGAAGCCTTTAATTGTGGAATATTGGATAGGGAGACTGCAAGGACAGTGCAGGGACAGTGTAGGGAGATTGTAGGGAGTCTTTACACACTGTAGGATGAGCATAGGAAGCACATAGGAAAATTGAAGTGACAGTACAGGCTCTGTAATCTGAAGCTGAAGTGATCCATAGGAGACAGCCTACTTTAAATCAATCCCTATGTAGGGCACAAAGATATCTATCTGAACAGTGTCCACCTTGTTTAATAGATAAGCAATTCCATTATGCTTTGATTCTCAAATTGGGGTGAATTAGTGGTGTAATGTACTCGTTATTTGGGTGTCCACCTTCTTAAATAGATAAGCAATTCTATTACACCTTGATTCTCAAATTAGGGTGAATGAGCTGTGTAAGTTAACTGTTATTGGGGTGTCCACCTTGTTTAATAGATAAGCAATTCTGTTATGCCTTGGTTATCAAATTGGGGTGAATAAGCTTTCTCATTTAACTGTTATTGGGGTGTCCACCTTGTTAAATAGGTAACCAATTCTATTACGCCTTGATTATCAAATTGGGGTGAATAAGCTATTTTTTTACTGTTATTGGGGTTACCACCTTGTTTCATAGATAAACATTTCCATTACGCCTTGATTGTCAAATTGGGGTGAATAAGCTGTCTAATGCTACTGTTATTGGGATGTTTACCTTGTTAAATAGATAAGCAATTTTATTACGCCTTGATTCTGAAATTGGGATAAGTATGTTGTTTTTACTGTTATTGGGTTGCCCACCTTGTTTCATAGATAAGCTATTCCATTAGGCCTTAATTCTTCAAACTGGGGTAAATAAGCCCAGGAATGCGATATGACCCTTAATGTTATGCAGCCAGCCAATCTGCAGATGGCCATCTCCTGTAAGTCACAGCACTGTGAAAAAACTAATCCCACTCAGTCTCCGCCATTTCACTGTGATCTGAGCATAGAGAGAAATGTGACAAGTATTAGGGACAGTGTTCAAGAATCTCAATATCTGAATTCACGGTTAACTGGGGGTGGCCTGCACCCTAAAAGCCCCAGGTTGCCTCCAAATATTAACTCAGAAAATTTTGATATATTCCTAAAAATGGTCACAGCTGATTCAGAGAAACTTGACCCTAATAGCGGTTATTATCCCAACCTTACAGCACCCAAACTGAAGGCGCTACTCAGATTAGAGCAGGATCACTCCATTATTATAAAGCCATCAGATAAGGGAGGCAATTTGGTAGTTATGAACCATTTGGCATACAGAAAAATGTGTTTGGACCTTGTATATAATGCTGATTGCTACAGGGTCTTGGAAAGAGATCTCACACTAGGTTTCCGGTCTGAATTTAGGAATATCCTATTGGGCGACCTCTCTGATTATGTAATTAGTCAGGATTAGTACCTCTTCTTGTTGCCGATTTCACCCAGATAGATGCAAATTCATAAAGGAACATTGCCCTTAAAGGACAGACCCATTGTATTTGGGGTGGACTCAGTTACACAGAAATGCAGTATCTATGTAGATCAAGTCCTGCAAAACTTTGTTACAGCATTGCCGTCCTTTACACGGGACACCAGGGACTTTTACGGAGGATTGAACACCTACAGGTTAATCCTGGTTTCCTCTTGGCAAGTATTGATGTGGAGTCTCTAAACAGCTCCGCCAGAAATAGGGGCTACATGTGGTATCTTACTAAACCCATACTAGAGGTAGCCATTGCATTAGACATAATGAATTTGTGCTTACCCTCATTGAGTTCGTATTCACTCATAATTACGATTGATTTGATACTCGCTTCTACCACCAGCTCAGGGGAAAGCGAAGGGAAGCCCTTGTGTGCCCACATATGCAAATCACCCCCTGGGATGGTGGGAAGACACTATAGTCTTTCCAGTGGAGGAGGCTTGGTGGAACTCCAAAATGACACTTTGGACGAGATATATTGATGACGTATTCCTAATCTGGACAGGTTCTAAGAAGTAGTTTTGCAAATTTGTGTTGGCCATTAACATCAATTAAATAGGCCTTTCTTTTACATATGAGGTAGATTCTAATGCACTAACATTTCTAGATGTTAGGGTAAGTATTTCTGAAGGAAAACTGTTCTCATTGGGAAAACATTCAGAGAATTCTGCAGGAGGGTCCTTGAACAAATCAATGATGTAGAAAATAAAAACGACACCCCCATAGCGAGACATATGCATGAGGTCCACAATGGTGATGCCCATGTTCTCAATTTTTCTCTCAATAGAAGTGGTTCAACGATCACCAAGAGGGGGTCATTGGAATAAGCGTCTTTTACAAAAAGAGACAGAGTGGATCTATCACTTTAGATCCCAAACACACCAGGGGTTAATGTAGGCCAGTGGAGAACAGGCCCCAAAAATTATGCATTCATTGGACAGAAAAGAACAAGTGATTATGTGGCTGGAGGTACATTAGACGGTCAGTGGGTAACAATTTTTTTGCAAGCCAGTGGAGTATAGACTGCAAACATTAGGCATTCACTAGACAGAAAATAACAATTGATTATGTGGCTTGAGGTATATTAGGCGATCAGTGGATAACAATTTTACTGCAGGCCAGTGGAGTACAGGCCCCAAACATTAGGCATTCACCTCATAGAAAAGAAAAAGTCATTATGTGGCTGGAGTTACATTTGGCGTTCACTGAATACCAATTTTACTGTAGGCCAGTGGAGTACAGGCCCCAAAAATTAGGCATTCACCTGACAGAAAAGAACAAGTGATTATGTGGCTGGAGGTATATTAGGCGGTCACTGAATAACAATTTTACTGCAGGCCAGTGGAGTACAGGCCCAAAAAATTTGGCATTCACTTAACAGAAGAGAACAAGTGATTATGTGGCTGGAGGTATATTAGACAGTCAGTGGATAGCAATTTTACTATAGGCCAGTACAGGCCCCAAACATTAGGTATTCATCTGACAGAAAAGAACAAGTGATTATGTGGCTGGAGGTATATTAGGCGGTCACTGAATGACAATTTTTCTGTAGGCCAGTGGAGTACAGGCCCAAAAAATTAGGCATTCACTTAACAGAAAATAACAAGTGATTATGTGGCTGGAGGTATATTAGGCGGTCAGTGGATAACAATTTTACTGCACTCCAGTGGAGTACAGGCCCCAAGCATTAGGCATTCACCGGATAAAAAAAAACAAGTGATTATGTGGCTGGTGGTAAATTAGGCAGTCAGTGGATAAAAATTTTACTGTATGCCAGTGGAGTACAGGCCCCAAAAATTATGGATTCACTGGACAGACAAACAAGAGATTATGTTGCTGGAGGTACATTAGGCGGTCAGTGGATAACAATTTTACTGCAGGCCAGTGGAGTACAGGCCCCAAAAATTATGCATTCACTGGACAGAAATGAACAAGTAACTATGTGACTAGAGGTACATAAGATGTTCAGTGGATAACAATTTTACTGCAGGCCAGTGGAGTACAGGACCCAAATATTATGCATTTACCAGACAGAAAATAACAAGTGATTATGTGGCTGGATGTATATTAGGCGGTAATTGGATAACTATTTTAGTGTAGGCCAGTGGAGTACAGGCCCCAAAAATGATGCATTCATTGGGGCAAAAGTGATTATGTCGCGGGAGGTACATTAGACGGACAGTGGATAACAATTTTACTGCAGGCCAGTGGAGTATAGGCCCCAAACATTAGGCATTCACCGGACAGAAAAGTACAATTGATTATGTGGCTGGAGATATATTAGGCGGTCAGTGGATAACAATTTTTCTGCAGGCCTGTGGAGTACAGGCCCCAAACATTAGGCATTCACCTGACAGAAAAGAACAAGTGATTATGTGGCTGGAGGTATATTAGGCAGTAAGTGGATAACTATTTTAGTGTAGGCCAGTGGAGTACAGGCCCCAAAAATTATGCATTCATTGGACAGAAAAGAACAAGTGATTATGTCGCTGGAGGTACATTAGACGAACAGTAGATAACAATTTTACTGCAGGCCAGTGGAGTACAGGCCCCAAAAATTATGCATTCATTGGACAGAAAAGAACAAGTGATTATGTCGCTGGAGGTACATTAGACGAACAGTAGATAACAATTTTACTGCAGGCCAGTGGAGTATATGCCCCAAACATTAGGCATTCACCAGACAGAAAAGTACAATTGATTATGTGGCTGGAGATATATTAGACGGTCAGTGGATACCAATTTTACTGTAGGCCAGTACAGACCCCAAACATTAGGCATTCACCTGACAGAAAAGAACAAGTGATTATGTGGCTGGAGGTATATTAGGTCAGTGGATAATAATTTTACTGTAGGCCAGTACAGGCCCAAATAATTAGGCATTAACCTGACAGAAAAGAACAAGTGATTATATGGCTGGAGGAACATTAGGCGGTCACTGAATAACAATTTTACTGTAGGACAGTAGAGTATAGGCCCCAAAAATTAGTTAGGCATTCACCGGACAGAAAACAACAAGTGATTATGAGGCTGGAGGTACATTAGGTGGTCACTAAATAACAATTAAACTGTAGGCCAGTAGAGGCCCCAAAAATTAGGCATTCACCTGACAGAAAAGAACAAGTGATTATATGGCTGGAGGTATATTACGCGTTCACTTTGAATAACAATTTTACTGTAGGCCAGTATAAGCCCCAAAAATTAGGAATTCACCTGACAGAAAAGAACAAGTGATTATGTGGCTGGAGGTATATTAGGTCAGTGGATAATAATTTTACTGTAGGCCAGTACAGGCCCAAATAATTAGGCATTAACCTGACAGAAAAGAACAAGTGATTATGTGGCTGGAGGGACATTAGGCGGTCACTGGCTAAAATTTTTACTGTAGGCCAGTATGAGCATGGCATGAGGAAATTCAATTACACGTGGTGGTCACAGTTGTTGAATTCCTCCGAGATCCATGCCTCATAAATTTTTAGAAATGTGAGGTAGTCCACACTGTCGTGAGCTAGGCGAGTGTGTTTATCGGTCATGATCCTTCCTGCTGCGCTGAACGTCCTTTCAGACAGGACACTTGACGAGGTGCAAGCCAAGAGTTCCATGGCAAATTATGCCAGCTCTGGCCGTAGGTCAAGCCTGCACACCCAGTAGTCCAGGTGTTCCTCGCTTCTCAGAGCTTCCACATCGGCGATTAACTCGATATAGTCGGACACCTGTCGGTCTAGGCATTCCCTGAGGCTGGATCCAGGGGGTGGCTGTCGATGGGTTGGCTGCAAGAATGATCTCATATCCAAAGTAACCAATACATCTTCAAACTGCCCTTTTCTTGCAGGTGCGGAAGAAATGGTACCCGCACCTGTTTCGCTGTGGGTGGAAATTCCTCTGCCAGCACCCACAACAGCAGAATGCAGCATCCCTCTGTGATGTTGGAAACATGTATGCCTGTGGCGAAACCAACCTCGCCACTGGGTTTTGGAGAGGCCTGTTTATCAGCCTCTTGCCTCAGGATTATGGCCCATACTAACTTTTAAACCCCTGAACCTATTCAAGTGAATTTTGGATAGGTTTGTCCCCAAGTTATACTGTTTAAATTGATGTAAGTTATATGTATGGCCAATGTAAACTCACAAAGTTGTAACAATTTATAATAAGTGTAACTTGTCAGCTTGGGAGGAAAATGCTGGGTGTGTTTCTATTGTGCCATTGTCCCATTGTGTGTTTAAAGGGTGATGTCTGTCCTGTTGTCTGCACATGTGTATTGGTGATTTCTCTTTGTCTTGAGAGATAATTGGATTACGTCTCGGGTGTCTCCAGGGCAGAGAGGAGGAAACCATGATGCATTGTGGGGATGTATTGTCTCTGTGTATCCTACAGTGCTGCATATCTGTCCTATGTCACAAGTCTTCATTCTGGTCCCCTAGGGGGCGTGTACTTACATTGTATGTGTTGTAACATATTGATTGGCTGTATTTCAAACCCCTGTGGGCGGACCTGTATTTGCAACAACTGTAATAAAAACCAGGCTGGGTGTGCCTCAGACCACTGCTTGACCCTCAACACAGAGCCTTGTCTCGTTATTGGGGGGATCCGCTGTATGCTGTTAGAGACTGATTGCCAGGAGTGTAAGCTGATTCCTGTTCGTCTGCTAGCAGCTATTCGTGAGGTTCCAGTTTGGAGTGCTATTTTGTATCCAGTTCGGGGGTTTGGTGTTCTGCAGTAGCTGTGCCTGTCTCTCAGAAAAGGGGCATATCGCCTAAAAGGATTTTAACCCCTTGTCTGCTGAAACGGTCCGTTACATTGGTGGCAAGCAGCGGGATCGTTCCTACAGCCAGAAGGACAGCTACAGGAGACACCATTTCTTTGGATTTTACAACTTAAGGGCAACGCATGTCTCAGTACAGCGACCCTAAAAGCACCAGGATGGAACCAGCAGTGGAGTACAGATACTCTGTGGAGGAATTTGACCGTATGATGTGGTTGCGGCTGAACTTCTTCGGATCCAATCCAGCTGAGAAATACGTGAAGTTCGTGAGGAGTCTAGTGTTCAAGACCCTACTATACCGGGCAAAAGGTGACGGTCAGCTGCCACGTTGGGTGGACCTCCACCGGAAGTTACAGTTGCGGGACAGAGAGAGCTCAGTCTCCCCTCCCCAGCGGCAGAGTGTCCAGCAGGGAATCGGGAGCCCAGTCTCCATTCCCCAGTGGCAGTGTGAATTGCAGGGAATTGGGAGCCCAGTCTCCATTCCCCAGCGGCAGTGTGAAGTGCAGGGAGAGGAGAGCAGCATCCTCCCTCCCCAGCGGCAGGCTGAGTTACAGGGGGCAGAGGTAGTTGTCCCTGCCCCCCAGCAGCAGAGTGATATGCCGGGAAGGCAGTGTGAAATGCAGGGAGAGGAGAGCAGCGTCCTCCCTCCCCAGCGACAGGCTGAGTTACAGGGGGCAGAGGTAGTTGTTCCTGCCCCCCAGTAGCAGAGTGATATGCCGGGAAGGCAGTGTGAAGTGCAGGGAGAGGAGAGCAGCGTCCTCCCTCCCCAGCGGCAGGCTGAGTTACAGGGGGCAGAGGTAGTTGTTCCTGCCCCCCAGCAGCAGAGTGATTTTTTGGGAATTGGGAGCCCAGTCTCCATTCCCCAGCGGCAGGCGGAGTTACAGGGGGCAGAGACAGTCGGTCCTGTCCCCCAGCGGCAGAGTGTCCAGCAGGGAATAGAGAGCCCAGTCTCCTTTCCCCAGCAGCAGGACACTGTATTGGGAGGGGAGACGGTCGGTCGCCCTCCCCAGCGGCTGGAAGTATGTATGGGAGAGGAGCTCGTTACCCCCTCTCCCCAGCGGCAGATTAACGCACCAGAGGGAGACAGTAAGCCCCACAACAGTGCAGATGGGACCGTGGTCTCTGCACTTACAGCACAGGGGGTAGAGACAGTCGGTCTCCCCCTCCAACAACCAGACTCTAAGCCAGGGAGCAACACAGAGACCGGGAGTACCAGCTACCAACCTAACCTTGGTGGACTCACTGGACAGAGACAGGCTACCAAATGCAAGAGGTCCAGTATTGGGTTGTGGGTGGGCTGCCAGACTAACTCAGGTACTGACCGGCGTGAGGTCAGGTATCTGGTTAGTCTTCGCTGGGGGGGGGAGATGTGTGGCGAAACCAACCTCGCCACTGGGTTTTGGAGAGGCCTGTTTATCAGCCTCTTGCCTCAGGATTATGGCCCATACTAACTTTTAAACCCAAGTTATACTGTTTAAATTGATGTAAGTTATATGTATGGCCAATGTAAACTCACAAAGTTGTAACAATTTATAATAAGTGTAACTTGTCAGCTTGGGAGGAAAATGCTGGGTGTGTTTCTATTGTGCCATTGTCCCATTGTGTGTTTGAAGGGTGATGTCTGTCCTGTTGCCTGCACATGTGTATTGGTGATTTCTCTTTGTCTTGAGAGATAATTGGATTACGCCTCGGGTGTCTCCAGGGCAGAGAGGAGGAAACCATGATGCATTGTGGGGATGTATTGTCTCTGTGTATCCTACAGTGCTGCATATCTGTCCTATGTCACAAGTCTTCATTTTGGTCCCCTAGGGGCGTGTACACCAGATGGGCTTGGTTGTTTTATACCTCCCTGTGGGCGGACCTGTAATTGCAACAACTGTAATAAAAACCAGGCTGGGTGTGCCAGCACCTCAGACCACTGCTTGACCCTCAACACGGAGCCTTGTCTCATTATTGGGGGGATCCGCTGTATGCTGTTAGAGACTGATTGCCAGGAGTGTAAGCTGATTCCTGTTCGTCTGCTAGCAGCTATTCGTGAGGTTCCAGTTTGGAGTGCTACTTTGTATCCAGTTCGGGAGTTTGGTGTTCTGCAGTAGCTGTGCCTGTCTCTCAGAAAGGGGCACATCGCCTAAACGGATTTTAACCCCTTGTCTGCTGAAACGGTCCGTTACAATGCCATTTTGTGTTTGTACTGTGGGTCTAAGTACGTTGCCACCCATTACTGGTCCTTGCTCTTTATGCTTTTTATACAGGGGTTCCTCTTCAAACACTGGAGCATGAAGGCCCCCATTTGCACTAAATTGGAAGTGGTGAAGCTCCCTGGCTCCTGCTCATCGCCCAGGAGAATGTTGTCCTCAATCTCCTTCCCCCTAGCCACGGACAACTCCAGGGATCCCAGAAAGGTTTAAAGTCCCCCTCAAAGCCTGTTCTTCTTGCTTCTCCTCCTCCTCCCCCCCCCCAGCCACCATCTTCCTCTGACTCCTCTTCAGACTTCTGCTGACTTGTCTTAGATGGAATAGCCCCCCTGGGAATTCATTCAGCATTGCGACTTCCTCATCTTCCAGCTCCTGCTCCTCAATGGCTTGATCAATGACACAACCTAATGTATGCTCCAGAAAGAAGGCAAAAGGTACAATGTCACTGATGGTGCTCTGACTGCGACTGACCAGTTTGGTGATCTCATCAAATGGCCGCAGAAGTCTGCATGTGTCGTGTGCATGAGCAGCCACTGGCGCAGTGAAAATAATTCAATCTCCCCAGAACCTGTCTAGTCGTGTTTTGACCACCAATCCCGCTGTCCTGGAATGGTTGACTCAGTCTTCAAAATAATCTCAACTGACATCAGACACCCACAGCCAGTAGTCGGTAGGTTCCTCTGATACCACACTTAGGCTACTTTCACTTCTGCGCTTTTGTTTTCCGATTTTGAGATCCTGCAAATATTTTTATCACATGTTATCTCTGTTTTGGACCCGCTCCTCTTAAATCAATCAAGTATCGATGCAAAAAACTGACCAAATACTGATTGTGATAGAGGTCATTAAAGTCCTTCATGCAGGACTTATTTTGTTTCTGATAAAAACCGATTTCTGAGGCAAATGGACAAACTCATGCAAATTAAGCATGAGGCCTATATCACACAGTCAGTATTTTGCATAAGGATTTGATTGATTTAAAATAATTTGGAAGCCAAAAGCAGGTGTGGGTTCAAAACACAGAAGTCATGCTAATATTTCCATCACATGTTATCTCTGTTTTGGATCCACTCCTGTCTTACCAATACTGACCATGTGAAGGCGGATGCTCTAAAGACAGGATTCTTGTTTATTTGGGTTGTTCTTCTGACAGATCAAAAGAAGGGAAAAATAAACTGTGACGTCTACACAAACTTACTGCTGACATTCTCCCCACTTGGATGGGGCCACTTCTTGTATCATTGGCAGAACGGGCAGAACAGAACAGTAAAATGAGACAGCTCTTTTGTGCTATTGTAGAATCTTGGACCACTGCGCGGATAAGTACATTATACCTGACACTAACATTGACTTGTAAGGCTGAGTACAAACTGCAGTTATTTGGTCAGTAGGGATGAGCGAACCCGAACTGTATAGTTCGGGTTCGTACCGAATTTTGGGGTGTCCGTGACACGGACCCGAACATTTTCGTAAAAGTCCGGGTTCGGGTTCGGTGTTCGGCGCTTTCTTGGCGCTTTTTGAAAGGCTGCAAAGCAGCCAATCAACAAGGGTCATACTACTTGGCCCAAGAGGCCATCACAGCCATGCCTACTATTGGCATGGCTGTGATTGGCCAGTACACCATGTGACCCAGCCTCTATTTAAGCTGGAGTCACGTAGCGCCGCACGTCACTCTGCTATGATCAGTATAGGGAGAGGTTGCAGCTGCGACGTTAGGGCGAGATTAGGCAGATTAACTCCTCCAAAAGACTTCATTCTGTGATCGATCTGCAGCTGTGGATCATTGAAGTGCTATTATTGACTTGCTCACTTTTTTGAGGCTGCCCAGAGCGTTTTTAAATCACTTTTTTTCTGGGGTGATCGGCGGCCATTTTGTGACTTGTGGTGCGCCAGCACGAGCTATCACCAAGTGTATTTAACCATCGATAGTGTGGTTATTTTGTGCTATATCCTACATCAGCTGCAGGCTGAGCCTGTGTCACCGAAGTAGATTTAACCATCAACAGTCTGGTTATTTTTTGGCCATATACTACATTAGCTGCAGGCTGAGCCTGTGTCACCCAAGTGCATTTAACCATCAACAGTCTGATTATTTTTTGGCCATATACTACATCAGCTGCAGGCTGAGCCTGTGTCACCCAAGTGCATTTAACCATCAACAGTGTGGTTATTTTTTGGCCATATATTACATCAAGGGCAAGTTGAGCCTGTCACCCAGCGCCTAAAAAATAGACCTGACATTTCTATTCAACCAAATCTGCACAGTTTTAGCTGGTCAAGTTATTTGTAGTGACCGTAAAAGCAGACTTTTTGTTCTGGGTTAAAAAAGCATTCCCAAATTTGCCATTCTGAAAATAACTAGTTTGTGGTATTTGAGGCCTACTTGAAATCTATCCCAAAAAGAAAATCTTACATTGAAGGTATTGATAGTGTCATTCAGAAAAACCTAAGACACACGCTAGCGTGCTGATAGAAGTGTCATTCTGTGATTAAACCTATAACTGTCACACAGCGCAAAAAAAAACAGGTCTCACATCTCTATTCAACCAAATCTGCACAGTTTTAGCTGGTCAAGTTATTTGTAGTGACCGTAAAAGCAGACTTTTTGTTCTGGGTTGAAAAAGCATTCCCAAATTTGCCATTCTGAAAATAACTAGTTTGTGGTATTTGAGGCCTACTTGAAATCTATCCCAAAAAGAAAATCTTACATTGAAGGTATTGATAGTGTCATTCAGAAAAACCTAAGATACACGCTAGCGTGCTGATAGAAGTGTCATTCTGTGATTAAACCTATAACTGTCACACAGCGCAAAAAAAAACAGGTCTCACATCTCTATTCAACCAAATCTGCACAGTTTTAGCTGGTGTCACGGGGTTCCGAAGGTGCACTCGGTCCCCCATCGCCCGCAGACCTGTTGCTTAGCTTTGGGAATGAGGATTTGTGTTTGACCTCATTCCCAGGGCGGCTTTACTAGCTGGGTGGCTCCCTGCTCCTAAGTCTGCCTTGAGCACCGAGCTAATCACTCGGTGCTCGACTGGTTGGTCTGTCGGTCATGTGACGCTGGCCACGTCACATGACCCTCACTCCCCACTATAAATACAGGCAGCCTGCTGGCTACAGGTTGCCTGTTAATTTCTAGGCTCCTGGCTATTTGTTGGACTGCTGAATACTTACCTGATCCTGTTCCTTGACCATCCTTTTGCCTGATCCTCCTGTACTTCGCATCCGTTCTGGTATTGTGACCTCGGCTCCCACCTGACTACTCTCTTAGGACTCCTCTTGTACTTCTCTGCTCTCCTGGTATTTATGACCCCGGCTTCTCCTGACCATTCTTTGCTTAATCCTTTGTACTTTGTAGCTTTCCTGGTATTGACTTGGTCCGTTCACGTCCTGTTGTTTGTCTGTCTGTCATCCCTGCACTTATTCTAAGTTAGGGATTGCCGTCCAGTTGTCCCCTGTCATTAGGACTCGCGAGGCAAGTAGGCAGGGCCAGGGGTAAGGGTGGAGCGCAGTGGTCACTTCCCTTCTCCCCTGTGTGTGTGTGTGTACGCGACCGTTACAGATTAACAGGCCCAATAACCACTGTATTATGAATCCTCTGGTGACCCTGACAGACTATGTCTCTAATCTGACGCAGATGGTGCAGGAGTTAGGGGAAAAACTCAGCTCTTTTGAGTTAGGGCAAGGCTCTTCCACTCCTCAGGCCTCCAGTCCACATTTTGAGCCCCAGATTAAGCTCCCAGAAACCTTCTCTCTTTTAAGGAGAGTTGCAAACTTTACTTCCGTTTGCGCCCCGTGTCCTCTGGGCCCGATAGTCAACGCGTGGGCATTATCATTTCCCAATTACAGGGTGATCCCCAGGACTGGGCGTTCTCTTTACCTGCTGGCGCCAGTTGTTTATATTCTGTGGAGGGGTTCTTTCAGGCCCTAGGTACCCTCTATGATGAACTAGACAGGGCTCTAGTAGCCGAGATGGCTCTAAAGGCACTGGTTCAGGGCAATTTACCAGCGGAGGATTATTGCACCCAATTCAGAAGGTGGTGTGTCCCCTCAGGATGGAACGAACCAGCCCTGAATAGTCAGTTCAGGTCAGGTCTGTCTGATAAATTAAAGGATCTTCTGGTCAGTTATCAACTTCCAGAGACCTTAGAGGAGATGATGACCCTTGTTGTCCGACTTGACCGACGGGTTAGAGAGAGACGACAGGAACAACAGTTCTCTTCCCAGATGGTGGTCCAGCCAGAGGCCTATCCCAGAGACAATGCTGAGGTCTCCACCGAGGAACCCATGCAGGTTGGCATGACCCGAGGGAATCTTCGCCGCAGACGTGGAGAATGCTTTTACTGTGGAGATTTTGACCATTGGATCAACCAGTGTCCTAAAAAGGTCCTCTCTGTCAAGTCTCCTAAGGCAAGGCAACCTAAAGACCAGGTACACCCTGAATTTTCTAAATGTAAGCTTTCGGTACCCATTACGATTTCTCTGGGAGTAGATAAATGGCCGGGTAAGGCCTTTATTGATTCTGGCTCAGCGGCTAGCTTTATTGACTCTGAGTATGCTGTAAGATTGGGTATTCCTATGTTTGCCTTACCAACTCCTATCCATGTCATGGCTATTGATGCTACTCCTCTTATTGGTGGTACGGTGAGCTTATGTATCTCGGAGATTTCTCTAACCGTGGGTGTGTGCCACTCAGAGAGATGTTCGCTTCTAGTCCTGGAGAACCTACCTGCTGAGGTGGTACTAGGGTTGCCTTGGCTCCGACTACATAACCCCACTATAGATTGGTCCAATGGGGAGTTGGTGAGATGGGGGCCTAAGTGTGACTCGTGCCTGTCCGTGGTACAGGCTTGGGTCTCAGTAAAGTCTGATACTTTACCCTCTGTTGTTAGAGAATATTCTGATGTATTCTCATCACCAACCCCGGAGGTTCTACCCCCCCATAGACCTTATGATTGTACCATAGAGCTAGTAGAGGGGGCCAAGTTTCCTAAAGGACGAATTTATAATCTTTCTATGCCCGAACGCAAGGCCATGGAAGATTATATTAAGGAGAGCCTTGGTAAAGGGCATATTAGACCTTCTGTCTCTCCTATGGGGGCGGGGTTTTTCTTCGTTAAGAAAAAAGATGGTGGTCTTAGGCCATGTATCGATTACCGGAGATTAAATAAAATCACTGTCCAGAATAGATACTCCCTCCCATTGATTCCGGATTTATTTAACCAGGTCCTGGGGGCAACCTGGTTTTCCAAAATTGACCTGAAAGGGGCATACAATCTAATCCGAATCAAGGAGGGAGACGAATGGAAGACGGCGTTCAATACTCCGGTAGGACACTTTGAATATCAGGTGATGCCTTTTGGACTCAGCAATGCCCCAGCTGTGTTCCAAAACTTCATGAATGACATTCTTAGGGAGTTCTTAGGTAAATTTGTTATTGTCTATCTTGACAACATTTTGATATTCGCTCCTGACTTCGAATCCCATGTGTCTCATGTTAGACAAGTATTAGAGGTGTTGAGGGAGAATCAGCTATCCGCTAAACAAGAGAAATGTGTCTTTGGTGTGCAGGAGATTCTGTTTCTAGGGCATGTTCTGACTCCTCACGCCTTCAAGATGGATCCTGGTAAGGTACTAGCAATTAAGGAATGGGTAAAACCTTCATCCTTAAAGGCCTTACAACGGTTCTTAGGTTTTGCCAATTACTATCGTAAATTTATTATGAATTTTTCCGTAATTGCTAAACCGTTGACCGACCTTACTAAGAAAGGGGCGGATTTGGAGAATTGGTCTACTGAGGCCATTTCTTCATTTGAAAAATTAAAAAAGGCATTCAGTAGCGCTCCCATTCTGATCCAGCCTGATCAGGAGAAACCTTTTATTGTGGAGGTGGATGCGTCCGAGGACGCCGCAGGAGCAGTCCTTTCACAAGGTCCTGCTAGCCTCACTAATCTGAGACCATGTGCCTTCTTCTCCAGGAAATTCTCCCCCACGGAGAGAAACTACGACATAGGGAATAGGGAGCTGCTGGCCATTAAATGGGCATTTGAGGCGTGGAGGCATTTTCTGGAGGGGGCAAGGCATTGTGTAACTGTTGTCACTGACCATAAAAACCTTATGTTTCTCGAGTCTGCTAAGAGGTTGAATCCCCGTCAAGCCAGATGGGCTCTGTTTTTTACTCGTTTTGATTTTTCCATCACGTTCAGGCCGGGAAGTAAAAATGTGAAGGCGGACGCATTATCTCGGAGCTTTCAGGCTTTTCAACCTACTGAGGTACCACCTGAATCCATCCTACCAGCAAAAATCTTCTTAGCAGCTCTTACCCAGGATATCTCGGCTCGCATTAGGTCGGAACAACATCTGGCACCGGTATCCACCCCAACAGATAAGTTGTTTGTTCCCGTACAATTTCGTCTCCAGCTGTTGGGTGAGTGTCACGATTCTGCCTTTTGTGGACATCCGGGTGTTGAGGGCACTAAGGATCTGGTTTCTAGATCTTATTGGTGGCCCACTCTAACTAGGGATGTCAAGTCCTATGTGTCAGCCTGTGAGGTTTGTGCCAGGTCCAAGACACCTAGGACTCGCCCTGCTGGTAACCTACGACCCCTACCCATTCCCAGTAGACCCTGGTCCCATATCTCGATGGACTTTATAACTGACTTACCGCCGGCGGAGGGTAAGACTGTAGTGTGGGTAGTGGTGGATAGGTTTAGCAAGATGGTCCATTTCATTCCCCTGTCTAAACTCCCGAATGCCAAAACCCTGGCGTCTATTTTTGTGAAAGAAATTGTTCGATTGCATGGTATCCCGGAAAATATTGTTTCTGACAGGGGTGTGCAGTTTGTGTCCAAATTCTGGAGGGCCTTCTGTCAAAAATGTAAAATTTCATCGTCTTTTTCCTCTGCCTACCACCCTGAGAGTAATGGGCAGACTGAACGCCTTAATCAGTCTGTCGAACAATTCTTGAGGTCGTATGTTGCTGATGACCAGCAATTATGGGTGAAATTTCTTCCATTGGCTGAATTTGCTTTGAATAACCGTGTCAATTCTTCCGCTGGGGTCTCCCCTTTCTTTTGTAACCATGGTTTCATCCCCGTTTTCATTCTGGGTCGTCCGTCTCCTCCTCTAACCCTGAAGCGGATAAACTCTCCTTCGAACTGTGCACAGTTTGGGCCCGGGTTCTAACGAACCTAGAAAAGGCTCAATGTTCTCAAAAACTCAAGGCCGATAGGAGACGTTCAAGGGGGGTAAACTTTCAGGTTGGGGATAAAGTATGGTTGTCCTCCAAGAATCTATCTCTCAAGGTAACTTCTAAAAAATTTGCTCCTCGTTTTATTGGACCATATAAGATCACGGAAGTGATTAACCCGGTATCTTTTAGGTTGGAGCTGCCCGAGTCATTCCACATTCATAATGTGTTCCATAAATCTCTGCTTAAAAAATATTTTGAACCGGTAGTACCATCAAAAGCCTCGCCTCCGCCGGTTCTTGTTAATGATGCTGTCGAGTATGTGGTGTCTAAAATAGTGGATGTCCGGAAGGTGCGTAATTCCTTGCAGTACATGATTCACTGGAAGGGGTATGGACCTGAAGAGAGATCTTGGGTACCTGCCAGGGAGGTTCATGCTCCTAGACTTATTCGTAAATTTCATTTAGAACACCCTCAAAAGCCATCGCCTGAAGTCTTGGGTCCGGTGGCCCCTCGTAAAAGGGGGGGTACTGTCACAGGGTTCCGAAGGTGCACTCGGTCCCCCATCGCCCGCAGACCTGTTGCTTAGCTTTGGGAATGAGGATCTGTGTTTGACCTCATTCCCAGGGCGGCTTTACTAGCTGGGTGGCTCCCTGCTCCTAAGTCTGCCTTGAGCACCGAGCTAATCACTCGGTGCTCGACTGGTTGGTCTGTCGGTCATGTGACGCTGGCCACGTCACATGACCCTCACTCCCCACTATAAATACAGGCAGCCTGCTGGCTACAGGTTGCCTGTTAATTTCTAGGCTCCTGGCTATTTGTTGGACTGCTGAATACTTACCTGATCCTGTTCCTTGACCATCCTTTTGCCTGATCCTCCTGTACTGCGCATCCGTCCTGGTATTGTGACCTCGGCTCCCACCTGACTACTCTCTTAGGACTCCTCTTGTACTTCTCTGCTCTCCTGGTATTTATGACCCCGGCTTCTCCTGACCATTCTTTGCTTAATCCTTTGTACTTTGTAGCTTTCCTGGTATTGACTTGGTCCGTTCACGTCCTGTTGTTTGTCTGTCATCCCTGCACTTATTCCAAGTTAGGGATTGCCGTCCAGTTGCCCCCTGTCATTAGGACTCGCGAGGCAAGTAGGCAGGGCCAGGGGTAAGGGTGGAGCGCAGTGGTCACTTCCCTTCTCCCCTGTGTGTGTGTGTACGCGACCGTTACAGCTGGTCAAGTTATTTGTAGTGACCGTAAAAGCAGACTTTTTGTTCTGGGTTGAAAAAGCATTCCCAAATTTGCCATTCTGAAAATAACTAGTTTGTGGTATTTGAGGCCTACTTGAAATCTATCCCAAAAAGAAAATCTTACATTGAAGGTATTGATAGTGTCATTCAGAAAAACCTAAGACACACGCTAGCGTGCTGATAGAAGTGTCATTCTGTGATTAAACCTATAACTGTCACACAGCGCAAAAAAAAACAGGTCTCACATCTCTATTAAACCAAATCTGCACAGTTTTAGCTGGTCAAGTTATTTGTAGTGACCGTAAAAGCAGACTTTTTGTTCTGGGTTGAAAAAGCATTCCCAAATTTGCCATTCTCAAAATTGTGGTGAACGGGAACAATGAGGAAAACATCTAATAAGGGACGCGGACGTGGACATGGTCGTGGTGGTGTTAGTGGACCCTCTGGTGCTGGGAGAGGACGTGGCCGTTCTGCCACAGCCACACGTCCTAGTGAACCAACTACCTCAGGTCCCAGTAGCCAGCAGAATTTACAGCGATATTTGGTGGGGCCCAATGCCGTTCTAAGGATGGTAAGGCCTGAGCAGGTACAGGCATTAGTCAATTGGGTGGCCGACAGTGGATCCAGCACGTTCACATTATCTCCCACCCAGTCTTCTGCAGAAAGCGCACAGATGGCGCATGAAAACCAAGCCCATCGGTCTGTCACATCACCCCCATGCATATCAGGGAAACTGTCTGAGCCTCAAGTTATGCAGCAGTCTCTTATGCTGTTTGAAGACTCTGCTGCCAGGGTTTCCCAAGGGCATCCACCTAGCCCTTCCCCAGGGGTGAAGGGATAGAATGCACTAACGCACAACCACTTATTTTTCCTGATGATGAGGACATGGGAATACCACCTCAGCACGTCTCTGATGATGACGAAACACAGGTGCCAACTGCTGCGTCTTTCTGCAGTGTGCAGACTGAACAGGAGGTCAGGGATCAAGACTGGGTGGAAGACGATGCAGGGGACGATGAGGTCCTAGACCCCACATGGAATGAAGGTCGTGCCACTGACTTTCAGAGTTCGGAGGAAGAGGCAGTGGTGAGACCGAGCCAACAGCGTAGCAAAAGAGGTAGCAGTGGGCAAAATCAGAACACCCGCCGCCAAGAGACTCCGCCTGCTACTGACCGCCGCCATCTGGGACCGAGCACCCCAAAGGCAGCTTCAAGGAGTTCCCTGGCATGGCACTTCTTCAAACAATGTGCTGACGACAAGACCCGAGTGGTTTGCACGCTGTGCCATCAGAGCCTGAAGCGAGGCATTAACGTTCTGAACCTTAGCACAACCTGCATGACCAGGCACCTGCATGCAAAGCATGAACTGCAGTGGAGTAAACACCTTAAAAACAAGGAAGTCACTCAGGCTCCCCCTGCTACCTCTTCTGCTGCTGCCGCCTCGGCCTCTTCTGCTGCTGCTGCCGCCGCCTCGGCCTCTTCCTCCGCCTCTGGAGGAACGTTGGCACCTGCCGCCCAGCAAACATGGGATGTACCACCAACACCACCACCTGCGTCACCAAGCATCTCAACCATGTCACACGGCAGCGTTCAGCTCTCCATCTCACAAACATTTGAGAGAAAGCGTAAATTCTCACCTAGCCACCCTCGATCCCTGGCCCTGAATGCCAGCATTTCTAAACTACTGGCCTATGAAATGCTGTCATTTAGGCTGGTGGACACACACAGCTTCAAACAGCTCATGTCACTTGCTGTCCCACAGTATGTTGTTCCCAGCCGCCACTACTTCTCCAAGAGAGCCGTGCCTTCCCTGCACAAACAAGTGTCCGATAAAATCAAGTGTGCACTGCGCAACGCCATCTGTGGCAAGGTCCACCTAACCACAGATACGTGGACCAGTAAGCACGGCCAGGGACGCTATATCTCCCTAACTGCACACTGGGTAAATGTAGTGGCGCCTGGGCCCCAGGCGGAGAGCTATTTGGCGCACGTCCTTTCGCCGCCAAGGATCGCAGGGCAACATTCTTTGCCTCCTGTCTCCTCCTCCTCCTAGTCAGCTTCCTCCTCCTCTTCTTCCACCTGCTCATCCAGTCAGCCACACACCTTCACCACCAACTTCAGAACAGCACGGGGTAAACGTCAGCAGGCCATTCTGAAACTCATATGTTTGGGGGACAGGCCCCACACCGCACAGGAGTTGTGGCGGGGTATAGAACAACAGACCGACGAGTGGTTGCTGCCGGTGAGCCTCAAGCCCGGCCTGGTGGTGTGCGATAATGGGCGAAATCTCGTTGCAGCTCTGGGACTAGCTGGTTTGACGCACATCCCTTGCCTGGCGCATGTGCTGAATTTGGTGGTGCAGAAGTTCATTCGCAACTACCCCGACATGTCAGAGCTGCTGCATAAAGTGCGGGCCGTCTGTTCGCGCTTCCGGCGTTCACACCCTGCCACTGCTCGCCTGTCTGCGCTACAGCGTAACTTCGGCCTTCCCGCTCACCGCCTCATATGCGACGTGCCCACCAGGTGGAACTCCACCTTGCATATGCTGGACAGACTGTGCGAGCAGCAGCAGGCCATAGTGGAGTTTCAGCTGCAGCACGCACGGGTCAGTCGCTCTGCGGATCCGACCCACTTCACCACCAATGACTGGGCCTCCATGCGAGACCTGTGTGCCCTGTTGCGCTGTTTCGAGTACTCCACCAACATGGCCAGTGGCGATGACGCCGTTATCAGCGTTACAATACCACTTCTATGTCTCCTTGAGAAAACACTTAGGGCGATGATGGAAGAGGAGGTGCCCCAGGAGGAAGACCAGGAAGAGGGGTCATTTTTAGCACTTTCAGGCCAGTCTCTTCGAAGTGACTCAGAGGGAGGTTTTTTGCAACACCAGAGGCCAGGTACAAATGTGGCCAGACAGGGCCCACTACTGGAGGACGAGGAGGACGAGGATGAGGAGGAGGTGGAGGAGGATGAGGATGAAGCATGTTCACAGCGGGGTGGCACCCAAAGCAGCTCGGGCCCATCACTGGTGCGTGGCTGGGGGGAAACACAGGACGATGACGATACGCCTCCCACAGAGGACAGCTTGTCCTTACCTCTGGGCAGCCTGGCACACATGAGCGACTGCTGTCGTTGCGCAGGCACTGCAGCATGTAGAGTTGCCCACATTTTAACGTGTGCGGACTACTGGGTTGCCACCCTGCTGGATCCCCGGTACAAAGACAATGTGCCCACCTTACTTCCTACACTGGAGCGTGATAGGAAGATGCGCGAGTACAAGCGCACGTTGGTAGACGCGCTACTGAGAGCATTCCCAAATGTCACAGGGGAACCAGTGGAAGCCCAAGGCGAAGGCAGAGGAGGAGCAAGAGGTCGCCAACGCAGCTGTGTCATGCCCAGCTCCTCTGAGGGCAGGGTTAGCATGGCAGAGATGTGGAAAAGTTTTGTCAACACGCCACAGCTAAGTGCACCACCACCTGATACGGAACGTGTTAGCAGGAGGCAACATTTCACTAACATGGTGGAACAGTACCTGTGCACACCCCTCCGCGTACTGACTGATGGTTCGGCCCCATTCAACTTCTGGGTCTCCAAATTGTCCACGTGGCCAGAGCTAGCCTTTTATGCCTTGGAGGTGCTGGCCTGCCCGGCGGCCGGCGTTTTGTCTGAACGTGTATTCAGCACGGCAGGGGGCGTCATTACAGACAAACGCAGCCGCCTGTCTACAGCCAATGTGGACAAGCTGACGTTCATAAAAATGAACCAGGCATGGATCCCACAGGACCTGTCCATCCCTTGTGCAGATTAGATATTAACTACCTCCCCTTAACAATATATTATTCTACTCCAGGGCACTTCCTCATTCAATACTATTTTTTATTTCATTTTACCATTATATTGCGGGGCAACCCAAAGTTGAATGAACCTCTCCTCTGTCTGGGTGCCGGGGCCTAAATGTGTGACAGTGGCCTCTTCCAGTGGTGGGTGACGTGAAGCCTGATTCTCTGCTATGACATGAATACAGATTCTGCGCTGACATAAGGCCAGATTCTCTGTTACGGGACCGCTCTCCTCTGCCTGGGTGCCTGGGCCTAAATGTGTGACAGTGGCCTGTTCCAGTGGTGGCTGACGTGAAGCCTGATTCTCTGCTATGACATGAAGACAGATTCTGCGCTGACATAAGGCCAGATTCTCTGTTACGGGACCGCTCTCCTCTGTCTGGGTGCCGGGGCCTAAATGTGTGACAGTGGCCTGTTCCAGTGGTGGGTGACGTGAAGCCTGATTCTCTGCTATGACATGAATACAGATTCTGCGCTGACATAAGGCCAGATTCTCTGTTACGGGACCTCTCTCCTCTGCCTGGGTGCCTGGGCCTAAATGTGTGACAGTGGCCTGTTCCAGTGGTGGGTGACGTGAAGCCTGATTCTCTGCTATGACATGAATACAGATTCTGCGCTGACATAAGGCCAGATTCTCTGTTACGGGACCTCTCTCCTCTGCCTGGGTGCCGGGGCCTAAATGTGTGACAGTGGCCTGTTCCAGTGGTGGGTGACGTGAAGCCTGATTCTCTGCTATGACATGAAGACAGATTCTGCGCTGACATAAGGCCAGATTCTCTGTTACGGGACCGCTCTCCTCTGCCTGGGTGCCTGGGCCTAAATGTGTGACAGTGGCCTGTTCCAGTGGTGGCTGACGTGAAGCCTGATTCTCTGCTATGACATGAAGACAGATTCTGCGCTGACATAAGGCCAGATTCTCTGTTAAGGGACCTCTCTCCTCTGCCTGGGTGCCTGGGCCTAAATGTGTGACTGTGGCCTGTTCCAGTGGTGGGTGACGTGAAGCCTGATTCTCTGCTATGACATGAAGATAGATTCTGCGCTGACATAAGGCCAGATTCTCTGTTACGGGACCGCTCTCCTCTGTCTGGGTGCCGGGGCCTAAATGTGTGACAGTGGCCTGTTCCAGTGGTGGGTGACGTGAAGCCTGATTCTCTGCTATGACATGAAGACTGATTCTGCGCTGACATGAAGCCAGATTCTCTGCTATGGCATGAAGAGACTGATTCTCTGCTGACATGAAGCCAGATTCTTTGCTATGGCATGAAGAGACTGATTCTCTGCTGACGTGAAGCCAGATTCTCTGCTATGGGACCTCTGAACAATTGATATTGGTTCATTTTTATTTTTTTAATTTTTATTTTAATTCATTTCCCTATCCACATTTGTTTGCAGGGAATTTACCTACATGTTGCTGCCTTTTGCAGCCCTCTAGCTCTTTCCTGGGCTGTTTTACAGTCTTTTTAGTGCCCAAAAGTTTGGGTCCCCATTGACTTCAATGGGGTTCGGGTTCGGGACGAAGTTCGGTTCGGATCCCGAACCCGAACATTTACGGGAAGTTCGGCCGAACTTCTCGAACCCGAACATCCAGGTGTTCGCTCAACTCTATTGGTCAGTTAATTTGTGCAGTATAATGACCAAATAAGCGAAGTGTGAACTGAGCCTAAGGCCTAGTTCACACGACCGTATGGCTTTTATTGTTTTTTGCGGTCCGTTTTTCACGGATCCGTGGTTCCGTTTTTGAGTTACGTTGTGTTTCCGTTTCCTTTCCGATTTTCCGTTCCGTTTTTCCAAATGGCATATACAGTATACAGTAATTACATAGAAAAAATTGGGCTGGCCATAACATTTTCAATAGATGGGAGAAAAACGGCTGGCACTCGCTATGTGGTTTCACATCAAACAACAATTTATTATAACTATACCGCTAATTCAACAGTAAAATACATGTTATCTTAAAATATAATAGTTAAAAATCCCCCTAAAAGATAAATAATAAAATACAATATACTGTTATATTGGGTCATAAACCGCACAAGAATGAAGTCTCTTGGAAAGATGTGGTATTTCTTTGCCTGTTTGGGCAATGTGTGTCCAATTAGATATAACAAGGATACTGTCACTTTAAATGAAATGAAAAAATGCAGCCAAGTCCACAGGCTGTATTAAGTACTGCTGGGGGATAATGTCTCCCTCTCTATGATTCTCTTCAGCAGTTCTTATTTAGGTAAGTCTTGTAGATTTCAGTTTTTGGATATGTAATTGATTTGCAGGGTAATTGTACAGCTTACCCACCCAGACGAAACTCCGGCCGTCTGCTTAGATCGCTGCTGCTCGCTCTCGGCGTCCCCCGCTCTCCGGCGTTTAGCACGAGATTTTATAATTAGTTCAACTAGTGACCTTGATTGCATATGCAGAAGGTTAGCCCATTCAAGGTTAAACTCCTCCCCATATAAATCCTGTGCTGGAGTTTTCAATAGTTGTAAGCCTTTTGGGATCCTATCTTGGTCTAGATATTGGCGTAGGGATTTGATCTCCCAGTTATGTTTCAGTTGTTTAATGACCAAATGTTCTAATTCTCTAAATGTATCCTGTACGGATTTGGTCTCTGTATTGTCCAATAGTGGAACTTCAAATAGGAAGGTGTCCACTTTTTGTTTCTTTAGTTCGATATGACTCCACATATCCATCCTGAATATGGTGGGAGCTAAATCCACAAACGAGTGATAAGAAATTGAAAAATAGAAAGATATGTGGATAGCTCACCACCCTCCTCAGTAAGGTAGGGGTGCTCTAGCCGAAAGACTGCTCACTCAATCAGTCCAGAGAAATAAATAAAATGGGAGAAAAACGGCTGGCACTCGCTATGTGGTTTCACATCAAACAACAATTTATTATAACTATACCGCTAATTCAACAGTAAAATACATGTTATCTTAAGACATAATAGTTAAAAATCCCCCTAAAAGATAAATAATAAAATACAATATACTGTTATATTGGGTCATAAACCGCACAAGAATGAAGTCTCTTGGAAAGATGTGGTATTTCTTTGCCTGTTTGGGCAATGTGTGTCCAATTAGATATAACAAGGATACTGTCACTTTAAATAAAATGAAAAAATGCAGCCAAGTCCACAAGCTGTATTAAGTACTGCTGGGGGATAATGTCTCCCTCTCTATGATTCTCTTCAGCAGTTCTTATTTAGGTAAGTCTTGTAGATTTCAGTTTTTGGATATGTAATTGATTTGCAGGGTAATTGTACAGCTTACCCACCCAGACGAAACTCCGGCCGTCTGCTTAGATCTCTGCTGCTCGCTCTCGGCGTCCCCCGCTCTCCGGCGTTTAGCACGTGATGTGCCTGAGTTATCGCAGGATTTGGAAGTTTCAATCCGAAGATCTGGTGAGAGCTGCAGAGTAAGTATAAGAATGGAGCGCTCCACTTGTAGAAAATACTTCAAATTTCGTCGGTCATATGCAGAAGCTTCTTGTTGGCAGGGATATAACGCTAAACGCGTTTCGAGGACTTCAATCCTCTTCCTCAGTAGCTATATCCCTGTTCTTGAATCCCCTCCTTTTATATCATCCTCAGCAGTCCCCAAAATCTGGGCTGGAATCGCTTTTCCTCCTAATGCGGTTTTTAGTGCGTTTCTGTTGCGGTTTTAAAATCGCATATGCGTTTTTCATGGCATCGAAACCGCAACATCTTGTTTAGTATAAATCTACCCAAACACAGTTATTCTCCAATGTAAAAACACATAATAATAATCAATATATAAAATTTATAAAAATTATTAAAAACAGTTTACAATATATCCCAGGAGATCAGTACTTTTTAAATAATTAAGAACTACATAATAATATATAACAGATACTAGCTTATAAATGACGTCCATGTGGTAAAGGGCCTCATCCTCCATAAATTCTGTTCTTATCTATCTTGCAATGTTGGTATTAATCTTGGAGAATAACGACCGACGAAATTTGAAGTATTTTCTACAAGTGGAGCGCTCCATTCTTATACTTACTCTGCAGCTCTCACCAGATCTTCGGATTGAAAATTCCAAATCCCGCGATAACTCAGGCACATCACGTGCTAAACGCCGGAGAGCGGGGGACGCCGAGAGCGAGCAGCAGCGATCTAAGCAGACGGCCGGAGTTTCGTCTGGGTGGGTAAGCTGTACAATTACCCTGCAAATCAATTACATATCCAAAAACTGAAATCTACAAGACTTACCTAAATAAGAACTGCTGAAGAGAATCATAGAGAGGGAGACATTATCCCCCAGCAGTAATTAATACAGCTTGTGGACTTGGCTGCATTTTTTCATTTCATTTAAAGTGACAGTATCCTTGTTATATCTAATTGGACACACATTGCCCGAACAGGCAAAGAAATACCACATCTTTCCAAGAGACTTCATTCTTGTGCGGTTTATGACCCAATATAACAGTATATTGTATTTTATTATTTATCTTTTAGGGGGATTTTTAACTATTATGTTTTAAGATAACATGTATTTTACTGTTGAATTAGCGGTATAGTTATAATAAATTGTTGTTTGATGGGAAACCACATAGCGAGTGCCAGCCGTTTTTCTCCTATTTTATTTATTTCTCTGGACTGATTGAGTGAGCAGTCTTTCGGCTAGAGCACCCCTACCTTACTGAGGAGGGTGGTGAGCTATCCACATATCTTTCTAATTTTCAATAGATGGTTCAGAAAAAACGGAACGGAAACAGAAGACATACGGATGCATTTCCGTATGTGTTCCGTTTTTTTTGCGGACCCATTGACTTGAATGGAGCCACGACCCGTGATTTACGGCCAAATATAGGACAAGCTCTATCTTTCAACGGAACGGAAAAACGGAAATACGGAAACTGAATGCATACGGAACACATTCCGTTTTTTTTGCGGAACCATTGAAATGAATGGTTCCGTATACGGACCGTATACGGAACACAAAAAAACGGCCCGTACACCCGCAAAAAAAACGTTTGTGTGAACTAGGCCTAACAGTGCGTCACTTGCCTGTCATACTGAAACACATACGCTAAATAGTGTTTTGCTAACAGAAAGGACTAGCTATGCATGTTCCTGCAATGCACAGTAATGAACACCAAGATATACTCTCCCTGCAGGCCAGGATATACGGTAGCTGATTTAACACGCTTCGTGACAAATTAATTCGGAACGAAGCAAATTTTGGGGAAAAACTCTGCAAAGCGTCCAGATCGAATTTCTGAAAACTTTGCTGATCTCTAGTCATCAGTATCAAAATCTCGGAAAACCGCTTTAAAAGATAAAATCTGACAGTGCAATGTAGTCATACAGAGGCTGTTTGTTACCAATTTCTAGCATCTGTTTATCCATAGCCATGTATGTCACTGTCACTTTGACATAACTAATGCTGTCTTGGCATTAAATGGGGTTGTCCCATCTGGATCTGAATACTTTTGTAATTACATGTAATTAAAAATTTAGTGTAGCTACTAAATTATTCAATTAATGCTATCTGTATAGAGTCCCTTGCTGATTGCATTTTTCCTTATTTCTTTATCCACCTCACTGAAGTAGGCACACATGGCTAAGTTTATCATGGCATAACCCCTTTAAAGAGCTTGAAAGGGGTTGGATACAGTCCTCAGAAACAACAGAATGTCATGCAATTCTTTTTTGAGCAATTAGAGCAGTTTTGTTTTGGGTACAATTTATTTTTATTCAAATCAAATCTGATGACCGATTTGCTGTTAAAATCTGACCCAAATAGAATTTAAGAAAATTCACTCATCTCTGAAAATGATATCTCCCTACAATTCTGAAATAATATATGGGGTCATTTAACAAACTGGAGTAAAGTAGAACTGCCCATAGCAACAAATCAGATTTCACCTTTCATTTTTCAAAGGAGCTGTCAAAAATGTAAGGTGGAATCTGATTAGTTGCTGTGGGCAACTAAGCCAGTTCTACTTTACACCAGTTTTTATAAATGACCCCCATAGTGCCCAAATACACGGTAGACCACTAGCTAATATCCAGAGTAACAACCGGACAGCAGCTTGATGGGTTGGAAGTGACTCAATAAGATCCTGGTAGGTTGTCATCTGGAGCGTTGCTGACTGCAGTGCATCCCACAAGTGCTGGAGGGAGCGTGGGGGAGGATCCATAGAGCAAACACAACAATTGAAGTGTTCCCACAGATGCTCAATTGGGTTCAAGTCTGGTAAAATAGGGGGCCAGGGAAGTGTTAGTCATGCTTTTTCAACCAATGTCAGCATTTATAACAGTGTCTTATGTTGCAGTGTCTTGCCCAAGGGAATATTGGTATGGAGCATGGGTATACATGATCTTCAAAAATGGATTCATACCCAAATCAGTTGTGAGTAGAGTTGAGCGGACACCTGGATGTTCGGGTTCAAAAAGTTCGGCCAAACTTGGAAAAAAAGCTCGGGTTCGGGACCCGAACTTGACCCCGAACCCAAACCCCATTGAAGTCAATGAAGACCTGAACTTTTGGGCACTGAAATGGCTCTAAAATAGTCCTGGAAAGGGCTAGAGGGCTGCAAAAGGCATCAAAATGTGCTTAAGAGCATGGCAACTGTTCTGCAAACAAATGTGGATAGAGAAATGACTTAAAATAACATATTATACCAAAAAATTAAAAATAACAATCTGGATCTAGGAGTAGGAGGTTGAGGAGGCGGTGGATGGGTGGATGTGGCGGTGTAGGTTGACGTGGCAGTGTAGGTGGAAGCGGCTGTGAAGGAGGAATAGGTAGCCAACACTGATTTGTGTTATTTTTTATTTTTAAATTGGGGTATCCAACAAAATATTGGGACATATAACAAAATAAAACAAAGAATAAGTGCACTTGAGTACAAGAATGGATGGTTGAGGCTGGTATAAATGTCTATTCTGCACAAGGTACACGGACAAGTCCTGTGGGATCCATGCCTGGTTCATTTTAATAAAGGTAAGCTTGTCCACATTGGCTGTGGCCTGTGATAATGCTCTCTGCCGTGCAAAACACGCGTTCACACTATACACTGGCTGCAGGGCAGGTCAGCACCTCCAAGGCTGACAAAGCTTTTCCGCATTTTGGCCATGCTAACCCTGGCTTCTCAGGTGCTGGCGGTGCCCCAGCTGCGTTGGCCACCTCTTCCTCTGCCATCGCCTTGTGCTTCCACTGTGCCCCCGCTGTCAGGTGGGAATGCCATCAGCAGCGTGCGCTAGTAGTCACGCATCTTCCGATCAGTGGTGATGTTTTCACTAAATTTAGTTCCCTGTCAGCAATGCAGAGCAGGGGTTCATTCACGGCAAAAGGGGGTTCACGTCACCCAGCAATAGAACAGAGGATTTTGAGAGATTTAGGCCCCTGTCACCCAGTCACAGCAGGGGTTCATTCACAGCAAAAGGGGGTTCATGTCACCCAGCAATAGAACAGAGGATTTTGAGAGATTTAGGCCCCAATCACCCAGGCACAGCAGGGGTTCATTCACGGCAAAAGGGGGTTCTGTCACTCAGCAATAGAACAGAGGATTTTGAGAGATTTAGGCCCCTGTCAGCAATGCAGAGCAGGGGTTCATTCACGGCAAAAGGGGGTTCATGTCACCCAGCAATAGAACAGACGATTTTGAGAGATTTAGGCCCCTGTCACCCAGGCACAGCAGGGGTTCATTCACGGCAAAAGGGGGTTCATGTCACCCAGCAATAGAACAGAGAATTTTGAGAGATTTAGGCCCATGTCACCCAGGCACAGCAGGGGTTTGTATACGCCAAAAATGGTAAAATGTCACCCGACAATTGAAAATAAAAAAATTTTCAATTTTGGGCTCTAAAATTGGCACTTTTTTGCATTAAAATGGCTTTAAAATTGTCCTTGAAAAGGCTAGATGGATGTAAAAGGCAGTAAAATGTGCTTAAGAGCATGGCAACTGCTCTCCAAACAAATGTGGATAAAGAAATTACTTAAAATGAAATAAAATAACTAAAAATTACAAATTATTAACCTGCAACTCAGAGAAGGAGGTGGATATGGAGTCGGAGGTTGAGGAGGCGGTGAATGTGGTGTTGTAGGTGGAGGCAGCAATGGAGGAGGAGGAGGTAGCCAACAATGTTTATTTTTTATTTTTTATTGGGGTAGGTAGCCCCCAAAATATTGGGACAAATAAAAAAAGAAGAAAACAAAGAATCATTTTGATGGTGGTATAAATGTCTATTCTGCACAAGGTACAGACAAGTCTTGTGGGATCCAAGCCTGGTTCATTTTAATGAACATGAGCTTGTCCACGTTGGCTGTGGACAGGCGGCTGCACCTCTCTGTAATGACGCCTCCTGCCGTGCTAAATAAACGTTCAGAGAGTACACTGGCTGCAGGGCAGGCCAGCACCTCCAAGGCATACATGGCAAGCTCTGGCCATGTGGACAATTTGGAGAACCAGAAGTTGAATGGGGCAGAACCATCAATCAGTACGTGTAGGCGTGTGCACAGGTACTGTTCCACCATGTTGTTCAAATGCTGCCTCCTGCTAACACGCTCCATATCAGCAGTAGTGATGTCGCGAACATAAAATTTTCCGTTCGCGAACGCCGAACGGGAATTTCTGCAAATGTTCGCGAACGGGCCAACCGGGCGAACCGCCATAGACTTCAATAGGCAGGCGAATTTTAAAACCCACAGGGACTCTTTCTAGCCACAGTAGTGATGGAAAAGTTTTTCAAGGGGACTAACACCTGGACTGTGGCATGCCGGAGGGGGATCCATGGGAAAACTCCCATGGAAAATTATGTAGTTGACGCAGAGTTGGATTTTAATCCATAAAGGGCATAAATCACCTAACAATCCTATTTTTTTTTAAACAACGTGGTTTAAAACATCCAGTATGTGTATACGATCAGGTATGATGTTGTATCGATCAGGTAGTGTAAGGGTTACGCCCGCTTCACAGACATTGACAGACCAAACTCCTCTTTTAATGCACCGCAAACAACCGCAAACAGTCCATTTGCCCAACCGCAAACTCCCCATTTGTTCAAGGTTGGATACCAAGCTAGCCATGTCCCGTTGATGTCATTGAAGGTTTCTTTCTCCACCCAGCCACGTACAACACCAAGGGTCCCCGAAAGGTGAATTGAATTGATTTTCCGAACGGGGAGATGGTTAAAAAAACGCTAGCTCCCTCCCTTTTGTTTGAATCCACGGTCACTGCGTCTGTGCCGTGCAATTTACTGCCCCACCAGATATGAGTGGTATTTTCTGTAGTTCTCTCTTCTCATCAGTTTAATCCCTGTTACGTTACGTGGGCCTGACACACACGGGCTTGCAAATGGGATTAGATCACAGAAAAATATGAAATAGAATTTTTTTTTATCTGCTAGGTATTTGTGAGTAAATGACACCCTGTAACGGTATAAGTGGAGGTCTAGCCACTAGCCAGCGGACACAATACAGTCTGTGTGGGCCTGACACACACGGGCTTGCAAATGGGATTAGATCACAAAAAAAAATTAAATAAATTTTTTTTTTATCTGCAAGGTATTTGTGAGAAAATGACACCCTGTAACGGTATAAGTGGAGGTCTAGCCACTAGCCAGCAGACACAATACAGTCTGTGTGGGCCTGACACACACGGGCTTGCAAATGGGATTAGATCACAGAAAAATATTAAATAGAATTTTTTTTTTATCTGCGAGGTATATTCTGTCACACCCTGTATGAATGGTGTGCACACAGTACTGTCTGTGACTGAGCCTGCAGCCTCTCACACACGGGAAGGCAACTGCAATATATGTATATATAAAATAAAATAAATAAAGCAGACTGATGTACCAGCCCTGAAAAGGGCTTTTTGGGGTGCTGTCAGGACGCTGTCCTTACAGCAGATGAGTCTGTGGACACAGAACACTGCCCTAGCTAATGCTTTCCCTATTGAATCAGCAGCAGCAAGCAGCACTGTCCCTCCTCTCACACACGGGCAGGCAACTGCAATATATGTATATATAAAAAAATATAAAAAAAGCAGACTGATGTACCAGCCCTGAAAAGGGCTTTTTGGGATGCTGTCAGGACGCTGTCCTTACAGCAGATGAGTCTGTGGACACAGAACAATGCCCTAGCTAACGCTTTCCCTATTGAATCAGCAGCACTGTCCCTCCTCTCATTGAGAATGCAGATTCCGAATGAATCTAAAATGGATGCTGTCCGGGAGGTGGGAGGGTCTGGGAGGGAGGGTCTGCTGCTGATTGGCTGGAATGTGTCTGCTGACTGTGAGGTACAGGGTCAAAGTTTACTCAATGATGATGTATAGAGGGCGGACCGAACATCGCATATGTTCGCCCGCCGCGGCGAACGCGAACAAGCTATGTTCGCCGGGAGCTATTCGCCGGCGAACTATTCGGGCCATCTCTAATCAGCAGTTGGGGCCGGTTGTTGCAGCGAGTGACAAAGCTTTTCCACATGTCGGCCATGCTAACCCTGCCTTCTGAAATGCTGGCGCTGACACAGCTGCGTTGGCGACCTCTTTCTCCTCCCCTGTCTTCGCCTTGTGCTTTCACTTGTCCCCCGGCGTCAGTCGGGAATGCTCTCAGGGGCGCGTCTACCAGCGTGGGCCTGTAGTCGCGCATCTTCCGTTCACGCTCCAGTGAGGGAATTAAGGACGGCACATTGTCTTTGTAACGGGGTTCCAGCAGGATGGCAACCCAGTAGTCAGCACACGTTAAAATGTGGGCAACTCTGCAGTCGTTGCGCAGGCACTGCAGCATGTAGTCGCTCATGTGTGCCAGGCTGCCCAGAGGTAAGGACAAGCTGTCCTCTGTGGGAGGCGTATTGTCTGCGTCCTCTGTATCCCCCGAGCCACGCACCAGTTATGGGCCCGAGCTGCGTTGAATGCCACCCCGCTGTGAACATGCTTCATCCCCATCCTCCTCCTCATCCTCCTCCTCCTTCTCTTCCAGTAGTTGGCCCTGGCTGGCCAAATTTGTACCTGGCCTCTGCTGTTGCAAAAATCCTCTTTCTGAGCCACTTCTAAAAGACTGGCCTGAAAGAGTTAGAGATGACCCCTCTTCCTCCTCCTCGTCCTGGGCCACATCCTCTTCCATCATCGCCCTAAGTGTTTTCTCAAGGAGACATAGAAGTGGTATTGTAACGCTGATAACGGCGTCATCGCCACTGGCCATGTTGGTGGAGTACTCGAAACAGCGCAACAGGGCACACAGGTCTCGCATGGAGGCCCAGTCATTGGTGGTGAAGTGGTGCTGTTCCGCAGTGCGACTCACCTGTGCGTGCTGCAGCTGAAACTCCACTATGGCCTGCTGCTGCTCGCACAGTCTCTCCAGCATGTGCATGGTGGAGTTCCACCTGGTGGGCACGTCGCATATGAGGCGGTGAGCGGGAAGGCCAAAGTTACTCTGTAGAGCAGACAGCCGAGAGGAATCCGGATGAGAACGCCGGAAGCGCACATAGACAGCGCGTACTTTATACAGCAGCTCAGACATGTCAGGGTAGTTGTGAATGAATTTCTGCACCACCAAATTCAGATCACATGCGCCAGGCAAGGGATGTGCGTCAAACCGGCTAGTCCCAGAGCTGCAACGAGATTTTGCTCATTATCGCACACCACCAGGCCGGGCTTTAGGCTCACTGGCAGCAACCACTCATCGGTCTGTTGTTCTATACCCCGCCACAACTCCTGTGCGGTGTGGGGCCTGTCCCCCAAACACATTCGTTTCAGAACGGCCTGCTGACGTTTACCCCTGGCTGTGCTGAAGTTGGTGGTGAAGGTCTGTCGCTGACCGGATGAGGAGGTGGTAGAAGAGGAGGAGGAAGCCGAGTAGGAAGAGGAGGCAAAGAATGATGCCCTGCGATCCTTGGCGGCGAAAGGACGTGCGCCAAACAGCTCTCCGCCTGGGGCCCAGCCGCCACTACATTTACCCATTGTGCAGTTAGGGAGATATAGCATCCCTGGCCGTGCTTACTGGTTCACATATCTGTGGTTAGGTGGACCTTGCCACAGATGGCGTTGCGCAGTGCACACTTGATTTTATCGGATACTTGGTTGTGCAGGGAGGGCACGGCTCTCCTGGAGAAGTAGTGGGGGCTGGAAACGACGTACTGTGGAACAGCAAGCGACATGAGCTGTTTGAAACTGTCCGTCTCCACCAGCCTGAATGACAGCATTTCAAAGGCCAGCAGTTTAGAAATGCTGGCATTTAGGGCCAGGGATCGAGGGTGGCTAGGTGGGAATTTACGCTTTCCCTCAAAGGTTTGTGAGATGGAGAGCTGAACACTTCCGTGTGACATGGTGGAGATGCTTGGTGGCATATCCTCTGTTTGCTGGGCGGCAGGTGCCAACGTTTCTCCAGAGGCGGAGGAAGAGGCCGAGGCAGCAGCAGAAGAGGGAGCAGGAGGGGCCTGAGCCCTTTCTTGGTTTTGAAGGTGCTTACTCCACTGCAGCCCGAGTCTCGCATGTAGATGCCTGGTCATGCAGGTTGTGCTAAGGTTCAGAACGTTAATGCCTCGCTTCAGGCTCTGATGGCACAGCGTGCAAACCACTCGGGTCTTGTCGTCAGCACATTGTGTGAAGAAGTGCCATGCCAGGGAACTCCTTGAAGCTGCCTTTGGTGTGCTCGGTCCCTGGTGACGGTGGCCAATAACAGACGAACTGTTTTGGCGAGGGCTGCTCTGCTTTTGCACCATGCTCCTGATTTTGCTACGCTGTTGGCTCGGTCTCACCACTGCCTCTTCCTCCAAACTCTGAAAATCAGTTACACGACCTTCATTCCATGTGGGGTCTAGGACCTCATCGTCCCCTGCATTGTCTTCCACCCAGTCTTCCTCCCTGACCTCCTTTTCGGTCTGCACACTGCAGAAAGACGCAGCAGTTGGCACCTGTGTTTCGTCATCAGAGACGTGCTGAGGTGGTATTCCTATGTCCTCATCAGGAAACATAAGTGGTTGTGCGTCAGTGCATTCTATGTCTTCCACCCCTGGGGAAGGGCTAGGTGGATGCCCTTGGGAAACCCTGGCAGCAGAGTCTTCAAACAGCATAAGAGACTGCTGCATGACTTGATGCTTAGACAGGTTCCCCGATATGCACGGGGGTGATGTGACAGACTGATGGGCATGGGTTTCAGGCGCCACCTGTGCGCTTTCTGCAGAAGACTGAGTGGGAGATAATGTGAACATGCTGGATCCACTGTCGGCCACCCAATTGACTAGCGCCTGTACTTGCTCAGGCCTTACCATCCTTAGAACGGCATTAGGCCCGACCAAATATTGCTGCAGATTCTGGCGGCTACTGGGACCTGAGGTAGTAGGTTCAGTTGGAAGTGTAGCTGTGGCAGAACGGCCAAGTCCTCTCCCTGCACCAGAGGCTCCACCAACACCACCACCACCACGACCATGACCGCGTCCCTTATTAGATGTTTGCCTCACAGTTAGCGTTTACAAAGCAAAGTAAAAAAAGGTTAAGTCGGTTAAAAATAATTAACCGCCAATAGAAACCCTGATGTAGGGTATTGCACTAAAAAAAATTTTTTAACTCTATATGACAACGGTATTTGTGGATTATGCAAATATGTAAGAGGGGCACACCTACATCTGATTCACACCAAACGCTAATCAATGTTTAGTATTAATATTTAAAAATTTATTAAATACAGTTTAATATAATATGCTGAATATGGTACCTTATCGCTCTAAAATCATAAAATACATGCTTAAAATATAGCCATGCCAAGGATTAATGTGTACTTCAATCTGAGATTTCAGTAGTGGATATAATGTCGATTTCAATACTACCGAGTCTCAGTTTATAAAATGATAGTGAATGCAGTCTCTGTGTTAATCCGCAGTTTATCAGCGATATTTTCAATATAGGAATTTGCTGAGATAGAAATATTGTCCTTTGCAATTCCTTGCATATGGTCTTTCACAGTTATAGCTCAAAAAGGTGTTTGGCTAGTGCACTGTGATAATATAATGATAAATTACTCACTGTTTGGAAGCAGTAAAGTGTTCGGATTTTTGCGCTTAACGTGGCGTCCCATGAATTATCAGCACAGGTAGTCGTACCACCGATCAATTTTACATGTGAGCTATGAGCTTGCAAACAAAGAAACAGTCCGTTTGGGTGCCGGGGTAGGTGTGTGGTTACACCCGCTTGAAATTTGTAGTGGCTTGATATCTTTTTTCCCAGGACAATACCGGACTTTCGTTTCTTTACAAAATATATTCGGATATTGTTGCAAGTTGAGTAAAGATGCGCAGATAGTGAACTGCGGTTTTTCTTCCTTTTGTAGAGACTTGTGTACACCAGACGCGTTTCGGAGTTAACACGACTCCTTCCTCAGTGGTCAAGTCTCATCTATTGAATGGCTATTTTTATAGGGCTCAATTCCTTTACCCATTTAGGGCTGTGACATCATTTAGTGAAAACACCTGGAAGCTTGGATTCGGCTTGGCCGATCATTTAACCCCTTGCTGGCAGTATTTTTATATATAAATACCTACATAAAATGTTCTATAATATAACAAATTCTATAATATAAAAGTATAATTAGATGACAATAATTACTAAACCTATAATATTTAGACAGGTCTTGTATCAATAAATTGCGGCTTTGTGTATCCTATATTCCTAAATAGTCTGGTCGTATAGTTCCATTATTAAAAATATATAATAATAATATCTTCAATATCTAACAACATTTTATATATCCATATATTTAAACACTATTTATACATTTTAATTTTTATTGCGGTTTTATTGTGCGTTTAACTTGGATATATCAGTGCTGTGAGGAATACCATTTAAAAATATTTTAAAAAAGGGTTTTCCATTAGGGAATCCTCATAGAAATCTTATAAAATATTATAAAATATTCCCATAAAATATAGAGTGGTGTTCATATATTGTCACTATATATATATGGGAACCTAATATTGGAAACCAAATAAATAAATCCATTGGGTTGCATTCCAAGTTGTATAAGGGAATCATATGGTTAAAACATGGTATTGGTAGTAGATTGCACCATATGTAGGCAGGTGTTGAGTGTTAGTAAGTAGTAGTTTTTGCAGAGTGGTTATTTTTGCAAAATATAGGCATATACACATATATTACTCTTTGCTAGTGTACATGCTCATATCGGGCTCATATACATTCAATACACTATCAATGTACTGGAGGTTTGCATGTTTCAAACACTCAGAGAGGTTTCCTTAAAACGTGTCTTAAAACAGTCAGGTGTGTATATGCTCCTGCGGTTTTAAACTAACCTACCAATTTGGACTATGTTCAATATAATCTGAGACAATTTTTACCCCTACTTCATTTTATATGTACCCTTTGGAGAATATAGACATATATAGTATAGTGTATATATATATATATATATATATATATATATATATATATATATATATATATTGTTTTTGAAAAAAATATCAAAATTTTAAATTCTTTTTAAAAAAAATAAATGAATAAAATTGATAAAATAAAAACTATATATCAACACAGTTTTAACTCTTTCTTTATTTTCGAAATATGATGCATTTGTAGAAGGTGAATTTACGTATAAGATCAGGTCATTCATATTGGATTAAAAAGGTAGGGAATGGGGCTTATTCTCAATCATCCTCTTTTTACAAGAACTCAAATATCTCCATTTCTGCGTTTAACCCTCGTGGAAGGAGTGAATTAAATTCAAAAATCTTTCTAGATTCCATCCTAGACATCTTGCCTATATGGTCACCTCCTCTCCAGTGAACATTTACTTTTTCCAAGGCTGCAAACCTCATTCCTTTTGGGTCCTGATTATGTGATATCTTGAAGTGAAGTGACAGGGCATGTTTATCGTATCCCTTTCTGATATTAGCAATGTGCTCAGCTATGCGTTTTTTCAAAGTTCTTTTTGTTCTGCCCACGTATTGTTTCATACATGGGCATTGTATGATATAAATAACGCTTTCTGTGCTACATGTTAGGAATTCCCTAATTTTGTGTGTATGATTATTACTAGTCGATTTCACTTCAATGGTTTTTTTAGGGAATGTAGTAAATTTACATCCCATACAGGACCCACATCTATAAAAACCTGACATGCCCATCCAATTTTGGATAGTTGGTATTTTTGGAGACTTATTATTAATTGTGGGGGCAACCAATAAGCCCAAATTTGGAGCCTTAGTAAAGGTAATGTAGGGTTTACTGGGCAATGTATGTCCTAGTAGTCTATCTTTAGTAATATGGTGCCAATGCTTATTAATTATGTATCTAATCTTTTTGTATTGGGCATTAAATGGCAATATTACTCTAACTATTTCTTAAGTATTAGATTTTGGGGTTTCCGATTTCTCCAAGAAGAAAGTATCTCGATCGAGTTTGCGTACTGCTTCTAACGAAGATTCAAAAAATTCTCGTGGGTATTTTTTCTCTAGGAGTTGATCTTTTAGATCAATTGCTTCTTCTTCGAATTTGTCTTGTAATGAGCAGTTCCTTTTAATACGTCTGAATTGTCCTGACGGTATATTCAAAAGCCATTGCGGCAAATGGCAGCTACTATATAGTATGTGACTATTCTTAGATGTAGGTTTATGATAGGTACTGCATATTAATTGTTGGCCTTCTATATTAATTTGCAGGTATTTGTGGATTAATGTGACACTCACTTATGTACTTGTAATCCCAGATGTGCAATATATTAGAGGTTTTTTTCACTACAGTATGCCAAAGCCGTATTTCTGGCCTAAATGTGACAGTCACTAATGCAAGTGTAATCACAGATGTGCAATATATTAGAGGGTTTTTTCACCCCAGTAACCAAAAAGCTGTATTTCTTGTCTAAATGTGACAGTCACTTATGCTTGTCTAATCCTAGATGTGCAGTATATTAGAGGGTTTTTTCACCCCAGTAACCAAAAAGATGTATTTCTGGCCTAAATGTGACAGTCACTTATGCTTGTCTAATCCCAGGTGTGCAGTATATTAGAGGGTTTTTTCACCCCAGTAACCAAAAAGCCGTATTTCTGGCCTAAATTTGACAGTCACTTATGCACGTGTAATCTAAGATGTGCAATATATTAGAGGGGTTTTTCACCACAGTATGCCAAAGCCGTATTTCTGGCCTAAATGTGACAGTCACTTATGCTTGTCTAATCCTAGATGTGCAGTATATTAGAGGGTTTTTTCACCCCAGTAACCAAAAAGCCGTATTTCTGGCCTAAATGTGACAGTCACTTATGCACGTCTTATCCCAGATGTGCAGTATATTAGAGGGTTTTTTCACCCCAGTAACCAAAAAGCCCTATTTCTGGCCTAAATGTAACAGTCACTTATGCTTGTCTAATCCCAGATGTGCAGTATATTAGAGGGTTTTTTCACCCCAGTAACCAAAAAGCCGTATTTCTGGCCTAAATGTGACAGTCACTAATGCAAGTGTAATCCCAGATGTGCAATATATTAGAGGGTTTTTTCACCACAGTATGCCAAAGCCGTATTTCTGGCCTAAATGTGACAGTCACTTATGCTTGTCTAATCCTAGATGTGCAGTATATTAGAGGGTTTTTTCACCACAGTAACCAAAAAGACGTATTTCTGGCCTAAATGTGACAGTCACTTATGCTTGTCTAATCCCAGATGTTCAATATATTAGAGGCTTTTTTCACCACAGTATGCCAATGCCGTATTTCTGGCCAAAATGTGACAATCACTTATGCACGTGTAATCCCAGATGTGCAGTATATTTAACAGATGTATTTTTTTAACCCCAGTAAGCAAAAAGCTGTATTTCTGGACTTGCAGACATGCAGATAGCCTGTGCTGGTGCACTATCGTTGCATAAAATGGCTGCCGATTATGTATTGATATTGACTAACTGAAAAAAAAAAGTTAATTTTCAGTAGTAGTTGGCTCAGGGCAGGCTTAAAAAAATTGTGCACTGCACCCACAAAACACATTTGCTGTAGATCACTAAGTACAAAAAACAGTTCTTGATAAGTTTTATCCCTGATCTCTCCCTCACAGCAGCCTCTCCCTACACTAATCCGAGCAGAGTGACGGGCGGCGCTACGTGACTCCAGCTTAAATAGAGGCTGGGTCACATGCTGCAGTTTGGCCAATCACAGCCATGCCAATAGTAGGCATGGCTGTGATGACCTTTTGGGGCAAGTAGCATGACGCTTGTTGATTGGCTGCTTTGCAGCCTTTCAAAAAGCACCATAAAAATCGCCAAACACTGAACCCGAACCCGAACTTTTACGTAAATGTTTGGGTGCCGAAAACCCCCAAAGTTCGGTACGAACCCGAACTTTACAGTTCGGGTTCGCTCAACTCTAGTTGTGAGTGTCTTCCACATGGATAAGTGGGCCCAGAGAATGCCACGAAAACATTCCTCAGACCAGAACACTTACGCCACCAACATTTATTCTTTCAGTAAAGTTTGCAGGATGTTTGTTCTCTGATGTTTCTTATCTGACACTCAAACGTCCATTAATTTGATGAAGCAGAAATCATGACTCATCTGTGAAGGCAAACCTTTTCCAATCAGCAGTGGTTCAATTCCAATAGTGGTGCGAAAAGTTAAGCCTTTTGTGCTGATGCAACTTCATTAGTAGTAGGTCAGTGATCATCTGTCTGCTTCAGAGCCTCATACTCAGTAAGGTTGGCTGAACTGTTGCTTTAGACACACATCTGGTAGTTCTCTGGTTCATTCTGGTTGCGAGCTGCTCCGCTGTAGCGTGTTGGTCAGCCCTCATGCACTTTCGTAGCCGACGTTCACCTCTTCATTCAATAGCATGTGGTGCTCTGCAGTTTCCACGTCGCTTATTCACAATGGTGCAATTTTTCCACTCATGATACACTTTCACAACAGCAGCATGTGAACAGTTAACAAACTGTGTAGTTTCAGAAATACTGCCACCCCTGGCCCAAAAGCTACCAATCTTCCCTTTTTGTAACTCTGATAAATCACCCCTTTTAGCCATGACAACAAGTTATATATGTATGCAGACAGCCTATCACACACCTTATGTACCAACTAAGCCAGCTCATGACACATGACTTTCTTCATGAACTTTGTGCTGCCAACGTCGATTGTAGGAAGGGGCCATAATAATGTGGCTCCACTGTGTAATAGCCAATTTCCTAGAACTGTCTGGGCTTCTCTGCAGAAATTTGCTGCCGTCAGCCCCTGGCCACCTTAAAAAACCTTGGAGGTAGAAAGTGGATGGGAAGTGCACTGTCCACTCTCTTCATGGTGTATAGACCTCACACTTGCACAGCAATATAGTCCCCTCTCGGCAAAAACAGTGGCCATTGCCAGGGGATGAGAGAGCCAATTGGTTCCCATCCTTCCTCTGAATATTCTCCACCCTTCCATTCCCCCATTTTGACACCCATTCCTGTAAGGGGTCAGAGGTGATTGGGAGATCCCTCAGGCAAAGCATAGTTTGGGGACATAATCCCCTATACATTTTATAAATAAACTTGTCTTGTATAACTAATTGTGCCATACTGTGGTTGTCCTTTGTGAAGGTATGAAAAACCTGTAGACAAGCCTGATGACTGGAGAGAAGATGAAGATAGCATCAGATATTTAAAAAATTTATTATTTTTGTTTAGTTTTGGTTTAACTTATAATTCAAGGGATGCATAACATATCGAACGATGCAATCAGGTTAATATGCAAGTTATATTTTTAACTTGGGAAAATAATGTGCTTAGTTTGATGCTATGTATGCATTCAATGACAATAAATAATGAAGCACCAAAAAGGAATTTTTCATATGTGTGAATATAATGATGATACATGTAAGTAATTGCAATAGCAGAGTGAAAGGATAAGTTTATTGGGAAAAACTGTACAATTGAAAGGAGGTTCTAGTACCACATTGGGCCGCATCTATCCTGGTACGATTAGGAATGGGAACATACAGGTTCCACATTTTTCCACAGACATTGTGACTGGGCCTGTAGATTCTGCACACTCGTAGTTTTCCAAAGCTGGTGTCCCAGTTGGTCCCATAAATGCTCAATAAGCAATAAATCTGGTGACCAGGTAGGTAAAGGAAGTGTTGCAATCTGAAAGAGACATTTCCGGGAGAGCCTTGATGTGTGTTGCCATGAGAGTCAACATGTGGTTGTAGGATGTTCTGCACAAACATGTTAGCTGTTAGTTTCCCTCTTTTAACTACTCTGGGTGACAGACTGTCTATGAGATGGTTCTCCAGATCATGTCACTCCACAGCAAATGCAGGATAGCAGCACTCACTATGAGGCATCCATTCTCAAACCTGACCATTATGAGATCCCAAAAAGAACCTAGATTCATTGCTAAACATAATACAGTTCTGGTCCATAGCAGTTCAGATTTCTCATTCACAACGCCACTGAAAACGAAGCTGATGGTGGCTGTCTGTCAATGGCAAAACACATAATGTGCACTGTGTCAACAAATGTTCTTTTGTTCAGTGCCTGAAAATGATCTGGGCAGAGACAGTGATGTCTGGATGGTTGACAACAAAACTGTGGATGTTGATCATTCTTGTTGGTGGATCAAACAATCCTGTCTAATGGTGGTCTGTCTGGGTCTTCTGGAGCCTGGTCGCCATGGGCATGCTCTCACAAAATAACTACTGCCAACACCTTCTAACAGCTAGGTCAGAAAAGCCCAGATGGTCGGCAATTCATCGAAACAACCATCTTGCTTCATACAGTCCAATGATGCGCCACCTCTCAAGGTATGTCAACTGGGTAAAACAATTTCAATTGTGTCATAGAGGCATGTCTAGCAATCAAATATTTTTAACCAAGAGTTGTACTACCCAAGAGTGCTGGGCTAAGAGGCTTTTTATAGGGCGTCAGGGAAAGCACTTTTAGGCCCTCTTGTGTACCCAGTGCCTAATCAGATAATCATTTGCATATTTGCCTAATTTTTTGTCAGAGTGTATACTATAAAAGCATAGTGATTATTTTTATATTTTTTTTAATGAAGTTTGAAGATGGTGTTTTTTGATGGATTTTACTTCTTTTTTTTTTTTTTAAATGGGTTAGGAAATAGATAAAACACAGTTGGTTGTATCTCCTGTAGGAAAATATCTGAATAATAAGAAAAAATGTATAATATATATTGTATTTCAGTGGATGAAATAGTTAATATAACACTTTATCAATATGAATCTTTGTACAGTGGTCCCTCAAGTTGCAATATTATTTGGTTCCAGGATGACCATTGTATGTTGAAACCAACAACATACAAACCATTGTAAGTATGATGTTAGACATCAGCGCTGGCAGACAAAACTAAACGACTAATCCCATTCAAATTTTCTCAATTAGTTAATGTCGGCCTAAGACAAGAGGCTAATCTCAAAGGTCGGCTGTGCTAGGATAAATGTATATTCTTATCTCGATTGGAAATCAAGCGGTGAAAGCAAGCAAAGGGATAAATGTGTATTATATTGATTGGAAATCAAGCGGTGAAAGCAAGGGTTAAAAACAATAATAATAACAATAATAATAATGTGCTCCATCCAATGTAATCCCCTAGTTGATTATGTAATGCACTGCTCAGTTATTTTCTGTATTATTCTTTTTGCAGTTCTGTCTTTTAAATCGCGGCGTCCTCCTTGCTCACCTACCAGCAGCAGCGCGGCCCCGGCCGGAGGCACGCGCAGTGCGAGGGAGCTTGTGATTCAGTTGTCCGGGAAACCACTTTCAGTGACGTCACTGTTGAGAGTACAGGAGCATCTGTAGGACAAAAACTACCTACGCGTTTCAGAGCCTATCAGGCTCCTTCGTCAGGGTTAGTTTACTGATCGAGCCTCGGAAGTTAAATCCGGTTCCCATGGCAACGTATATACACAATCCTTAAGGTAACGGAGGTCCCAGTATATAGTAGTATAGTGATCACTATGGGTGCAATTTTTAGCAAAAGATTCGATTATTCGATTATTTAGTTATCCATAGAGCGCCTGGGAGCGATTTATACTGAAGAGCAGGAGGTTTGATGTCTTTAATTATGTGAATATCTACAGAGCACTATGAATACAATTTTTACTGAAATGCAAAAACTTCAATTTCTTGATTTAACCCATTTGGGGCCAGACTGTTGCATCTAAAGATCCACTTACTCTCGGTTCTAGACATGAGTTTGATATAGTCACCTCCCCTCTTATCTTGCTTCACTTTTTCGATGCCCCCAAAGTTGGATCCCAGGAATTTACCCTGATGGAATTCTGTATAGTGGCGTGATAGCGGGTGGTTTTCCGATTTTTTTTTTTTTATGTTATTAATGTGTTCCCTAATCTTGTTTTAAATTCTCTTTTGGTCCGTCCCACATACATTTTACCGCATGGGCACCTAATATAATAGATGTCTCCTTTGGTGTTACAGGTAATGTAATCTTTTATTGTGTATTTGCCTTGTTGGGTATCTATTTGGAATGTGGGTTTCACTTGGTGCCTTAGGGTTCTGTAATTTTTGCATAATCTACAAGGGTAGAAACCCTTTCTGGCACATGTTTTATTGCCCAATATGTCTCTTTTGATAGAGGGGGCCACCAAGTTGGCCAAGTTTGGGGCTTTCTTAAAGATAAATGTAGGGTTGGTGGGAATCTTATCCCCAATAGTTTTATCATATCCCAGTGTTTGTATATAATTCTTTTAAGGGTACTCACCCCTAGACTATATGTGGTGATAATGGGGACTTTAATTTTGCTGGGATCCTCGGGGTCATTTTTTTCTTCTTTTTTAGCTGGTATTTTATCTTTCAGTAAGATGTTTCGATCTAGATCCTTCACTACTTTGGTGATTGGGATAAGTGATTCTGGTTTGTAGCCTTTTTCTATAAATTTTGTTTTTAGAATTTCTGCCTCCTCTTGGTAGTTGGTGTTGGTGGTACAATTCCTGCGTGATCGTATGTACTGGCTGTAAGGGATGTTATTAAGCCATATGGGTAGGTGGCAACTATCTAGGGGGATAAAACCATTAGTATCTGTAGGTTTGTGGTATGTTTTGGTATGTATTTTCCCATTTTCAATGAATATAGTTAGGTCAAGGAAGTTGATCTGTTCTTTATCAAAAGATGGGGTGAAGTGTAAATAAAATTCTTTTTTATTTAAATTAGTTAAAAAACTGTTAAGGGTTAAAACATCTCCTTGCCATATAAAATCAATATCATCGATGAACCGCTTCCAGAGGACCAGACCCGCACCGAGCTCGCCATCGGAGAAGATGGTAAGTTCCTCCCATTTACCCATGTACAAATTTGCGAAACTCGGTGTGAATCGGGTCCCCATCGCGGTCCCCCACGTCTGAAGATAAAAGTCCAGTCCATATTTAAAATAGTTGTGTTCTAAAATAAATGTAATGCAGTCACCAATAAAATTAATCTGATCACCTGACATTGTGCTGTCTTTTTTTTTAGGAAGTATTCTGCAGCTTCACGGCCCTTTTTCTTTTCAATCACCGTGTATAGGGCGGTCACATGCAGGGTACCCAAAATAAAATCTGACTGCCATTGGATCCCCTCTAGTATTTGTAGGATGTGTTTGGTATCCCTCAAATAGGCAGGCAATTTTGATACTTTGTCCTGTAACAGAACGTCAACGTATTTGGATAAATTAGAGGTAAGACCCTCTATCCCTGAAATTATGTGTCTGCCTGGGGGGTTTGTTTTATTTTTGTGAATTTTGGGTAAGTAATAAAATATGGGTATCTTGGGGGTTTGGTTATTAATAAAGAGTATTTCCTCTTTGGAGAGTGCACCCATGATTTTACTTTTTTTGATTAATTGATTTAGTTTACCTGTGTATTGTACTGTAGGATTGAAAGTCAATTTTTGATATGTTTTTTCATCTGAGAGGAGTCTCAAGGACTCTTTGTGATAGTCATTTAGATCCAATATTACTAGTCCTCCTCCTTTATCTGCTGGTCTAATAATAATCTGATGATTAGTCTGTAATGATTTGATGGCTCTGATCTCACCCTTAGTTAGATTCTGAGGTCATTTTTTCTTTCTATCAAAAGAGACACATTGGGCAATAAAACATGTGCCAGAAAGGGTTTCTACCCTTGTAGATTATGCAAAAATTGCAGAACCCTAAGGCACCAAGTGAAACCCACATTTCAAATAGATACCCCACAAGGCAAATACACAATAAAAGATTACATTACCTGTAACACCAAAGGAGTCATCTATTATACACTGCTCAAAAAAATAAAGGGAACACTTAAAGGGCTTCTGTCACCCCACTAAAGTGATATTTTTTTTTGGGGCTAGTTAAATTAGTTATATAGCGATATATGAAAATATAATTGTGTTACTTACATTGATCCAGCAGTTTATTCAAAAAACGAAGTTTTATCATATGCAAATTCGGTCTCTACCAGCAAGTAGGGCGGCTACTTGCTGGTAGCTGCTGCAGAAATCCGCCCCCTCCTCTTGTTGATTGACAGGGCCAGCCGGGATCTTCTCCTCCGGCCGGCCCTGTCGGCATTTCAAAAATCGCGCTCCTGTGTTGATTCGGCGCAGGCGCTCTGAGATGAGGAGGCTCGTCTCCTCAGAACTCCCTCAGTGCGCCTGCGCCGATGACGTCTTCTATTTCGGTGATGTCATCGGCGCAGGCGCACTGAGGGAGTTCTGAGGAGACGAGCCTCCTCATCTCAGAGCGCCTGCGCCGAATCAACACAGGCGCGCGATTTTTGAAATGCCGACAGGGCCGGCCGGAGGAGGAGATCCCGGCTGGCCCTGTCAATCAACAAGAGGAGGGGGCGGATTTCTGCAGCAGCTTCCAGCAAGTAGCCGCCCTACTTGCTGGTAGAGACCGAATTTGCAAATGATAAAACTTCATTTTTTGAATAAACTGCTGGATCAATGTAAGTAACACAATTATATTTTCATATATCGCTATATAACTAATTTAACTAGCCCCAAAAAAAAAAAATCACTTTAGTGGGGTGACAGAAGCCCTTTAAACAACACAATGTAACTCCAAGTCAATCACACTTCTGTGAAATCAAACTGTCCACTTAGGAAGCAACACTGAGTGACAATCAATTTCACATGCTGTTGTGCAAATGGGATAGACAACAGGTGGAAATTATAGGCAATTAGCAAGACACCCCCAATAAAGGAATGGTTCTGCAGGTGGTGATCACAGACCACTTCTCAGTTCCTATGCTTCCTGGCTGATGTTTTGGTCACTTTTGAATGCTGGCAGTGCTTTCACTCTAGTGGTAGCATGAGACGGAGTCTGCAACCCACACAAGTGGCTCAGGTAGTGCAGCTTATCCAGGATGGCACATCAATGCGAGCTGTGGCAAGAAGGTTTGCTGTGTCTGTCAGCGTAGTGTCCAGAGTATGGAGGCGCTACCAGGAGACAGGCCAGTACATCAGGAGACATGGAGGAGGCCATAGGAGGGCAACAACCCAGCAGCAGGACCGCTACCTCCTCCTTTGTGGAAGGAGGAACAGGAGGAGCACTGCCAGAGCCCTGCAAAATGACCTGCAGCAGGTCACAAATGTGCATGTGTCTGCTCAAACGGTCAGAAACAGACTCCATGAGGGTGATATGAGGGCCCGACGTCCACAGGTGAGGGTTGTGCTTACAGCCCAACACCGTGCAGGACGTTTGGCATTTGCCAGAGAACACCAAGATTGGCAAATTCGCCACTGGCGCCCTGTGCTCTTCACAGATGAAAGCAGGTTCACACTGAGCACATGTGACAGACGTGACAGAGTCTGGAGATGCTGTGGAGAACGTTCTGCTGCCTGCAACATCCTCCAGCAATGCCAGCATGACCGTTTTGGCATTGGGTCAGTAATGGTGTGGGGTGGCATTTCTTTGGAGGGCTGCACAGCCCTCTATGTGCTCGCCAGAGGTAGCCTGACTGCCATTAGGTACCGAGATGAGATCCTCAGACCCCTTGTGAGACCATATGCTGGTGCGGTTGGCCCTGGGTTCCTCCTAATGCAAGACAATGCTAGACTTCATGTGGCTGGAGTGTGTCAGCAGTTCCTGCAAGATGAAGGCATTGATGCTATGGACTGGCCTGCCCATTCCCCAGACCTGAATCCAATTGAGCACATCTGGGACATCATGTCTCGCTCTATCCACCAACGTCACGTTGCACCACAGACTGTCCAGGAGTTGGCAGATGCTTTAGTCCAGGTCTGGGAGGAGATCCCTCAAGAGACCGTCTGCCACCTCATCAGGAGCATGCACAGGCGTTGTAGGGAGGTCATGCAGGCACGTGGAGGCCACACACACTACTGAGCCTCATTTTGACTTGTTTTAAGGACATGACATCAAAGTTGGATCAGCCTGTAGTGTGTTTTTCCACTTTAATTTTGAGTGTGACTCCAAATCCAGACCTCCATGGGTTAAAAAATTTGATTTCCATTTTTTTTTTTGTGTGATTTTGTTGTCAGCACATTCAACTATGTAAAGAACAAAGTATTTCTGAAGAATATTTAATTAATTCAGATCTAGGATGTGTTATTTTTGTGTTCCCTTTATTTTTTTGAGCAGTGTATTAGGTGCCCATGCGGTAAAATGTATGTGGGACGGACCAAAAGAGAATTTAACCACCTCCCGTCTGCCCATTGACTATAAACGTCCAGGAGGTGGATCTCTATTTCTGAAAGCACGTTTTAAAACGTCCTGCAGCTTTCCCCCCTGTGCTCTGCCCCTGTACGTAGAAACTCTGTGACTCAGCTGCCTCCTGACAGCCAAGAACATGGAGCTTTACCCTGAGACCTTTTTTGCTGGTCTCCAGGCTTTTGATCGCTCTGACAAGCAGTCAGAGCGATCACCAATGCATCTACCATCTCCCTCTTATTACTGCCAGTCAGAGAGGGAGATCGGTATTTAAAGTAGGCATTGCGATCGTAATTCTTAACTGTAAGCCCTGTAGACCGATCAGCATGGTCTCCAGGGCATGTGAGCGCTGTAATTTCCAGTTACAGCCCTCTGAAATGCTTGTACCGTCTCCCTCTCTGTAGCGCTGGCAGGAGAGGGAGATCGGTACATTCACACCCACCAGCGATCCCCCAGCAGCTGTTTACACTGGAGACAAATCAGCAGCATTGTCTCCAGAGCATGTGTTGTGAGCGCTGTAATTTGCAGTTACAGCGCTCAGAAAGGCTTGTACTGTCTCCCTCTCATTAGTGCTGGCAGGAGAGGGAGATCGGAACATTTACACTCACCCAGCAGCTGTTTTCACTGGAGACCAATCAACACGATCTCCAGGACATGTGACTGTCTGAGCCGGGTGAGTGCAGGAGCTGTCAGGTCTCCAGACACCTCGATCAGCCCTGCACTGAGGCTGTACAGCAAAGTATACTGCTGTACAGCCTCTCTGGGGGGTGCATTTCTCCTGTAACTGGGGCTACTATGTCAGCCCCAGTTACAGGAGAAATCAACAGTGAAAAGAAAAAAAAAAAGTGAAGTTAAATGTCCCCCAGAGGTCTTGTAGGAATAAAAAAAATAATAAAAAAATAGAAAAAATAAAATAAAATAGACATATTTGGTATTGCCGCGTCCGTGACGGTCCGCTCTCTAAATATATCACATAATCGACCCAGTCCAATAAACACCATAAAAAATAAAAATAAATAACTGTCAAAAAAAGCCATTTTAGTCACCTTACATCACAAAAAGTGCAACACAAAGTGATCAAAAAGGCGTATGTCCCACAAAATGGTACCAATAAAACAGTCACCTCATCCCGCAAAAAATGAGCCCCTACATAAGAAAATCTCTCAAAAAATAAAAAAACTATAGCTCTTAGAACATGGAGACACTAAAACATCATTTTTTTGGGTTTCAAAAATGCTATTATTGTGTTAAAGTAAAATAAATAAAAAAAGTATACATATTAGGTATTGCCGCATCCGTAAAAACCAGTTCTATAAAAATATCACATGAACTAAACCCTCGAGTGAACACCGTAAAAAAAAAAAAAAAAAACTGTGTCAAAACAAGCAATTTTTGTCACCTTACATCACAAAAAGTGCAACACCAAGTGATCAAAAAGGCGTATATGTCCCACAAAATGGTACCAATAAAACCGTCACCTCATCCCCCAAAAAATGAGCCTCTACATAAGAAAATCTCTCAAAAAATAAAAAAAATATAGCTCTTAGAACATGGAGACACTAAAACATCATTTTATTGGTTTCAAAAATGCTATTATTGTGTTAAAGTGAAATAAATTAAAAAAAGTATACATATTAGGTATTTCCGCGTCCGTAAAAACCAGCTATATAAAAATATCACATGAACTAAACCCTCGGGTGAACACCGTAAAAATAAAAAAATAAAAACTGTGTCAAAACAAGCAATTTTTGTCACCTTACATCACAAAAAGTGCAACACCAAGTGATCAAAAAGGCGTATGTCCCACAAAATGGTACCAATAAAACCGTCACCTCATCCCGCAAAAAATGAGCCTCTACATAAGAAAATCTCTCAAAAAATAAAAAAACTATAGCTCTCAGAACATGGACACATTAAAACATAATTTTTCTGTTTCAAAAAGGCTATTATTGGGTAAAACTTTAATAAATAAGAAAAAGTATACATATTAGGTATCGCCACGTCCGTAACAATCTGCTCTATAAAAATGTCACTTGACTGAACCCATTAAGTGAACGCTGTAAAAATAAATAAATAAAAACTGTGCTAAAACAACAAATTTTTTGGTCACCTTGCCCCATAAAGTGTTATAATTAATGATCAAAAAATCATATGTACCCAAAAATAGTACCAATAAAACTGGCACCTTATTACCTAGTTTCCAAAATGGAGTCACTTTTTGGGAGTTTCTACTGTAAGGGTGCATCAGGGGGGCTTCAAATGGGACATGGCATCTAAAAGCCATGTGGAGTTCCTTTTCTTCTGCGCCCTGCCATGTGCCCATACAGCAGTTTATGACCACATGTGGGGTGTTTCTGTAAACCGCAGAATCTGGGTAATAAATATTGAGTTTGGCTGTTAACCATCGATGTGTTAAAGAAGAAATTGGATTAAAATGGAAAATCTTCCAAAAAAGTGAAATTTAAAAATTTGATCTCCATTTTCCTTTAATTCTTGTGGAATTAACAAAGTTTGTAAAATCGGTTTTAAGTAACTTGAGGGGTGTAGTTTCTACAATGGGGTCATTTATGGGGGAATCCACTATGTAGGCCCCACAAAGTGACTTCAAACCTGAACTGGTCCTTAAAAAGTGGTTTTTGGCAATTTTCTTAAAAATGTGAAGAATTGCTTCTAAACTTCTAAGCCATCTAACGTCCTAAAAAAATAAAATGACATTTCCAAAATGATGCCAACATAAAGTAGACATATGGGGAATGTTAAGTAATAAATACTTTATGAGGTATAACTTTCTGTTTAAAAAGCAGAGGAATTGAAATTTAGAAAATTGCAAATTTCTCCAAATTTTTGGTAAATTTGTCATTTTTTCATAAATAAAGTTGAAATATATTGACTCAAATTTATGACTATCATGAAGTACAATGTGTCACGAGAAAAAAATCTCTGAATGACTTGGAAAAGTAAAGGCCTTCCAAAGTTATTACCACATAAAGTGAGATAGGTCAGTTTTGCTAAATTAGGCCTGGTCAGGAAGAGGGCAAATGGCCCAGATGGCAAGTGGTTAAAACCAGAATTAGAGAACACAATAACACAAATAAAAAAATCGGAAAACCACCCGCTATCACGCCACTATACAGAATTCCATCAGGGTAAATTCCTGGGATCCAACTTTGGGGGCATCGAAAAAGTGAAGCAAGATAAGAGGGGAGGTGACTATATCAAACTTATGTCTAGAACCGAGAGTAAGTGGATCTTTAGATGCAACAGTCTGGCCCCAAATGGGTTAAATCAAGAAATTGAAGTTTTTGCATTTCAGTAAAAATTGTATTCATAGTGCTCTGTAGATATTCACATAATTAAAGACATCGAACCTCCTGCTCTTCAGTATAAATCGCTCCCAGGCGCTCTATGGATAACTAAATAATCGAACAATCGAATCTTTTGCTAAAAATTGCACCCATAGTGATCACTATACTACAATATACTGGGACCTCCATTACCTTAAGGATTGTGTATATAAGTTGCCATGGGAACCGGATAAGAAATTTAACCTCCGAGGCTCGATCAGTAAACTAACCCTGACGAAGGAGCCCGATAGGCTCTGAAACGCGTAGGTAGTTTTTGTCCTACAGGCTCCTGTACTCTCAACGGTGACGTCACCGAAAGTGATTTCCCGGACAACTGAATCACAAGCTCCCTCGCACCGCGCGTGCTTCCGGCCGGGGCCGCGCTGCTGCTGGTAGGTGAGCAAGGAGGACGCCGCGATTTAAAAGACAGAACCGCAAAAAGAATAATACAGAAAAGAACTGAGCAGTGCATTACATAATCAACTAGGGGATTACATTGGATGGAGCACAAGGTATGGACCACATTATTATTATTATTGTTTTTAACCCTTGCTTTCACCGCTTGATTTCCAATCAATATAATACACATTTATCCCTTTGCTTGCTTTCACCGCTTGATTTCCAATCAAGATAAGAATATACATTTATCCTAGCACAGCCGACCTTTGAGATTAGCCTCTTGTCTTAGGCCGACATTAACTAATTGAGAAAATTTGAATGGGATTAGTCGTTTAGTTTTGTCTGCCAGCGCTGATGTCTCACATCACCCACGGGTGATACACTATTCATATATATTTATTGTAGGAGGACAACAACTCCTTGTCAGACACCGAGCGGCGGAATCTTCCCTCATAGGTAGATTGACACATCTAAACAATAGCGCAGGGGGATCCCTCCCTTTGACTTACATTGTAAGTATGATTAATCAGTTCCAAACCCCGAAAATGTCATCCAAGATAAGAAAAACTGAAGATTTAAGAAAAGTAAGCAGATAACTAACACATATAAAACAAGTCCTTACATATAGCAATCAGAAATAGCTGCTACTGTAATTAGCAATTAATATAGCGATTTTACCAGAGAAGTGGCCTTGATTGGTTGGATCGGAGTCTGGGGTATTGCATATTGAGTCTAGTTTCAACTTACGATGGGTCAGAAAAGACCATTTTATTTTTTAAATATTGTATCCTGAGGCCAGTGTATCTTTAGGTATCGCGATCACTGTATTTCTTTGAATAGATCACCCTTAAGGTCCTATTATTTTGCTATAATATATTTACAACATTTTCTACATGTTGAAAATGTAGTAATTAAAATTAACATATTCCAATTCCCCAAATCGAAGAATGCATACAGATGACAAAATGGAACTGATATTTTTTTATTTCATTTTTTCACTTTGTTAAGGTAATCTCCTAAAGTTGAAATTTCTAATAATGCATCTTTTCATTTCATATACAATGTATTCTGGAAGCTTGTACTTTCATGATAGTTTTCAAAACTTCTGCAGCATATAATTTCCAGATTGTACTTTTACTGCCTATTTCACACTTATATTAAATAATTTGATTTCTCTATTTTCATGTTGATAATACACATAACCTTCTCTATCAGATGTTTCTCCCAGACATGAAATGTCAGGCTGTACCAGTGCTTCAGATTCTCTGAATACTGGAGAAACTGTTCCAAGGAAACTTAATGATAGTAGTCAAAGCAACCCGTAGAGCGACTGGCATTTCAAGCCATTTTCTGAAGTATTCTATGAAGGTAATAGCATAGGTACAATCATTAAGAGCCTGCTCAAATAGTCTCACAATATCAATTGCCTCTATTCCCATGCTGAATGTATAAGATGTACATCTTGAAATTGGGATGCCAGCCATTGCTTTTTTATTAGGTGATTGATAGTGGCACATAACAATGAGAGCTGCAATGTATCCATTCATTTTTGGGACCAATATATCCATTCTGGAACTTTACATGCACAATGAAGGCATTGATTGACCCATGGAGCCAGAACCGTAGGGGAGCAGATAAGTTTGCTTCTCTAAACTTTGGAAGTTGGACATGCCCTTTAAGGATTAGGTGCGTTTGGGCCTTAAGGAGAACCTGTCACCACAGAATGCATTGTAGTTTGCACTAGGGTTGCACCGGGTATTGAACTTCTGATACCTAATCAATACTTTTGCACCCAGATTTATCGGATACCGGGATTTGCTTTTTTCCAAAGGCTTCACTACTGTATTATAGTCATTGGTGGCAAAGTGTTCCTCCTCCCCCCCAGTATTATATTCATTAATGGCAGTGACCACAGGGTCCCCTCCCCTCCTCCTCAGTATCTTTATTGGTGGCAGTGGCAGCTTCCGATTGGAGGCCCAGCAGTGAAATCGCAGTCCTCTGATAGGTTGCCATGGCAGCCATGATGCTACTGAAGACTTCCATGGCTGCCATGGTAAACTCCCTGCTGCCGTGTGCACAAAGCACAGGGCAGCAGGGATAGTAAAATCCTATTCACCCTAATAGATCTCTATTAAGATGAATAGGACAAAGGTTCTAGCCCCCTAAGGTGGCTAATAGTAATTAAATTAAAAGTAAAAAAATGCTAAATATTTAAGTTTAAACCACCCCCTTTCCCACTTTTACATATAAAAATATATAAACAATAAAAATAAACATATTACGTATCGCCACACCCAAAAAAGTCAGAACTATTAAAATATAAAAAAATATGTCCTATCCGGTGAATGCCGTAGCAGAAAAAAAAAACAAAACACACAATTCCCCCCAAAAATATGATAGAACTGTTCTATTATGGGGTGGACGTTCCAGAAAAATGCGGAATGCACGCTGCTTTTTTGGTGGTATCGAATGGTAACGAGTAGAGTTGAGCGAACACCTGGATGTTCGGGTTCGAGAAGTTCGGCCGAACTTCCCGGAAATGTTCGGGTTCGGGATCCGAACCCGATCTGAACTTCATCCCGAACCCCAACCCCATTAAAGTCAATGGGGACCCGAACTTTTGGGCACTAAAAAGGCTGTAAAACAGCCCAGGAAAGAGCTGAAGGGCTGCAAAAGGCAGCAACATGTAGGTAAATCCCCTGCAAACAAATGTGGATAGGTAAATTAATTAAAATAAAAATTAAAAAAATAAAAATGAACCAATATCAATTGGACAGAGGTCCAAAAGCAGAGAATCTGGCTTCACATCAGCAGAGAATCAGTCTCTTCATGCCATAGCAAAGAATCTGGCTTCATGTCAGCAGAGAATCAGTCTCTTCATGCCATAGCAGAGAATCTGGGTTCATGTCAGCGCAGAATCAGTCTTCATGTCATAGCAGAGAATCAGGCTTCACGTCACCCACCACTGGAACAGGCCACTGTCACACATTTAGGCCCCGGCACCCAGACAGAGGAGAGCGGTCCCGTAACAGAGAATCTGGCCTTATGTCAGCGCAGAATCTGTCTTCATGTCATAGCAGAGAATCAGGCTTTACGTCACCCACCACTGGAACAGGCCACTATCACACATTTAGGCCCCGGCACCCAGACAGAGGAGAGCGGTCCCGTAACAGAGAATCTGGCCTTATGTCAGCGCAGAATCTGTCTTCATGTCATAGCAGAGAATCAGGCTTCACGTCACCCACCACTGGAACAGGCCACTGTCAAACATTTAGGCCCAGGCAACCAGGCAGAGGAGAGAGGTCCCGTAACAGAGAATCTGGCCTTATGTCAGCGCAAAATCTGTCTTCATGTCATAGCAGAGAATCAGGCTTCACGTCACCCACCACTGGAACAGGCCACTGTCACACATTTAGGCCCAGGCAGAGGAAAGAGGTCCCGTAACAGAGAATCTGGCCTTATGTCAGCGCAGAATCTGTCTTCATGTCATAGCAGAGAATCAGGCTTCGCGTCACCCACCACTGGAACAGGCCACTGTCACACATTTAGGCCCAGGCACCCAGGCAGTGGAGAGAGGTCCCGTAACAGAGAATCTGGCCTTATGTCAGCGCAGAATCTGTCTTCATGTCATAGCAGAGAATCAGGCTTCACGTCACCCACCACTGGAACAGGCCACTGTCACACATTTAGGCCCAGGCACCCAGGCAGAGGAGAGAGGTCCCGTAACAGAGAATCTGGCCTTATGTCAGCGCAGAATCTGTATTCATGTCATAGCAGAGAATCAGGCTTTACGTCACCCACCACTGGAACAGGCCACTGTCACACATTTAGGCCCCGGCACCCAGACAGAGGAGAGCGGTCCCGTAGCAGAGAATCTGGCCTTATGTCAGCGCAGAATCTGTCTTCATGTCATAGCAGAGAATCAGGCTTCACGTCACCCACCACTGGAACAGGCCACTGTCACACATTTAGGCCCAGGCAGAGGAAAGAGGAGAGAGGTCCCGTAACAGAGAATCTGGCCTTATGTCAGCGCAGAATCTGTATTCTTGTCATAGCAGAGAATCAGGCTTCACGTCAGCCACCACTGGAACAGGCCACTGTCACACATTTAGGCCCAGGCACCCAGGCAGAGGAGAGAGGTCCCGTAACAGAGAATCTGGCCTTATGTCAGCGCAGAATCTGTCTTCATGTCATAGCAGAGAATCAGGCTTCACGTCACCCACCACTGGAACAGGCCACTGTCACACATTTAGGCCCCGGCACCCAGACAGAGGAGAGGTTCATTCAACTTTGGGTTGCCCCGCAATATAATGGTAAAATGAAATTAAAAATAGTATTGAATGAGGAAGTGCCCTGGAGTAGAATAATATATTGTTAAGGGGAGGTAGTTAATATCTAATCTGCACAAGGGATGGACAGGTCCTGTGGGATCCATGCCTGGTTCATTTTTATGAACGTCAGCTTGTCCACATTGGCTGTAGACAGGCGGCTGCGTTTGTCTGTAATGACGCCCCCTGCCGTGCTGAATACACGTTCAGACAAAACGCTGGCCGCCGGGCAGGCCAGCACCTCCAAGGCATAAAATGCTAGCTCTGGCCACGTGGACAATTTGGAGACCCAGAAGTTGAATGGGGCCGAACCATCAGTCAGTACGTGGAGGGGTGTGCACAGGTACTGTTCCACCATGTTATTGAAATGTTGCCTCCTGCTAACACGTTCCGTATCAGGTGGTGGTGCAGTTAGCTGTGGCGTGGTGACAAAACTTTTCCACATCTCTGCCATGCTAACCCTGCCCTCAGAGGAGCTGGCCGTGACACAGCTGTGTTGGCGACCTCTTGCTCCTCCTCTGCCTTCGCCTTGGGCTTCCACTGGTTCCCCTGTGACATTTGGGAATGCTCTCAGTAGCGCGTCTACCAACGTGCGCTTGTAGTCGCGCATCTTCCTATCACGCTCCAGTGTGGGAAGTAAGGTGGGCACATTGTCTTTGTACCGGGGATCCAGCAGGGTGGCAACCCAGTAGTCCACACACGTTAAAATGTGGGCAACTCTGCTGTCGTTGCGCAGGCACTGCAGCATGTAGTCGCTCATGTGTGCCAGACTGCCCAGAGGTAAGGACAAGCTGTCCTCTGTTCTAGGCGTATCGTCATCGTCCTGTTTTTCCACCCAGCCACGCACCAATGATGGGCCCGAGCTGCTTTGGGTGCCACCCCGCTGTGAACCTGCTTCATCCTCATCCTCCTCCACCTCCACCTCTTCCTCATCCTCGTCCTCCTCGTCCTCCAGTAGTGGGCCCTGTCTGGCCACATTTGTACCTGGACTCTGCTGTTGCAAAAAACCTCCCTCTGAGTCACTTCGAAAAAACTGGCCTGAAAGTGCTAAAAATTACCCCTCTTCCTCCTCTTCCTCCTGGGCCACCTCCTCTTCCATCATCGCCCTAAGTGTTTTCTCAAGGAGACATAGAAGTGGTATTGTAACGCTGATAACGGCGTCATCGCCACTGGCCATGTTGGTGGAGTACTCGAAACAGCGCAACAGGGCACACAGGTCTCGCATGGAGGCCCATTCATTGGTGGTGAAGTGTGTCTGATCCGCAGTGTGAATGACCCATGCGTGCTGCAGCTGAAACTCCACTATGGCCTGCTGCTGCTCGCACAGTCTGTCCAGCATATGCAAGGTGGAGTTCCACCTGGTGGGTACGTCGCATATGTGGCGGTGAGCGGGAAGGCCGAAGTTACGCTGTAGCGCAGACAGGCGAGCGGGAGCAGGGGGTGAACGCCGGAAGCGCGAACAGACGGCCCTCACTTTATGCAGCAGCTCTGACATGTCAAGGTAGTTGCGAATTAACTTCTGCACCACCAAATTCAGCACATGTGCCAGGCAAGGGATGTGCGTCAAACCGGCTAGTCCCAGAGCTGCAACGAGATTTCGCCCATTATCGCACACCACCAGGCCGGGCTTGAGGCTCACCGGCAGCAACCACTCATCGGTCTGTTGTTCTATACCCCGCCACAACTCCTGTGCGGTGTGGGGCCTGTCCCCCAAACATATGAGTTTACCCCGTGCTGTGATGAAGTTGGTGGTGAAGGTGTGTGGCTGACTGGATGAGCAGGTGGAAGAAGAAGAGGAGGAAGCTGAGTAGGAGGAGGAGGATACAGGAGGCAAAGAATGTTGCCCTGCGATCCTTGGCGGCGGAAGGATGTGCGCCAAACAGCTCTCCGCCTGGGGCCCAGCCGCCACTACATTTACCCAGTGTGCAGTTAGGGAGATATAGCGTCCCTGGCCGTGCTTACTGGTCCACGTATCTGTGGTTAGGTGGACCTTGCCACAGATGGCGTTGCGCAGTGCACACTTGATTTTATCGGACACTTGGTTGTGCAGGGAAGGCACGGCTCTCTTGGAGAAGTAGTGCCGGCTGGGAACAACATACTGTGGGACAGCAAGCGACATGAGCTGTTTGAAGCTGTTTGTGTCCACCAGCCTAAATGACAGCATTTCATAGGCCAGTAGTTTAGAAATGCTGGCATTCAGGGCCAGGGATCGAGGGTGGCTAGGTGGGAATTTACGCTTTCTCTCAAATGTTTGTGAGATGGAGAGCTGAACGCTGCCGTGTGACATGGTTGAGATGCTTGGTGACGCAGGTGGTGGTGTTGGTGGTACATCCCATGTTTGCTGGGCGGCAGGTGCCAACGTTCCTCCAGAGGCAGAGAAAGAGGCCGAGGCGGCGGCAGCAGCAGCAGAAGAGGCCGAGGCGGCGGCAGCAGCAGAAGAGGCCGAGGCGGCAGCAGCAGAAGAGGCAGCAGGGGGAGCCTGAGTGACTTCCTTGTTTTTAAGGTGTTTACTCCACTACAGTTCATGCTTTGCATGCAGGTGCCTGGTCATGCAGGTTGTGCTAAGGTTCAGAACGTTAATGCCTCGCTTCAGGCTCTGATGGCACAGCGTGCAAACCACTCGGGTCTTGTCGTCAGCACATTGTTTGAAGAAGTGCCATGCCAGGGAACTCCTTGAAGCTGCCTTTGGGGTGCTCGGTCCCAGATGGCGGCGGTCAGTAGCAGGCGGAGTCTCTTGGCGGCGGGTGTTCTGATTTTGCCCACTGTGACTGTATGTTTTTTAGCAGCCTTTAAACCCTGCAGCACATGCTAGGCTGAGTAGATGATGTACAGTTAGAGAGCCATGTGTTCTTCCTAAAATGGCTGCAATACATGCTGTATTCCAGGTCACCCTGCTGCAATATGTTTGTAAATGATTTTCTCTTGTTCATTTTTCTGTATGCTTTGTTATATCCTATAACATGTATGTGGGAATGTAATATAATGACTGCCTGTTATGATATAGGTGGGCTGGTGACCTGGCTGTATACCACATAGTGGCAGTGTTTCCCTGTTGTATTACAGGTATGTTGCTGTTATCTTCATATACTTGTTCAATGTAAAATCCACTATATGATCACTGTTTTATAATATATTTAGAGTGCAGACATTTACTGTGAAGGAGGTGGGCTGGTGACCTGGCTGTATACCACATAGTGGCAGTGTTTCCCTGTGGTATTACAGGCTCCAGCCAAGTGCACTCCACCTCAATAAAGCTTTAAACCACAGAAGACCTGAGTCTCGTCCCTTAGAGTCCACTTAGAGTTTATGCCTGGAGGAGCTGGTGACCGAGTGAGTGTGAAAGCTGGAGGTGTCGAAGATGGTGCAAGGAAAAGAGGTTTACATTTGGTGCCGTGACTCGGATGTCATCATTCTGCTCAAAGTGTCCAGTGAAGATACCTAAAGTCACCAGTGTGCGAGTTCTGAGGTGATTGTGCCACGGCGGAGCTGCTAGGCGGCAGATTGACCTTATTAGCGGTTTATATCCTCTCAGGAATAGAAGATGAGTGGACGAGCCAGAGCCCGCGGAAGAGCACGTGCCAGGGGGCAGACCAGCCAAGGACAGCCTGGACAAGAGCAAGAGGCTCAAGAACCTAGACGCATTGAAAGACCCCAGCAGCCACCAGCCGAGCCTTTGCTTGTGGGAAGAGGGCGCCAGAGAGGCCCGCCAGTAGTGGAGAGACCTCCGACTGATGTTCTGCAGCTTTCAGCTGGATTTCAGGACATATCCCTCGGAGAACGGGGTGGCCGCAGGCGTGACTTCCATGACCTTGGAGTGAACACCAGGCAGACCATTGTATAGAAATGTGAGACCTGTTTTTTTTTGCACTGTGTGACAGGTTAAGGTTTAATCACAGAATCAGACTTCTATCTGCACGGTAGCGTGTGTCTTAGGTTTTTCTGAATGACACTATCAGTACCTTCAATGTAAGATATCCTTTTTGGGATAGATTTCAAGTAGGCCTCAAATACCAGAAACTAGTTATTTTGAGAATGGCAAATTTGGGAATAGTTTTTCAACCCAGAAAAAAAATAGGGCTTTTACGGTCGCTACAAATAACTTGACCAGCTAAAACAGTACAGATTTGGTTAAATAGAGATGTGAGGCCTGTTTTTTTTTGCGTTGTGTGACAGGTATAGGTTTAATCACAGAATCAGACTTCTATCTGCACGGTAGTGTATGTCTTAGGTTTTTCTGAATGACACTATCAGTACCTTCAATGTAAGATATCCTTTTTGGGATAGATTTCAAGTAGGCCTCAAATACCAGAAACTAGTTATTTTGAGAATGGCAAATTTGGGAATGGTTTTTCAACCCAGAACAAAAAGTGTGCTTTTACGGTCACTACAAATAACTTGACCAGCTAAAACAGTGCAGATTTGGATGAATAGAGATGTGATACCTGTTTTTTTTTGCGCTGTGTGACAGGTATAGGTTTAATCACAGAATCAGACTTCTATCAGCACGCTAGCGTGTGTCTTAGGTTTTTCTGAATGACACTATCAGTACTTTCAATGTAAGATATTTTCTTTTTGGGATAGATTTAAAGTAGGCCTCAAATACCAGAAACTAGTTATTTTGAAAATGGCAAATTTGGGAATGGTTTTTCAACCCAGAAAAAAAAGTGTGCTTTTACGGTCACTACAAATAAATTGACCAGCTAAAACAGTGCAGATTTGGTTGAATAAAGATGTGAGACCTGTTTTTTTTTGCGCTGTGTGACAGGTATAGGTTTAATCACAGAATCAGACTTCTATCAGCACGCTAGCGTGTGTCTTAGGTTTTTCTGAATGACACTATCAGTACCTTCAATGTAAGATATTCTTTTTGGGATAGATTTCAAGTAGGCCTCAAATACCAGAAACTAGTTATTTTGAGAATGGCAAATTTGGGAATGGTTTTTCAACCCAGAAAAAAAAGTGTGCTTTTATGGTCACTACAAATAACTTGACCAGCTAAAACAGTACAGATTTGGTTAAATAGAGATGTGAGGCCTGTTTTTTTTTTGCGCTGTGTGACAGGTATAGGTTTAATCACAGAATCAGACTTCTATCTGCACGGTAGCGTGTGTCTTAGGTTTTTCTGAATGACACTATCAGCACCTTCAATGTAAGATATCCTTTTTGGGATAGATTTCAAGTAGGCCTCAAATACCAGAAACGAGTTATTTTGAGAATGGCAAATTTGGGAATAGTTTTTCAACCCAGAAAAAAAAGTGTGCTTTTACGGTCACTACAAATAACTTGACCAGCTAAAACAGTACATATTTGGTTAAATAGAGATGTGAGGCCTGTTTTTTTTTGCGCTGTGTGACAGGTATAGGTTTAATCACAGAATCAGACTTCTATCTGCACGCTAGCGTGTGTCTTAGGTTTTTCTGAATGACACTATCAGCACCTTCAATGTAAGATATCCTTTTTGGGATAGATTTCAAGTAGGCCTCAAATACCAGAAACTAGTTATTTTGAGAATGGCAAATTTGGGAATAGTTTTTTCAACCCAGAAAAAAAAGTGTGCTTTTACGGTCACTACAAATAACTTGACCAGCTAAAACAGTACAGATTTGGTTGAATAGAAATGTCAGGTCTATTTTTTAGGCGCTGGGTGACAGGCTCAACTTGCCCCTGATGTAATATATGGCCAAAAATAACCACACTGTTGATGGTTAAATGCACTTGGGTGACACAGGCTCAGCCTGCACCAGATGTAGTATATGGCCAAAAAATAATCAGACTGTTGATGGTTAAATGCACTTGGGTGACACAGGCTCAGCCTGCAGCTGATGTAGTATATGGCCAAAAAATAACCAGACTGTTGATGGTTAAATGCACTTCGGTGACACAGGCTCAGCCTGCAGCTGATGTAGGATATAGCACAAAATAACCACACTATCGATGGTTAAATACACTTGGTGATAGCTTGTGCTGGCGCACCACAAGTCACAAAATGGCCGCCGATCACCCCTAGAAAAAAAGTGATCTAAAAACGCTCTGGGCAGCCTCAAAAAAGTGAGCAAGTCAATAATAGCACTTCAATGATCCACAGCTGTAGATCGATCACAGAATGAAGTCTTTTGGAGGAGTTAATCTGCCTAATCTCGCCCTAACGTCGCAGCTGCAACCTCTCCCTACACTGATCATAGCAGAGTGACGTGCGGCGCTACGTGACTCCAGCTTAAATAGAGGCTGGGTCACATGCTGCACTGGCCAATCACAGCCATGCCAATAGTAGGCATGGCTGTGATGGCCTCTTGGGCCAAGTAGTATGACGCTTGTTTATTGGCTGCTTTGCAGCCTTTCAAAAAGCACCAAGAAAGCGCCGAACACCGAACCCGAACACGGACTTTTACGAAAATGTTCGGGTTCGGGTCTGTATCACGGACACCCCAAAATTTGGTACGAACCCGAACTATACAGTTCGGGTTCGCTCATCCCTAGTAACGAGTATCGCAATACAAGAAGAAGCTGGGCAGATTAATATATAGTTATTTGAGTTGAGCGAACACCTGGATGTTCGAGAAGTTCGGCCTAACTTCCCGAAAATGTTCGGGTTCGGGATCCGAACTCGACCTAAACTTCGCCCCGAACCCCATCGAAGTCAATGGAGACCCAAACTTTTCGGCACTAAAAAAGCTGTAAAATAGCCCAGGAAAGGCCTAGAGTGCAGCAAAAGGCAGCAAAATGTAGGTAAATCCCCAGCAAACAAATGTGGATAGGGAAACAAATTTAAAAAATAAAAATAAATAAAAAATTAACCAATATCAATTGGAGAGAGGTCCCATAGCAGAGAATCAGGCTTCATGTCACCCACCACTGGAGCAGGCCTCTGTGAGATATTTAGTCCCTGGCACCCAGACAGAGGAGAGAGGTCCCATAGCAGAGAATCAGGCTTCATGTCATAGCAGAGAATCAGGCTTCATGTCACCCACCACTGGAACAGGCCACTGTCAGATATTTTTAGGCCCCGGCACCCAGACAAAGGAGAGAGGTCCCATAGCAGAGATTCAGGCTTCATGTCATAGCAGAGAATCAGGCTTCTTGTCACCCACCACTGGAACAGACCACTGTCAGATATTTTTAGGCCCCGGCACCCAGACAGAGGAGAGAGGTCCCATAGCAGAGAATCAGGCTCATGTCATAGCAGAGAAACAGACTTCATGTCACCCACCACTGGAACAGGCCACTGTCAGATATTTTTAGGCCCCGGCACCCAGACAGAGGAGAGACGCCCCATAGCAGAGATTAAGGCTTCATGTCATAGCAGAGAATCAGGCTTCATATCACCCACCACTGGAACAGGCCATTGTCAGATATTTTTAGGCCCCGGCACCCAGACAGAGGAGAGAGGTCCCATAGCAGAGATTCAGGCTTCATGTCATAGCAGAGAATCAGGCTTCATGTCACCCACCACTGGAACAGGCCACTGTTTAGATATTTTTAGGTCCCAGAACCCAGACAGAGGAGAGAGGCCCCATAGCAGAGATTCAGGCTTCATGTCATAGCAGAGAATCAGGCTTCATGTCACCCACCACTGGAACAGGCCATTGTCAGATATTTTTAAGCCCCGGCACCCAGACAGAGGAGAGAGGTCCCATAGCAGAGATTCAGGCTTCATGTCATAGCAGAGAATCAGGCTTCATGTCACCCACCACTGCAACAGGCCACTGTCAGATATTTTTAGGCCCCGGCACCCAGACAGAGGAGAGAGGTCCCATAGCAGAGAATCAGGCTTCATGTCATAGCAGAGAATCAGGCTTCATGTCACCCACCACTGGAACAGGCCACTGTTCAGATATTTTTAGGTCCCAGAACCCAGACAGAGGAGAGAGGCCCCATAGCAGAGATTCAGGCTTCATGTCATAGCAGAGAATCAGGCTTCATGTCACCCACCACTGGAACAGGCCATTGTCAGATATTTTTAAGGCCCCGGCACCCAGACAGAGGAGAGAGGTCCCATAGCAGAGATTCAGGCTTCATGTCATAGCAGAGAATCAGGCTTCATGACACCCACCACTGGAACAGGCCACTGTTCAGATATTTTTAGGTCCCAGAACCCAGACAGAGGAGAGAGGCCCCATAGCAGAGATTCAGGCTTCATGTCATAGCAGAGAATCAGGCTTCATGTCACCCACCACTGGAACAGGCCATTGTCAGATATTTTTAAGCCCCGGCACCCAGACAGAGGAGAGAGGTCCCATAGCAGAGATTCAGGCTTCATGTCATAGCAGAGAATCAGGCTTCATGTCACCCACCACTGCAACAGGCCACTGTCAGATATTTTTAGGCCCCGGCACCCAGACAGAGGAGAGAGGTCCCATAGCAGAGAATCAGGCTTCATGTCATAGCAGAGAATCAGGCTTCATGTCACCCACCACTGGAACAGGCCACTGTTCAGATATTTTTAGGTCCCAGAACCCAGACAGAGGAGAGAGGCCCCATAGCAGAGATTCAGGCTTCATGTCATAGCAGAGAATCAGGCTTCATGTCACCCACCACTGGAACAGGCCATTGTCAGATATTTTTAGGCCCCGGCACCCAGACAGAGGAGAGAGGTCCCATAGCAGAGAATCAGGCTTCATGTCATAGCAGAGAATCAGGCTTCATGTCACCCACCACTGGAGCAGGCCACTGTTCAGATATTTTTACCCCGGAACCCAGACAGAGGAGAGAGGCCCCATAGCAGAGATTCAGGCTTCATGTCATAGCAGAGAATCAGGCTTCATGTCACCCACCACTGGAACAGGCCATTGTCAGATATTTTTAAGCCCCGGCACCCAGACAGAGGAGAGAGGTCCCATAGCAGAGATTCAGGCTTCATGTCATAGCAGAGAATCAGGCTTCATGTCAGCCACCACTGGAACAGGCCACTGTCAGATATTTTTAGGCCCCGGCACCCAGACAGAGGAGAGAGGTCCCATAGCAGAGAATCAGGCTTCATGTCATAGCAGAGAATCAGGCTTCATGTCACCCACCACTGGAACAGGCCACTGTTCAGATATTTTTAGTCCCCGGAACCCAGACAGAGGAGAGAGGCCCTATAGCAGAGATTCAGGCTTTATGTCATAGCAGAGAATCAGGCTTCATGTCACCCACCACTGGAACAGGCCACTGTCAGATATTTTTAGGCCCCGGCACCCAGACAGAGGAGAGAGGTCCCATAGCAGAGAATCAGGCTTCATGTCATAGCAGAGAAACAGGCTTCATGTCACCCACCACTGGAACAGGCCACTGTCAGATATTTTTAGGCCCCAGCACCCAGACAGAAGAGAGAGGCCCCATAGAAGAGATTCAGGCTTCATGTCATAGCAGAGAATCAGGCTTCATGTCACCCACAGTGGCGTACCGCCAATAGAGGCAGGGTAAGCCACTGCTATGGGGCCCGCGGCACTCAGAAGGCCCCGCCCCCTGCAACTGCGCTCACTGCAGGCACACTTATAATTGGCTCTCAGCGCCGCCGATAATACACGCCCCCCCCCCCCGTCTAACTTTTCATTGACTCACTGTGCGCTCCCTAGGACCCAGCCGCGCTCCCTCGGCTCGTGCGTCTGCTGCGCCTGCACTGCTTCACGTCACCCACCACTGGAAGAGGCCACTGTCACACATTTAGGCCCCGGCACCCAGACAGAGGAGAGGTTCATTCAACTTTGGGTTGCCCCGCAATATAATGGTGAAATTAAAAAAAGAGGATTAAATGAGGAAGTGCCCTGGAGTACAAGAATATATGGTTAAGGGGAGGTAGTTATAAATGTCTAATCTGCACAAGGGATCCATGCCTGGTTCATTTTTATAAACGTCAGCTTGTCCACATTGACTGTAGACAGGCGGCTGCGTTTGTCTGTATTGACACACCCTGCCGTGCTGAATACACGTTCAGACAAAACGCTGGCCGCCGGGCAGGCCAGCACCTCCAAGGCATAAAAGGCTAGCTCTGGCCACGTGGACAATTTGGAGACCCAGAAGTTGAATGGGGCCGAACCATCAGTCAGTACGTGGAGGGGTGTGCACAGGTACTGTTCCACCATGTTAGTGAAATGTTGCCTCCTGCTAACACGTTCCGTATCAGGTGGTGGTGCAGTTAGCTGTGGCGTGGTGACAAAACTTTTCCACATCTCTGCCATGCTAACCCTGCCCTCAGAGGAGCTGGCCGTGACACAGCTGCGTTGGCGACCTCTTGCTCCTCCTCTGCCTTCGCCTTGGGCTTCCACTTGTTCCCCTGTGACATTTGGGAATGCTCTCAGTAGCGCGTCTACCAACGTGCGCTTGTACTCGCGCATCTTTCCATCACGCTCCAGTGCAGGAAGTAAGGTTAGCACATTGTCTTTGGACCGGGGATCCAGCAGGGTGGCAACCCAGTAGTCCGCACACGTTAAAATGTGGGCAACTCTGCTGTCGTTGCGCAGGCACTGCAGCATGTAGTCGCTCATGTGTGCCAGGCTGCCCAGAGGTAAGGACAAGCTGTCCTCTGTGGGAGGCGTATCGTCATCGTCTTGCGTTTCCCCCCAGCCATGCACCAGTGATGGGCCCGAGCTGCGTTGGGTGCCACCCCGCTGTGAACATGCTTCATCCTTCTCCACCTCCTCCTAATCCTCGTCCTCCAGTAGTGGGCCCTGTCTGGCCACATTTGTACCTGGCCTCTGCTGTTGCAAAAAACCTCCCTCTGAGTCACTTCTAAGAGACTGGCCTGAAAGTGCTAAAAATGACCCCTCTTCCTCCTCCTCCTCCTCCTGGGCCACCTCCTCTTCTATCATCGCTCTAAGTGTTTTCTCAAGGAGACATAAAAGTGGTATTGTAACGCTGATAATGGTGTCATCGCCACTGGCCATGTTGGTGGAGTACTTGAAACAGCGCAACAGGGCACACAGGTCTCGCATGGAGGCCCAGTCATTGGTGGTGAAGTGGTGCTGTTCCGCAGTGCGACTGACCCGTGCGTGCTGCAGCTGAAACTCTACTATGGCCTGCTGCTGCTCGCACAGTCTGCCCAGCATGTGCAAGATGGAGTTCCACCTGGTGGGCACGTCGCATATGAGGCGGTGAGCGGGAAGGCCGAAGTTACGCTGTAGCGCAGACAGGCGAGCAGCGGCAGGATGTGAACGCTGGAAGCGCGCACAGACGGCCCGCACTTTATGCAGCAGCTCTAACATGTCGGGGTAGTTGTGAATGAACCTCTGCACCACCAAATTCAGCACATGCGCCAGGCAAGGGATGTGCGTCAAACCGGCTAGTCCCAGAGCTGCGACGAGATTTCGCAGGTGGAAGAAGAGGAGGAGGAAGCAGAGTAGGAGGAGGAGGCTCCAGAATGTTGCCCTGCGATCCTTGGCGGCGGAAGGACGTGCGCCAAAGAGCTCTCCGCCTGGGGCCCAGCCGCCACTACATTTACCCAGTGTGCAGTTAGGGAGATATAGCGTCCCTGGCCGTGCTTACTGGTCCACCACTGGATACTTGGTTGTGCAGGGAAGGCTCGGCTCTCTTGGAGAAGTAGCGGCGGCTGGGAACAACATACTGTGGGACAGCAAGCGACATGAGCTGTTTGAAGCTGTTTGTGTCCACCAGCCTGAATGACAGCATTTCATAGGCCAGTAGTTTAGAAATGCTGGCATTCAGGGCCAGGGATCGAGGGTGGCTAGGTGGGAATTTACGCTTTCTCTCAAAGGTTTGTGAGATGGAGAGCTGAATGCTTCCGTGTGACATGGTGGAGATGCTTGGTGACGGAGGTGGTGGTGATGGTGGTACATCCTCCGTTTGCTGGGCGGCAGGTGCCAACGTTCCTCCAGAGGCAGAGGAAGAGGCCGAGGCAGCAGCAGAAGAGGTAGCAGGGGGAGCCTGAGTGAGTTCCTTGTTTTTAAGGTGTTTACTCCACTGCAGTTCATGCTTTGCATGCAGATGCCTGGTCATGCAGGTTGTGCTAAGGTTCAGAACGTTAATGCCTCGCTTCAGGGTCTGATGGCACAGCATTAAAACCACTCGGGTCTTGTTGTCAGCACATTGTTTGAAGAACTGCCACGCCAGGGAACTCCTTGAAGCTGCCTTTGGGGTGCTCGGTCCCAGGTGGCGTTGGCCAGTAGCAGGCGAACTCTCTTGGCGGCGGGTGTTCTGCTTTTGCCCACTGCTCCCTCTTTTGCTACGCTGTTGGCTCGGTCTCACCACTGCCTCTTCCTCCGAACTCTGAAAGTCAGTGGCACGACCTTCATTCCATGTAGGGTCTAGGACCTCATCGTCCCTGCATCATCTTCCACCCAGTCTTCCTCCCTGACCTCCTGTTCAGTCTGCACACTGCAGAAAGACGCAGCAGTTGGCACCTGTGTTTCATCATCAGAGACGTGCTCAGGTGGTATTCCCATGTCCTCATCATCAGAAAACATAAGTGGTTGTGCGTCAGTGCATTCTATGTCTTCCACCGCTGAGGAAGGGCTACGTGGATGCCCTTTGGAAACCCTGCCAACAGAGTCTTCAAACAGCATAAGAGACTGCTGCATAAGTTGAGGCTCAATAACTTCACACGCTACCGTGCATTTCCAAGTCTAAGTCTGTCAGTAAAAGGGATACCTGTCATCCAGGGCCTAAATACTAGGCCTAGAATTTATATTCAGCTAAATCTGTGGTTACTGCTGTGCCTGTATTAGTGTAATACGGTACCTAAATAGATAGCCAGATAGTGTTAGGTGCCTGTAAAAAAAGGCCTGAATTTGAATTCAATACATTGGGCCAAATAATTTTTTTCTTATTGTGGTGAACGGTAACAATGAGGAAAACATCTATTAAGGTACGCGGACATGGTCGTGGTGGTGTTAGTGGACCCTCTGGTGCTGGGAGAGGACGTGGCCGTTCTCCCACAGCAACACGTCCTAGTGAACCAACTACCTCAGGTCCCAGTAGCCGCCAGAATTTACAGCGATATTTGGTGGGGCCCAATGCCATTCTAAGGATGGTAAGGCCTGAGCAGGTACAGGCATTAGTCAATTGGGTGGCCGATAGTGGATCCAGCACGTTCACATTATCTCCCACCCAGTCTTCTGCAGAAAGCGCACAGATGGTGCCTGAAAACCAAGCCCATCAGTCTGTAACATCACCCCCATGCATATAAGGAAAACTTACTGAGGATGACCCTATCAGCACCTTCAATGTAATATACCCTTTTATGGATAGATTTAAACTTGGCCTGCTACAGCAGAAACCACTGATTTAGGGAATTGCTAATTTGGGAATTGTATTTCAACCCAGAAAAAAATATATCCTTTGCCAGACAGCAGACAGTATTACAATTGGCTAGCCACAGCTGAAACACCAGATTGAGGGTACTGCTATTTTGGCAATTGTATTTCACTCCTCAATAAAATAGCAAGCACAGCCAAGCCCCTGATGTAGGATATAGCAAAAAAAAAAAAAAACACACACTATTGATGGTTAAATGGACTTGGTGGCAGCTTGTGCTGGCGCACCACAAGACACAAAATGGCCGCCGATCACCCCAGAAAAAAGTGACAGAAAAACGCTCTGGGCAGCTTAAAAACAATGAGCAATTAACTAGCAGAAGTTGAATGATACACAGCTGTAGATCGATCACTTCAGTAAGTGTTTTTAATGAGTAAATCCCTGCCTAATCTGGCCCTAACAGCAGCAGCTGCATCCCATCCCTACACTGATCAGAGCAGAGTGACGTGCGGCGATACGTGACTCCAGCTTAAATAGAGGCTGGGTCACATGCTGCACTGGCCAATCACAGCCATGCCAATAGTAGGCATGGCTGTGATGGCCTCTTGGGGCAAGTAGTATGACGCTTGTTGATTGGCTGCTTTGCAGCCTTTCAAAAAGCGCCAAGAAATCGCCGAACACCGAACCCGGACTTTTACGTAAATGTTCGGTTTCGGGTCTGTGTCACGAACACCGCAAAATTTGGTACGAACCTGGACTATACAGTTCGGGTTCGCTCATCCCTAATAGTTATATATAGTTTTATGGGAAAAGATTCAAAAAGACTTGTAACTTATACATTTAGGCCCCTTTCACACAAGCGAGTTTTCCGCGCGGATGCGTTGCGGGAGGTGAACGCATTGCATCCGCACGGAATCCTGACCCATTCATTTCTATGGGGCTGTTCACATGAGCGGTGATTTTCACGCATCACTTGTGCGTTGCGTGAAAATCGCAGCATGCTCCTCTTTGTGCGTTTTTCACGTAACGCAAGCCCCATAGAAATGAATGGGGTTGCGTGAAAATCTCAAGCATCCGCAAGCAAGTGCGGATGCGGTGCGATTTTCACGCATGGTTGCTAGGAGATGATCGGGATGGAGACCCGATCATTATTATTTTCCCTTATAACATGGTTATAAGGGAAAATAATAGCATTCTGAATACAGAATGCAAAGTAAAACTGCGCTGGAGGGGTTAAAAAAAGAAAAAAAAAATTTAACTCACCTTAATCCACTTGATCGCGATGTCGGCATCTCCTTCTGTCCCCTTTACTGAATAGGACCTGTGGGGAGCATTAATTATAGCTCAAGGACCTTTGATGACATCACTCCGGTCATCACATGGTACGTCACATGATCTTTTACCATGGTGAATCACCATGGTAAAAGATCATGTGACGTACCATGTGATGACCGGAATGACGTCACCACAGGTCCTGTTGCTGCACAGAGATCAGATGAAGCCAGAAGGAGATGCCGGGCCGCGAACAAGTGGACTAAGGTGAGTTACATTTTTTTAATTTTTTTTTTAACCCCTCCAGCGATGTTTTACTATGCATTCTGTATTCAGAATGCTATTATTTTCCCTTATAACCATGTTATAAGGGAAAATAATACAATCTACAGAACACCGATCCCAAGCCCGAACTTCTGTGAAGAAGTTCGGGTTTGGGTACCAAACACGCACGATTTTTCTCACGCGAGTGCAAAACGCATTACAATGTTTTGCACTCGCGCAGAAAAATCGCGGGTGTTCCCTTAACGCACCCGCACATTTTCCCGCAACGCCCGTGTGAAAGAGGCCTTAAAACTTTGCTCTTTCTGAACTTATAGGAGTATTCCAGCTTTGCAATTTTCAGCATCAAATGACAGAAATCAACACACGTTATTGCAGTATGCCAGACCAATAGGGGAATTATATGTGAGGTCACGGTGTGAGCATTAGGTGGGCCAAGGTAAATACAGTTCTGGTTAATAGTTATAGTTTATCTTTAGTGTCCCATTTTCCTGCAATCCATGGCGGTCACGTGAAACTTTCCACTCTGTTGGTTCCCCATCCCAATGACATCATGTCTACACCTGAGGCCTTGCAAGGCTTGTAAGGCTCTGCCCTGTAGACACAATATCATTATGATTTTGCCTCTGAAGGCTGTGTTTTGTTCATTCCATTGGACCCTGCCCTCAAGACATGATGCCAGCAATGATGCTGGGTCTTAGGCCTCTTGCACACGACCGTATGTATTTTGCGGTCCACAAAAAACGGATTTGCAAAAAATTGAGATGACGTCCGTGTGCATTCCGTATTTTGCTGAACGGAACAGCGGGCCCCTAATAGAACAGTACTATCCTTGTCCGTAATACGGCCAATAATAGGACATGTTCTTTTTTTTGCGGAACGGAAATACGGACATACGGAAACGGAATGCACATGGAGCACCTTCTGTTTTTTTTGCGGACCCATTGGAATGAATGGTTCCGTATACGGTTTGCAAAAAGAACGGAACGAACACGGAAAGAAAATATGTTCGTGTGCAAGTGGCCTTAGGGCAGTTTTTTTCCAGCAGACTTGGATCTGTGACGTTTTTCCAGCAGACTTGGATCTGTGAGGGGAAGGAAAGGCAGATGATGTTACAAACACCCGATGCTACAGACACTCCCCGTAAGTCTGGCACTTGGATGTAAACACACTATTCGGCTTGCAGATCATAATTGCACTGGAGTTGTCACAATGCAATCAGAACTTCATCATATGACATATAATGACATAGGGTTGAATGTCAGTGTTATTAATTTTTTTTTGTTTAAACGGAGAACCCTTTTAAGACCAGCACTGTGAATGACAGCTATCCCTGTACACCCGCTTACACTGGTAATGCTATCAGTCACTGATAACACCTCCTACAAGAACAATAAGCCCAGAAATATTAGACATATAAATGTACTGAATCTTTTCCCACAAAACTATATATCATTCTGCTCAGCTCCTCCTGCTCTATAACATGCAGCCTGCAGATTGCACTGCATTTCAGAGTGACAGGTTCTTTTTAAGGACCAAGCTGAAAGTGGTTTTGTGGGAATTAAGAAAATGAAAATACTTAAATATTACTTTAGTATAAATATATTTCCAAATACCCTTCATTAGTAATAATGGCTTGTTTTGTCTAGGGAGCAATTATTGGGAGAAATAAAATGGCCGTCATCCTATTAATACACAGAAAATCTGTCCTAATCACACAGCAGGAAAAGTTACTTCGCAACACTGAGCTAAAGAGCTGTCTCAACTTCCTCTCTGCTTGTTAGGTATTATAATCGTGAATATAGCTGATAAGATCTTCATATGAATCTCTGTAGGAATGGAGTTCATGATGAGACAGGAAGTACAGAGAGGATGGACAGGACAGACTGTGGTAATGGGGACTGCATACAAGGACTGCTGTTCATTATCTACACCCCCATCTCCTCTCTGTATTTCATGTCTCCTCATGAATTCCATAACTACAGAGATTCAGATGAAGATTGTCAGGTAAACCTACCTGTCTGAGCTTCAGGGGTGCCATCCCTAGCCTTGGCACAGTCTCACTGGGAGAGACAAGCTGCTGAGTCACTCCCCCTGGTGATGCAATAGCATCCTTAGCAACAGGATGCAATGCTCTGTTTTTGGCGTGTGCTGGAGGCGATTAGCGTGCTTTAATTGCTTAGCTGCTCTATTTCTGTGTGCTAGTGTTTCTGAATAATGGTGTGCCTATCCAGGGACCACGGTACTCTATTTAAACCTTTTCCTGGCCATACACCAGTGCCAGTAATAGTGTTGTTTGGGCTCACTAGCTAGATTCCTGGTTCTTGTTCCTCGGATGATTTGGATTGCTCGTGTTTTTGACCTCTGCTTGTCCTTTGACCACTCTCTATCACTCATGATTTTTGCTGTGCATCCCATGGTTCTGACCTTGGATCATCTTTAGACCACTCTCTGTCTCTTGTTTTTGTACTGCGTTGTCCTCCTCGTTCTGACCCATTTATGTACAACTCAGTCTTTGTGTCATTTGTCTCTAGGTGTTTTTCTGTCTCTGCAACATAGCATAGTAGGGACTGTCGACCAGTTGTGGTCTTGCTTCCCAGGGCTTGCACTGCAAGTAGGTAGGGAAAGTGGGCTGAATTCTAGGTTAGGGATCACTGTCCGTATCTGTCCCTACTTACAGGCGTTACAAAGATCTTATCAGCCATATTTAGGACCATAATCCCTGACAAGCAGAGCAGAGAGGAGGATGAGGCAGTTCTTTAGCTCTGTGTTCTGAAGTGACTTGTCCTGCTGTCTGATAAGGACAGGTTTTGTGTGGACTAATAAGACAACGGCATTGTTATTGCTCCTGATGATTGCTCCCTAGACAAAATGAGTCATGAAAGTTATCTGGGATTATATTTATAATAAAGTAATATTTAAGTATTTTGTGTAATTTTATTTGAATGGGTTCCTAATTCACAAGATTCAGTCCGCTCTGCAAAAATATAAAACGTGGGTTTCAGTTCCATGTGTCCACTCCACACCTCTCCGTATCTTGCGGATTGAGGACCCATTCAAGTGAATGGGTCTGCATCCGTGATACAGTGTGCACATGGCCGTTGCCCATATATTGCGGACCCACTGTTTGTGGGCATGAGACACATTCTTGTTCATGAGTCCTTATTCTGTGGGTTAGTATAATTCTGATTAATTCTGATTCATACTTTTTATAAGTTTTACTACTTTTGCCCACTAAAAACTAGGGTGAATCCAGAGGAGGCGTAAATGTTTCAAGCTTGCTACTGTGGATTTGCATGTGGAAAATCTGCGGTATTTCACAATACTATCAGTGTGGATGAGATTTTAGGATCTGCAGCGTGTCAATTTATACTGTGGATTTCTATTACATATTTTATCCTTTGCAAAGGAGAGGATGAAATACTAACAAATCTGCAAAAAATCCATCCATTCAAAGACGCATGATTTTTATTTTCCATTGACAGAACTAATATGTACTGCAGTTTATTATGCCTGTCAGTATTTTATGCCGTGCCTATGGCAGCCATTGTTATGCCTCTGGGTACTGTAGCATCCAGGTTACTGTATAGGGTGATTATTCATTCTAAAAGTGCATGTACAGTGAAAGTAAACAGCTGTCCCTGATGGAGTTTTAGCTCAGTTAGCTAAGTAATGCTGGTGCTGAACAGGAGAGTAAAGAAATGGTGCAAGACTCGGTCTTGTCATGGTGTTTTTTTCAATGACTACTGCAAAATTGCAGCAATATACAACATTTTGCTCTGATTTTGCAGTTGTCATGGCAGAAAAACATACAATACAATCAACTAAAAAAGTAGGCAACAAAAGAAGAAACAGATAATCTTGAACACAGTGTACATCCATGGATACCAAATATTTTACCACGTGCAGCTACATGGTATGTATCTAGGCAATGAATACAGATTTTTGTGCCAACTTCTACAGCATATACTGTAATCCAGTCTCGTGGAGCTGTGTCACTGATAGGCCCACATCTCTTGTGCTGAATTGATGATCAAGCCTGATCAAAGAGCTAAATCATGCAGTGAACAGAATAAGGGCTCATGCACATGAACGTATGTGCCCCATGCCCGTGCTGCGGACCACAAATTGTGTTTGGCAATGCATGGGCACCGCCTGTGTGCACACCGTTGGTGGATGAGGACCTATACACTTGAATGGGTCCGAGATCCTCAAGAGACGGTAGGCACTGCAAAAAAATAAGACATGTTCTGTGGGCGTCAGATCCGTGCCTCCGCTCAACTACGTATTTTGCGGATTGCGGACTGTAACGGAACGCCTAGCACCCCGACCGGGTACCTCCGTCGATAGTTGCTCCTAGTGCTTCCAGAGGACTCCAAGCACTCCACTTGACACCGTCAGCACTGCAGACCCCACAAACCGCCGAAGCTTGGTGGAGGTCTCGCCGTCTCCTACCCACCCTGGACCTACGACAAGGCTCTAGGCTCCAGTGGGTGAACCTCTCCTAAATCCAGAGACAGGAACCAGGAGCAAGCTCTTACAAGAGCTTATACTCAGGGGAATATTGTGATATAGCAATCCCCAAGAGTGTAGTTATTCCATCCCCCAAACATGAGCCAAGACTTCATGAAGGTATAAAACAGGAACACTTTATTGAGGGCTATCCGCCCGTATTTATGCAGGTCCCCATCTGGTGGACACGCCCCTAGGGGACCAGAAGGAAGACTGTGACACAGGACAGATACGTAGCACTCAGGATACACAGACACAACACATCCCCACAATGCATCATGGTTTCCTCCTCTCTGCCCTGGAGACACCTGAGGAGTAATTCAATTATCTCTCAGGACAAAGGGAAATCGCCAACACACATGTGGAAACAACAGGACAGAAATCACCACCCAAACACCCAATGTCACACCCCCACAGCAAATACAGACATTTAACATAGCCCCAGATAGCTCAAGTCTGAGGGCATATCATTAGGTGAATGGCACTCAGAATACACGAATACAATAAAATTAGCTATCTGGGTACCCTCACATAACAAAATACAATTCCAAAGACAGATTTAAGCTGTGTCTGTCTTCTCCTTTAAAGTTAGTATGGGCCATAATCCTGAGGCAAGAGGCTGGTAAACAGGCCTCTCCAAAACCCAGTGGCGAGGTTGGTTTCGCCACACGGACCCATTCAAAAATCAAGGGCTCCACATCTGTTATACGGAGTGCCCACAGCCATTGCCCATATATTGTAGACCTGCTGTTTGCGGGCCACAGTACGGGATGGGGCACACAAGTTGAGCTCTAAAGTTGCCAAAGGCCCCTTTCAGATGAGCGACTTCCATGCATTGAACTCGCTGCCTAAGTATTAGGCAGCTCCCGTCCTGACCCATGCCATAGTCCTAATACTAATCACGTTGTATTCTGTACCATATACATTAAAACATTTACAGTACTTATAATATTTACACGTGGAAGTCATGAAGCGTAAAAATCTTTGAACAACCTTCGAAAGGCTGAGAGAATGTCATAAATCGCTCTCTATACAAACATATTTGCCTACTGATATGGCCGATCCACGGAATGACAGTTTATTTAGCTAAATCCTATAGAATTCCTACTACGCTCAGAAGGAAGAAGCAGAGGAGGTAAGATTGTGAGAGATTCCCTGGGCAAAAAGCACTGTCTGCAATTTTATGTCTGATACAAAGCCATGTCCCACTCTGTCACTGATACACGATGACGGATGCTGGAATTCAATTTAGGTTTTGTCAGTTTTGTAAATGGCGCTGTGCAGTTGGAATCCGGTAAATGCAATCTGTATCAGTAAGCACAAAGCTGCGTGGTGCAATTGATAGGTCTGGTAGGAGAAAAATGCTATAATGTGAATTATTTAACCCTCTGCAAACAGAAGCAGAAGCCATATAAAGACATTTTTAACATACAGCGGGATTTACACAATATGAAGCAGCCAGAGTTGTTACATTTCTCATTCACACTAATAATCGGATATAGTTAATGAATGGTGTGCATATGTAAGAGGAGATCATGCAATCCATCACAGCCCGACTGTGTTTACCAGTTACCAAGGTAACAGTGTGCATTACTATGTTTAGATAACTAAATAGTAAAAACAGTATAGTGTGTACGTAGTAATAGCAACACCTTCTCAGACTACTGCCACATAAAACATTTGTCATGATCTATGTAGTAAGTAAAAGAAATATAATCATATTAATGATATATAGAGAGTATTTATGATGCTTTAATGCATTTTTTATGCATGAATTGCAATTCTAAACTTTGTTTCTCCAGATCCTCAGATGCAGATTTGTTTTTGCGTTTCTGATCTTTACTTCATTACACAACCAATGTCTGCTTTAGTTTCTTTACATGGACTAGCACATTCTCCCTAAGGCCTCACGCACATGGCCTTTGTTGGGTCCGCAATATACAGGCATCAGCCGTTTGTGCGCAGCATCACGGATTTGGACCCATTCACTTGAATGGGTCCGCAATCTGGAAGGTGCAGTGCAGAACGGAGGCTCGGAACCATAGTGCTTCTGTGGGTTTTCTGTCCATGGCACCACACCAAAAACGTAGTGTATGCACTACTTTTTTGCGGTGCGAACCGTCAGATGTGGATCTCGGACCTCATTCAAGTGAATGGGATCACAGCCGCAGATGGCGGCCAAGCGGTCAAAGCCAGTGTATTGTGGAAAGCAATTTGCGATCTGCAGCATAGGCAGGGATGGCACACAGTCATGTGGATGAGGCCTAAAGATCAGTAAAAAAATGAATAATCCACAGATTTCTAGCATGATGTTCTTTGTGTTGTAAAACTGCAAAATCACCCCAATAGTGTACATGAAAATATAAATTTGTCTTTATTAAAGAGACTAGACCACATTATTAAAAATCCTTTAAAAACACAGAGACCTAGGAACATCCTGATTAGATAGTCTATTCCTATGGGTCACCCCAAAAGACTTATATAGGGAAATATGACAGCCTAAAATCAATTGTATAAACGTGCAATGTGAGAATAACATAGGGTTAATTTGTCTGTTTCACCTTGCGGAACACCTGTGAGGTTTAGAAACGGATAATGCAAAAAAAAAAACACACTTAGACCTCTTTCACACTGGCGTGTGCGCCCCGTTGACATGTTGCGGACCGCATTTGCGGATCCGCAATACACGAGTGCCGTTCCGTGGGCATTCCGCATCACGAATGCGGACCCATTCACTTGAATGGGTCCGCAAATCCGGAGATGCGGAATGGTGCGGAATGGAACCACGGAACGGAACCTTACGGAAGCACTACGGAGTACTTCCGTTCCGCAAAAAGATAGAACATGTCCTATATTTTTGCGGTACGGCCGGATCGCGGACCCATTCAAGTGAATGGGTCAGTGATCCGCTGCGGCTGCCCCACAGACTGTGCTCGTTTATTGCAATACGGCAACGGGCCGCACACGCCGGTGTGATAGAGGCCTTAATGAGAACAGGATGTCACTGCAATGATCATCATGTGAGAACAACATGGGGTTAATTCTCTAGATTAACATCTGTGAGGTTCAGGGATACTATTAAGGAGAGTTCACATCACGGTTTCATTTTCCTTTCTTCTGATTCATTAGAAGAACAGAAAAGAAAACAAGATCCTGTAAAAAACGGATCCTGTGCATTAGTGCACAAATAGGCATCTGTTTTGGCTATTTCTGTGTGAGATCCATTTTTTTTAGATGGAAAAAAGTACTGCATGCAAGACTCATGCACACAGCCAAAAGTGTTTTGTGGTCCACAAATCGCGGATCCACAAAACATGGATCCTGGACGAGTGCATGCCGACATGTTTTGTTTTCGCCTGCAGAAATGTCCTATCCTTGTCCGCAAAACGGAACAGGAATAGGACATGTTCTATTTTGTTTCCGTGGCCTCGGAGCGGATTTACCAATGCAGAGTCAATTTACATTATTATAACCGCCAGCTAATATCCAGAGTTACCACCATGTGCAGCACAGACAGCAGCTCGCTGAGAGGGACTCAATATGGCCCCCTTCACACGGGCGTTGCGGGTGAGGGCCGGATGCGATGCAGGTGCGTTCAGGGAAAATCATGCGAGTAGGCACGCAATTTCAGTCAGTTTTTACTGCGATTGTGTTCCGTTGTTCAGTTTTTTCCGCGCGAGTGCAATGCGATTTGCACACGCATGAGAAAAAACTGAATGTGGTACCCAGACCCAAAACCGGACTTCTTCACTGAAGTTCGGGATTGGGTTTGGTGTTCTGTAGATTTTATTATTTTCCATTATAACATGGTTGATAAGTTTAACATTATAACTAGAGTTAAACGAACACCTGGATGTTCTGGTTCGAGAAGTTCGGCCGAACTTCCCGGAAATGTTCGGGTTCGGGATCCGAACCCGACCCGAACTTCGTCCCGAACCCGAACCCCATTGAAGTCAATGGGGACCCGAACTTTTCGGCACTAAAAAGGCTGTAAAACAGCCCAGGAAAGAGCTAGAGGGCTGCAAAAGGCAGCAACATGTAGGTAAATCCCCTGCAAACAAATGTGGATAGGGAAATGAATTAAAATAAAAATAAAAATAGAAAAAATTAACCAATATCAATTGGACAGAGGTCTCATAGCAGAGAATCTGGCTTCACGTCAGCAGAGAATCAGTCTCTTCATGCCATAGCAGAGAATCTGGCTTCATGTCAGCACAGAATCAGTCTTCATGTTATAGCAGAGAATCAGGCTTCACGTCACCCACCACTGGAACAGGCCACTGTCACATATTTAGGCCCCGGCACCCAGACAGAGGAGAGAGGTCCCGTAACAGAGAATCTGGCTTCATGTCAGCACAGAATCAGTCTTCATGTCATAGCAGAGAATCAGGCTTCACATCACCCAAACTGGAACAGGCCACAGTCACATATTTAGGCCCCGGCACCCAGACAGAGGAGAGAGGTCCCGTAACAGAGAATCTGGCTTCATGTCAGCACAGAATCAGTCTTCATGTCATAGCAGAGAATCAGGCTTCACATCACCCACCACTGGAACAGGCCACTGTCACATATTTAGGCCCAGGCACCCAGGCAGAGGAGAGAGGTCCCGTAACAGAGAATATGGCTTCATGTCAGCACAGAATCAGTCTTCATGTTATAGCAGAGAATCAGGCTTCACGTCACCCACCACTGGAACAGGCCACTGTCACATATTTAGGCCCCGGCACCCAGACAGAGGAGAGAGGTCCCGTAACAGAGAATCTGGCTTCATGTCAGCACAGAATCAGTCTTCATGTCATAGCAGAGAATCAGGCTTCACATCACCCAAACTGGAACAGGCCACAATCACATATTTAGGCCCCGGCACCCAGACAGAGGAGAGAGGTCCCGTAACAGAGAATCTGGCTTCATGTCAGCACAGAATCAGTCTTCATGTCATAGCAGAGAATCAGGCTTCACATCACCCAAACTAGAACAGGCCACAGTCACATATTTAGGCCCCGGCACCCAGACAGAGGAGAGAGGTCCCGTAACAGAGAATCTGGCTTCATGTCAGCACAGAATCAGTCTTCATGTCATAGCAGAGAATCAGGCTTCACATCACCCACCACTGGAACAGGCCACTGTCACATATTTAGGCCCAGGCACCCAGGCAGAGGAGAGAGGTCCCGTAACAGAGAATATGGCTTCATGTCAGCACAGAATCAGTCTTCATGTTATAGCAGAGAATCAGGCTTCACGTCACCCACCACTGGAACAGGCCACTGTCACATATTTAGGCCCCGGCACCCAGACAGAGGAGAGAGGTCCCGTAACAGAGAATCTGGCTTCATGTCAGCACAGAATCAGTCTTCATGTCATAGCAGAGAATCAGGCTTCACATCACCCAAACTGGAACAGGCCACAATCACATATTTAGGCCCCGGCACCCAGACAGAGGAGAGAGGTCCCGTAACAGAGAATCTGGCTTCATGTCAGCACAGAATCAGTCTTCATGTCATAGCAGAGAATCAGGCTTCACGTCACCCACCACTGGAACAGGCCACTGTCACACATTTAGGCCCCGGCACCCAGACAGAGGAGAGAGGTCCCGTAACAGAGAATCTGGCTTCATGTCAGCAGAGAATTAGTCTTCATGTCATAGCAGAGAATCAGGCATAACGTCACCCACCACTGGAACAGGCCACTGTCACATATTTAGGCCCAGGCGCCCAGGCACCCAGGCAGAGGAGAGAGGTCGCGTAACAGAGAATCTGGCTTCATGTCAGCACAGAATCAGTCTTCATGTCACCCACCACTGGAACAGGCCACTGTCACATATTTAGGCCCAGGCAGAGGAGAGAGGTCCCGTAACAGAGAATCTGGCTTCATGTCAGCACAGAATCAGTCTTCACGTTATAACAGAGAATCAGGCTTCACGTCACCCACCACTGGAACAGGCCACTGTCACATATTTAGGCCCCGGCACCCAGACAGAGGAGAGGTTCATTCAACTTTGGGTTGCCCCGCAATATAATGGTAAAATGAAAATAAAAATAGGATTGAATGAGGAAGTGCCCTGGAGTACAATAATTTATTGTTAATGGGAGGTAGTTAATGTCTAATCTGCACAAGGGATGGACAGGTCCTGTGGGATCCATGCCTGGTTCATTTTTATGAACGTCAGCTTGTCCACATTGGCTGTAGACAGACGGCTGCATTTGTCTGTAATGACGCCCCCTGCCGTGCTGAATACACGTTCAGACAAAACGCTGGCCGCCGGGCAGGCCAGCACCTCCAAGGCATAAAAGGCTAGCTCTGGCCACGTGGACAATTTGGAGACCCAGAAGTTGAATGGGGCCGAACCATCAGTCAGTACGTGGAGGGGTGTGCACAGGTACTGTTCCACCATGTTATTGAAATGTTGCCTCCTGCTAACACGTTCCGTATCAGGTGGTGGTGCTGCTAACTGTGGCGTGGTGACAAAACTTTTCCACATCTCTGCCATGCTAACCCTGCCCTCAGAGGAGCTAGCCGTGACACAGCTGCGTTTGCGACCTCTTGCTCTTCCTCTGCCTTCGCCTTGGGCTTCCACTGGTTCCCCTGTGACATTTGGGAATGCTCTCAGTAGCGCGTCTACCAACGTGCGCTTGTACTCGCGCATCTTCCTATCACGCTCCAGTGTAGGAAGTAAGGTGGCCACATTGTCTTTGTACCGGGGATCCAGCAGGGTGGCAACCCAGTAGTCCGCACATGTTAAAATGTGGGCAACTCTGCTGTCGTTGCGCAGGCACTGCAGCATGTAGTCGCTCATGTGTGCCAGGCTGCCCAGAGGTAAGGACAAGCTGTCCTCTGTGGGAGGCGTATCGTCATCGTCCTGTGTTTCCCCCCAGCCACGCACCAGTGATGGGCCCCAGCTGCGTTGGGTGCCAGCCCGCTGTGAACCTGCTTCATCCTCATCCTCCTCCACCTCCACCTCTTCCTCATCCTCGTCCTCCTCGTCCTCCAGTAGTGGGCCCTGTCTGGCCACATTTGTACCTGGACTCTGCTGTTGCAAAAAACCTCCCTCTGAGTCACTTCGAAAAAACTGGCCTGAAAGTGCTAAAAATGACCCCTCTTCCTCCTCTTCCTCCTGGGCCACCTCCTCTTCCATCATCGCCCTAAGTGTTTTCTCAAGGAGACATAGAAGTGGTATTGTAACGCTGATAACGGCGTCATCGCCACTGGCCATGTTGGTGGAGTACTCGAAACAGTGCAACAGGGCACACAGGTCTCGCATGGAGGCCCAGTCATTGGTGGTGAAGTGGTGCTGTTCCGCAGTGCTACTGACCCGTGCGTGCTGCAGCTGAAACTCCACTATGGCCTGCTGCTGCTCGCACAGTCTGTCCAGCATGTGCAAGGTGGAGTTCCACCTGGTGGGTACGTCGCATATGAGGCGGTGAGCGGGAAGGCCGAAGTTACGCTGTAGCGCAGACAGGCGAGCAGCAGCAGGGTGTAAATGCCGGAAGCGCGAACAGACGGCCCGCACTTTATGCAGCAGCTCTGACATGTCGGGGTAGTTGTGAATGAACTTCTGCACCACCAAATTCAGCACATGCGCCAGGCAAGGGATGTGCGTCAAACCGGCTAGTCCCAGAGCTGCAACGAGATTTCGCCCATTATCGCACACCACCAGGCTAGGCTTGAGGCTCACCGGCAGCAACCACTCGTCTGTCTGTTGTTCTATACCCCGCCACAACTCCTGTGCGGTGTGGGGCCTGTCCCCCAAACATATGAGTTTCAGAACGGCCTGCTGACGTTTACCCCGGGCTGTGCTGAAGTTGGTGGTGAAGGTGTGTGGCTGACTGGATGAGCAGGTGGAAGAAGAGGAGGAGGAAGCTGAGTAGGAGGAGGAGGAGACAGGAGGCAAAGAATGTTGCCCTGCGATCCTTGGCGGCGGAAGGACGTGCGCCAAACAGCTCTCCGCCTGGGGCCCAGCCGCCACTACATTTACCCAGTGTGCAGTTAGGGAGATATAGCGTCCCTGGCCGTGCTTACTGGTCCACGTATCTGTGGTTAGGTGGACCTTGCCACAGATTGCGTTGCGCAGTGCACACTTGATTTTATCGGATACTTGGTTGTGCAGGGAAGGCACGGCTCTCTTGGAGAAGTAATGCCGGCTGGGAAAAACATACTGTGGGACAGCAAGCGACATAGGCTGTTTGAAGCTGTCTGTCTCCACCAGCCTAAATGACAGCATTTCATAGGCCAGTAGTTTAGAAATGCTGGCATTGAGGGCCAGGGATCGAGGGTGGCTAGGTGGGAATTTACTCTTTCTCTCAAATGTTTGTGAGATGGAGAGCTGAACGCTGCCGTGTGACATGGTTGAGATGCTTGGTGACGCAGGTGTTGGTGTTGGTGGTACATCCCATGTTTGCTGGGCAGCAAGTGCCAACGTCCCTCCAGAGGCAGAGGAAGAGGCCGAAGCGGCGGCAGCAGAAGAGGTAGCAGGGGGAGCCTGAGTGACTTCCTTGTTTTTAAGGTGTTTACTCCACTGCAGTTCATGCTTTGCATGCAGGTGCCTGGTCATGCAGGTTGTGCTAAGGTTCAGAACGTTAATGCCTCGCTTCAGGCTCTGATGGCACAGCGTGCAAACCACTCGGGTCTTGTCGTCAGCACATTGTTTGAAGAAGTGCCAAGCCAGGGAAATCCTTGAAGCTGCCTTTGAGGTGCTTGGTCCCAGATGGCGGCGGTCAGTAGCAGGCGGAGTCTCTTGGCGGCGGGTGTTCTGATTTTGCCCACTGCTCCCTCTTTGTCTTTTGCTACGCTGTTGGCTCGGTCTCACCACTGCCTCTTCCTCCGAACTGTGAAAGTCAGTGACACGACCTTCATTCCATGTGGGGTCTAGGACCTCATCGTCCCCTGCATCGTCTTCCACCCAGTCTTGATCCCTGACCTCCTGTTCAGTCTTCACACTGCAGAAAGATGCAGCAGTTGGCACCTGTGTTTCGTCATCATCAGAGACGTGCTGAGGTGGTATTCCCATGTCCTCATCATCAGGAAACATAAGTGGTTGTGCGTTACTGCATTTTATCTCTTCCACCCCTGGGGAAGGGCTAGGTGGATGCCCTTGGGAAACCCTGGCAGCAGAGTCTTTAAACAGCATAAGAGACTGCTGCATTACTTGAGGCTCAGACAGTTTCCCTGATATGCATGGGGGTGATGTGACAGACTGATGTGCTTGGTTTTCATGCGCCATCTGTGCGCTTTCTGCAGAAGACTGGGTGGGAGATAATGTGAACGTGCTGGATGCACTGTCGGCCACCCAATTGACTAATACCTGTACCTGCTCAGGCCTTACCATACTTACAACGGCATTGGGCCCCACCAAATATCCCTATAAATTCTGGCGGCTACTGGGACCTGAGGTAGTTGGTACACTAGGACGTGTGGCTGTGGCAGAATGGCCACGTCCTCTCCCAGCACCAGAGGGTCCACTAACACCACCACGACCATGTCCATGTCCGCGTCTGCGTCCCTTACTAGATGTTTTCCTCATTGTTACCGTTCACCACAATAAGAAAAATATTATTCGGGCCAATGTATTAAATTAAAATTCAGGCCTTTTTTTACAGACACCTAACACTGTCTGGCTATCTATTTAGGTACCGTATTACACTAATACAGGCACACCAGTAATGACAGATTTAGCTGAATATAAATGTGAGGCCTATTTTTTAGGCGCTGTGTGACAGGTATACGTTTAATCACAGATTTAGACTTGTATCTGCACTGTGGCGTGTGTGTTAAGTTTTTCAGAATGACTCTATCAGCACCTTGAATCTAATATACCCTTTTAGGGATAGATTTAAAGTAGGCCTGATACAGCAGAAACCACTAATTTTGAGAATGGCAAATTTGGGAATTGTTTTTCAACCCAGAACAAAAACTGTGCTTTTACGGTCACTAAAAATAACTTGACCAGCTAAAACAATACTGATTTGGAGGAATATAAATGTCAGGCCTATTTTTTAGGCGCTGGGTGACAGGTATACGTTTAATTACAGAATTAGACTTGTATCTGCACTGTAGCGTGTGTGTTAAGTTTTTCAGAATGACCCTATCAGCACCTTGAATCTAATATACCCTTTTAGGGATAGATTTAAAGTAGGCCTGGAACAGCAGAAACCACTAATTTTGAGAATGGCAAATTTGGGAATTGTTTTTCAACCCAGAACAAAAACTGTGCTTTTACGGTCACTAAAAATAACTTGACCAGCTAAAACAATACTGATTTGGAGGAATATAAATGTCAGGCCTATTTTTTAGGCGCTGGGTGACAGGCTCAACTTGCCCCTGATGTAGTATATGGCCAAAAAATAACCACACTATTGATGGTTAAATGCACTTGGGTGACACAGGCTCAGCCTGCACCTGATGTAGTATATGGCCAAAAAATAACCACACTATTGATGGTTAAATGCACTTGATGAAAGCTTGACCCTGATGTAGGATATAGCAAAAAATAACCCCACTATTGATGGTTAAATGCACTTGGGTGACACAGGCTCAGCCTGCACCTGATGTAGTATATGGCCAAAAAATAACCACACTATTGATGGTTAAAAGCACTTGATGAAAGCTTGACCCTGATGTAGGATATAGCAAAAAATAACCACACTATTGATGGTTAAATGCACTTGGTGGTAGCTTGTGCTGGCGCACCACAAGCCACAAAATGGCCGCCGATCACCCCAGAAAAAAGTGATATAAAAACGCTCTGGGCAGCCTAAAAAAAGTGAGCAATTGAATATCAGCACTTCAATGATCCACAGCTGTAGATCGATCACTGAATGAAGTTTTTTGGAGGATTTAATCTGCCTAATCTCGCCCTAACGTCGCAGCTGCAACCTCTCCCTACGCTTGTATCAGCAGAGTGACGCGCAGCGCTACGTGACCCAAGCTTATATAGAGGCTGGGTCACATGCTGCACTGGCCAATCACAGCCATGCCAATAGTAGGCAAGGCTGTGATGGCCTCTTGGGGAAAGTAGTATGATGCTTATTGATTGGATGCTTTGCAGCCTTTCAAAAATCGCCAAGAAAGCGCCGAACACTGAACCCGAACCCGGACTTTTACGAAAATATTCGGGTTTGGGTCCGTGTCACAGAAACACCTAAAAATTCGGTACGAGCCCGAACTATACAGTTCGGGTTCGCTCATCCCTAATTATAACATTTAATGTTGATAAGTGCAAGATAATGCACCTGGGGTGTAAAAACCCAAGAGCAGAATATAAAATCTGTGATTCAGTCCTAACCTCAGTATCTGAGGAAAGGGATTTAGGGGTCATTATTTCAGAAGACTTAAAGGTAGGCAGACAATGTCACAGAGCAGCAGGAAATGCTAGCAGAATGCTTGGGTGTATAGCAAGAGGAATTACCAGTAGAAAGAGGGAGGTGCTCATGCCGCTCTACAGAGCACTAGTGAGACCTCATTTGGGGTATTGTGCTCAGTACTGGAGACCATATCTCCAGAAGGATATTGATACTTTGGAGAGAGTTCAGAGAAGAGCTACTAAACTAGTACATGGATTGCAGGATAAAACTTACCAGGAAAGGTTAAGGGACCTTAATATGTATAGCTTGGAAGAAAGACGAGACAGAGGAGAAATGATAGAAACTTTTAAATACATAAAGGAAATCAACAAGGTAAAAGAGGAGAGAATATTTAAAAGAAGAAAAACTGCTACAAGAGGACATAGTTTTAAATTAGAGGGGCAAAGGTTTAAAAGTAATATCAGGAAGTATTACTTTACTGAGAGAGTAGTGGATGCATGGAATAGCCTTCCTGCAGAAGTGGTAGCTGCAAATACAGTGAAGGAGTTTAAGCATGCATGGGATAGGCATAAGGCCATCCTTCATATAAGATAGGGCCAAGGGCTATTCATAGTATTCAGTATTTTGGGCAGACTAGATGGGCCAAATGGTTCTTATCTGCCGACACATTCTATGTTCTATAATGGAAAATAATAGCCTTTTTTAATACAGAATGCTAAGTATAATGTCAATTGAGGGTTAAAAAATAATAAAAACATAACTCACCTCATTTACTTGATCGCGCAACAGGGATCCTCTTCTTTGTTCTTCTTGAAGGACCTGCAAAAGGACCTTCGCTGACGTAATCCAGACGGGATCCTCTTTTTTGTTCTTTTTGAAGGACCTGCAAAAGGACCTTCTCTGATGTCATCGCTCTCAAGATGTAGTGAGCCCGGTGACGTCAGCGCAGGTCCTGCTGAATGAAGATAGAAGGTCCTTCTATCTTCATTCAGCAGGACCTGCGCTGATGTCACCGGGTCAGGTCCTTCAAGAAGGACAAAGAAGAGGATCGCGGTTGCGCGATAAAGTGGATTAGGTGAGTTATGTTTTTATTATTTTTTAACCCTTAATTGACATTATACTTAGCATTCTGTATTAAAGAATGCTATTATTTTCCAATATATCCATGTTATAATGAAAAATAATAAAGTTAATGGGGTCCCGGGTCATACATCCCTCGTCTCCTTAGCAAACATGCGTGAAAATCTCACTGCATCCGCAGTTGCTTGTGGATGCGATGCGATTTTCACGCAGCCCCATTCAATTCTATGGGGCTTGCGTTGTGTGATAAACACAGAATATAGAACATGCTGCGATTTTCACGCAACGCACAAGTGATGAGTAAACAGCAATCTGCTGGCCAGAAACAATGCAGCTTTTATTTAAGATGATCGGGAAGGATGGGCTGCTCTTTGACCCGTCTAAATCCACCTTACAGCATAATGTGGAAAAAAGTTAGTGTATTTAAAGTTAGCCATACAAAGAAAATGGGTCTATGGCCCCAACCGCACTTTGCCTAAAAGTCCAGGTTTATTTTAATAGGAGAAGGAGTCAAGCCTTTTCCAGATACTTACTTCTGGCAGCGACTTATTTCTAGATTAACAAATAAATTGGCCATTTGGAACACAAACATGTCCAATCCTCTTTGTCCCTAACATCCTGTAAATGGTGTAAACTTAAACATCTACTATTTAGACCTATACCGAATTTATAACAGTGCCTCAAGCTGATAAAGTTGTTGCATGGCTACACAGTCTTTTTCCAGCTTTATCAAGACTTTTGGTTGGCTTCCTTTGAGAAATTATTTTATACCAGAATTGTGCCACAATTTTGGCTCAAAATATTATATTGGAGGCCACACCCACCCCTTCTAGCTAGCCTTGCTATTTTCTGTTACCTACACCCCTTTGTTGTGCTAGATACAGTGGATTTTTCTAAAATTAAAATAGCTCCAAAAATGTGCCAATATGGGCTAAATAACAAAAATAATGTCTCAACATTCGGTGTTGCAACATTTGGCGTCCCAACCTGAACAGCACAACCATGGTGCAGCCAGGACCAGGCACCTACATTAAATGATATTATCACTGGCACCCTCCTACTGAGAGTCACGCACGTATTCTGATCCAATGACATGATATCTGCTGGCTATTTGTTTTTGTTATCTGATTTCATATGAACACGTTGTAGTTCCACTCTGAATAATATGTTTTAGTGCCCCTGATGTCACTGAGGTGTTCTTTTGACTTTTTCCACTTTTTTGGACTTGGCATCTTGTGATCCTCCCCTACATTGCATCAGTTATAGAAAACCTTGCAGCCATTGTACTTTATATAGTGATATACCTCTTATATCTGTAGGAGATGCATATCTTTGGATACAAGTGGGTACATAAATCCAGAAATGGTATCTGAGTGTGTTTGGTGATTTGCTATATGGTGATTTGAAGTATTTGCTGGTCTGTTAATGACCCTACCTATACTGTGTAAATTATGTCTAACCACAAGTAAATATTGGCTTTCAAATTTATTTTTTATAAAATCCATATACAAAGTTTAAACAATTTATACTTTATCATATTATATGACAACCATATTATAGGTTGAATAAACTATCCCTTGATGAACTGGACCCAGAATGTTGCAGAGAAATGTGTTGGGACTCGTGGGCCACTTTTTATGGTGGTTATCTGATTCCTCATGGATTGTGTGATATTTGCAACATATAGGTCCCATGTACATACAGTATATATACAATATGTGATCTGTATTACTTTATCTGGGACTTTTGGGCCATTTTGCTATCTGGCTTACTGTGTATTATAACAATATAGAGGCATAATCATTGCATCTGCATATGTGGTTTATATATTTATACCTGAACATCTAACATCTGCATATGTGATTTATACTATCATACCTGAACACCTACATTATTTTTAACGTCATTTGGCACTACAACTTTTTTGGACGGCTGATGCTGACTTGGTGGTGGTTTCTGTCCCTGGTCAGGGCCATCTAAGGTCATCTATGAGGTTCCTGACACATGATCGGGGTGGCTATTCCTTAGGTACAGTAGGGCTTTATAGTACAGAGAGAGTCTGTGAGTGTCCCTTTCATGACTGACCTACCCCTGTAGACCAATCTATTTTAGGGTCTTGGTTATCTTACTGAATACGAAATAAAGTTTTTTGTTTTATGTTTCAAATTGGCATAAGCAACATGCCGCCTGGTGTTGTCTTGTTGAAAAATGGCTCCTGGGAAACTTTAGGGAAATGGTCATACCACTCCTGTACTTGAACTGAAGACTAGAGGGGAAAGGCTATCATACATTATGCCACCCTACACCATAATCCTAGGAGAAGGACTGATGTAGGACTTCCCTTGTGAAGACCTCTTCATCGCATTGCCCATGTGCTCTCCAGATCAATCTCAGGCTATCACTGTGATCGAAACAAATGCTGCACTCGTCCCTGAAAAGGATAGACCTCCATTCCAGCCTCCATTACCATCTTGCTGTACACCATGATAGACTTGGATCTTAGCAACACCTGCTACTTCCTGTACAACCTTACAGTTTGTCCTTCTTGGTGTTACAATTTCAACAGGAGTGTTTGATTTATCTGTGTTGTAGGGGTTGTCTGGCATTTTTGTAAATGTGCTATAAAGATATTATGAGTTAAGAAAGTATGACAGACATTCTGGGACTTTCATAAGAATGGACAGTAACTATGGCTCTTGAGAACTTAAGGCATCCATGCATTACATGTACATTTCAGTTATTTCAATAGGCACCTTGTGATGTTTAGGCTGGGACTACTTGTCAGTATTGGCCAATACAACCATTGCTCAAGCAAAGATTGCTGTGCAGCAGTGTAGCTATTGAACTGAATAGGGTTGCAGCGCCACTAAATTGCACAATTTGCTGTGACTCGAGAATCGCAAAAAATCCAGCAGCATTATTTTTTCTTCTGATTCTGCAGTTGTGTTGATGGCAACTTATGAGTGGCGCTGCAACACTGTTAGTTATTGCTGAACACAGTGATCTTTGGTTGTGTGAGGGGCATCAAGGCCAAAGTCACTGTGTAGCCCCAGCCTCTTTTTCTCCTGTTGTAGCACCTAATATAAACACTAGCTGACAGGTTCCTCCAGAGATAGATTGTTGGAGGCCTGAAAAAAAAAAAAAAAAAAACATCTAAAGTGAAGCCACCCTTTAAATTGCATGTTGTAAATATATTTACATAAAGTATGCCGAACTCTTTATGTTTTAGTTTTCAGCCTTATGAACAATTCATATTTGTGCTTTCTTATGTAATTCAGTTTTCTCAGCAAATTAAAATATAGTAGTAATAATATTATCATTATATATCCCAACACAACTCGCAGCAACTGCTTTGGAAAGAAGCCATTACAGCTGACCACCTTGTAATCACATGCAAAATTAAGATTGATGGAGTGATCAGACGAAATGAAATTACCCTTTCCCTCTGTATTATCAGCACTCGTTTAGGAAATGCACATATTGACCTCAGTTTTTTTATTCAATCTGCAGCTCAAATGGTGAATCAATATGCAAATTTTTCTTGCCACACATTTCCCAAATATGACTCATTAAAAACTTTCAAGTAAATAAATGCAGTTCCCTTGCAGTTGGGATGGAAATATTGCAGTACATATAAATGCAAATGAGTTCCTGCTTGTTACTGACGCTAATGTGATTAAAGGGGCAATTTCATCAACTCAGAAATAAATCCTTTTCTGCTCTACTCAACACATGCTTCACTCTCACTGTATGAAATGAATTTCGTGTACAACATACAAAAACACACTTCCATTATGCATCTTGGAATATTCAGGCAGAGAATTATATTCTATACAATAACAGGAGTTTCTCGATTTAAAAACTGTGCCTTTCTATTGCAGTGCCAAACATCATAACGACATGTATAGTCTAGATCAATTTATTGATGAAATTGCATTTTAGATGTCAAAATATTATTTAAATATACATAAAATATTGAAGTAGCACGTGGATGTACATTGACAGCAAATAGTGTTGGGCGCGAATATTCGAATAGTGAATATTAATTGCGAATATCGGCATTTTCAAGAATATAGTGCTATATATTCGTATTTTCGAATATTCTAGATTTTATTTTCAACTGAACCCATGATCCCTCCCTGCTTCTTGCTTGTGGGCCAATTAGAAGGCTGCAATATCTTTGTCAGAGCTTAGCAACATCCCTAGCAACCAATAGGAAAGTTGCCTACCCCTTACTATATAAGAACTTCATTACATTAGATTGATAGTTAGTTAGCTTATATATATATAATACAGATAGTTAGTGGGAGATAGTCAGTGTAGGTTAGATAATGATATAGTGTAGCGCAGGGTGTTAGGTGGTGTGATAGGTTCTGATAGTGTGATAGGTTCTGATACATACATGCTACAGACATAGTGCTGTGATGTCACAACAATACATAGTGCACCAATCAGTAATATGTAGTCAGACCTGCTAAAATGTGAAGTTTCACGTATTGCCCAAAAATATGTGCATCATTAATTGCAGATTAGCGCAATCACGAATAAATTGGAGCACTCTATATGCATATAAAGCCATTTTTAATGTTCTGCCATGCCAACCATTTTCTCCAGTCTCAGGAAACTTTTCGCAGCTTGGAAAATGTAGCAAAAGTGACCCACGCCTGTATTCTGTGCGCTTTATGCGAATAATAAATTGTTGGTTTTCGCAATCAAGAAAATAATAGCGAATGCTCAAATTCTCAAATATATGACGAATATTCAACAAAATATTTGAGAAATATCGCAAATTCGAATATTTCCCCTGCCGCTCATCACTAACAGCAAAGGGCCTATGTGCAAGAAGTATAGGTCCCACACAATACTGTATGCTTCATCAGGCATGCACTGTGCACAGACATATGACACCAGTGACCTAGACACATGCATGAACCAGTCACAATTAAATGATAGGCCCAGACCACTCATAAACCACTCATATGTTGATCAACTCAGGGGCAGACATACCGTCTGTGGACATACAGGCTAACGTGGAGGGGGCCCATTCTAAACCATGAACTACATAGATATACTTGTTTGGCCATTGCCACAATTCAGTGGCGTAACTATAGGGGTCGCAGCGGTTGCAGTTGCGACTGGGCGCCTAAGCCAAGGGAGCCCAGAGGGTCCCACTTGCCAGTAGTGCACTGCTATGACCGTATATTTCACTTTATAAGACGCAGTGCTTCTTCTCTGATATGGGGGGTCTGAGCATCTGATATGGGGGTCTGAGCATCTGTTAAGGAGGTATGAACATCTGATGAGGGGGTCGTCTGCGGATCTGATATGGGGGTCAGAGGATCTGATATCAGGGTCTGATGATCTCATAAGGGGATCTCATATGAAGGTCTGATCTGATATGGGGGTCTGACGATCTGATATGGCGGTTTTGATTTGAGGATCTAATTTGAGGTCTGATAATGAGGGTCTGATCTGAAAGGAAGGGGGTAATTTTTTCTATTGTCACACATTATAGAAGGGTATTTTTGTACTGGTGCACATTATGAATTCTGCTGTATGTTTTTGTAGCGCTGTATGTAATGGTTTCCAAGTAAGTCTTTAACGCCAGCTTCCTCAGAGGTCAACTACTTGTGTTGAGTGTGCCATATATATATATACACTGCTCAAAAAAATAAAGGGAACACTTAAAGGGGTTATCCCACTTTGCGTTTTTATACTTACCTGCTGCCACCGCGCGTTCACTTCCTGGATTCTGGCTGGGGGCGGGCTTCATCTTGATTGAAGTCTTCTCCCGGCCGGGCCGCGCACTGGACTGAAGGCGCACGCCGCTGCGCATGCGCCATGGTGACTTATTTCTGGCCAGTATAGTACAGAGCTGGCGTGCGCGTTCGCAGCTCTGTACTATTCTGGCCGGGAAGAAGTCACCGTTGCGCATGCGCGGCAGCGTGCGCGTTCAGGACAGCGAGTGGCCCAGCCGGGAGAAAAGAAGGAGTCTTCTGGGCAAGTGCGACCATCAGGATTTTGCAGAAGAGCGGTGGTCGTAACCAGGGGAGACCGAGTCACAACAATAAGGTAAGTGGGGATGAATTTTATCCTAATCGGTGGGAATTTGTTAATAAAGTATATTTACAAAAATGATCACTGTCAAATCATTAACAGATTTAACAGTGATCATTATGATGGGATAACCCCTTTAAACAACACAATGTAACTCCATGTCAATCACACTTCTGTGAAATCAAACTGTCCACTTAGGAAGCAACACTGAGTGACAATCAATTTCACATGCTGTTGTGCAAATGGGATAGACAACAGGTGGAAATTATAGGCAATTAGCAAGACACCCCCAATAAAGGAGTGGTTCTGCAGGTGGTGACCACAGACCGCTTCTCAGTTCCTATGCTTCCTGGCTGATGTTTTGGTCACTTTTGAATGCTGGCGGTGCTTTCACTCTAGTGGTAGCATGAGACGGAGTCTACAACCCACACAAGTGGTTCAGGTAGTGCAGCTTATCCAGGATGGCACATCAATGCGAGCTGTGGCAAGAAGGTTTGCTGTGTCTGTCAGCGTAGTGTCCAGAGCATGGAGGCGCTACCAGGAGACAGGCCAGTACATCAGGAGACGTGAAGGAGGCCGTAGGAGGGCAACAACCCAGCAGCAGGACCGCTACCTCCACCTTTGTGCAAGGAGGAACAGGAGGAGCACTGCCAGAGCCCTGCAAAATGACCTCCAGCAGGCCACAAATGTGCATGTGTCTGCTCAAACGGTCAGAAACAAACTCTATGAGGGTGATATGAGGGCCCGACGTCCACAGGTGGGGGTTGTGCTTACAGCCCAACATCGTGCAGGACGTTTGGCATTTGCCAGAGAACACCAAGATTGGCAAATTCGCCTATGGCGCCCTGTGCTCTTCACAGATGAAAGCAGGTTCACACTGAGCACATGTGACAGACGTGACAGAGTCTGGAGACGCCGTGGAGAACGTTCTGCTGCCTGCAACATCCTCCAGCATGACCGGTTTGGCATTGGGTCAGTAATGGTGTGGCATTTCTTTGGAGGGCTGCACAGCCAGAGGTAGCCTGACTGCCATTAGGTACCGAGATGAGATCCTCAGACCCCTTGTGAGACCATATGCTGGTGCGGTTGGCCCTGGGTTCCTCCTAATGCAAGACAATGCTAGACCTCATGTGGCTGGAGTGTGTCAGCAGTTCCTGCAAGACGAAGGCATTGATGCTATGGACTGGCCCGCCCGTTCCCCAGACCTGAATCCAATTGAGCACATCTGGGACATCATGTCTCGCTCTATCCACCAACGTCACGTTGCACCACAGACTGTCCAGGAGTTGGCAGATGCTTTAGTCCAGGTCTGGGAGGAGATCCCTCAGGAGACCGTCCGCCACCTCATCAGGAGCATGAACAGGCGTTGTAGGGAGGTCATACAGGCATGTGGAGGCCACACACACTACTGAGCCTCATTTTGACTTGTTTTAAGGACATTACATCAAAGTTGGATCAGCCTGTAGTGTGTTTTTCCACTTTAATTTTGAGTGGGACTCCAAATCCAGACCTCCATGGGTTGAAAAATTTGATTTCCATTTTTTAATTTTTGTGTGAATTTGTTGTCAGCACATTCAACTATGTAAAGAACAAAGTATTTCAGAAGAATATTTAATTGACTCAGATCTAGGATGTGTTATTTTTGTGTTCCCTTTATTTTTTTGAGCAGTGTATATATACATGAATAAATTAGGCTACAAACATATTCACCTGTTATAAATAAAATCAGCTGGGGAGAGGATATGGTGAAGACAAGTGAGCATCACCGGTGCATAACCCATGGGTTCACACCATGGCGCTGTGTAATATAAAACAGCATCTCAAGTATGTCCGTGTGCATGCGCCAGGCGGCGATCAAGCGGAAGCATCGAAATGATGCGTTCCAAAGCCAGGAAGTCAATCCCGGACATATTGAGCGCCATCTGCGCATGAGCAAAGAATGCACTGTGTATATTGGTGTGCGTGTCAATAACAGGAAGTATAGTCTGGCATGCGTTCCATTGATAGGAAGTGTAATAGAAATAATGCCATGTGTAGTATTAAGGGGAATCAATTTCAATTATTGATCACAATATATAAAATGCTCAATGATCCAGGCGAATCAATCCAAAAATACATGATTATTAGTGTTGATCGAGCACCAAAGTGCTCGGGTGCTCTGGCCGAACACATCGAGATGCTCGGGTGCTCTACCGAGCACTTGAGTATAATGAAAGTCAGTGGGAGAACCGGAGCATTAAACCAAGAACCTCATGCTCTGAAGAAAAGAGGGTGCCTGGTTCATAGGAAAAGGTCACAAATTGATGGAAACACCACCAAAATGGTTCGGGAACAGCATGGGGAGGATGTCTCATTGCATCTTGGACTCCCAGGTCACTGCTGGGAACCATGTTGTCCGAGTAGTACGCCACTTTTACAGACTGACAATAATATGCATAAAACCGAAAAAAAGTGCAAGCGCTGCCAAAAATTACAAGGAAGAGGTACTCTGATATAACCTGTATATCCCATAATGGAGGGCCTCATACACATTGTGGTGCAATTGTTCAGGTAGTGGGACTCCTACACTCATAAATCCTATGCACTAAGTGAAAGGACTGCCAGAAAATACAAGGAACCGGCACTCCCAAACAGCCGTTGTTACATATAAAGGAGAGCATCATACACACCCTTGAAAAATTATGATTGATGGCCTGATGGTGACCCTCAAAAACATTTGGAGCAAGGGCCTGCTGATCTGACCATAAAACATTAGGGGCGAGGGCCTGCTTCCACATTGGTGACTCTAGATAAACTCTGGGCGATTGCATGTCCCCGTGGCAGCGACGATCCATTCGGATGTCTGCCCTATCAACTTAATTTTTTTTTTTGATTGACAATTTTTATTGTTTTTCTTTTTCATAGATTTGTTCATTGCTAAAAACATAATGCAATAACATTACATAAGAAATGCCAAAGAGTAACAGTCGCAAGTACAAGTAGTATTAGAATATGTAAAACAAGGCCGGCATGGCCCTATAATGACAGGTTTCAAGTAAAAGTGAACATTAACACTTATTTAAATCAACAATATGACAGAAGTACTAAGGCACAATTAGTGTGTTGTGAGGTAGAGAGTATCTAGCGTATAAAACCCCTAGGTTTAGTTTACAGGTCTGTGGCTAGCGGGGGATGAGCTAGGAGAATTTTCTATTAGATCTCTAAGGGCTCTTTCACACATGCGTTCTTTTCTTCCGGCATAGAGTTCCGTCGTCGGGGCTCTATGTCGGAAGAATCCTGATCAGTTTTATCCTAATGCATTCTGAATGGAGTGAAATCCGTTCAGGATGCATTAGGATGTCTTCAGTTCCGGAACGTAACGTTTTTTGGCCGGAGAAAATACTGCAGCATGCTGCGCTTTTTGCTCCGGCCAAAAATCCGGAAGACTTGCCGCAAGGCCGGATCCGGAATTAATGCCCATTGAAAGGCATTGATCCGGATCCGGCCTTAAGCTAAACGTCGTTTCGGCGCATTGCCGGATCCGACGTTTAGCTTTTTCTGAATGGTTACCATGGCTGCCGGGACGCTAAAGTCCTGGCAGCCATGGTAAAGTGTAGCGGGGAGCGGGGGAGCAGTATACTTACCGTCCGTGTGGCTCCCGGGGCGCTCCAGAGTGACGTCAGGGCGCCCCAAGCTCATGGATCACGTGATCGCATGGCACATCATCCATGCGCATGAGGCGCTCTGACGTAATTCTGGAGCGCTCCGGGAGCCGCGCGGACTGTAAGTATATCGCTCCCCCGCTCCCCGCTCCTACTATGGCAACCAGGACTTTAATAGCGTCCTGGCTGTCATAGTAACACTGAAAGCATTTTGAAGACAGATCCGTCTTCAAATGCTTTCAGTACACTTGCGTTTTTCCGTATCCGGCGTGTAATTCCGGCAAGTGGAGTACATGCCGGATCCGGACAACGCAAGTGTGAAAGAGGCCTAAGGGGACCAAATTTGGAGGTAAGTGAGTCTGGAGCGTGACTCCCAATGAGAGATTTCTTCTAGTCTATATATCTGGTCTACTTTGTTAATGATCAATACAGGGGATCTCGAGAGACAGCCAGTGAGTCGGTAAGAGTAGTCTGGCTGCTGCTATTAAGAGAGAGAAGAGTGTTGACTTATAGGGGGCCACTCCCCCTATTCCCAAGGATAACAAAGTTAGTTCAGGGGAGCAGGGGAAAGAGGTCTGGCAAATCTGATTGCTCAGTTTAATTATGTTGTACCACCAGGGATTAATTAGTTCACATGACCATCAGATGTGTAAAAAGGAACCTTTGGTCCCGTTACACCTCCAGCAGATATCAGAGGCATTTGATTTATACATACATGTCTTATCTGGAGTCCTGTAACATCTCGTAAGGACTTTATAACAGTTTTCTTGTATACATATACACCTAGAGATCTTGTGGGGAGAGATCAGTGCTTTAGCTATCTAGGGGGGTGTCAGGGTCCGCTGAAGGTCTTTCTCCCAGAGACCAATTACTGCAGGTTTCGGCATAGAAGAAGGAGATTTCAGCTGCTTGTATATTGTGGCGATGACTTTGGGAGGGTATCTTTTGCTACCTATCATTTCTTCAAACCAGCTAGTTACATTTGAAGGAGGAGTTTTCCTTGTGAGAAGGAGTGATTCTGATCTAAGGAAGCGCATAAGAATAGGGTTGCGAATCTGTATTTTAAGCATTTTGCAGATTTCAAGGTCTGGGAGTATGCAGCCATCCTGATCCAGAAATTGTGAAATGGCAACCTCCGAGGACCTCAGGAAGATAGGGCAGCTTTCCCTTAGATCCTTGGGTGCCAGATTAATAACATCCTTTATAAGCATAAGAGGAGAGGGTAGTGATAAGGCCCTGAAGCTGGACGAGAACCACCTCCAAACCTTTAAAATATTCCGGATGAGGGGGTTAGGTATTGAGCTTGGTACCGGAGGAGGTCTGTCAGCCAGCAGAAGGGCCCTAATAGGGGAGGGTAGTAGGACATTTTCCAGTATGAGCCAGGATTTATGAATTGGGCTTCTAATCCAATCTACAGCTCTTGAAAGCTGGATAGCCTTCATGTACGTCTCTGGGTCAGGAAGTCCAATTCCCCCTTTAGCTCTAGGCTAGGTTAGTGTATCAAAGGAGATGCAGGAATTTTTACCTTGCCAAATGAACTTACGTATGTGTTTATTCAGGGAAGCAAAGTAGGCTTTAGGGATCTCAATAGGAAACACTTACATCAAATAAGTGAGTCTAGGTATAACCAAAGACATAAGAATGTTCTTTCTCCCAAACCAGGAAAGGTATGGAAAGTCTAATGAGTCCAGCTGGGCTTGTATGGATAATAGAAGGGGTTTATAGTTTAGTTGAAATAGATCTGGCAGGTGGGGAGAGATCTTTACCCCTAGGTATGTTAATAATTGGGTTTGCCAATTGAATGGGGAGTTTATCTGGAGGGACGAGAGACTAGGGCGAGAGAGGCCAACATGTAAGATTTGGGATTTGGAGGGGTTGACTTTAAAGTTGGGCAGTGAACCAAAAAGGCTAAGTTTTAATAATATTTTGGGCATGGATTCATGTGGGTTAGTGGTCAGGATCAGTAAGTCATCTGCAAATGCCGCCAGTTTAAATTCATGGCCCCCTACAATCAAACCTCTGATCTCTTTATCTTATCTAAGTGCTTGCAGAAGTGACTCCATCACCAAGACAAATATAAGAGGTGAGAGTGGACAGCCCTGTCTCGTTCCGTTTCTTATTGGAAAGTGGGAGGACATGAGCCCATTGATTGACACGGACGCTGAAGAGTGGGTACACATAGAAAACACAGCATTGATGTACGGTTCTGGTAGCTGAAATTTTGAGAGGATCAACCTAATGTATGTCCAATCCACTCTGTCAAATGCTTTTTCAGCGTCCGTGCCAATCATGACCAGGGGGGTGGCTTTATGAGAAGCGTAGTATAAAGCATTTAATATCTTGGTGGTGTTATCCTTCCCTTCACGTCCCTTAACAAATCCCACTTGATCAGGATGGATCAGGTCGGGTAGTAAGTTTTGCAATCTTGTGGCTAATATTTTGGCTAAAAGTTTGAGGTCAACATTGAGTAAAGATATAGAACGGTAGTTGGAACAGGACGTGGGGTCTTTGCCCTCTTTAGGTATAATTGTGATAGTGGCTTTTGTCATATCAGAGGAGAGTGGGTGGCTGGCTGGCTAATGCGCGGTTACAGATGGGGAGCATAAAAGGCAGTAATATCTCCCTGAAGGCCGAGTAGTAGGATATGGGAAGACCGTCAAGGCCGGGGCATTTTCCTTTAGGGGTTGACTTAATGGCTGTTGTTAGTTCTAGGGTAGTGAATGGCTTAGATAGAGATTTCTGTTGTAATGAAGTTAGGGACGGGAGATTGAGGGTGTCTAAGAAGGATTCAATGTTGGCCTCTCTTCCCAGATAAGGGTTTGGAAGATCAGGGGATGGAAGATTGTAAAGAGACTCATAAAACAGCCTAAATTGTTCAGCAATCTCTTCTGCTTTAAAAAGTTGAGTACCATGAGGGGATTTGATGCACTGAACATATCGGGAATTTCTTCTCTGCTTTATTCTTTGCATCATGTACTTCGAGGCTTTATTGCCATGAGCGAAGATTTTTTGTTGGGCCGATAAGAAGAACTTGGCTGAACGCTCATTTAGTACGTTTTTCAGTTGAGTTCTGAGAGAAGAGAGTTCCGACAGTTGGTGGGCGAGTAAAGATTGCTTATGGGCTTTTTCTGCCATGTGAATTTTTGATAGTAATGTAGTGAGTTTTCTTTCAGATTCTTTCTTAAG